>NC_139023.1:155925710-156625311 GCF_964662115.1 Mustela nivalis | reverse complement strand
GGGGGAAGGAAAAGAGATTTTCTGTATACTCCCTGCTTGCCTCCATTCATAGACCCTCCCATCATCAACATTCCCCATCAGAGTGGTACACTGGTTAATGATTGAATGACTTACCTTGACAAATTATAATCAACCAGAAAGTTTACCTTAGGGTTCACCCTTGGTATTGTACATATTACGGATTTGAACAAATGTATAATGACATGTATCCATCATTATAGTACCACACAGTGCATTTTCACTGCCCTACAAGTCTTCTGTGCTCTACCTGTTCATCTTCCCCCTCTCCCCAACCCTTGGCAACCACTGATCTTTTTTGTTGTCTCTGTAGTTTTGTGTTTTCCAGAACTACTACAGAGTTGGAATCATATAACATGTACCCTTCAGATTGACTTCTTTTACTTGGCCATATGTATTTAAGATCTCTTCATGTCTTTTCATGACCTGATAGCTTTTTTTTTTCTTTCATTATGAATAATATTCCATTGTCAGGGTGCACCACAATTTTTGTATCCATTCTGCTATTCAGGGACATCTCGATTACTTCCAAGTTTTGGCAACTATGAATAAAGCTAGTATGAACATCTATGTGTGGGTTTTTGTGTGGACGTAAATTTTGAACTCCTTTGGACAAATACCCTGGAGTGTACTTGCTGGACTGTATGATAAAAGTATGTTTAGTTTTTTAAGAAACCACCAAACTGAATATACCATTTGCTTACCCACAATCATGTATGAGAGTTCTTGTTGTTCAATACCCTTGACAAGTTTTGATGCTGTCAATGTTCAGATTTTGGGCAGTCTAACAGGTATGTAGTGGTATACCATTATTGTTTTAATTTATATTTCCCTGATCTTTATGACATATGATTGAATTTTTTCATATGATCATTTGTTTTTTGTATATATTTTAATATAAAATTAAATATTAATAAATCTAAATATATCAATTTAAACCCATAAATTAATAAATATATTAATAAGTATAAATTTATTAAATATTAATAAATATAAAATCATAAAATATACAATAAAATTTTTGATTTAAAAATATTTTATTTCCGGGGGGAGGGGGTTTGGGAGAAGTGGGTGGTATTATGGACATTGGGGAGGGTATGTGTTTTGGTGAGTGCTGTGAAGTGTGTAAACCTGGTGATTCACAGACCTGTACCCCTGGGGATAAAAATATATGTTTATAAAAAATAAAAAATTATATTAAAAAAAACAATAAAAAAAATAAAATTACAAAAAAAAATAAATAAATAAATGGAGAGACTTACAAAATAAAAAAAAAAATATTTTATTTATTTATTTGACAGAGAGATAGAGATCACAAGTAGGCAGAGAGGCAAGCAGAGAGAGAGGGGGAAGCAGGCTCCCTGCCAAGCAGAGAGCCGATCCCAGGACCCTGAGATCATGACCTGAGCTGAAGGCAGAGGCTTTAACCCACTGAGCCACCCAGACGCCCCTGTATATATTTTTTAATGTGGTATATGTTAAGGTCTCTGGACTATATTTTAATTGGGTTGTTTTTCTTACTGTTGTTTTAAGAATTCTTTGCATATTTTCAATAAGGAAGCTTTATCAAATGTGTCTTTTGCACATATCTTCCCCCATGACTTGTCTTAAAATTCTCTTTATATTATCTTCTTCAGATAAGGATTTTTTATTTTAACCAGGTCTAGTTTATCCATTAATTCTTTAATGTATTATGTTTGGTTTTTTGAGTGAAAGATCATTACTATACCCAAGGTCATCAATGTTTTCTCCTGTGGTTCTCTTCTAGGAGTTTCATACTTTTGCACTTTTATTTAGGTCTGTGATCTACTTTGAGTAAACTTTTGCAAAGAGTGTAAGATTGTGTCTATAGTCATTTTTGTGCATGCAGATGTCCAGCTGTTCTAGCACCATTTATTGAGAAAAACTCTCTTTGCTCTATTGATTCCATTGTGTTGCCAGTGCATTTCTGTCAGAGATCAGTTGACTATGTATGCGGATTGACAATTGTTTTCAAACTACATGAGTCATCATTTTTTAGCCTCCAATAACTGTTTCCTCCCTGTTTTTTCAACATAAACTAGTTATCTGCCATTTTTCCTGTCTTTGTCAATTATTTCCTTACATCTCTCCAGCCTCTACCTCACACCCAGTTCCATAGACTTTGCTGTATGCTCTAGGTGTTCGTTGCAGTCTCTATTCCAGCTAAAACTTTTTTTAATTAATTGTCTCCTTAATAAACTATTCTTAATTAACTATCCTTAATAAACTATTCTTCAGCCCAGGGACCTTAAACAATCTTTTACTTAATTATAATTTTGAGGGTTTACACTTTGGACCATGTTCAGCTGAGACGCCTCCTCTCTTCCACATGGTGTTAGCTGGGCTGATATGCATTTTAGCTTGAATGGCATGGGGAGTTGACTGACCACAGGAAGTGCTAGTACTTTTTCCATATGCTCTCATTACAAGGAACCTAACCTCACTTTCTCACACGGTCAGAAAAGTTTCCAGAAATCAGGAAGCAAGACCTTAAAGCACAAAGGATTTTCAAGTCTCTGCCTACCATATATGTTAATATCCAAATAGCCAAAAAAGGGTCATGATCAAACCTAGAGTCAATGTGGAAAAGAACAACACAAAGGTTTGGATACAGAAGGTGTTATTACCATAACAATACACCACAAAGAGCATTCAGAAATCGCAGAGGCCAGTACAGTACTTAAAAGAGGCAAGACCATCACTTTAATAGCCCATGGATATAATAAACTTTGTAGTTTCAAAGTGAGTCAAAATTCATAGTTCCTTGATAACTTACTTTGGAAGAACATTGGCTACCCCACAATCATCATGAGGTTTCACAGTGTTGATTACAGTTTGCTCAGAAGCTTCAGGAATACAGGAAATAGCAAGTATTTTACATATCTTAGTAAGAAATTTGAATACCAAAAAGTGGGAAATTAAGGTCAGAAACACTAGAGAGTTTGCCATCTCAGTGAATTTTCTGGACCAATGTCAGGCTGTTATCTCAGAAGTGAAAAGTGAAGTTCTGCTTCTTGCACCAACTACCACTAAGAAATCCTCCCATAAATTGCTGGACTTTTTAAGATTTAGATGCAATATTTGCCATTTTGGTTGTGTTGCTCCTCTTTATCTACTGAAGAATGTGTCAGGCTGACTGCTTCAAGTGGTTTCCAGGACAAAAGGATGCTGGCTTTCTCATACAGCAGGGAAAGCTGAACTACCACTTGAACTTTAGTTTCATGTCTCAACAGATACAATGGAGTTCAAACTATCAGTGGAATGTTTGTAAGCATAATGGTGCCTGTGATATGCCCCCATGGAAGAAACATCATGCAGTGTTCTGTTGAAAAGCAATGTTCCCTTAGCAAATAATTATTCAAGCTTTGCGAAACAGCTCCTTGTTGAGTCCCACAAGCAAGCAAGAAAGACCTGACCATGGGACACCAAGCAATGATTGAGTTGGCCATTCCAAAATCATGTGGATATAATCTTATCTTTCAAGTCTTACAGCTATGTGCATGCAGCAGAATTCTATCATTAAGTGAAAGTAGTATATTTAAGAGCAGGCTACACAGCATGTCCTGACAGCAGTGTAACAATACAAGAAAGATGCATTAGATGCTCATATTGACAGTATATCTATTTCCGCTTGTATCTTCAAATGGTGTTTCATATGATTATTGTCCAAAACAAAGATATTCACATATGGTTTATAAAGAGTTATGCACTATATCTTGCTATTTGTCAGAAGTAGAGTATTATAACATAACATTTCCATCTAGGAGAAGCCCTGAAAAACAGTGGGGAAGGAAAATCATCCTAGCAGGTAGAATCTCAAGTAACCCATCCAGTTCTTTACTTTTCCTGGAAATGTGTATAGACAGAGATACATTTATAGGTTTTTCATGATGAGTTACAAGCCCAACTGTAAGATGGTGAGGTGCTTAAAAGAAATGAGATTGCAAGGTTGATCACAGAAACCCTTAAATGGAATTAAGAAAAAAAGCCATCTCAGAATGCACCCAGATTTCGGCAATATTTCTAATCTATGTGGGTGTTAAAAAGGGCTCCTCCTTTAGAGGAGAAAGAAAATAGACTAGGCTAGACTAAAAGAAAATAGACTAGGCCATTTATGCCATGCATATACATCAGCCAGTTTTTGAAAGCATATCAGTGTCAGCTGAAAGAGAACATGAATACAATGGTGATGGTGGCAGCAATAGAAGTTATGAATGAACTCAACAATGTGGATTCCTCTTCAGCAAAGCTATTCATCTTTGTTGCTTAATTTTCCAACCCAGGAGATAAAAACTGAGTCCTTGATATGGCACCATGACCTGGAATGTATCAATCTGGCGTATCTAGTTGGCATATAGAATAAATGAACTCTTTTTTTTTTTTTAAAGATTTTATTTATTTATTTGACAGACAGAGATCACAAATAGGCAGATAAGCAAGCAGAGAGAGATGTGGAGCAGGCTCTCTGCTGAGCGGAGAGTCTGATGTGGGCCTCCATCCCAGGACCCTGAGATCATGACCTGGGCCAAAGGCAGAGATTTAACCCACTGAGCCATCCAGGTGCCCCTAAATGAATTCTTCTAATCACTAAAACAAACATTTGTTCTTGATATAGTTTCTCTCATCTTTCTGACTTGGCATCCTAGCTAAAGATTTTATTCTTTAACCCAATAGTGCTAGCAGACACTCCACCATTCTTCTCCAGTTCTCCCAAACATTTCATAATTACCAGATGTCTCATATCAAACCCTTTTCTGCTTAAAATACCTAGAGTGGATTGTCCCCAGAATTCTAACATAAATGAGATACTTTAATTTTGAAATTAAGAAATTTTATAACACAAATATACCATTTTCTCATTTTATTTATTTATTTATCTATCTATTTATTTATTTATTTAAGGATTATGTATTTATTTATTTGACAGACAGAGATCACAAGCAGGTAGAGAGGCAGGCAGAGAAAGAGGAGGAAGCAGGCTCCCTGCTAAGCAGAGAACTCGATCCCAGGACTCTGGGATCATGACCCAAGCAGAAGGCAGAGGCTTTAACCCACTGAGCCACCCAGGCACCCCCCCATTTTCTCATTTTAAATCACTCATTCATATAAATGCTTAATTTTTAGTAGTTTTGTTCTTTTACTCTTCCCTAAATTGATCATAAATTTTCTTACCTCCACATTAATCTGTGGAAGTTATTGTCATCAAAACCAGCGAAACTACCACCTAATTTGGGAAAGTTATTTCCAACCAAGGATGATTTCTCTTCTCTCAAAATTCTATTATTTCAGCACATTAGTTGTCTCTACATGTTCTCAAATATATCTTTCTATTTTACATAATATTTAATAGATTTTCCACATTGCCTTAGCACAACAAAATTCCAGGAAATTACATATTCTTTCTTTTGTTTTGATTATTTCCTTGTACACAAACAGAAGCATAGCAATAGGTCCTTAAATTTCAGTAAATATTTATGGAATATTTTAATTAATTAATTTTGAAAATTGCATTTTGAGCTATCAATCTCATGCTATATATCTCTTAGGTTATAGCATAAAATCTATCCTAATAATTATAATTAGAGTAAAAATTATATACACACAAACACAAACACATACACACATAGTTTTTACTCAATAACATTTACATTCCAATATATAACATTTATACTCCAATATATGTAACAGTTCAGTAATGTAGTTTTCAAACACTTGGGCAAATATTTGTGGTAGAAATACATAGATTTACATATGTTCATATATATTTATAATTTTATTAACTATAGTAATAGATATAGATTTAAAATCTGTTATAATTCAAATAATCAACTGCAACAATTACCTTTTTGATACTTGGGAAAATTTGAACGTGGAATGGGTATTCATTTAATATTGAGGATTTTTTTTTAATTTTGAAGGGGTAAGAATGCTGTTATGGTTATATTAAAGAAGAATAACACCTTGGTAGAGATATTTATATATTAGATTAGTTAAGTGTAAAATAAATTGCAGTCAAATGCTCTACTACTGAGCTATACCCTCCATTTAAGTGTAAAATAAATTGTTTTCTTGAATTTGCTTAAAAATTCTCAAGCAACAAAGAAAAAATATAGTATTGGTTCAATTGCAGCAATTATTATGGCTCAGAGATGGATTCAAAGAGGTACATTTACTATTTTCCTTAGTTGTGTGTGTGCTTGTACATGTATGTAATAAAATGTTTTAAAAAACACTCCTATACAAGTTATAAGTGTTTAGCATGAGAACATAAAACAAGCTTAAAAAAACATTACGAAACAAAACAAAAAACCTGAGTGGACAGCTGATTTCACAAATGCCTATTTGATTTACAAATCCATAATATAATCTTTATTACATAAATATTATAAAAAGGACAAGTCATAAATGTTTTTAATATATGCTAAGGAAAAGAAAACAAATGAACATAGGCTGAGAAGATATGTATTATTCAATTAAAAGATCCTCCTTTTTATGCTAAAACAATGTTTTTGCTAAACTGAAATGTTTTTCTATTTGCTCATTCAAGTTAAACCTTAAAAGCCCAACTGTTATTTCTCTTGAATTTTCATGTACTAGCATATTAATAGGCACATTAATTTCACACAAACTCTTGCATATCAATCATTATTACTAAAAAATGCCTTTTTTGCTTCTCGATATCCTTTTATTTCACCTGTTACATATAATAATATATATATAATAATGTTACATATATAGGTAAACATTGTATGTATGTACACAATATATATTATGCACATTATGTATACATGTATATATATATACACACACATATATTATATATATAACCAGAATGAATATTTTTTCTTACATTTGTCTTTTCTTCATACTTAAACTCTGCAAAACAGGTATAAGTGCAATTTAATATTATGTTTACCTCAGTTTATATGCAAGTCTTATTCTGAAACTTTTGCTTTGCCCTCAAAAATTTATATATAGGGCACCTGGGTGGCTCAGTTGGTTAAGCAACTGCCTTTGGCTCAGGTCATGATCCCAGAGTCATAGGATCGAGTCCCGCATCAGGTTCCCAAGGGGAGTCTGCTGCTTTGTCTGACTTTCTCTCCTCTCATGCTCTCTCTCACTGTCTCTCTCAAGTAAATAAATAAAATCTTTTTTAAAATTTTAGATTTAATATTTAGCAGATATGCATATTTTTTCCTAGAAATGACAGGACTTAATAGTTTTTGTTGGGTTTTTCTAATATCTCTGAATTCTCTGTGGGTTCTGTATTTTGAAGAAGTTCACAATTTGAGATAGAGAAACAAAAGTGATATCAACACTTTTGAAATTTAAAAAATACCACAGTGGAAGTTCTTTTTGTTAAAAGTCCATGTGACTTGCCATGGTAGTGTAGGAAATGTGACAAGGTTAGCAAAAACTTGCTCTTTCCTAGCAACAAAATTTTAATAAGAACAAATTTTTGTTTTTCTTACTTCTTCCTTACGTACACTGTAAATAACTAGGATCATTTCCACAATGGAGAAAGGAAATAAACATGAGTTATATATCACATCAAAAAGATTTAGATGTCTTTCAACATTCTGTTAATTTTATAGTCAAGATGCAATCTTTCAATAATTCAAATATTATCAGAGAAAAAGGAAAACTTTCCCTGGAAAAACATCAATGTAAAGTAAGTTTCAGCAGCTGAAAATGCAATACTAGAGAAAAAGTACCAAAGTTTTATTAATAAAATACTTAAAATTAACCTTATATATATGTTAGGACAGGGAACAGAGAATTATAACATATATTGTCATATATGAATATATACATATGAATATATTCTCAATATATGTTTATAGGGTGTCTTCAATTCTATGTTTAAGAAAAAATAAAATTAATCCAGTTCTGAGAAAGTTCTCATATATCTGTACCACTTCTAATAACTGATCAATTTCTTATGCTTAAAATAATTTAATCATGATGTATCTATTTGTTTTAAAATTCCTTCTTTCTATTTTTCCTTTGTTTCCATGATTTTAAAAAAAAAAAACTTTATTTATTTGAGAGAGAGAGAGAAAGATAGAGCACAAGTGGGGGGGTGCAGAGGAAGAGGGAGAAGCAGACTCCCTGCTGAACACAAAGCATTACCTGGGTTTAATCCCAGGATCCCCAGATCATGACCTGAGCCACCCAGGTGCCCCTCCATGATGTTCTTTTAAGTTCCTGTCCTTCCTCCCTACTTCGTTTGAAGGTAACATCACTGTAATGCCACCCAGATGGAAAACTCTAAATGACCTTAATCCCTCCAGCTTCCTTCACTCTCAGTCAGCGTTCACTCAGCCACCAGACTTGTTCTTTTGCTCTTCAACATAGTTCTTAAATATTCCTGTGCCTTTAAATTCCATGGTTAGTAATTTTGTTTTCCCTCTTAAAAAGAGAGAAGCTGGGGGCGCCTGGGTGGCTCAGTGGGTTGGGCCGCTGCCTTTGGCTTGGGTCATGATCTCAGGGTCCTGGGATCGAGTCCTGCATCAGACTCTCTGCTCAGCGGGGAACCTGCTTTCCTCTCTCTCTCTCTCTGTCTGTCTGTCTACTTGTGATGTCTCTCTGTCAAATAAATAAATAAAAATATTAAAAAAAAAAGAAAAAAGAAAAAAAAGAGAGAAGCTGGCACTGTGTAGTACTCAAATCTGGGTTGCTAAAATCTCTAACAATTCCATTTATATTTTATCCTTTCTTACCAACTCTCAGGCCATTTTGCCTATTCTCCTCAAAAACTTTTCTCTTGGGGCGCCTGGGTGGCTCAGTCCTTAAGCATCTGCCATCAGCTCAGGTCATGATCTTGGAGTCGGAATCAAGCCCTGAATTAGGCCCCTACTCTGCAGGAAGCCTGCCTCTCCCACTCCCCTTGCCTGTGGTCTCTCTTCTGCTCTCTCTCTCTCTCAAATAAATAAATAAAATCGAAAGAAAAAAAGAAACTTTTCCCAATGCCTATGCCTGTCCCCAGTGATTTCCACTCTATGACTACTTGACTCCCACCTTTTTTCAGCCCTCTTTGTATACATACATGAATGAACATCCAAGCAGCACTGCTTACCTGATCTATAACATCACTCAATAACTGGTGTAGCTCCAGTAACTGAATGATTCCTTTGTCACTAAACTGCAGCAATTTTGTTTTGTTTTGTTTTTACATTCCTTTGCAAGGGTACCTCTTTAATTAGGTTTGGTTTTTTCATTCTCTTTCTAGTATGAGTAACTTTTCTTTAAAATACCATGTTATAAAACCAAAATATACTCAATCAATTTTTGCTTCTAAATATTTAGATAGCCCTTCATTTGAAAATTAAGTGAATTCAACAGTATACTTGTTTATCTTACAAATAAAATAAAAAAGTTGGCTTTACTCCCTGACTAGCATTCAACAGAGTAAAATGTACACATACATCTGCATAATGCCAGGTTTTCATTATTATAGCATATTCAGGGAAATTAATATTTAGTTTTCTAATATCATTGGGATATTTGAGTCAATATAATTGTCACTTGCATAAAAATAGTAAATGATTCTGAATTTAGTTTTATTTTCTTCTTCAGCACCCTCTGACTAATATACTAATAACATTCATCAAGCATGCTCTCCATCATCTACTTCATTGTCTAATAACTTCACTAATATAAAATGCTTGAAATTAGAATTATTTTGACCTTTACATTTGTTTGTTTTATATTTTAATTATCATGTAGTAGAATATCTAACATGCAAAATATGCCCCATATATATTTGTCAAATGAATGAATGCCTATGCAAGTGGATATTAATCTAGTAAATTTCTCCTCTGCTAAGAGTTGATATTGTATATGGGCCAAGAGACTGCATTTTGAGATTGCAAAAGCCAAAAACCAAAGTATATTACATGTTAGTATAGACATTGTTTAATAGTATCTCTCATCATGCATAATTTTGTTTGCTTGTTTTTGTTTATTTTCTTTATCAAGGAAATGTATACACATAACCTAGAAAACTCTAGATTGAGAAATATTTCTTTCCCCAAATCTTTCCACTTTTAATGTCCTTTTTCAGAGCCAACTACTTTATCATATACTTGGCTGAATTATCCTAGTCTTTATTCCCATATCTGTAAATAACATACTTGTACTTCTGTATGTTGACTTTTACACTTTTGATCTACTCTATTATTTTCTACTTTGATAGGTGAGATTTACTTTGTTTACATTACCCTGCATCTCTCCTCCTTTTCCCCAAAATAATTATAATATTACTCTTAGATTTTTCATTGGCCATACTAAAATTTCAAACCATATATTTATATCTCTGCTATTATGCCATCTTTTATTCACTAACATAAAGCATATTCCTATGGTTTTCTAAACAATCATATTATTTATTCTACTGAATCCCTATCTAACCTTAATGCCCTTCAATTTTGATTTCTGTGCTTCAAACTGTGAAGTTTGCTCTCTAGTCCCATCATCTAGGTGACACCTGAATACTTCTCCCCCCTTAAGAATCCAGAGTTCTGGAATCTCATAAGTAATCTTTGGTTTACTAAATTTCTTTTTTTTTTTAAAAACACCTGTATATTACCCATGAAAAAAAGTAGTATATAGAAGATAAATTCTGCCTTATTATACTTCTGAAGATGTTTTTATTCTGTTTTTACACATGACTATTGTGTAAATAGACTATTGTTTAAAATTGGTTTGGGACTCAAAATAAATTTCTGTAAGAATTATAAACACCTTGGGGCACCTAGATGGTTCAGTTGATTAGCTGGCTGACTGTTAGTTTCTGCTCCGGTCATGATCTCAGGGTCTTAGGGCTGAGCCCCATATTGGTTTGGTCATGATCTCAGGGTCTTAGGGCTGAGCCCCATATTGGTTCTGTGCTCAGCGAGGAGTCTGCTTGAGGATTCTCTCTCCCTCTCCCCCTACCCTTCCCCTGTTTTCTCTCCCTCTCTCTAAAATAAATGACTTAAAAAAAATATTGTGAACACCTTGCTCTCTTTTCTAGTATTTGATGTTACTGATGAGTTAATATCTTATTCTGCAAAATAAGCAGAGTATCTTTTTTTTTTTTTACCTCTGAATACCTTGAGGTTATTTTACCTCTGAATACCTGAATATCTTGAGGATGTTCTTCATTTTACAGTAACAGTTTACAATAATTTTTACTACAGTTGTATTTGTTAAGGCTTAAATATAAGAGTTTAACATAATTAAACTAGAGGAATGTTTGGTTTCACAAAATCAAGTATTGATGTAAAATAACTGTATAAATTTTAGAGAATAAAAAGAACATTTAATGATTATGCTAGGATAACTGGGTCAACCAGGACAGTCCTAAACAAAGCAGAATATATCTTTACCCTAATTATAAGAAATTAATGCTATCTCTTCATATTTGAAGATCTCTTGTAAAAAAGAAGAAATAAATAGGTGTAACTTAAGATTAGAGATGTTATTTATGGGGCACCTGCGTGGCTCAGTTGGTTGAGCAACTGCCTTCGGTTCAAGTCATGATCTCAGACTTCCAGGATCTCGTCCCGCATCGGGTTCCCAGCTCCATGGGGAGTCCACTTCTCCCTCTGACATTCTCCTCTCTCATGCTCTCTCTCACTCATTCTCTCTCAAATAAATAAATAAAATCTTTTAAAAAATGTTATTTATGTAAAAAAAGTCCTTTCTTTTCACTTTATTCCTCTTCTAAGATCTTTTTGTTAGGTGCTTGATATCTCAGATCATTTTTATCACCCATTTCCTTATATTTTCTACTTTGGGGGGAGTTGTACGTAATTTAATGGGCAGCAAGGAGCAATCAATAGTATTTAGCAGGGTAATGATATTATTACTGGTATATTTAGGAAATATTATTACTTTCACAATAATGATGTAGGATAGATTGGAGGAAGTAGACAGTAGACATGGATACCATTATATCATTTTAGCAAACAGGATAAGATATGAATTCAGCTGGTAGTCATGCAGATGAAGAGAAAACCAGAATAGGGATCTTTTGGGACACAGTAGATAATGCTTAGAAAAAAGTTTCAAGAGGCTACTAAGTGCTGTTGTAGTAAGGACATTCACCTTGCAATCAGAGACAACAGTTTACATGTTTGTACTATCAATATCTAGCTTTATAGTTTCATACAAATGGAATGAAAATATTCAGAAAAAGTTGCTGTTCTCTGTGGGTTCCTCTCCAGTTTAACATCCCTCTCCAATGATAAGTGATGTTAATCATTTTGTTTTTATCATTTTAGTGATTTTTTAAAAAATTTTCAAAGTCACTTGATTAGAAACATGAAAAACACAGAGAATAAATCTGTGTACTTTTTATTTAGGTAAATAATATATGTATATGAGGGGCACCTGAGTGGCTCAGTTAGTTAAGCATCTGCCTTCCAATAGGGTCATGATCCCAGGTCCTGGGTTCAAGCTCCACATCAGGCTCGCTGCTGGGGAGGGAATCTGCTTCTTCCTCTCCTCCCTGCTTATGTTCTATCTCACTATCTCTGTCTCTCTCTCTTTCTCTCTCAAATAAATAAATAAAATCTTTCAAAAAATACATGTATGTGTTATTCTGTATGTTATTTTTAGTATTCAATTTTATCTTCTTTTTTTTTTTAAAGATTTTATTTATTTATTTGACAGAGAGAAATCACAAGTAGACGGAGAGGCAGGCAGAGAGAGAGAGAGAGAGAGAGGGAAGCAGGCTCCCTGCTGAGCAGAGAGCCTGATGTGGGACTCGATCCCAGGACCCTGAGATCATGACCTGAGCCGAAGGCAGCGGCTTAACCCACTGAGCCAGCCAGGCGTCCCATTCAATTTTATCTTTTTTAAAGAAACATCTACATCAGTATCTGAAGATTTACTTTCATTGATTTTAATTGTTGTATATTATTGTCTATTGACCTATGTCTTATATATATTCCTTTTTTTTTTAGGTGCATTAATGTTGTTTACAGATTTCACATTTATAAAAAATGCTTTACCAAGTTTTCTTTTACTGAGGACTGAGGCACTTATTCCCTGATCTTCCAGGAGTTCTGTTTGTTAACCATTTTCACCCAAAAGCCCTCTCTAAGACTTCCTACCTGTTGAAGAAATCTTTCTCATCTAAGGATATCTCCCACTCCCGTGACTGGTGAATGTGGATGGGATTAGCCCAATTGCAGACAACTTTAAGGAGTCACCTCAATTTAGATCATGGATCAATTTGTCTCTCCAGAATTCCTCTTCATTCCTTTCCCTGCTGCCCTGAGATCACTCCCCAATAAATGTTCTACACATATCTCTCTCTCAGAGTGCTTCTCAGGAGACCTAAACTGTAATTTTTGGCCCCAGAAGTATTCTAAGAAAGCAGACCATAAATAACATTTTGGTACTGGATTATCTACCTGCTGCTGTAATTTGTGGTTGCTAGAGAACCCATAATCTTTACCATGTGTGCTTGGTGCAATTGTTAAAAATTTTCTGGAAGTGAACCACTGGTAGAAGAGAATGCCCTGATGCACATAATATATCAGGCATTTGAGTAATACTGAAGAAATAATAATTATAAAGACTATAGAGTCCAGCAAGGCTTACTGAGTGTTAATGATGAATCGGGGGGGGGGGGGGAAGACCATGAAAGCATGAAAGGAAGAGAATGATTAATTACCTATTTACTGGGAAATGTAAAAAACTGAAGGTCTCCTTGGTAGCAAGAAGAGAATCATATCTCCTGCTATGAGAGGTAAGAATAAGAATAAAAGTTTCATATCAGGGCCAGCACTTGATTGTAAGTTGCTCCAGAGAAAGGTGAACTCTCCATACTGACAATTATGCAATACAAAAGTCAAGATTCTAAATGGGAAAGGGTGGAATTATTGGGCATGTGATAGGGAGATCTTGAGTAGTTCATTTAAAAAATATATATATATATATTAAATATATATATATATTATATATTATATATATAATATATATATATTAAATATATATATATATTATATATTATATATATAATATATATATATATATTCAAGTTTTCCTCTCTGTTAAAGGCATGATTCTAGCTTCCATGAAAATGATATAGATGCCTCTGCCTTACCAGGGAAGACTGTTTCACTCCAATCTTCTTGTAGTCTTCCTCTTGTCTACCAGACCAACAACAAGGACTAACTCACAACATAAAATAGCCAGGTAAATGCTGGGATTGCTAAGAGAAAAAGTGCTGTACTCTGACAGATCTGTAGGAACTTGCCAAAATGTCCCAGTAGGAACCAAGAGAAAACATATGGGACTGGAGAGGCATAATATAAAGTTTGGCAAAGAAGGTTTTATCAACATGAAAACCTTCTCTCATGATACAGAAAGTAACATCCTACAGGATGTTACTCATCCTACAGGAACTCAAGGAAAATGTAATAACAAACTGTTAGGATGGTTCTTAGCAGCTTGGAGAAAGTTGTAGCCCATAGTATATAAAGTAGTAATGCCAAATCTACTATGAGAGATGTTGAAAGAAGGAACAGAAAAACTCAAAGAAGTAGGAATGATGAAGTAGATATACTATATAAGTTCGAAAATCTACCAGATGAATATGATGATGAGTGGTCCCAGAAGACACTTTGCTTTATCGAAGCAATAAAGAATGTACTGGTGATACAGACACTGAAAAGATCAGAGGTGGATGCTATCCACAGGCTACAGCTGTCAGTACAATATGCCATCATACAACTGAACTCTCTGATAGCAATGGAACTAGCAGAATCTTGGAAAATAAAGTGAAGGTGCTTCACCATCAGAAATAAAAGATGGGCAGGGTTTTTGTAAAGAGCAAGGAAGGTTTAACTTCAATCACAGTATCATTACCTGTAAAGAACAAAGGAAAGAGTTAATAGAATAGCATTCCTAAGGACAAAACAGAAGAATAGCTGGCTAGAAGATGGTTCAAAATAAATTTTAAATTATATAATCAAGATACCATGGACATCTATTCTAAATAAAAACTTATTTTTTGCTAATTTCTGGATCCTAGCTAGTTTTCAGAGCTGGAACCTATTAAATATTGGAATATCTTGGTCTCAAAATGCAATGATTGTGTAATACCATGGCAAGGATATTTGATGAATCCTTTCCAAAGGGATATATTGCCTTTTTTTTTCTTTTAAGATTTTATTTATTTATTTGACAGAGAGAGACCACAAGTAGGCAGAGAGCCAGGCAGAGAGAGAGAGGAGGAAGCAGGTTGCCTGCTGAGCAGAGAGCCCTATTCGGGGCTTGATCCAAGGACCCTGAGATCATGACCTGAGCCAAGGGCAGAGGCTTAACCCACTGAGCCACTCAGGTCCCCAGGGATATATTGCCTTTTAATTTAGTATTAATATTCTAGGAAAGAGGAATACTCAAAAATAGTTCATACTCACATTGATGCTGGAGGACTCACAGTTTTTTATGAATTTCTGTTTAATGGGTATACATGGGAACTAGGTAATAAATTGAATCTGTGATCAAATCTGGTTTCCAGTATATTCAATAGTTCTACAAAGTCCCTGATGATATTTTCTGATTGTAAAATATACAATTAAAATAGGTGTATTCAATAAAAGGCCAAAATCCTAAAATGGTGAAGGTCACTGGGAAGCCTGTAAAGCTACCTCCCTCCCATGCACAAAGAAAATAAATCAGAACCATGCTATATTCTATAGGAATAGCAGAGATTAGTGTCACTTTAAATATTTATAAATAGAATTAAATCCACCAGTATGGCCCATCAAAAGACAGACCAATTCTGGAGGATAACTGATTACTGCAAATACAAACCATCAAGTCGCCTCTATTACAGGTGGTATGCCAAAGGTGCTATCTTTGCTTGAACACAACATTAAACACATGATATGAGGCCTCTGGTGTGCTAAATATATTTATTTTCATTCCTACTTTAAAGGAGAATAATTTGCATTTTTTTGAGACAGACAATAGTCTTTCCTTACACAGTTTCAAGGTCTTGCCCCAAGGCTATGTTATCTTCTCTGTCCTCTGTAATGCAATCCAAAGGGACCTGCAACAGCTGGACATATGCAAAAACAACACATTGATGTACCCTAAAAATAGCATCACGTTAAGAGGACTAATAAATAAGAAAAGACAAATCTACTGGAGTTCTTAGTAAGGCACATATACTGCAGAGAGTGCAAGACAGTTCAAGATCAGGATATTGCTACATCAGTGTAGATTTCAGAGTTCTCACAGTCTGAGGTATTCCAGACCATCATCTAAAATTAAGGAGCATATTATTGCATCTTGTACTTCCCACAATTAAGAAGGAAGAACAATACCCAGTAGGTCTCTCTAGATTTTTGGAAATTGCATAGTCCACACCTAAGAATACCATTTGACCCATATGCCAAATGACATGAAATAACTAGCTTTAAGTGGAACCTAGATCAGGAAAGATATCTAGAGAAGGCCCAAGGTAAGACAGAAGTGGATCTGCCACATGGACCACATGACCTAACAGATTAAATGGTATTATAAATATCTGTGAAGTGAAAAGAACCTATGTGGAGTTTAGAGCAAGCCCCAGTAGAAGAATCACAAGATAGATGTCTAAGGTCATGATCTTGTCATATGCAATAAATATTTATATAATTTTGAATTATGTTACTGAGCCCAGGAACATCAAGTGGATTTGTGGTATTACTCTTCATAAACTAAATTTTATTATATCAACCAAATCATAAGGTCAAATTGGACCAGCAGCAATGCATTATAAGACTGAAGTGCAATATTTTGCATCAGACATGAACAAAAACAAAGAATAGAAGATGCATAAACAGGTGGTCCAGATTCTTATGTTATCAACGACTATTATGTTGGCATCTCTACCTTAACTAAGCTCTGTATATGGCTGCAAATGTTTGCTTCATTCAGAAGTGGCCCTGAAAAATAGTACAGAGGGAAATTCTCCCTTGGGCACCAAGGACTACCCCTGAGTTGGGGTGGCAGAGAGAGCAGGGGGAGAAAATCTATAAAAAAATAAAATATAAAAATATAAAAAGTAGGGTGCCTGGGTGGCTCAGTGGGTTAAAGCCTCTGCCTTCGGCTCAGGTCATGATCCCAGAGTCCTGGGATCGAGCCCCACATCTGGCTCTCTGCTCAGCAGGGAGCCTGCTTCCTCCTCTCTGCCTGCTTGTGATCTTTGTCTGTCAAATAAATAAAATCTTAAAAAAAAAAAAAAAAAAAAAAAAAGAAGTGGCCCTGAAAAATAGTACAGAGGGAAATTCTCTCTTGGGCACCAAGGACTACCCCTGAGTCGGGGTGGCAGGGAGAGCAGGGGGAAAAAATCTATAAAAAAATAAAATATAAAAATATAAAAAGTAGGGTGCCTGGGTGGCTCAGTGGGTTAAAGCCTCTGCCTTCGGCTCAGGTCATGGTCTCAGGGTCCTGGGATCGAGTCCCGCATCGGGCTCTCTGCTCGGCAGGGAGCCTGCTTCCTCCCCTCTCTCTCTGCCTGCCTCTCTGCCTACTTGTGATCTCTCTCTGTCAGGTAAATAAATAAAATCTTTAAAATATATATATATATATATAAAAAGTAAAAAAAAATTTAAAACAACAGTCATAAATTAGAATATATAGTACTTGTGGGGAGTGGCAAGTAACTTGACTCATTGACTAGTAACCTTCTAGCATCCTGGAAAGGGAAAGACTGGAGTACTGGAGCAAGGAGATTAGGGGAAATGGCATGTGGATGGACCTATAGGGATGAATTTGAAGTGTGAAATTTTTGTGTGTGTATCAGACCAAAGTTCCTCCAAAAGCACTTACTGCCGGAAAGGCAATAAATACCTAAATAGACAGAATGATTCAACCATGATGACAGAAAGTGAAACTAAGCAGTGGGTTAATGGCCCAGGTTTCCATCCACTAAGGCTGAAATTGTTATTGCCATAGCTGAGAGCCCAACCTGCCAACAAGGGAGACCAATGTTAATCCTCTAATACAAAAGGTCTAGTTCAAAGACCAACCAGATACTTGGTGGAAAACTATGTTACACTCCATTAACCCTGGAAAGGGTGGTGATTTACATTGACTGGAAGCTACATGTATTTTAGGCAGGAATTTTCCTTTCTGCCTTCAGTACCTTGATCATTGTACTGTCCAAGAGTTGAAAGTACCATTTTCTTTGTTTTTCCACAAGTGTGGGGTCCTACATAAGATACATTAAACTTTGGAACCTACTTTACAGAAAAGGAGGTATAACAGTAGGTACCTGGTATGTATCTAATCATCTTATATCACATGACCTAGAATCTGATGGCCTTTTAGAATA
The DNA here is from genome assembly GCF_964662115.1 of Mustela nivalis. Classification (NCBI taxonomy): domain Eukaryota; kingdom Metazoa; phylum Chordata; class Mammalia; order Carnivora; family Mustelidae; genus Mustela; species Mustela nivalis. The sequence goes on along the minus strand of NC_139023.1, from coordinate 156,606,947 downwards.
ATGGAATGGATCTTTTGTCAAAAGCTAGAAGGATGAAAACAAGAGTGGATCTCTCACCATCAATTCCAGTGGTTTTCTTAGAGAATTTGTCCTCCTCATCATGTAAGTCTGAGTCTTGGGGATTTAGAGGTGCTATTTCTTACAGTAGAGAGACTTCTAACAAGGGGCGAAGCCAGGGTCCCATTAAACTATTAGATAAGCCACCAGCTGGTCATTTCAAATTCCTGATGCCAAAAGACCAGAAGACATGAAAAGTCAGAATCCCAGCAAGGAGAATTACTGCTAATAATCAGGAAGAAAAAGAGTTTCTTTATACAATGAAGACAGGGAAGAATGCTTTTCATTACAAGTACATTTTGTGTTGTGTCCCCTGATATTCATTTGCCCTATTTTGACCATAAATGCACAAATCTAACAGTCAGTCACAGCTTGAGAAGAGCACGGTGCGAAGGGACCCCAGATTCTCAGGGATTAGATTTGTGTTACCGAAACATGCAAGAAACCTAGACTAGGAAAGATGTTGCCAAGGATGAGGGGAAAAAGAAATGAGTTATGGAAGAAGGGGGTTAATGAGTTAAGACCCGAAGACCTTCTGCAGCAGTAGGGGCTGCATCAAATCCTAAGAGCACTTTCAATTTTCCCCCCAAAATGAGCTTATTATATGAAACAAATGGTTCCAGACCTTCAGGAGTAAACTTATTCCTTTGTTTTTGGTTGGCAACCAACAGCTCTTAAATGAGTTACTTTCCCAAGATGAACTCTTGGCCCAAAATAGATTCCTTATTTAATCCTGTGTGCTCCCCAATTACAATCCTGTGTTCAAACTTATCAGAGCTGCTTCTTGGGGAACCCAAACTGTAACAATAGACAAGGCAAAATTTTCTAACTCAATGACATACATTTCTACACAAGCCATGTTTTAAATGATCAAAACATTTCCACACAATCCCAAGCACTCATATGACCTCACATGTACACATATACACATACATACAACAAACTTCAAATTTACTATTCTTAATTGTCATGAAATACAAATAGATCATTTTCATTTATAAATTCTTTTGAACAGGGGATCCAATAAGCACTGACTGAAGAGCATTTGAATATCATTAAATAATATCTTATTAATGAAATTTTAGCTCAATGTTCTTATTAATAAAAGGTTAAGATAGTGTGGTGTGTTTATTGTTATTTTCTAGATTGATTTTATTGCATGAATAGTATTGGAGGATTGAGGGTTAAACTATTTAAGATAACTAAAATAGACAAGGAAACAAGTTCAAACAAGTTGAATGAACATGATTAGATAGTAAATGGAAGAATTCCTATTTTGAAATAAATAAAATTAATTAGACTCAGATTTACACAAAGATAACAAGGTTTATTTTTGTTTTGTCTTGGCACAAAATATTATTTAACTTAAGGACTCCAAATAGCTTTAAATATAATTTTTTGGTAACATTTGATAGCAAGATGTGCCCTGACCTGCTCTCATTTTGTTACATATCCTGAGCAGAAGAGATATGTGATAGTCTGCAGTCTGTATTTATCCTAGCTGTCTAGAATAGTCACATACTGGGGAGACTGTGTGGCTCAGTAGGCTAAGCATCTACCTTCAGCTCAGGTCATGATCCCGGGGTCTTGTGATGGATCCCTGCATGGGGCTCCCTGCTCAGCAAGGACTCTGCATCTCCCTCTCCCTCTGCCCCTCCTCCCCACTCATGAACTCACTCACTCTCTCTCTTTCAAGTAAATATGTAAAATCTTAAATAAAACAATATTCACATATTTACCATGGAAATATAAAGGTATTGGGTATGAGCTGCTATGCCTAACCCTCCTGGTCACCTTAGAAAGTACACAATATATGACCATATTCTCTTTTATTTTTCCCCCATTTTATTTTATTTATTTTCAGTGTTCCAAAATTCATTGTTTATATACCAAAACCAGTGCTCCATGCCATACATGCCCTCCATGATACCCACCGCTAGGCTCACTCATCTCCCCACTCCTCTCCCCTTCAAAACCCTCAGTTTGTTTCTCAGAGTCCACAGTCTCTCATGGTTTGTCTCCCCCTCTGATTTCCCCCATCTCACTTCTCCTCTCCATCTCCTAATGTCCTCCGTGTTATTCCATATGCTCCACAAGTAAGTGAAATCATATGATACTTGAATCTCTCTGCTTGACTTATTTCACTCAGCATAATCTCTTCCAGTCTTATCCATGTTGATTAAAAGTTGGGTATTCATCCTTTCTGATGGGGGTATAATACTCCATTGTATATATGGACCATATCTTCTTTATCCTTTCATCCATTGAAGGGTATCTTGGCTCTTTCCACAGTTTGGCAACAGTGGCCATTGCTACTATGAACACTGGGGTACAGATGACCCTTCTTCTCACTACATCTGTATCTTTGGGTTAAACACTCAGCAGTACAATTGCAGGGTCATAGGGTAGCTCTATTTCTAACTTCTTAAGGAATTTCTACACTGTTTTCCAAAGTGGTTGCACCAATTTGCATTCCCACCAACAGTGTAGGAGGCTTCCCTTTTCTTCATGTCCCCTCCAACACCTGTTGTTTACTGTCTTGTTAATTTTGGCCATTCTAACGGGTGTAAGGTGGTATCTCATTGTGGTTTTGATTTGAATCTCCCTAATGGCTAATGATAATGAACATTTTTTCATGCACCTGTTAGCCATTTGTATGTCTTCTTTGGAGAAGTGTCTGTTCATGTCTTCTGCCCATTTTTTGAGATGATTATCTGTTTTTTGTGTGTTAAGTTTGAGGAGTTGTTTCTAGATCTTGGATATCAGCCTTTGTCTGTAGTGTCATTTGGGAATATCTTCTCCCATTCCGTGGGTTGCCTCTTTGTTGTATGGACTGTTTCGTTTGCTGTGCAGAAGCTTTTGATCTTGATGAAGTCCCAAAAGTTCATTTTCACTTTCATTTCCTTTGCCTTTGGAGACATATCTTGAAAGAAGTTTCTGTGGCCGATGTTGAAGAGGTTACTGCCTATGTTCTCCTCTAGGATTTTGATAGATTCCTGCCTCATATTGAGGTCTTTTATCCATTTCGAGTTTGCCTTTATGTATGGTGTAAGAGAATGGTCGAGTTTCACTCTTCTAATTATAGCTGTCCAATTTTCGCAGCACCATTTATTTTTTTTAATATTTTATTTATTTATTTGACAGAGAGAGAGATCACAAGCAGGCAGAGAGGCAGGCAGAGAGAGAGAGAGGAGGAAGCAGGCTCCCTGCTGAGCAGAGAGCCCGATGCGGGACTCAATCCCAGGACCCTGAGATCATGACCTGAGCCGAAGGCAGAGGCTTTAACCCACTGAGCCACCCAGGTGCCCCCCAGCACCATTTATTGAGGAGACTTTTTTCCAATGTGTATTTTTTCCTACTTTGTTGAAGATTATTTGACCATAGAGTTGAGGGTCCATATCTGGGCTCTCTACTCTGTTCCACTGGTTGATAGGTCTACTTTTGTGCCAGGATCATGTTGTCTTGGTGATCACTGCTTTATAGTAAAGCTTGAAATGAGGCAACATGATGCCCCAGTTTTGTTTTTCTTTTTCAACATTTCCTTAGCAATTCGGGGTCTCTTCTGGTTCCATACAAATTTTAGGCTTGTTTGTTCCAGCTCTTTTAAAAACGCTGGTGGAAATTTGATCAGGATGGCATTGGAAGTATAGATATCTCTAGGCAGTATAGACATTTTATCAATATTTATTCTTCCGATCCAAGAGCATGGAATGGTCTTCCATCTTTTTGTGTCTTCTTCAATTTCTTTCATGAGTGTTCTGCAGTTCCTTGAGTACAGATCCTTTACCTCTTTGGTCAGGTTTATTCCCAGGTATCTTGTGGTTCTTGGTGCTATAGTAAATGGAATTGATTCTCTAATTTCCCTTTCCAGATTTTCATTGTTAGTGTATAAGAAAGCAACTGATTACTGTACATTGATTTTGTATGAGTTCTAGGAGTTTGGGGGTGGAGTCTTTTGGGCTTTCCATATAAAGTATCATGACCATATTCTCTTACTATACTCTGAAATTTCTGAGTTCCAAAACATATCTAATGAGATTTCATTCCTATGCCAGTTATATTCAAAATATAAAAAAAGTCATAAATATATTATTTAAAATAGCAGCAAACCTGAGTTCTAATTTTAGAGGCATTGTCTAATATAAAGAATTTATTAATCTCATTTTGAAAACAAGGACATTGGCACCTGGGTGGCTCAATTAGTAAGTGTCTGCCTTCAGCTCAGGTCATGATCTCATATTCCGCATTGGGCTCTCTGCTCAGGGGAGAGACTGCTTCTTTTCCCTCTCCCTCTGCTGCCTCCCCTGCCTATGCTCTCTCTGTGTGTGTCTCTCTCTGTCAAATAAATACATAAAATATTTTAAAAAGAGAGAGAAGAAAATAAGGACATTATCCTAGAAATCCTTTGAAGCAATGATACAAATAATTAAGCCTTATGCTTTAATTTAATATATACGAGTTATGTAACATACATAATGGTTTAGAAAGGCAAAAGGAAGAAAAGACACAAAGAATAAAATGGTAAAGGAATTACAGTGCCCAACATTCCATTGCTTATAATTAAAGCTATCTCAACTAGTTTCATATCTATAGCCCAACATAAGTGATAAAATCATTTGACTTTTTTGGATGTCACTTTATTGTTTTTACCTAGGCATGGACTTGACCTTTATTATTAATCCATGCTTCTTGCCTTTCTGTCTTATTTTTCTATTCGCTCTGTAAATCTCCTTTCTCATACAAACAATAGTTTTGAAATTTCAACTTAATTATTCATTTGACAAGTAATTGTTCTGTCCAATAGTTGTGTGCTTGCATAACAAATAGCTCTAGTGAGAGGGTTAAACATTACTTTCCAACTCCTTTAGATTAATGTTTTATTTAGATAAAGCAGAGAATGGAGTGAAACACTGAGGAGTATCTGGGTAGAGAGACACTTCCGAATGAAGATATAATTAGTGGGTTGAATATACAGAAATGTCATGATAAACAATTTCTAAATTTCTCAGCGTGTATCAAATGTTACAAATTGAGCTCTCTATATAACCTCCAATTATGCCTTTGAAAGTGAATATAATCTTAATATTAAACTTCCTCTCATCACCTCCCCTCCATTTGTCACACAGACCACCCTCTGTTTAGTACTCACTTGCAATCATCATCCTCTATGTTTTTAACCAATTTAGTTTACTTTGATTCATTGAAGAACAATTATGTCATTTTAGCAAGGCATGGTTTATATATACAAATGGAACCTATCTGTAATATGCAATCTTTCAATGGTCACTTACAAACTAACAACCTGACAAAGATAACAAATGAATAATTAAAATATTAAAATTAACGTATTAAAGATTCTTCTACTATATCTGGATCATGGTACATTAGTGCCTACATTATAACTTTTTGTAATTTTTCTGTGTGTTTTAATAATTTGTAATGAGGGGCACCTGGGTGGCTTAGTCATGTAAGTGTCTACCTTTGATCCTGGAGCCCTGTAACTGAGCCCCACTTTGGGCTCCCTGCCCAGTAGGAACTCTGCTTCTCCCTCTGACTCTCCCTCCTCTCTCTCTCTCCCTTCTTCTCTCACATAAATAAATAAAATACATATTTTTAATATAGTACATCATTAGTTTTGGATGTAGTGTTCCATGATTCATTGTTTGCAAAAAGTAAATATATATGTATATATATATATAAAATCATAAAAAAAATTTGTAATGAAAATCTTTGAGATTAAATACATAAATAGAGAAGTTTTTCAAATTATTTTGACCCATGTTTTCATATAGAAATTATTCTCACAAGGTTTTTAATTTCCAATTTTATAAAGTATTTCTACTAATAATTTTTTCACTTATGGTTTCATTTATGGTCATTTGCAGTTTCATTTAAGAGACCATAGCACTGTATTTTGTGGGGACTATTACAAGCACACTATTTTTTTTCTATTAAATCAATTTTTTAGTATTTTAATAGAAATGCTAAAGAACTAGCATAGGAAACATGTAATTTATTATTTATATTATTATAATATTATTATATTATATTATTATAATATTATTATATTATTTATATTCCATGTGGTCTAAAAGATTCTGCTTCTGTTTTATTAACTGAAGTGTGAAATGTTACATGTCTCCTCCTTAGTGCGAATTTTGCAACTATGTTATCAAAGTGTTTATTCTTTCTTATTTTTCCCCCAACCAAAAATATGCTGCAATCTCCTAAATCATAAAATTCTTTCATTGTCTCTGAGTTTCTTGATGAATGAATTATTTTCTAAATATACTGGAAAACTAGCCCATAAACATGGTCAACTCTCAAATTCCAGACAACTTACTCTAATCAAAATGTTAAGTCTTTAGTGCTGTTCTGGAATTCGTCCTTACGGTCAAAAGTATTGGTAAAGATGTGCTATGTTATAGTCTACAAAGATCTATGAAAATTGGAGCAATTAGGATCTTCTTCTAATCCTATAAAGGGTGCTTATCAAGTGTTGTTCTGCAGTGTCACTTTGTCATAAATCAAGTGCTCGTGTATGTGTACCTGTAGCTGAATTCTCTATTCAGTTTCAATCATCTACTATCTATCTTTATGATAGGACAACATTGTCTTAAATAGCCTACCTTTATAAAAAGGCTTTATATTTGCTAATATAAGTACCACAAGAATCTCGTTCAAGTAACTTGGTTATGGTTTTTACTTTGTATATCCATATAAAATTTAAAATTAAGTTGTTTCAACAATAAAACAATAGCAACAACTATTTCAATTTTATGTTATCTTCTCAACAAATGATACCAGTCAATAAAAATCCATAATGAAAGAGTGTCTTACTCCAAAAATTGTGCTACATATAAAAAATCTAATTGAAATATTATAGATAAAATAAATCTTGTAGAAGAAAAACTTTACATATAAGTAAATATTTCTTAATAAGTCCCCAATGTTGATAATCCTTTCAGCAAATGGTGCTGGAACAACTGGACAACCACATGTAAAAAAAAAAAACTAGATATAGAGCTTACACCTTTCACAAAAATTAACTGTTTATTTTTAAGATTTTATTTTGTTTATTTATTTTAGATAGAGCACACAAGTGGGGGGATGAACTGAGGGGGAGAGGGAAGGATGGGGAAAGAATCTCAAGCAGACTCTGCACTGAGAATGGGGCTTGACTTTACAACCCTGAGATCATGACCTGAGCCAAAACCAAGAGTTGGATGCTTAACTTATTAAACCATCCAGGCACTTCACAAAAATTAACCTAAACAAGAATGTGAAAACATAAAACTCCTAGAAAGTAACACACACAAAAAAACTTAGATGACCATGGATATGGTGATGGCTTTTCAGATAAAATACCAAGAAGATCACGGTCCATGCACGAAATAATTGATAGACTGAATTCATTAAAAATAAGAACTTCTGCTCTGCAAAAAGATGTCAAGAGAATAAGAAGACAAATCATAGACTGGGAGAAAATATTTGCAAAAGACACGTCTGGTAAAGGACCATTATCCAAAATAATTTTTAGACAAATTTTTCATAGAGCTCAACAAAGAGAAAACAAGCAACCCCTTTTAAATATGGGCCAAAGATCCTAAGAGACATCAAAGAAAAAAAAAAAAAAAACACAAACAAACCAAAAACGCAAATGGCCAAAAGCATATGAAATGATGTTCCACATGATATGTCATCAAATTAGCAAAATGCAAATTAAAACAATGAGATACCACTATGCGCTTATTAGAATAGTTATAATCTGAAACACTGACAACACCACATGCTGGTAAGGTTATGAAACAGGCACTCTCATTTATTTATGACAGGAATGCTAAGTGGTAAAGCAAGTTTGAAAGGCAGTTTTGCAGTTTCTTACAGAACTAAACATTGTTTTACCATACAGTCTGGCAATCACACTTTTTGGTATTTACCCAAAGGAGTTGAAAACTTATGCTCACACAAAACCTCCACATAGATACTTATAGCAGGTTTATTTATAATTGCCAAACTTGGTAACAAACAAGATGTCCTTCAATAAATCAATGTCTATATAAATGTGGTACATTCGGACAATGGAATATTATTCATCACCAAAAAGAAGTGAGTTATCAAACTATGAAAAGAGATGGAAGAATCTTAAATTAATATTACTAACTGAAAGAAGTCATTCTGAAAAGGCTACACACTACATTATGACAACTATACGACATTCTAAAAAAGATAAAACTACAGAGAAAATTAAAAGGATCAGTAGTTGTCAGTGATTGGAGTTTAGGAGAGAGGAATTAGCAAGTGGAGCACAGAGAAATTTTAGGACAGTGAAAATTCTCTATATAATACCATAATGATAAATACATATCATTATATATTTGTTTAAACCCACATAATATAAAACACCAAGAGTGAGCCATAATATAAACTATGGACCTTGGGTGACTATCATGTGTCAATGTATGCTCATCAATTGCAACAGATGTAGCACTCTCGTGGGGGTATTGTTAATGAGGGAGGCTACACCTCTGTGGAGGTAGTAAATATTTGGGAATACCTTCCCCTCAATTTTACTACAATTATTCTAAAATTACTACAATTCCTCTAAAAGTAAAAGATTAATCAATGTATATCCCCATATTAATATAATAATTAATTAAAAAAACATTCAATTTCTGAAAAAAATACTTAAAATCTGGCATCAATTCCTGCTAAAAGTTTAGCAAACTAAAAATAGTAGAGGACTTTCCCCAACTGAATGGCATATCTATGACTATCATAAAAATGATGTCATTTTGGGGGCACCTTGGTGGCTCCATCAGTTAAGTGTCTGCCTTTGGCTCAGGTCACAGTCCCAGGGTCCTGGGATCAAGCCTCATATCAGGCTCCTTGCTCAGTATAGAGCCCGCTTCTCCCTCTCCCTCTACCTGCTGCCCCCCCTGCTTGTGCTCACTCTCCCTCTCTCTCTGTCAAAGAAATAAAATCTTAAACAAACAAAAACAAAAACCCCCCAAATGATATCATTTTAATGGCAACAAACTAACCACTTTCTCTCTGTAATTGTATTTTTTAACAGTTTTATTGGTATATAATGAACATATGCAAAACAGCAACTATTTAAAGTGAACAGTTTGATGAGTTTTGACATATGTATATATCTCTGAAACCTCAACATAACCAAGAAACTGACTAAGTGCATGTGGCTTCCCCCACCAGTTTCCTCATTCCTTATAAATAATTTTGCATTTTCTAGAATTTTATAAAGTCAAATAATACAATAGATGTCTTTCTTGTTGTTGTGTTTGGCTTTTATTTTTCACTCAGCATAATTATTTTGGAATGATTTCCATGTAAAGCCACTTATGCCTCATTTCACACATCTATTTTTCTTATTTTATAGTAATCCTACTGAAGGCAAAACCCACTTAATTTTTTTCACTTTTCTACTCTTAGGGTTCAGTTATTATCACATAAGGAAACCCAGATCCTTTCAAAATAAATAGGATATTAAAAGGATATAAAGACCTTCTGTAAAGAGAGTGTAATGGACTGAACTGTGTTCCCTCACAATTAATATGTTTAAGTTCTAACCCCTAATAGCTCAGAATGTGACTATATGTAAATCTAGGCTTTTTAAAGAATTCATTAAGTTAAAATTAGGCCTTAGAGTAGATTCCAATCTAATATGACAGGTATCCTTAAAAGAAGAGAGAACATTTGGACACAGACACATACTGAGGAAATACCATGGGAACTTAAGGAGAACATATTCATTGCCAAGCCAATGGGAAAGTTCTCAGACCTTACTGGTAATTTGATTTCCAATACTGAGCCTCCAGAATTGTGCACAAATGAGTTTCAGTTGTTAAGTGTGTGGTACTTTAAGACAGCCATAGTAAATTAACACATGAAAGTTCTACTAGACCACCAATCAAATGACAGATTTTGTCCATTTTGTCAATACTTAGCAGTGAAAAATTATCCATTGTCTTAAAAGTGTGTACTTTCATTTATCAGTTTTGCTTTAGCCATCTATACCATATAGACATTTGCATATGAATTCTCCCACTCAACATTACATGGAAACCTAATAATTCATTAAATTTAAAATAACTGAATAAATATGTTTTATACAATAAGATTGCCCATTACCCTTATCTGTAAAATTTGTGTTATATGCTTTTGGTATGACTTAAAAATTTAGACAATCTCATCTATATTCAGTAACAATGTTTGAATGAATATGTATGGTTGAGTTTAGTCTCAGTCTTCCAAATACCTTCTTTTTTTTTTTTTTTAATAAAACCTGCTTAGTGTTTTGGAAGTTTGCTTCTGATCATATTTACTTCCTTTACCTCATAAAAATTAATCTTTAGTTAATCAAAGACAGTTATTAAACACATGAATTAGAGGAGCTCCACACTGCAGATCATCACACCAATGAAATGTTACTATGAGAACATCTATCTGTGATTTATAATAACCATAAATTAATCAGTATGTACAATGAATAATTCATTCCTGGTAGAGCCCTTGGATTAGAATCCTTTCATTTCTCTCAGCTCAGTGCTCTGGGAGAATAAATGCAAAGAGATTTCACTGAAACCAATACACTTTTGTCTCTGTGAGGGATTCAAGGTGGTATCTCATCATCAGCATACAGCCTCAAGTTGACTCTGTTTTCATTTAGCTTTCCTGAATATTAATGGGCACAGAGGCATTTGCAGTGCTCCCTGTCTTTGGCCTAATGACCTCTTTTGTTTAACTATATATTTAATTAATTTTTAATGTATAAAATATATTAAATTTATATTAAATATCAAAATCAAGAGGTCTAACAGGATATACGGGGGGGACTTTTTTTTTCATTACGAGAATATAATAATTGAAATCTGCAAGCTAGATTTTCCCTGACAAACTTTCAATTGACCATAATTGATAAAGATAACAGAGTAACTAAGAACATGAATCTTGGCCAAAAGTAGTAAGTGACCAAGGATTGCACCAAATTCTGCAAGTGCATCAGGAAGGACTGTCTATGAATTGAGAATAGGATTAAAGTCACATTCAAGTGTTTTAAATTAGAACAGCAAAAGAACAAGGAAGCATATGGGAGTGATGTGTCCAGAATAGCACAGCTAAGGAATATGTTCAGGGACCTGAGTATCAGTTGTTGCATACATGATGAGAAGGAGATCAGACAGACAAATAGGAGAGCAGGAGATGGGTGTTAAGCCTAATTTAAATATGACAGCCCCTCTTTCCCCCAACAGACTGTCTTATCATTAACAGAACTTAGTTAGGATTAATATCAATCCCAAGTAAATAACTTGCTAATACCACCAAACTAGAAAGTAGTAAAATCTGCACTTAATGTCTGCTCTCTCAGGTTTTAGTTTTGATGCTTTTACCATGCTACATTTGTTAAACTCTGATCATATTTTTTTTTTTTTTTTTATTTTTTTTTTAATTTATTTTTTATTTTCAGCATAACAGTATTCATTATTTTTCACCACACCCAGTGCTCCATGCAATTCGTGCCCTTTATAATACCCACCACCTAGTACCCCAACCTCCCACCCCCCCACCCCTTCAAAACCCTCAGATTGTTTTTCAGAGTCCATAGTCTCTCATGGTTCACCTCCCCTTCCAATTTCCCCCAACTCCCTTCTCCTCTCTAACTCCCCATGTCCTCCATGCTATTTGTTATGCTCCACAAATAAGTGAAACCATATGATAATTGACTCTCTCTGCTTGACTTATTTCACTCAGCATAATAATCTCTTCCAGTCCTGTCCATGTTGCTACAAAAGTTGGGTATTGGTCCTTTCTTTTTTTTTTTTTTTTTTTTTTTTTTATAAACATATATTTTTATCCCCAGGGGTACAGGTCTGTCCACAGATGAATGGATCTGATCATATTTTTAAATACATATTTTTTTTCCGGGGATGAAGACTGACCAGAGATCATGTACTTCCAGGTCTTGCAAATAGAAGGTATGTGATACAATGTATGTTTGGGATGGGAAATAATGGCAGATTTTGATAATCTTTTTATAATATGTCTAATGACAATGTTTCTTGAAAATATATCTAAGAATAAAAACAATTGTGAATATTTAAAGATTTCACTGTCTCTAAGAGCAGAATTATATGTGATAACCATAATATCACTACAAACCCACAATTATGTCTATTTAATTTTAATTTTTAAATTGTTTGTCTTTTAAATGTTATTGTGAGAGGGATTATTTATTCCATCCCTTTTAAAGATGTATTTCAGGGTTAGAAAAGGGGGCAGATTCCAAGTCATGACTGATAATCTTGATCTATCAACAAAGGAAAGAAAATAAAGGCTTGAATAACAATCAAATGGCAGGATTTCATTCTTTTTATGGCTGTGTAATATTCCATTGTGTATATATACCAATCTTCTTTATCCATTAAACTGTCAGTCAGTGGACTTTTGGCTATTGTTAATAATGCTGCTATAAACATTGGGGTGCATATATTCCTTCAAATCTGTATTATTATATTCTTTGGGTAAATACCTAGTAGTGCAATTGCTGGATCATAGGGTTGTTCTAATACTAACTTTTTTGAGGAACCTCCATACTGTTTTCAAGAGCGGCTGCACCTGTTTGCATTTCTACCAAAAAGGCAAGAGTTTTCCCTTCCTCCATATCCTTGCCCAAATCTGTTGTTTCCCATGTTTTAATTTTAGTCATTCTGAGATGTGTGAGGTGCTATTTCATCTTGGTTTTGATTTATCACTGATGATGATTGATGTTGAACACCTTTTCAGGTGTCTATTAGCCATCTGGATGTCTTCTTTGGAAAAATGTCTATTTGTGTCAATTGTCCATTTTTTAACTGGATTATTTGTTTTTTGGGTGTAGAGTTTGATAAGTTTATGGATTTTGGAGGACCCCTTTCAATATTTCCTGTAGAGCTGGTTTGGTGTTTGCAAATTCTTTCAGTTTTTGTTTGTCCTGGAAGCTTTTAATCTCTCCTTCTATTTTCAATGATAGCCTAGCTGGATATAGTATTCTTGGCTGCATGTTTTTCTCGTTTAGTGCTCTGAAAATATCATGCCAGCTCTTTCTGGCCTGCCAGGTCTCTGTGGATAAGTCAGCTGCCAATCTAATATTTTTACCATTGTATGTTAAAACAACGGGCTACTTTCAAGATTTTCTCTTTGTCACTGAGACTTGTAAATTTTACTATTAGGTGACGGGGTGTGGGCCTATTCTCATTGATTTTGAGGGGCGTTCTCTGAACCTCCTGAATTTTGATGCTCATTCCCTTTGCCATATTGGGGAAATTCTCCCCAATAATTATCTCCAGTATACCTTCTGCTCCCCCTCTCTTTCTTCTTCTTCTGGAATCCCAATTATTCTATTGTTGTTTCGTCTTATGGTGTCACTTATCTCTCAAATTCTCCCCTCATGGTCCAGTAGCTGTTTGTCCCTCTTTTGCTCAGCTTCTTTATTCTCTGTCATTTGGTCTTCTATATCACTAATTCTTGCTTCTGCCTCATTTATCCTAGCAGTGAGAGCCTCCATTTTTTATTGCACCTCATTAATAGCTTTTTTGATTTCAACTTGGTTAGATTTTAGTTCTTTTATTTCTCCAGAAAGGGCTTTTATATCTCTCGAGAGGGTTTCTCTAATATCTTCCATGCCTTTTTCGAGCCCGGCTAGAACCTTGAGAATTGTCATTCTGAACTCTAGATCTGACATATTACCAATGTCTGTATTGATTAGGTCCCTCGCCTTCGGTACTGCCTCTTGTTCTTTTTTTTTGTGTTGAATTTTTCCGTCTTGTCATTTTGTCCAGATAAGAGTATATGAAGGAGCAAGTAAAATACTAAAAGGGTGGCAACAACCCCAGGAAAATATGCTTTAACCAAATTAGAAGAGATCCAAAATCGTGAGGGGGGAGAAAGGGGATAAAAAGAGGTTGAAAAAGGAAGAAAGAAAAAAAAAAGAAAAAAGAAAAATAAAGAAAAGAAAAGAATTAAAAAAAAGAAAACAAATAAAGAAAGATATAAAAAAGAAAAACTATATATATTTGATAAACTAGTTAAAAAACGTTAAAAAAGAAAAAGGTAACAGTTAAAAAAAAATTTTACCAGAAGGTGAGAAAAAAAACAAAAAATGAAAAAGAAAAAAATTAAATTAACTGCAAGACTAAAAAAAATCACAGGGAAAAAGCCATGAGTTCCGTGCTTTGCTTTCTCCTCCTCTGGAATTCTGCTGCTCTCCTTGGTATTGAAACCACACTCCTTGGTAGGTGAACTTGGTCTCGGCTGGATTTCTTGTTGATCTTCTGGGGGAGGGGCCTGTTGTGATTCTCAAGTGTCTTTGCCCCAGGCGGAATTGCACCTGCCTTACCAGGGGCCGGGGTGAGTAATCCGCTTGGGTTTGCTTTCAGGAGCTTTCGTTCCCTGAGCGCTTTCCATAGAGTTCTGGAGGACGGGAATACAAATGGCGGCCTCCTGGTCTCCAGCCCGGAGGAGCCGAGAGCCCAGGGCCCCACTCCTCAGTGCGCCCTCAGAGAACAGCGCCCAGTTACTCCCGTCTGCCTGACCTCCGGCCGCGCTCCGAGCTCACCCAGCCTGCGATTGGTTCAAGGTAACACCGAGCTGTGTGAGCTTAGTGTTGGCTCTGTCTCTGCAGCCGGCTTTCCTGTTTCAATACCCGCAAGCTCTGCGACACTCAGACACCCCCGATCCTTCTGTGACCCTGCAGGACCTGAGGCCACGCTGACCCCGCGTGGGCTTCGCCCCGGTTTAGCCTCTGGAGCGATGTCCCTCAGTGGAACAGACTTTTAAAAGTCCTGATTTTGTGCTCCATTGCTCCGCCGTTTGCCGGGAGCCGGTCCCTCCCCCCGGGGTCTATCTTCCCATCGCTTTGGATTCACTTCTCTGCAGGTCCTACCTTTCAGAAAGTGGTTGTTTTTCTGTTTCCAGAATTGCTGTTCTTCTTCTCTTCAATCTGCCGATGGATTTGCAGGTGTTTGCAATCTTTAAATAAGCTATCTAGGTGATCTCCGGCTAACTGAAGTAGTCTCAGCCTGCTACTTCTCAGCCATCTTGACTCCCAAAATGAAGTTTATGGATTTTGGATACTAAACCTCTATCAGGTATGTCATTTGCAAATATCTTCTCCTGTCCCATAGGTTTACCTTTGAGTTTTGTTGATTGTTTCCTTTGCTGGGCAGAAGCTTTATATTTTGATGAAGTCCCCATAGTTCATTTTTGCTTGTTTCCCTTACTTCAGATGACATATCTAATAAGAAGTTTCTATGGCTGATGTTAAAGAGGTTATTGGCTGTGTTCTCCTCTAGGATTTTAATCATTTCCTGTCTCACATTTAGCTCTTTAATTCATTTTGAATTTGTTTTTGTGTTAGAGAAAATTATGGTGAGTGAAATAAGTCAGAGACAAACAAATACCAATGATTTCCCTTATATGTGGAATTTAAGAAGCAAAACAAATGAACACTGGAAAAAAGAGGCAAACAACAACAACAACAAAACCAGACTCTTAACTGAATAAACTGATAGTTATAGGAGAGGAGGTAGGCTGGGGGAGTGGGTTAAACAGGTGATGGGGATTAAAGAGGGCACTTGTGATGAGTATCTGGTGTTGTATGTGTTACATCACTATATTGTACACCTGAAACTAATATTGCACTGTATGTTAACTAACTGGAATTTAAATAAAAACTAAAAAAAAAAATGGCAATCAGAACAATCTGGAAATATGGAGATAAATAAAAAATTGAATGAAATTATAGTATATAGATTTTATCCTTTAAATTGAAATAATAATTCATTTTTATTTTATTAGAATTTTGACAGATAAATTTTCTTTTGTTTTTTAAATTTTTTAAATTTATTTTCAATGTAACAATATTCATTGTTTTTTGCACCACACCCCATACTCCATGCAATCTGTGCCCTCTCCAATAGGGAGATTCCACCAACCTCCCACCCCCCGCCCCTTCAAACTCCTCAGATTGTTTTTCAGAGTCCATAGTCTCTCATGGTTCACCTCCCCTTACAATTTCCCTCAACTTCCTTCTTCTCTCTAATTTTCCTTGTCCTCCATGTTATTTGTTATGCCCCACAAATAAGTGAAAACATATGATAATTGACTCTCTCTGCTTGACTTATTTCACTCAGCATAATCTCCTCCAGCCCCGTCCATGTTTCTACAAAAGTTGGGTATTCATCCTTTCTGATGGAGGCATAATATTCCATAGTGTATATGGACCACATCTTCCTATCCATTTGTCCGTTGAAGGGCATCTTGGTTCTTTCCACAGTTTGGCAACCATGACCATTGCTGCTATAAACATTGGGGTACAGATGGCCCTTCTTTTCACTACATCTGTATCTTTGGGGTAAATACCCAGTAGTGCAATGGCAGGGTCATAGGAAAGCTCTATTTTTAATTTCTTGAGGAATCTCCACACTCTTTTCCAAAGTGGCTGCACCAACTTGCATTCCCACCAACAGTGTAAGATGCCCACTCTCACCACTCTTGTTCAACATAGTATTAGAAGTCCTAGCAACAGCAATCAGACAACAAAGAGAAATAAAAGGTATCCAAATTGGCAATGAAGAAGTCAAACTCTCTCTCTTCGCAGATGACATGATTTTTTATGTGGAAAACCCAAAAGACTCCACCCCCAAACTACTAGAACTCATACAGCAATTCAGTAATGTGGCAGGATACAAAGTCAATGTACAGAAATCAGTGGCTTTCTTATACACTACCAATGAAAATACAGAAAGGGAAATTAGAGAATCGATTCCATTTACTATAGCACCAAGAACCATAAGATACCTGGGAATAAACCTAACCAAAGAGGTAAAGGAACCATACTCAAGGAACTACAGAACACTCATGAAAGAAATTGAAGAAGACACAAAAAGATGGAAGACCATTCCATGCTCTTGGATCGGAAGAATAAACATTGTTAAAATGTCTATATTGCCTAGAGCAGTCTATACTTTTAGTGCCATTCCGATCAAAATTCCACCCGTATTTTTCAAAGAGCTAGAGCAAATAATCCTAAAATTTGTATGGAATCAGATGAGACCCCGAATCATAATGTACAAATTTTTAATAATCTTTATTCTATATCTTAACATTCAATGCTTATAATCTGTGTTTTTACCATAGTTGTTCTATTCCCTAGTTTTTTACTTTATTTATTGATTGGTTAGTGTTTTTTATCAGATGTTTTGTTTGTTTTCAAGAAGGGCTTAAATGTATACCTTGAATTTTTAAAAGTCTAATTACTTATCTTTTACTTGAAAGATATTCTCTTTGATCTAGAATGTTGAACACATATTTATGTAATCTTCTTTCATAAAACCTTCTTAAGGAGAAATCTGAGGTCAGTGTCAGTTTTTCTCATTTATAAATCACTTTAGTAGCTTTTCTACTTGAATTTCCTTAAGGTTTCTTCCTTATTATATTTCAGCAAATTTACTTGTATGTAACTAGATTCCAATCTTTCTACATCTTTTTGTCCTCATAAGGAGGACATTCTTTTGAACAGAGGGTATTATTTTGAACCACATTTTCAAATATTTCTGTTTCAGATATTTGAGGCAAACTTTCTTTCATATTCCTATGGAAGAATAATAATTCTTTTATTGTTGAATACATTTTATTTTGTTCAATTTCTGTGGACATTGTGAGCATATCAGATCTTTTTCCTCTATCTTTCATATTTATCATATTCCAATTACTTTTTAAAAGTTTTCAGTTTTATCTATGCATACATTGTTAGTCTTCCATATACCTGAATGTTTTTTGGTTCAATATTTTCAAAACTCTCTTTTTATCTTTTTGCTATAGAAAATTCCAACCATACATGAAGTAGAAAGGATAGTATAATGACTCCTATTCTATCATTGAACTTAATAATTATCAACTTGTGACCTATATTTTCTAGTTATTACTAGCACAAATTACATTATCTGGAAACAAATTTATCAATCTGGGGTGGGTTCATGAATGTGCAGCCTGTGTAGTCATATAAGTTCTTGTGCTTTGAAGGGACACATTCTTGGTTTGGTACTTTGGTGTCACTATCTTAAAATTTCTAACAGTTGCAAAGGACCCAGCCTGCAACCAATCTTAATCCTCATTAACTCTGATCTGAAATTTCTTGGTCATTTTGCAATTTTAAAAGTGGCCCCAATATAAGATTTAGTCCTATAAGATGTACTGATGACTTTATTACTAATAATAACAGTGAAGTAGAAAAGAGGTTATAGGATCATCACTGGTTGTATCTTTATACACACACTGTTTAATTTTGACTTGTGCCCTGTAAGAGAAGATAAAATTCAATATGCTTGCAAAATTTAAGGGTAAAAACTTATACAGCATTGAATTAGGGTTAAAAAAAACCTCTGGTTTATATTCTGGCATGGTCATATATCTGTGAGCCTCAGCAAATCATTCCTGTTCTATTTGTAAATGGATAAGATAAATTCTACCACCTGAAATTATTAGAAGGCACTGTATATAAAGTATCTTGAATGATGCCTCTTATATAGTAACTTTAAGACTTATCTCATTTTTTGGTCTTTTTATAATAGAAAATGTTTTGTGGTTTGGCTATTCAAAGTAATAAAAAGTACATGACTTCTTTAGTAGGGACTGAATATGAGATAGGTTTGTGGGATGCTGCTAACTATGTGTTGTGTTAGTGATAGCAAATAATAGTAATTAGAGAGAAATGAAATGTGTGTGAGAAAAAAGAAGTCACCTATTTGCCTGTCCTTTACATCTTCAATTCTGGAAATTCTCCAAACTGAAAAGCCAGAATAGAACAGAAGCAAATTTAAAAAGTCCAAACAGAGTAAAGTAAATAATTATAAATAAGTTTTATTGGTTACAAGAAAAACTCAATTTGATTAATTAAGCAGAAAAATACATCATTATTAGAAAGATATTTAAGGCCCACAGAATCCCTTGGGAGCCTAAAATGTTAATATCTTAAAAGAGGCCAGAACCAAGAAAGGCTTGCTAATGGACAATCAAGGCCAAATCATAAGAAGAATTCGCCATGGATGCCATTTTGGCACATATTGTCAATGTTTGACAGAAGCATTCAAAACCGTGAGCACAGACTATCTCACAATCATTACCAAAAAGACTTATCTTCTCATAAAACAGATAAGAAATAGTTGTTTATATCCATTGGTATCTATATATACATACATATGTGTATAAGACTGCATATATTTGAAAATATATAATAGAAGATGTATAAAATACAAATAGATTTTATTCCTAAGTGGTACAGTTTCATCTCTCTTCAGTATTTTTATCTATAGTGATAAATCATTTATAAGAAATAGGTAGCACTTATATAATTAGAATCTGAAGGAAATTAACTGTAAAGAGAAATAATTTATGGCTCTAAATTTGGCCATTTTTAACAAAGACAAAATATACTATTACATTTAATAAGTCTCCAGATACTATGGGTCAACAGAATACTATCACAATATAGATATAACTTAGAATTATCTATAGATCAAGAACAAAGATGAAAATGACTTTTCCACTCCTCCAATGTGCAGGAAAATACAACTACTCTGATGGGAATGGTCAAGGAAATTTGATAAAATATGTAAGAGGATATTTTAACTGATTTTTGAGCTGACTCCAAAGCATCACTTCTAATAATTGTCATATGTCCTACATTAAGCAAATAGCCATTGTTTGATGGACTATGGGAAAGCTGATAGAGAAGTGATAAATGGGAAGACTGTAGAGTTTCCAGCGACCAGTTCTTCTCTAAGAAACTCACTAGAACTCATTAAAAATTGCGGGCTGAACATTGTACTGATCCACTGAAGAGCTGTTTTGAGAGCAAAATATGAGTCTCACTGGAAATGAAAGAACTTAAGAAAAACCACTAGGCCTAAAGATTTGACCCAATGTGAAACCTGTGCCCACTGCACTGAGCATAATAGGGGCAGATTCTTGCAAGATTATTCAGATTATTCAGAGCCATAAACTTTATGGAACACTCTGTGTTAGCTTCCTGACCTTACAAATTTATGGCCAAAATCTAAAGAAAATATATAATAACCTCACTGGTAAAAAAAAAATAGGTTTATTATCAATATGGGATCATAAAGCACATTCCATTCCTCAGGTACTTTGGAAGTGATCATTTTACTATACATCCAGAATTCAGAAAATTCTGATGTGGGAGTTTCAGGTCCTCTGAAGTGAAGAAATCCAATAATATATTACCTAGCTCCAAAGGAGACACCCAGAAGGACATGGGAATCAAAGTGAATCATGCTTAATATGTGAGAGTAGCATTTTTCCAGAGGAGGAGAGACAATGGAACCAATATGCAGAATTTGCACTGCATGCTTGTGATGACATCAGAGTGCAGTTATTAATTTTTCCTTCTTGCTCCTTAATGTTTAGGCAAGAATCTAGGCCATTTACTGATCATTGCTTTGAACTGACTGAGAGAAGGCATTAAGAAATACTACTCGCTATGTAGCAAATCAGAGGGAAAGTTTCAGGAATAATTCTGGTCAACTACTGACATCATCCAGAGCAACTCAGAATGAAAAAAGCAATGGAATGATGTCAGACTGATATAAAAAGCACTAAAAGAAATTTGGTTAGGATGGTTACAGGATTATATTGTCTAAACAACAAACTCAAAACCTCAGCTGCTTAAAGAAACAATTTTACTTCTGACTCTAATGTGTGTTATGCCACCTGTCCACTTTGCTTCATTCTCCTCCTGTTACACAGACTGATGAATGGCCACTGTGGGAAGTACTGCCCATCACCATGATAGAAGGAAAGAGAACACCATAGCTAGAAGCATTTCATACCACTTCAGCTCATATTTTCTTGGTCAGAGAAAGTCACACAGCTGTGACCAAATTCAGCACATAATGGAAGTGCATGTCTGACTCATGCCTGGAAGGAGAACTGGAATATTTGAAACAGCCCTCACATCTACCACGGAAAGGAACTACTTTCAATACAATACTGTAGACTTTCAGATAAAGGGAAGAAAAAAATTCTGAAAATTTGCTCTCTTTATTGTATTACTTGTAAACAAAGTGATAGAGACTGAGACAAGCTATTTTGTTATCTACAGAAAAAAATCTATTTCTCACAGGCAAATTCAAAGCGTAATGTTCTCTCCATACTCATCTATTTAATCCTGTGCAGAAAAGATGTATCTAAGGGAGGGTCAGTTCCTCCAAGAGAAAGTATATATTTTATCTCCTAATCCTTCAGGAATGAGGAAAGGATTGAATAATGATTTACTTTTTTGTAAACATGGAGGTTATGTTTTGCTAACTTGTAGAGAAGGCTCATTTCAGGCTAGATCTTTCTTAATATTTTGAGGCAAGATACATACTTAATGATAAACCAGAGATTTATGGGGTCCCAGAAGAATTAAGATCTTAAAACCCATGAAGAGGCCTAGCCACAGGTAGAGGAGTCAAGAAATAACCAGTGTGTAGATTTCACTTGAACTGCATGTAAGGAGTTTGTAAATTATTGACACAGCCACACGCTGCATGGTACATGGAAGCTATTGCTCTGAAAAAAAAAAAAAAAAGTATCTAGGTAAGAGAGCCCCTTTATCTTTAGTATGGTGGGGAGAAAACATGAAGTATGACAGAAAGTCTAGTGAGAATAATACTTAGCTGCAATGATCTTTCAAGATATTTTGTGGGTATGTATTTTCATTTATTATGGAAAAATACTTACGAGAGGAATTACTAGATCATAGTGTAGATGTATTTTTAAATTTGTGAGAAACTCCCTCCTTTATTTTCAAAAGGAGGTTCATGAACTCCACATCAATTTACACATTTTATTTACATAAGGAGCTCTATTGAGAAAAAAAAAAAAGAAGTAGGCCATTTAGTTTCTGCCATAATAAAACTAGAAAGAGCACAGAGGAACACTCCATCTAGGCCATCTCTGGGGACAATAGATGAGGGTCATCTGGTCTGAAAGTAAGGAAGAAAGCTCTACGGAATATGATTCTACTAAAGAAGACCAAGCCTGAAGAAAGAAAAGTTTGTTCACTTTGTGGTGGACCACATGGGAAGAAATAGTGAAGGGCAAAAGATAGTTACATAAAGGCAAACCAATGCATATAGTCTATAGTTTTTGTCAGTCTAGTAAATTCTAGGCATTACCTAAGCTGTTCATAAGGTTTATATTTCTTGTCTCTGGTGAAAGGAAATAGTTTTAGCAGCCTCTACCTGGCATACTGGTCCCAAGTCATTCAAAAGAACTGATTGTTACTTGTGCTTTGGAGTTTTCTGAAACCTATCAAAAGTATCATAGATGGAGTTTCCATCTTTCACTGGCTTCATAATCTTCCTAACCTCCAAAATAGAAAGAGAGGGTGTAGACTTTAAGGAGTAGTGGTAGTTTGATAAAAAAAAGTCCTCATCATAGGTACTTGACTGGGACTCCCATGTGGTAATTACTTCATTCCATTATACAGAGCTTTGATATTTGGTTGGTATTTTGGTGGCCTACAGATAAATACACAAGCTTTTGAATAACTCTCATAATGTAGCCTTACTTACACTTTGATTATTTTCTCAATTACAGTGCAGAGCTGAATTGTTTGCTCTGTGGAATAAAGCCATTAAGGGTTTCTGCCTTTCTGATTACACAGAAATAGCTAACTGTAAGTGTATGTTGACTGGAATGTGAAAATTTTTTTGGTAGCCAATTAGAAGGCTCTTATTTTTTAAAAATCCAAGCAATAATTGGTTTCCTGATACTAATTTGAGAATGTAATATGCTAAATTTTTAATTTGGGTCAGTAATTGATCTAGTCAACAGCTGATTTTTGAGGGTTCTATTTAAACTGAAAAGATATGGTCTACATAGTGCAAGGTTCTGATTATGTAGATATAACTTCAAAGCAAGTTAAGGAAATATTTCTTAGATATACCTAAGTTAGGTGTACCTAATACCACCACTTGGCTTTTGCCGAAACAACAAAATTCAATGAGGCATTTTTATTCACTTAAAAGGTAAAGACACTTAACATGAAAGGGATCATTTAACAAGAAAACACGCTAGCAGCTTAATCTTGTGTATATGAATAGAGCTAAATGAAAACCAGAAGTATGTACTATGCATAGAATGCTATAGTGATGGTTACTTTTATTTTACAGCCACAGGTAATTTTTTGGCATTTTTTATTAGGTTATGTTAGTCACCATACAGTACATCACTAGTTTTTGATGCAGTGTTCCATGATTTATTGTTTGCATATAACGCCCTGTGCTCCATGCAATCCATGCCCTCCTTAATACTCATCACAGGCTAACCCATCCCCCAACCCCCATCCTCTCTAAAACCCTCAGTTTGTTTCCCAGAGTCCATATAGTCTCTCATGGTTCATCTCCACCTCCAATTCCCCTTCATTTTTCCTTTCCTTCTCCTAACATCCTCCATGCTATCCCTTATCTTCCACAAATAAGTAAAACCATACGATAATTGACTTTCTCTGCTTGACTTATTTCACTCAGCATAATCTCCTCCAGTTCCATCCATGTCGATGCAAAAGTTGGGTATTTATCCTTTCTGATGGCTGAGTAATATTTCATTGTATATATGGATCACATCTTTATCCATTTGTCTGTTGAAAGGCATCTCCGCTCTTCTTAACAGATGAACTGACTACAGATCATAAATCACTTTCACACTGAGAAATCTAAAGTTTTATCTTATCTTATTATCGAAATTCTTAAGAGGCATGTTTGATTTAGTCACCACTTCTTCCTAAAATCACATTCCCCCTTGGACTTTTTGACCTCACACTCTCATCCTTTCCCTATTAATCCTTTAGGTTCTATGTCTTGGCCCAAATTCCCTAAAAAACAGAACCTGAAGCAAAGATTCTGTGTTAATGTTTTATTACAGGATACATTCCACGAAAGCAAGAATAACGGAAATTGAAAATGAGACAGAGAAAAAGTGAAAAGCAAATACAAGTTGAATTACTAAACTAAACACAGCTTGCGAAGAAACACAGCTTTTTTCCTCCCAAAGAAGAACAATAACAGAAGAATTTTATCTGAGTTCAATGTCCCACCAAGGAAAAAGAGAGCAATTTAAATTGATAAATTTATCCAGTACCCTATCTTTCATTGTTTGAAGTTTGTCCTAAGGGAAATCACCATCCCGTGACACATATAGTATGTCTTATTCTCTGAGAATTTCTAGGAAAAGACTGAGTTTCTGTGGGTACACTCAAGTCTTACACTGACTCTGGAGTTGCTGAGGTCCCAAGCTTATTGAGTATAATGGAAGCCATGCTGAAGCCAGCACTTGTCTCTAAGGATGGAGCGCTGCGAGGTAATACTATGGTGGCAGTAGACAGAGTTTACATTCTTAGTACCAGATGTGGTGAACAGCCAAAGCCAGGGAGACAGACCAAGGCAGTATGGATGAAATTACTATAATTATTTTTACTATTCTACTGTAATCCCTCTATTGGCTTTCTAGCTGTCACTCTTATTTACTTTTTCCCAGTAGTAGTTGATCTAGGGATTAAGATATGTGTCCTTAATTTATTAGTCTACCTTAGCGATGCAGACACATAGGGCTTGGCAAGATTTAAGGAAAGAGAATTTTATTTGTACTCTGAGCTCTGGATGAATAAAAGGCAGTGGTTGGTGGCTGATAGAAGGCAGACTTGAAACCTACTCACACTTCAGACTTGGTCTGGTATACAGAAGAAAATGTCTATCACGGCAGGAAGGGCAGGACGCGTACTCACTCCTGGGAAATGAACCTGTTTGATATGAACTTTTCTGCCCCAAGGAAAAGTGTAGGATATTTTCCCTTTTCTGGTTTTAGGTTTGACTGCTAGTTACACTGGCACTGGAAAAAGTTATTTTTAAAAAATATGTTATTGGAAGATGGGCAGGAGATCTACTCATGATCAGGATCTTTAATATACAGAAGAGATGTGCTACCACTGCAAGAGGGGCAGGATAACTTCCTGTGCCCTAGACTCTGCACTGAGGAGGAAGGGGAGGTTTTCTGCTTCAGAAAGAAGTGCAGAAAAACAGAAATTCTCACCTGCGAGGGTCAGCCATTCCGAGACTGCTTAATATCAAGTCTGGAACAGGTTAAGGAGGATAATAATGAGAACTCCCCTTTCCCACAGGCTGTGCATGGATAAACAATATTACCTGTCTAATGTTGAGAGAGACACAAGAGCGTGGAGAAACTCTGTCAGAGGAATATAGGGTTTTTTTAAAGCTAAGGGTGGAGCAGGAAAAATCAATAAAAAGTCACCAATACTCCAAGACTAACATTAAGAACAAGAGAGCTATAGCCAACAACTAGATGGATTCTTTCTTTCTTTCTTTCTTTCTTTCTTTCTTTCTTTCTTTCTTTCTTTCTTTCTTTCTTTTCTTTTCTTTTCTTTTCTTTTCTTTCTCTCTCTCTCTTTCTTTCTTTCTTTCTTTCTTTCTTCCTCTTTTTTTCTTTCCTTATTTCTTCCTTCCTTCCTTTTTCTCTCCCTCCCTCCCTCTTTCTTTCTTTTCTTTCCCTCCCTCCCTTCTTTCTTTCTTTTTGGCTTAAACAACAGAAATTAATTTTCTCACAGTTCTAGAAGCTGGGTGTCCCCAAACCAAGCTATTGGAAGGTTTGGTTTTTTCTGAGGTCCTCTCTCGCCATGTAGATAATCGCCTTCTCAGTGTTTGCTCATATAATCATCTCTTGATCTGTGTGTGTCTGTGTCCCAATCTCCCCTTATAAGGGCTCTAGACATTGAATTAGGGTCCACACATTTTTTTAAAAAGATTTATTTATTGTTATTTATTTATGAGAGAGACACAGAGAGAGAGCAGGGGGAAGGGCAGAGAGGGATAGAGAGAAAGAAACCCAAGCAGACTCCCTACTGAATGCAGAACCTGACATGAGGCTCAACCTCAGGACGCTGAGACCATGACCTGAGCTGAAATCAAGAGTTGGACACTTAACTAAGCCACCCAGGCTTATCAGAGCCCACACATTTTCTCATTTTATTTCAATTACTTTTTTAAAGGTCCTATCTCCAAATATTGTTACATTCTGAGTTACCAGGTGTTAGGACTTCAACATATGAATTTTGGTGGGACATAAATCAGCACCTAATAGAAGGGGCATTAAAAATCATCCAATAAAATTGTAAAATATGCTAAGTATGCTTTACTTTTCTTACAGTATCCTTGTCTGGCTTTGGTACAAAAGGAATGCCAGCCTCATAATAGGAGTTTGAATGAATTTCCTCCTCTTCAATTTTTTGAAAGAGTTTGAGAAAGATTGGCATTAATTTTTCTTTAAATGTTTGTTAAAATTTAACTGTAAAGGCTTCTGGTTCTGAATTTGTCTTTACTGGGAGATTTTTAATTACTAATTTAGTCTCTTTTTTTGCTATTGGTTTGTTAAGATTTTCTGTTTCTTCATAATTTAGTCTTGGTAGGTTGTATGTTTTCAGAATCTTATCCAAATCTTCCAGGTAGTCAAAATTTTTAGAGTATTATAGCTTATAGTGTTTTTAATGATCTATTATGATCATATTTCAGTGGCAATTGTCTCCTCTTCCATTTTTGAGTCTTCTTTCTTGAAAACTCTACTTAAAGGTCTGTCAATTTTGTCTTTCCAAAAAACCCTTAGTTTCACTGATCTTTTTGTCCTTTCTATTTCTATTTTATTTCAGCTCTAATCTTTGTTATCCCCTTCCTTCTATTAATTTTGGGTTTAATTTGGTATTCTTTTTCAACTTCTTTGATGTGTAAAGTTAGGTTGTATGTTTGAAATCTTTCTTTTTTTTTTTTTAATGTGGAAATTTATTACTACAAACTTCCCTCTTGGAACTGCTTTTGCTGTATACTGTATCTTTTGGTTTATTGTATTTTCATTTTCATTTGTAAGATATTTTTAAATTTCATATGGAGTATGTTGTTTAATTTTCACACATTTATGAATTTTCCAGTCTAGGAATGTTACTGATTTCTAAATTTTACCATAGTGGTTGAGAAAGATATTTAGTACTATTTTAATCACTTCAATTTGCTAAAACTTGTTTTGTGACCCCACATATGATCCTATTCTGAAGGATGTTCTGTGTATGCTTTAGAAATGTGTATTCTGCTGCTGTTGGATGGAATGTTCTGCATATGTCTATTTGGTCTATTTGGCGTAAGGTCAAATTCAATGTTTCTCTATTGATTTTCTGTCCGAATGATCTATCCATTGTTGAAAGTGGAGTACTGAAATCCCTTCTATTATTATACTGTTGTCTAGTTCTCCCTTGAGATCTGTTAAAATTGGCTTAAAATATTTAGTTTCTCTGATTTAGGTGAATATACATTTATAATTCTTATATACTCTTATCATCTTTGTTTCTCGTTACTTTTTTTTTTTTAACTTCATGTATTTTGTGTGATATAAGTATGGTTATCCCTGTTCTTTTGATTTCTATTTGCATAAATATCTTTTTCCATTCCCTCAGTTTGAATTTATGTGTGTCCTTAAACCTAGAGTGAGTCTATGGGATGCATATATCTGAGCCTTTTTTTTCTTATCCATCCACAATTCCATGCCTTTCAATTGGACATTTAATCCATTTAAATTTAGAGTTGTTACTGATAGGCAAGGACTGACTAACGTCATCTTGTTAATTGTTTTCTGGAGGTTTATAAAGCTTTTCCTCCTTTCTTCCTATCTTGCTATCTTTGCTCCTGAATTGGTGATTTTCTGTAGTAGGTACTTTGATTCCCTTCTTTTCTTGTGTGTGTCTACTATAGGTTTTTGCTTCATGGTTACCATGAGGCTTACATAAAATATACTGTAAACATAATGGTCTATTTTAAACTCATAACAACTGAATTTGCTTGCATATGAAAATTCTATCCTTTTACTCCCTCTGGCTTTTGTTTTTAATGTCACAATTAACATCATTTTATGTTGTGTATCCCTTAAGGTTATTGTAACTATTGCTATTTTTAATACTTCACTCCTTTAACCTTTATACTAGAGTTAATTATTTTTAATTATAGTGTTAATAATTAATTATTATCACCATACTTTGGTATCAGAGTATTCTGAATTTGTTACATACTTGCTTTTACCAGTGTGTTGTACATTTTCACATGTTTTTGTGTTGCTGAATAGTTACTAATACTAAATACTTTCATTTTAGCTTAAATAACTTCTTTCATTATTTCCTACAAAGCAGGTGATGTACTGTCTCAGCCCTTGTTTGTCAAAGAAAGTATGTTTGTCTCCTTCATTTCTGAAGGATAGCTTTGTTGGGTCAAGTATTCTTGGTTGGCATTTTTTTCCTCTTTCAGCACTTTCAATATACATCATCCTATTACCCTTTAAGTTTATGTTGAGAAATCTGCTAATATCCTTGTGGGAGTCCCCTTATAAGTGAAGAACTTTGGGGAACCTGGGTGGCTCAGTGGGGTAAGCCTCTGCCTTTGGCTCAGGTCATGCTCTCAGGGTCCTGAGATCAAGCCCCGCATTGTGCTCTCTGCTCAGCAGGAAGCCCTCTCTCTCTGCCAGCCTCTCAGCCTACTTGTGATATCTCTCTCTTTAAATAAGATCTTTAAAACAAAAACCTTCTTTTCTCTTTCTGTCCATGATTTTCTCTTTTTCTTTGATTTTTGACAGTTTTATTATTATGTGTCTTGAAAAAAATATCTTTGAGTTACTTTGTTTGGGGACCTATGAGCTTCATGAACTTAGATGTCCAAATTTGCCAAAATTCTCAGCCATTACTTCATTTCTCCTTCTCTTCTTATTATGGAAATATAATAACCCATTAATTATTTTTCTTAATGATGACCATAATCTCCACTGGTTTTCTTCATTCCTTTTCATTCTTTTTCTTCTTGCTTCTTTGTCTGGATAATTTCAAATAATATGTATTTGATGAAGTCAAATTTGATGAAGTCATATTTGATGAAGTCATTGTTGGCTTCTCTTTTGCTTAGTCCAATCTTCTGTTGAAGCTCTTTATTGAATTCTTCAGTTCACTCATTGTATTTTTCAACTCCAAGATTTGTTTGGTTTCTTTTTATATTTTCTACTTTTTGTTCAACTTCTTATTTTGTTTTTTTAGTATTTTCCTGATTTTGTTAAATTATGTACATTCTCATAGCACTCTGAGCAACTTTGTAACAGTTCTTTTGAATACTTTGTCAGGTAATTCATATATCTTTATTTCTTGAGGCCAGTTACTGGAAGTTCACTGTGTTCCTTTGATGATGGCATGCTTCCCTAATTCTCCATGATCCCTGTAGACTTTTGAAAGTGTCTGCACATTTAAAGAAGCAGTCACTTCTTCCAGAGTTTATAGACTGACTTTGATAAGTAAACTCCATCACCGTATGTGGAGGCACATGGAAGAATGCTGTGCATGTGTGTATGGATTGATCCAGGGTGACGAGTGTGAAGGTGTGTGGCAGCTGTGATCCACGTAGGCATGATGTCTCCTTGGATCAGGCCACAGGGGTCCACAACATCTACAGCTGAGTGATTCCTCATGAGTGCTGCAGGGGGTGCACAATGGTTGCAAGTGCTTTGGGAGTTCTAAGTGGTGATTCCAGGTTCAGCAGCTAGGGACCGAGGCAGGCAGTGGTGGCAGCCAGACATTCACATCTACAGGGGGCATCTGCATGAGCCTATATATTTGGCAGAGGCTGGTTGCAGACACACATGGTGGCATGGGTCATGGCCAGCACAGAGACCAAGGTCAATTGCAGGTGCTTTAGCAGTTGTGAGCACCTCGGCTCTAAGGGTGCACTCTTATGGCCTCAGGATCTTTTCATGGTTATATACAGAGCAGATTTCCCTATAGATTTCAACTTTAACCATATTGCAATTTGCTTCTCTCTGTTTTCACTACCACTTTCACCCAGAGAGATGAACTAATAAAACTTATCTCCTTATTTCTATTTGTGTCTCATTCATCCATTTTCCAAATATCTGCAAGAGTGAGTCATAATATATATTAAGGAAACCTACTGCTCTCTTGCTTAAAATCTTCTCTTTGCTCCCTCCCAAAAATTAGGGAAAAAAATCCAAATTCAGTATCCAGGCTTCACGGCACATATGATCTGAGGCATGGCCAGGGCTCTACCTTATGTATTTATTCACTCCTCTTGATCTAGCCACATGTGTCTCTCTGTTTCCCAAAACTACCAGGGCATCTCCAGGTTAGAGACTATTCAATATCTTTTTATTTTTTCCACAGACTGTTCCCTGTTTTTTGTTTTTGTTTTGTTTTTGTCTATTTTTTTCTCATAAAGGGTTTTATAAGCTGTAAAGTTGCTAATGACAACAAAGATTGTTATTTTTTTCAAGTTGTTACTACTTTTAGGTTGACTCATTGTCTTTGGTTAAATTTAGTAAAAGGTCTTTATTAACCATCAAAATAAAGCTCTTCTTTAATCACTGCCTATTTTACACTCCTAACTGCATCACCATTATTTTTCTTTTAATAATAGCACTTGACTATATTTTATATGTTTTTAAATTTATTTATCTAATTGTTTATTGTGTGCTACTCTGCTATTGTAGGTAAAAATATAATAAATATTAAGGCCTTCCATGGCATTTTCAAGCATGTATCTCCAGCATTAAGAATAGTCTCTGATACACAGTACAACTCAATAAATGTTTGTTTAGTCACTCAATTTCAATTATATGAGAATCACACCATGTAATGAAATCTTTAACATAATTACCTTTTCATAAAATTGTTCCTACATTGTTTTATTTGATTTTTAAATACTCCCCCAAAGCATCTTTGGTTTTAAAAAATAGTACAAATGTTCAAGTCTTCAGAGGAGACTCTAGGGACAACTTATTCCCCCAGGTTGACAATAACTGTCTTCAACATATAAACTATACATCTGTGGGATGAGCAGAATGACAAAAAATAATATATATGCCATTAGTATTTTAGGAACTTATTTATTAAGCATTATGGAGCATGTATTAACATTAGTAAAAATATTTTGCTGCAGTTGTCTGAGTTCACATCAAAGTGACTTTGATTCAGTATATTTTTATGATAACAGTTTCAAGTTGAATACCAACACATAAGCTAACATTACTGGCTAATGTTAAATCATACTAACAACAATATCTTCTCCATTAAGACTGGGAATTAACCCCATGTATTTACAATATTAAATCAAATGAATTTCCATTAATAAAATAGATTCTTCAATTTAAGCAACTTTGTTCTTATTTCAGCTGAAGTAGACATAATTAGTAGACATAATTATGGCATAATAATTATGCCATAATAATTACGGCATTATAATTATTACAATAGGATTTTTAAATTTATTACTAGAACTTAAATACCTGTTTAAATATGTACTTATTTATGTGTGTTAAGGAATTAATGGGAGTAGCTGGCTCCTTCTGATTATTTCAGATAAATCCACAAGCATCCAAATCAACATAAGTAATATTTTTAGGCTATAGGCTTCACATTGAGCTGTGAACACTTCAAATTAAACAGGAAAGACTTCAGCTTTTCATAGTTTTTACTTTTTAAAAAGAGAAATAAGGAATGATATTAAAAGAAATGAATAGACCTTTGATCTCTGAGACCCCCAGAAGACATATCCTAGTCTTGTATGTTGTCAATGTTTAAATGGTATTAAAGGGGCACCTGGGTGGCTCAGTGGGTTAAGCCTCTGCCTTCGGCTCAGGTCATGATCTCAGGGTCCTGGTGATGAGGGAGCAGGAGGCTGGCTGAGGACGAAGCAAAAGCTGGCGCCTTGCACCCCCTCTTCACCCGCTCCCCTCCATGTGTGTGGCATTCCTCAGGCACCCATGACTGCCATAAAACGATAAATAGTTAACTTGCAGGGATCACAATCCTGCAGAACAGGAATCTCCCTTGCCCTACAAGATGTCCTAGAGACCTGAACAGGGAGGTTACCTTATCAATAGCACAAATTTCCAGAGGCGAATAACTCTTGGTTCCTGAAGCCCTAATGTCCCCCTGCCACCATAAACTGGAGGAGACTGGGGTAGAAAGGAATGTAAATGATAGCCAGATCATAATGCCCCACCAAGAATCCCCCATTATCTTGATGTTAGTGCTTGACCTAAAGACGACATTAATCAAGCCATAATGGCAAAGACTCCCCCCCGGCACCTTGTAGACCCTCCCTAGCATGTGAGAACTCTGTCGAAATCCCCCATTCCTTCACCACCTCCCCCCAACCGTGGGGTATATAACATGCCTACCCTCACAACCCGGGGCAGCAGCTCTTCCTGCCCACGGGTTCTGTCCCCGTGCTTTAATAAACCACCATTTTGCACCAATGACGTCTTAAGAATTCTTTCTTTAGTCGTCGGCTCCGAACCTCCTCACCACACCGAACCTGACTTAAGGTTCTGGGACTTCATCACTGGGATCGAGCCCTGCATTGGGCTCTCGTTCAGCAGGGAGCCTGCTTCCTCCTCTCTCTCTCTGCCTGCTTGTGATCTGTCTGTCAAATAAATGGAAAAGTCTTAATAAACAAACAAACAAATAAATAAATAAATAAAGGTATTACTATTACTATAGTATCTCCTGTAATTTTTCTTTGTTCTATGATTCACTTAAAATCTTGAAAAATATTTGCATTCATGTAAAATATGCTTGATCTAACTTATTTACATTATCAAGAGACTAGCTCAATTGTATAGATAATTCACATTCAGAATTCACTAAGCATATAATTGCAGGTTTGAAATACAACTAAACCTAAAAAGTTACATTTTCTTGTTCAAAAAAATTCTCAAAATGTAAATATCTGAGAATGTTCTGTTTTCTGGGCATAACTACTACCTTTTTTAGGCTATATGTTATGACTGTAAATCTCAAACAATCGGCAGGTAAAGAGTAAAATAGATAAACTTAATATAAGAATTGTGATAGTCTTGTTAGCCTAAAATTTTAGGCATTCCCTTCAAATCTTGATTATTTTCTATTTTTATACCTTTTTAACATTATCTATTACAATATTTAATTCATTGTTATCCTATTTAATATCAAGACCATTCTTCTTAGCCACGGAGAGCACAGCTATTCAGTCTTTATTAGTTCAAGAAATGAAGAGCAATTTTAATATTATAAATATTGATAATACTGGAAGAGAAAAATGTGTTGAAAAAGGCTCTTTAAAAACAAATATATTCCTATAATTACAATCTTTTCCTTTTTTTATTTTTTATTTTTTGGAAAGTGGTTCTCTGTAACTGGTTTTAGAATCTTAGGAAAATAAGAATATCTATTGTGTTTTCACATTTCCTAGATTCGTTCTCAAATTCTGTAAATATTTGAATCAAAAGGAAATTAAAGAAAAAGGGAAGAAAATAAAAAAGGAAATCTCCCCATAGTCCTGTAGTGAATGTGGAAGAAAACGGATGCTTTGCTAATGATTTTGCTACTTTGAAATCTGTAGGAAAAGTGTTAAAAATAGTAACTTTAGGTTATTCTAACAGTAGATTATGGACCCCTGGACCCTAAATGATTTTCCACTCCAGTATCATATTGTTTGGCATATAATGGACCTCTGAGTCTTTTCTCTGTTTTGCTACATGAGAAATTACTCAGGTATGATGATAGGCACAGCTTTTTCTCTCTTCATATAGAAACATGGTTGATTTAGTTATTGATGTATTTGAACGTGCTTCTCCATTTTAGCAGAATAACCTAGTGAGGAAATTTTATACTGTGGATAAATCTGTCTGTCTCCTAATGGCAAAATTTGCAAGAAATAGTAAGCAAAAAGTTAAGAAGTTTAGATAAGCAAAATGAAGTAGGGAACAGTTGAATTTAATTTCCACTTAAGTTTAAGGGTCTTCCAAGAATGGCCTTTAAATACTATACCAAAATAATTTTTGGTAAAAGATGTGAGAGAATTGTAGAATTCTTACAATGTATCCTATTGATAATTTCAATAGTTATTTCCAAAGTTTGTTTTTTTTTTTTTTTTTTATGAAGTAAACTTCATGGTCAGTTGTAAAGATTTTATGCTTTTGACAAATTGGTTCTGTTTAAAAACCCAGCAAGGGTAGTATTAATATACCACTGTGACTAGAGTGATTTGAGTTCATTTAACATAAATTAAATTGTCCTTGTCAAGGAAATTATAAACCCAAGATATGAAACTGGTGCATATAAAAAGGTTTCAGTGCAGTGTAAACAGCAGTCCCTCTGAGCACTCCCATCTGTAGGACCGAGGAATGTTGATCACAGAAGACATTCTCTATCATTTTGAAACAGTTCTGTTTCTAGAAATTGCATTGCTTCCTTATGTTCTATTCTTCATATATAATTTTAGCATAACATTCACACTCTTCTCTTAATGCACATAGCAGAGTTCCAAATGTTCTTTGGAACAGAACCAAAATTGATACCCCTCTTCTAAGACCCTACACCTGCCTATGTACTTTCAGTTTTACTTTGTTTTGTTTTGTTTTGTTTTGTTTTGTTTTTTTCAAGCCCACTAGTCTCTTCTCTCAGGTAGATTTATTCTTTACATTCTTATTCTGTCCCTACCCCCACCTTAGACCCTGAGATAGTCTCACTAATGTCATGTTACACTTATTTCTGATCTACCTTTTGAGTTAAGCTCAAAAATTTTCTTCCACTAAGCAAAAGTGATACGGTATTTTACTTGGTGAAAAAAATAAATGAGGTTATTCATTACTCATTTATTCCAATTATCATGTAATCTAACAAAAGTTAATCTTTCACTAAATTAATATATGCTTGTCATTTATTTGTATACACAGATAAAATTTATTTATACTTCACTAGATTGTAGCTTAAATGTATAAGTAGGAATATATTACAAATAAGTTATATAAAAACAACTTATAAACATAGAGCAGAATTTGTAAAATGATGGAGAAAGGGAAAACTTTGAAAAATCTGTAAGAACTATTAAAATTATCTCTAAACATTTAAAAATGGGAAATTTCCAGTACAATTTTTGTGTATCTATTTTCTTTAAATTCAAAAGTGTTAACCATGTTTTTACATATATATGTATTTGTATATGGTTTTGTCTCTAACATTCAAAGAATATTTGAAATATATTACATTCATTTCAGTTACTTTTTTGGGGTGATCATTTAAATTTGTCATCCTAGATTTAAACAATAGTGGAAATGTTTCTGCATAGATTAGTTAGAAAAAGCATTCTATAGAATATATTAAAGATTTCTTAATACATAAATATCAGAAAAGAAAAAGTGGAATGAGCTTTCAGCACTCTTCCTATGATTTATTTTAACTGTAAATTTCCCTAGTTTTCTACAGGAACTAAAATTAATTCTCCTATTATGAGGGCATTTTGAGTTTACTTAATAGGAAATTAATAATTCTCCACAGTTCCTACCAACTATTCAAGTGAATATACTGTTTCAGTAATTCTATTTCCTTATAAAATTTCCAATACAGTATCAGAGTGTCCAGTAGTTTTATAGTTAGAATACCTGATAATTTTTTTAGAAGGGGATTTTATTCTGCATAACTTCATTAAAGGCAATAACCTCTTTTCCTCCAACATGGCCCCAGTCTGTAGAATTTAATACATGTCTCAGGTTTTCCCAATTAAAATTCTTAGTCTTTTGGCCATCTTGACTATTTTAAGTGCATTTGAACTGGGTTAGGTGAATGTTCTTTATCTCAAACATTTTTATCTATTGCTATTAGGAAGGGAACTTTCACTCTTTCCTTGGGTTTCTAGCTATAAGGCTGATATTAGCTAAGAGGTTTTGGTTACCATTTTCTTCAAAATAAAATCTACTTTTATGGCCCTGGCTCCAACTGAGCCTGATTCAACAAAAATCTGGTTCTCTATGAATACAGGCTGTATTAATTTCTTAGTGCTGCCATAACAAATTGACATAAACTGGATGGCTTAAAACAGATATTTATTGTCTCACAGTTCCGGAGGCTAGAAGTCTGAAATCAAGTTGTCAAAAGGGTTGGTTCCTTCTAAATTTTCTGGGGAGAATTTATTCCATTCCTCTCTCCTAGCTTCTAGGGATTGCCGGCAATCCTTGGCATTCTTTGTCTATAGTCCATCACATTCCTTGACTCCATTTCTACATGGCAGTTTCCTTGTGTGTCTCTGTGTCTGTCTCCTTTCATCTTCTTATAAAAACACTAATCATATTGAATTTAGGGCCTATGTTAGTTCAGGATAACTTCATCTTAACTAATCACATCTGTAAAGACTATTTCCAAATAAGTTCACATTCACAAGTTCCAGGTAGACATGAATTTTTGAAAAGAACTATTCAACCCAGCCCATATGCCATTACATTTCATTCCACTACTTTTGGCATGTAGTTTATTTTGACTTTCTAAAATTTAAACACAAAGTGTATTAATCTACATTCAGAAAACCATCTCTCATATTTTAAGAAATGGCTGTATTGCATATTTTCTCTCATATGTCTCTGAACATTACCTATAAATTTATTATCCCTTTGGTCGTTTTTAAAGTTCCCTTGCTCATATATTTGGTTAAGATTTATAAAGAAGCATGAACACATCATTATGAACCTCACAGATTATATTAGTTTATGAAATAATTCTTTCATAATCCATATTAGATTCAGTTGAATCCATGAGCTAGGTGAACTTATTATAAATGAAATTCTTTCAGTGTTATACATGACCCCTATTCTTTAAGTGATCTCCCAGCTCATGCTGAAATGTATTGCCAAAACAGAAGAAAACAAAATTCATGTCATTCCTATAAAATTGTATGTTTATCATGCAGTTGGAGAATTTAATTCTTCATTAGTATTGCTCTTAATTTTTTTGTATTTATCTAAAATGCCCAAACTAAATGATTAAAAATATTTGAAATAACAATGAGTCTCATTTTCCCAAAGTGCTCTTAGATTAGTTGCTCCCAAGGCAATTTCCATTTTACCTTGAATTTGAATGATGAAAAATAAGTCACAATTGTAAGTTTGAAAGTTTTCACTTCAGTTTTAAAATCTGTATTCTGATTCACAATGAACATGAATAAAGATAAGGAAGTATTAATAATCACAATAACTGGATATGAAGATAAATGATTCTGCTTTCCTTTCCTACCTCATATAATATAAATATATTAATATAGGTACTAAAAATATGTTACTAAGGAGTCAAAATCAGCCATATTTGAGAGCATTGATTTATTAGAGATAGTGGAAGATTAATTATTGATGAAATGCATTTCTTTTACTTAGTATCTGTCATATAATATATTATATAAAAGATTTATTTATTTATTTATTTATTTATTTATTTATTTAAGAGTGTGAGAAAGCAGGAGCAGAGTGAGAGGGAAAGACAGAGGGAGAAGCAGACTCTCCACTGAGTGCAGAACCAAAAAATCCTGAGATCATGACCTGAGCCAAAATCAAGAGTCGGACACTTAAATGACTGAGCCACCTAGGCACCCCTATCATATAATAAAATTTAATTTTAATCATGCTTAGAAAATCAATTGTTCAGGAATTTTGTTTCTGTATCCTGTAATTAAAAAAATGTTCATTTGAAGGAAGCAAGAATCAGTCTTTATTTTACTTTGTTTCCTCAATAAGATTAGACATGTAGTAGCAATTATAGCATCAAAATATGTGGTATTTGTTTATTAAAAATGAAAGCAAAATATTCTGGGAAAACTCAAATAATACATATTTTTGTTAGAGGAGGTATAAAAAATGTATTTCATGATGTCTGTAATGTGCAGTATTATGAAAATAAATGACTTTGGGAGAATTGGGGATTGGCATTTATCTTTGCCATAGAAAGACACTGTGAAAATGACAGTTTCAAGGACTGAACATATACATTAGACCAATAGCAACTGGACATGATTTCATCAATCCTAGGCATTAAAATTCACCTATGTACTTTACATTTAAAATGTTCTCTTTTTTTAATAAAAGGATTTTATTTATTTATTTGAAAAAGAGAGAGACAAAAAGCAGAGGTAAGGAGCAGAGGGAGAAGCAGGTGCACTGAGCAAGGAGCCCGGCATGGGGCTTGATTCCAAGACCCCAAGATCACAGCCTCAGCCAAACACAGATGCTTAACCAACTGAGCCACCCAGCTGCCCCTAAAATTTTCTCTTTTGGTAATTTACTCACGATACTATCATACTATCAACATCTGACACTCCTGAGATATTTTTTGCCTGTGCTTTCCATGGTACATATAAACGGTCAATACATGTTCTTTGGCATTTAAGAATAGATATAACTAATAGTAAGTTTCTTGGGTGAAATGAGAAAATCTCTTCCAACTGGACTGAATGGATTATAAAGGGACTTCACATTATAAAGGGATTATTTCTTTCAGTTGTGTAGCAAATAAACTTGTATTTTCTTAGGGAAAAAATAATTTCTATGCACTGAAAACTACAGCCAAAAGATTCTGTTTCTATTTGAAATTATGGAATTCTATTTACCATTACTAAAAGTTTTAATATTTTAGTACATTGATAACAAATGGAGAATTTTCAGAGTGAAAATACTATCAGACATAGTAATTGGAGTAAAACTTTTTCAAAGAAAATATAAAGCTGTTTATCCTAATCATATATAACATTGTTAATTAATTCACACCTAAGGTTTGGTTCTAGCTATATTATGCTTTTGAGCAACAATCATTTTTTCAGACATGTCTTGTTAATCATTTAATTAGTTTGTTTTTTGTTTTTTTTTTTTTTCATTTAATTAGTTTTAAAGCACTTTAGTTTCCTGTCACAATCAGTATGAGATTAAAGAGGATTTTAATTGATTACAGAAGAATTTTTTTAAAGTTCAAGTTAAAAAGAAGGAAAGTGGAAACAAGAATTAAAAAAAAAATTTAAAAACTGCAAAGAAATTGAGATGAGAAACAACAGAATTAAGCATTTCTAAGGCTAATATTTCAGTACTTTTTAATTTTTTCTAAGTAAAGTCCCTCATTTTTCATTATTGGTACTGAAGGATATGATAAAAAAAAATCAGAAGGTAATTTTCTCACTAAGATGAAGAATAAATTGTGAGCTTGAAGTTTGAGAGGCATACTTATAAGATGTGAATTAAAGTAATGTTCTTTTGTTGCTGGGTTTTCAAATTTATCACTGAAATTAGGAACATCTCTATAAAATATATTAGGTTAGGGGCACCTGGGTGGCTCAGTGGGTTAAGCCTCTGCCTTTCGCTCAGGTCATGATCTCAGGGTCCTGGGATTGGGCTCTCTGCTCGCCCAGGAGCCTGCTTCCTCCTCTCTCTATGCCTGCCTCTCTGCCTTCTTGTGATATTTCTCTCTATATATATATATATTTTTTTTTTCTCTTGTCATATACTTTTATCAGTCTTTGTGTTTGTCTGTTTTTGTTTGTATACTTCATAAATCTTACCTTGGGGCCCATTTGGGCTGAACCTTCTCTTTCATCTTCCTTTTCTTTCCTATCTCTCTCTCTCTTTTTTTTTTTTCTTTTTTTCTTTTTCTTTTCTTTTGTCTCTCGTATGGGTGGGGAATCCTGATTACTCAGAAGTGTTCCAGAGTGCACCTTGACTGCACCACGGTCAATACATCCAGCTACATCTGTTCAGTCATCTCTCACCAAAATGACTAGGAGGAGGAATGCCCAACAGAAGAAAAATACAGAAGATGGACCTTCTGCAACAGAGCTAATGGCTATCAACATAGACAATATGTCGGAAAGAGAATTCAGGCTAACAATTATCCAGACAATAGCTAGGTTGGAGAAAGCCATGGATGACAAAGCAGAATTGATTAGGGCCGAATTGAGAGCGACCAGACAGGATGTTCACAATGTTAGGGTGAAGCTTAAAGCTATCAGGGAGGAGTTTCACAATGCTCTCAATGAGTTCCAATCTAATCTAAACTCTCTCAAAGCTAGGGTAACTGAGACAGAAGATAGAATTAGTGATCTGGAGGACAAACAGATAGAGAGAAAGGATCAGGAGGAAGCCTAGAACAAACAGCTTAGAAACTCTGTCAAATAAATAAATAAAATCTTTAAATATATACATATATATATATATATATATATATATATATATATATATATTAGGTTAATGCTCAGCATAGTGTACTAATTTTATGTCATAATTCACTGGATCTTTAAGTCTTAGTTCAATGTGAGGCTTTTTGTTAGTAGAGATGTCTACTAAATTTGTCGTTTAATAATAAGCAACTTTGAGGAAATTATTTAAAATTTCTTAGTCA
This sequence comes from Mustela nivalis, assembly GCF_964662115.1. Lineage (NCBI taxonomy): Eukaryota > Metazoa > Chordata > Mammalia > Carnivora > Mustelidae > Mustela > Mustela nivalis. The sequence continues at coordinate 156,566,545 of NC_139023.1, read as the reverse complement.
CTAGGAGCACCTGGACGGGTCAGCTCAGGTCATGGTCTCAAGGTCCTGGGATGGAGTCTTGCTTTGGGCTCCCTGCTCATTAGGATTCTGTTTTTCCCTCTCCCTCTGCCCCTCCTCCCCTCCCTCATACTCTCCTGTGCACACACTCTCTCTCAAATAAATAAAATCTTTAAAAAACAATAAAAATTTCTTATTCAAACCTCATCAACTGCAATATGGAAATAACAACTATCCCACAAAATAGAGTTGCAGTAAATATTATTAAAAGTGAAATAATGACATAATACCTGGGAAGCAAAACAATGTAGTTTTGCTGACAGAGGTTGTGTGGTAGTCTAACCTGTTTACTCTGTATAAAACTGCAGTTCGCTCATTACACTTGCTCCTCATTACACTTCTGACTGAAAAAGAATCCAAGGCTCAGAGGTTTTTAGGAAAGAGATAAAGATAAAAGAAGCTATGATATATGAACCTGACATTTGTTAAACTTTTCCCTTGAGTCATATTTTTTTTAACTTTTATTTATTTTTATTTTTTGAGAGAGACAAAGAGAGTAAGTGGGAGGGAGGAGGCAGAAGGAGAGAGAGAATCTTAAGCAGGTTCCATGCCCAGTGTGGAGCCACATGCAGGGCTCAATCTCACAATCCTGAAATAAAGACCTGAGTCAAAATCGAGTCTGATGCCTATATAACCCGTAACCAAAAGAGCCACCCAGGTGCCCTGGGTCAATATTATTAAAGAAAAAAATACAAGTGGGAGAATGAGAAACTAAGCTAAAAGGACAAAAATTTAAGAAACTGTAAAAAGTTACAGTTTTATAAGCAACCCAGGATTTTGAATGGAACATCCTATACCACAGACTGAATTGTACCCCCTGAAATTCATGTTAAAGTTGTAAATCCAAATGTGTTGGTATTTGGAGATAGGCCTTTTAGGAAACAATTAAGTTTAAATGAAGCAATGAGCATAGGCCCTCGTGATAGTAACAGTGCCTTCTAATAAAAGAGAGACAACAGAGCTCTCTCCCTCTGCATGCATTTAAAAAGGGGGTCATGTGAGCACACAGTGAAATGGAAGTCATCTTCAAGCCAGAAAGAAGTCCCTTACCAGAAACCAAATTTGCTGGCACTTTATAGTGGACTTCTCAGCCTCCAGAACTCTGAGAAATAAATGTCTATTGTTTAAACCACCCAGTCTATGGCACTTTGATATAGCAGCCTATGCAGAATAAGTCTTCCTAAAAGTAGTATGACCTCAAATAACACAAGTTCAAATAATTTTATTTATTAATCAATTAAATTGATCATTCCTAGTTTTGTTCCTGCCAGATGCAAAAGAAAACCACATCCAGGACCTCAAATTATGCCCATTTCTTTAAATGTAATGTCAGCACTCAATTAAATGTAACCATGCACATAAGAAGACAACTTAGTGAAAACCAAGAGAAAAACAGAAATAAATATTGATTAAAATAAATATTGGTTATGTGGATATTGATTTTATTACACAGGAATTTTATAATGATTACTATGTTGAGGGAATTAAATAACAAGATCCAAAATTCCAACAGAAAACTAGATACAATAAAAAAGAACAAATAAAAATCCTAAAGTGACAGTTATAACAACTAAAGTTAATCAGTGAATATGGCTAATAGTGGATTAGGCATAGCTGAGAAAAAACAACATAGTGAACTTAATGAGAGATCAGATACTGTCTCCATACTGCAGCATGGGGAGATTAAAAAAGGTATGCAAACAAACAAACAAAAAGAAATGAAAATTAAAAAAAAAAAAACAGAAAAAGTGTAAAAGACATAAAGGCTAAGTATTTTCTTTTTTTAAAGATTTTATTTATTTGACAGACAAGAGATCACAAGGAGGCAGAGAGGCAGGCAGAGAGAGGGGGAAAGCAGGCTCCCTGCTGAGCAGAGAGCCCCATACAGGGATCAATCCCAGGACCCTGAGATCATGACCTGAGCCGAAGGTAGAGGCTTAACCCACTGAGCCATCCAGGCACCCCAAGGGTAAGTATTTTCATAAACTCATAAAGGACCCACAGATTTGATGCTACTGAGCTAACAAAAGACATGTGTCTTAGTTGGCTCCAAATGCCATAACAAAATACCATAGATGGGTTTAAAAACAGTAATTTATTTTCTTACAGTTCTGGAGATTAGAAGTCCAATTTCAAGGTACTAGCAGATTTGGTTCCTGTTGAGCATTCTCTTCCTGGCTTGTAGAAAGCCACTTTCCTACTGCTGTATCCTCAGATGGCCAGAAAAGAGACAACACACTCTCTGGTATATCTTCATATCAAAGCACTAATACTATCAAGGGTGCCCCACTCTCATGGCTTCATCTAAACCTTATCACCTCCCAAGGGCACCATCTCCAAATACTACCACATAGCGAGTTAGGGCTTCTATATATGAATATGGAAGGCAAACACAGTTAAATATACAGCAATATGATTGTCAAGTTAGTTTCATATGATCAGAGATCTTCACCATTTTTCAAATTTTACAATTCAAGCAACGGAACAGCTCATATAAATCAGAAAGTGATCATTACATATAAGTTTCAGGTTCTTCATTCACACATCAGAAAGGCCTTTCTTACTCCCAAATATACAACGTTTCTAATAAGATACATGGCATATAACTACACCTCATCTAATGGAGAATGGTTATCTTATAGATATCTCCATTTTATACCACTGCGTATATGACAGTTTTCAAGACTAATAAAATTACAGATTCTGGGTTTATTTACTTTCCACAATCTTTGATCAGAAATACTCTGTTAAGAGCCCTCCATAATTAAGGATATCATCATAAAATCCTTAGGTTTGTTATGATGTCAGTAAGAATAGACCAGATCATTTTCCTTCCGCTCCTCTGGGAGCACCCTTTTGATAATGGCAATAATTAATAGCATAAGCCCATTAATACCCTGGTGGGAGATCACCAGTATTTGTTTTCCAAGGGAAATAGGAATTTCCTCTACAAAACAGGTGAATTTTTTATATCTCTTCATAGGTGTACCAATATTCTTTAATCAGCTGAATTACTATTTATTCTCTTTTGTCCCAATTATTGAACATTTATAGGTACCGGAGGCATTAATTATGTAAACTTCCTAAATTTAGCGAAATTAACTTCAACTCATTTCTATAGGTATTATATCAATTCAAGACTCCATTTCAGTTTCTCAAATTATTTTCTCATTCTTGAATCATGGTATGCATAAATCAAGTTTTCAAGTAGAAGAAATTTTTTGTTACCAGGTTTCTATAGCAAAGAGATTAAAACCTTATTTTGTGTGTAAATTAAGATTATAATAACATATTCCATCATTCCCCAACCAAAGTAAGTTTTTCCATATTAGAAATGACTGGCATGGTGGCTTCAAATATTTTTCCAGTTGAATATTTATTTTATGTGGACATAACTATCTTGCAAATAATAGTATGGGTTTTAACAGATATCAGATCCTGTGTCACTATATAGTGTTGCCCATCTGTCCCCCATAAGGGTAACACTGTGCTGTTCCTTTTTTTTCATTCCTAACCTGTTGTACCACAAAGTCTCAGATATATCTAACAGACAAGCTTAAATGAACAAGAAAGGAAAGATGGAAATCATTCTTATCTGTGGCACTTGGATCCTTAGAAAACAATGAAAGTCACATTATCCAATGATGACCTACCATAATTTAATCTTACCAAAGTTGTCCAATAGCTATGTGCCTTTGACTTGGCTCTCTAAGATCCTGACCACAGAACTTTGCAAACTTCAGATTTCATTGTAATTCCAGCATCTAATAGTTTTTCCTGAGACGTTAGGAATGACTCCCAGAATTCCTAACAAATATGAATACAGTCATTATTGATCATCCCATCCAATTAGAACTATGCTATCTCTCCATTTTGGAAGAGTCCTTTCTGATGACTCTGTTTGGATTAAAAAGTCTTTGTGAAAAGAAGCCTCTAGTAATACTTTTCAGCCTCACTTAGTATCCCATGACCAGCTACTAATAACTCTACCAAATATTTGGGTCCATTTGAAGCAAATGGTGAGCAAACTATCACATATTTTGTTCCACTGCTGATTTATGAATTTATAAAATTTGAGAAAATGATCTGAACAACCAAATACTGCATACCCAACAAAACTTTCTATTTGGTATATTCTACCTCTGAATATAGCTTCATCTGGATATATTAAAAGTCTTCCCGGGGTGCCTGGCTGGCTCAGTCAGTAGGGCATGTGACTCTTGATCTTGACACTGTAAGTTTCAGCACCCTATTGGGTGTATAGATTACTTGAGAAAAATAATCTTAAAAAAATAGTCTTTCCATAAAAGTCTTTTGTGTACTTCTAAGGGAAGAGAGCTATATTGTCAGACTCTCAGACTATATAATCACATCCATTTCTAACATCTTTGAGGGTGTTCAATTTTCTTTAAATAAATTTTATGCAAAATCACATTTGACTCATTCAAAGGATCACAACAAACTGTGACATACGGGCAGGCAGTTTCAATCTGCCTTCTACCATACCCACCCAACTGTTTAGCAACATCTTTTCTTTATTTCTGGCCTTAAGGATGAAGAGATTCCACACTGTGCCATCTTCCACTTGACTAGTCAGTGTGTGTTATGTCATATTTTTCCTCAGATTCACTGGATAAAACCTTTAAAGAGTATTTGAAGATCAATGAAAATCAAGTCTTCTTCCAACAGATAAAATCCACCCAGGGTGTCTCCCAATATTGGCTGTCAATGCTATAAGAGAGAAATGAGTTTACTCTCTTACTCTAAAATGCTAACATGGAAATAGCATCACTGCATTCTTTTTTGGATTTAAATCCACTTGTTGCAATCTTCCTCATCTATGTGTTCTACTAATTTTCTCACATTTATTACTTATTTTAGCTGAGACAATTTGCTCCACAATTGGGGTTTCTATTTCAGCATATGTACTATTTACCCATAGATCTGGTGAAAGATAGATAGATAGACAGACTGACAGACAGAACAAAAAGAAACAGACATTTGGTAATGAACCTGTTTTCATGAGGTATCAAGAAGTGACAGTTTCACTCACCCCAAAGTACCTTTAGGACTTTAAACTAGTGAGTTCAATGTAATCAATATTATGTACTGAGCACTGGTTTCAGTTTTCTTGATAAATATAAGTTCAAACTTGATCCTGGAGCAACTGGATCAGCCCAGACAAATAAACATTGTTTTAGGTTGGAAAGATGAATGGCTGTGGATTTATATATATTTTTAGCTGCCTCCATTTGTTACTTCCTAATCTTAGAAACTTTCCTTTGGGCAACAAGTGTTTCAAACATCTATAATAGTTTCACTGCTCTAAGTTGATAAGGCATACAGTAAGTCTGTTTCCTTACTCATGTGTCTATTTTCTTAGCAGTGAAATGCATACCTTGATCAGGAGAAAAATCTGAAGTATGCTGCTGAATTGACAGTTAACTCTGTGTTCTGAATCTTTACATGTATTCACAGAGTTGCTCTAGACAAGGTTATTGAACTCTAGAGGAGCACAGGTGTTGATTCCAGTTAACACTCACTTATCATTCTCTGGGTCAACTGGTAAAAATCTACAATAACCCATTAATAAATTTTGTTTTGACTGACACCCAATAAAAATCTAACAACTGGGAGCACCTGGATGGCTCAGGGGGTTAAGCTTCTGCCTTTGGCACAGGTCATGATCTCAGGGTCCTGGGATGGAGCCCTGCATTGGGCTCTCTGCTCAGCTGGGAGCCTGTGTCCCCCCCTCTGCCTGCCTCTCTAACTACTTGTGATCTCTCTCTCTCTGTGTCAAATAAATAAATAAAATCTTTTAAAAAAAATCTAACAACTGTCTTTCATTTGGGCTATTAATAGAAGTTTCCTCAGGCAACTTTGAAAAATACCAAGAGGCATTCCCTGGTACCCTATTTCAATTTATGTCAAAGACTCTGCCCTACAGTATTCCAGTTGCAGATACTTCTATATCAATTAACCAGGTAGGTCATAAAGGGTTAAGTTGGACTCCCTGGGCCTACTCTCCACAAATCTTTTAGTGCTATTTCTCTTCAGGATGCTTGAAAATGCTTTTTTTCTTTTTAAATATTTTTTTTCTTTTGACTTTGAATAGAACTTGAAGAGGATTTTTTTTTTTTTAAAGATTTTATTTATTTATTTGACAGACAGAGATGACAAGTAGGCAGAGAGGCAGGCAGAGAGAGAGGAGGAAGCAGATTCCCTGCTGAGCAGAGAGCCCGATGTGGGGCTCAATCCCAAGACCCTGAGATCATGACCTGAGCTGAAGGCAGAGGCTTTAACCCACTGAGCCACCCAGGTGCCCCGAAGAGGATTCTTATTTGAAAAATATAATTTCTCTAGAACCTGAATAACCTGAGTAGTATCTGAGCTTCCTGGTTATTTCCAGGATCTATAAAAGAGAATAATGTGTTTCTCACAATTTGAAAAATATGTCCAGCTGATCTAGTCTGCATAACTCCCCAAAAGTTCACAGATTGGGTTGGGCATTATATTTTAGCTGGATTCATCAACCAGTTTACCTTTGACATATGAGCAACTAAGGTTCTGAACTCTTTTTGAGCTGAGAATGCCGTATCATCAACTGATTTCCATTTCATGAAAATGCAAATCGTACTTGGCTGTACTTCTAAATTAGAATGAAAGAGAGGGTCCTTGATGGCACATCACTTCTCCTTGACCTATTGTTCTTCCTATATAGATTTTTACCACACCAAGTATAGCTGAAGCAATAAGAACTGTATTGTTTAATCTTTGATAGTCTACTATTAACCCCCAGATAGCATCTCCTTTATGTATTTACAGGAAAGAATGTTATAAAGGGACTTCGAGAAAAATCCACCTAAGCCATTTCTCTTGTTATCCTCTTAGAACTCTGTAGTTCCTACTGTTCACTACTGAGGAGGGCTCAGGAATTCAAAATTTTCACTTAGCATGGCCGAAGAAAAATGGACTTAGTTAATATCTCTGCAATTATCGAGGGCAGCATGTATCTGCATTAGGGCCTGCATTAGTTTCTGATTGCTGATATAAAAAAAAAAAATGAACACAAATACAGTGGCTTAAAATAGCACAAACTTCTTAGCTTACAGTTCTGGAGGTCATTAAGGCCTTGTCAAGGCTCTGTTCCCTCTGAGGTGCTAGGGAAAATCTGTTTTTTGCCTTTATTCAGCTTCTAGAAGCTACCTCATTCCTTGGTTTCTGGCACTTTCCATCTTCTCAGTCTGTCATTGCATCACAGACTCTGCTTCCCTGGTGACATCTTCTTTGTAATATTCCTGCCTCCCTCTTATAAAGACCCTTGTGTTTATGTTGCCTCCCACCCCCACTGTTCATGGGGGTGGGCAAGTCTAAGGAACCACATGGAGGTCCCTCAAGACCAGCCAAGAGGGTCCTTGCCTTCACACAGGATGGAAATCAAACATGTGCCAGTGCTGGGGGAAAGCAGAGTTTACTGAAAGTACATATAGAGATGGTGAGACACAGAGAGAGATAGACTGAGGATCCCAGAGACTCGGAAGGGAAAAGAGCATGGGTCGAGTCTTTGTTTGGGGTCTGATGTTTTTATTGGTGATTGTGGTCTGGTGCACATGTCCTTTGAGCCATCCAGGAATTGGTCAGAACAAGGACAGGTAGGGATGTCCTACAAAGGTCGCTCATTTCCATGAAACCAGGGGTCATGGCATGGAGATATCTAGCCCCAATGGTCTGGAATAGACACATGATGGCTCTGCCCAGTTATTCCTTAAATACTGTGTTGGAAGCCTCCAAAGATATTATCTCTTTGTCCCTTAGAAGAAGGACATATGCTATTTGCATTATAAAGTGTATGTAGAGTGGCATACTAGTTCAGGTCCTCTGCAAGAATAGAAGCTTGAAAAGAAGCAAAAATAGCTTTGTCTCTCCTGGGGTCCCTTTGATTCCCCTGTCCCACCAACACCCCGACAATGCAGAATAATCTCCCCATCCTAACATCCTTAACTATATCTGCAAAGTCCCTTTTCCCATGTAAGGTAAGATATTAACAAATGATTAAATGCCAAGTAAGAAAAATACGAATCAGAATTCTTATTTAGTTTGTATGTATGTATGTGTATGTGTATATACACATATACACATATAATATATACTATATATATATATATATTCACTAATAATTTCAATGACATAAAGAACCAAGAGGAAGCAGAAAAGTGAAGAGTGGTGTAGGCTATTAAACATAACTTTAAGTTTTCTTCCCCCATCAGACTTGCTCTGTAGCCCACAGTAATAGACAAGAACTCTAACACACCAGAGGGCATTTAAGTAATGAAATACTTCACTTTAATACCTAGATTTTTATATATACCTCCCTTGAAGTTTGCTGAAGAATGATACCTCACATATCCATAAATTCTAGAATTATTTATCAAAAGCAATTATAGGCCAGGAATATTCTATTAAAAGGTTTCAACAGATAAGGATTCTTCTTCTAACAAATACTATTAGTCCAGCAGGAGGTGAGTTATTAGCATGTTTACAAGGATATTGGAATGGAACACTTTTTTGTTTGCTCAATATCATTACCCCTCCCATAATTAGAAAGAAATGGATTCCAAGACAGCTACTTTAATTCCTTATTTTCCAAGGGCACTCTATTGTATTAGAAATATTGGAAACCCTAACATAAGGACTTGAAATCATATTCCAGTTCTTTTATTCATTAGTTATCTAACTAATAAGTTATTTATTTTGGGGGGGTTCAGTTTTCTGATGTATAAAATATGAGTAATAATAATACAGAGGTCATACATTTAACTTATCTGAAATGCTTGACACAGTTTGAAAACATGTATATTCAAAGAAATCATAGCCTTTAAAAAATTATAACAAATAACCTCCTATATTTTGATTCTTTAAAATGTTCAAGGGGAAAGCAGTTTCTTAAACTGTCCCCAAAATGAAACCAGCAAAGTTAACCTTTTCTAACTATGATAAGTAAACACTGGCTTACCCAGCGTACCTTAAATTTGAATAGAGAGATCCCTAATATAAAGTAAGAGTTTAATTCCTGGAAGGACTTTGGAAGAGAGTAAGGGAGATTTCTAAATTTATAGCTTCCTATGGAATGAAGTGTTTGTGGGCATGTGTTTGTTACACAGATATGTTGGATATTAAGTACACAATCATGCAAAGAAAATCATGAGACAAGTCCTTTTTTGAGACAGGTTACAGTTATCTGGAATCATCAAATCTACATATGTTTTTCTCAGGGTGTATTAGCATGTCTGTGGTCTGGTTAAAATTATCCATAGATTATACTCTAGGAATAGTAAATAACTGCTATAACCAAGGATAATTGGATAATACCTAATGTATGACTGAAATACCAGAAGGGGATATGAAACAAAAAGGGGAGAGGTGAAGTATAATTCAAGAAGGTAAAAAACATCAAAGCACAATAAAAAATTAGATTCATCTAAGCACATTCTAACCAAACTTCTGAAAATCAAGGACAAGGAGGAAATCTTGAATGTGCCAAAGGGGAGAAAACACATTATCTATGTAGAATAGTATGAATGCCAGTTGATGTCTCATTAGAGACTTTTGGAAACTAAAACATCACTACATGACATCTCTAAAATGTAAAACAAAAGCAAAAACAGAAACAAAACAATCTAGAATATCCACTAAGAATATCCTTAAATAGTAGGCTAAAAAATAAAAAAGATATTTTAAGACAAATAAAACTTAAGTGAATTTGGTGTGGGCATGTCTGCAAGAGCAAATGCTAAAGATTTTGTGTAGACTGAAGTGGAAAGATACAAAATGGAAATCAGCTTTTACAAAAGGAATGAAGACAATGAGGAATGATAAGGAGATATAAACCATATATAGACTGTTTCACCATTACTCTCTTTGAAGGTAATGGACTAAAGCAAAAGTAATGCCATTGTAATGCAACTCTTAATAAAGTTTGTAAGTAAAGGATATGATGAAAATAAATTCAAAGGATGAGGGAATGGTTAAAGTTTTAAAAATAAAAATTTATTAAATTTCTGAAGATGGAAGTAGCAAATGGGAAGAATACATTTAAAAGTATTATAAGTGAAGAAAGATACCTGTGAACATCAAAGAGGTTAGTATGTAACTATATTTCAATGAAATGACATTATTTTAGATTTAAAGGTAACTACAGAATGACAAATTGGAAATGAATATGTGAATTAAAATTTTATCCTAAAACACATTGATGGGGCACCTGGATGGCTCAGTTGGTTAAGCTTCGAACTGTTGGTTTGGCTCAGGTCATGATATCAAGGTCATGAGATCAAGTCCTACTATGGGCTCTGTGCCCAGCACAGAGTCTGCCTGAGATTCTATCCTCCTCCCTCTGCCCCTTTCCCTGCTCTCTCTCTCTCTCTCTAAAATAAAATCGGTAAAGTAACATCTTAAAAAAAAACAAAACACTGAAATGTCTGAAATGCTTGAACTGACATAATATTCCTGTAACATCTCATGAATTTCATTTTTAAAATGTATAAATAAAATAAAATAAGAATTAATAACATAACTACAAAACATAATTACAAAAAATAAGAAGAATAAAAACAATTTATTCAGGAAAGGAAACAAATGAATTGATATAATAGGGAACATTACTACATTAAGAGAAACTATTTCAAGTGACATTTAAATAGTAATTTGCTCAAACCTAGAGTACTTTGTAAATCAGTACACACTAATTTAGGCTTAATAAAAGGAAATACCTTTGTAAGGACCTAAAAATCTGAAAAAAAAATACCCTATAACTAAATTACTGATTTTCTTAATATTACTGGTATTGTTATTTGAAAGTATGCATATATTTTATGTATATAAGCTACCAAAATTTTTTAAAATTATATGAAACAGATTCAGAAGTCCATTAGACAAGGCTCTTATTTAATGTGATGGTCACAATTTTAACACCGATAACAAGTACTCAAAGGTTAAAATATATGAAATGGATTAAAAGCCATGAGATCAGAAAGATATTGTTAGGTAATCAAATTTTATTACGTAATTTCCCCAAATTGTCAGGAAACACTCTAATTTTAATGGCTACTAATAATACAATAGGGTGTAATGTGTCCCCAAGTACACACAGACCATTTATAAATATGCTTGACAAATGGTTAATCCTGTACCAGATCAACTGTCCAGATCTAAAAACCAGGAAACACAGGAAATAAAGGGTACAAAAGACCATGTTCAACCCATCACTTGATAGGAAATATGAATTAAGAAACATATACATATAAACATATATCTATATATGTAAATATGCATTTGCATAAATATTTAAGTGTGTATGTATGGGCATGCTTGTGTGTGAGTCTGTGTGTGTGTAATCATGGGTTATAGCCATTTTCTTTTCATTGAAAAATCTAAATACTTTCATCTCCATTTGGCATTTATATTATAAGAAGAATATATAAAACTATAATAAAGCAGTGCAAGGCAGACTTTATTACTTATGTTATCAATTTCATATACTCTATCTCTATTAGGATTATACATTTCCCTGCATATTGTCCTGTGTCTTTCCCATCTCCATTGGGAGGAAAGTAGTCCCTGTCTTACTGATTTTGCACAAGGACATGTGATATGCATTAGTCAATTGAATTTGAGTTGATTCTATGATTACCGCATATAAGCAGAAATGCTAAAAGTGGCATCTTGATTTTCTGCTTGCTCTCTTGCTCTTCATATCTGCCCCTGGGGTGGGCATTCCCATATATAGAGAGCTTCACTTTCCCTGCCTACATGGATAAGAAGACCTAGAATTGCAACCTGGCATAGAGCCACCGCTTACCTCCAGCCTACATTCAAGGTGAAAAACACATAAACTTTCTGTTGAAAACTACAGAGATATTGGGGCCATTTGTTATTATAGTAGTATTGAATAACATACCATTCCTATATAAGTTTCAAAGCATATAAATCACAAAAGTTTGAATTTCCTGGGAATTAGAAGTTTTCTTGAATTATACCAATGTATCAATTGCATTGGTAGATCATTTGTCTTACCTTCCTTGGTTATGATGATGCTAAATTTTCTATTGCTGCTATAAAACATAACCATAAACTTGATGACTTAAAAAAGCACACATTTATTATTTTACAGTTCTGTACATCAGAAGTCCAAAAGAGATTTCCTAGGGGTAAGATCTAGATATCAGTAGATTGTATTCCTTCTTGGAACATTGAGGAAAAATCAATTTCCTTGCATTTTCCAACTTCTAAAGGCTGTCTACTTTCCCCGACTCATGGTCTCATTCTCCCATATTCAAAGTCAGCAATATTAAGTTGAGAAATTCTCATGCTGCCATTTCTCTGATTTTCTGCCTCCCTCTTCTACTTTTAAGGGCCCTTGTGATTAAAAATGCACCTTCCAGGGTAACTCAGAATAATATCCCCATCTAAATGCCATTAACTTGGGACGTCTGGGTGGCTCAGTTGGTTAAGCAGCTGCCTTTGGCTCAGGTTATGATCCCAGCGTCCTGGGATCGAGTCCCGCATCGGGCTCCTGGCTCGGCAGGGAGCCTGCTTCTCCCTCTGCCTCTGCCTGCCATTCTGTCTGCCTGTGCTTGCTCTCGCCCTCTCTCTCTCTCTGGTAAATAAATAAAATCTTAAAAAAAAATAAAAAATAAATGCCATTAACTTAATCGTATCTACAAATTCCCTTTTGCATGTAAGGGAACATAATCACAGGCTCCAGTGATGAGAATGTAGATATGCTTGAAGGATCATTACTCTGCTTACCACAGTACCATTGTCTCACTGTTTTGTGGTGTCTCTTCCAACTGGACACCACTCCACCCCCAAATGTGGAGTGATAACCGAATGGAAACTGGTGGTGTAGGTGGTGAAAGGATTCACTGAAAGCAGAACAGAGGAGACAGAAATTTCTTGAACACACCTGGCAGGACAGCAGAGGAGAGACTGTCTGCCATAAGGTTGTGGGTATTGAATATACAGCCCAGGAGACAGGGGCAGAAAGGAGAGACAGTCTCCAAGGAGACAGTACATAGGGGCTGTTTTTAAAGAGGAAGGGTGAAGATGTATGGCTACCTATGGAATTTTCCCTTTTGTGGTAAATGTGCCTGCTTGTGAGTAGCCCATTGGTCAGCTAGGGCTGATGGATATTTTGAGGTTGGTTTTCTGATGGGCCTGTCTGTAGTTAGCCAGGTGGTTGCTAGGAGCCCTTTTACTCTGATCAAGTTTCCATTGCTCAAGACTGTTGTCTAAAAGCAGCCTCTAGATTTCTTTTTATTAGTGCAAAATGGTTATCAATGTATAAATCCAAATCTTTCAGAGAATCAATTAATTATGTGAATTAAATGATTTTAAAATTTTATCTTCTATGCATAAGTCTGCTTCTTTGTCACGTTTTTAAAAGATCCAATGAGTCAATTCAATCCATTTTCTAGCTGGCAGACGCACAGACTCACCCTTGTTTGATTTCACATTTTAAACAATCTTTAATCATCAGTTTGCTTTTACTGTCCCAAAACAAATTTAAAAGCTTTTGAGTTAAAAACTCTATTTTTCAAGAAAAGTTCATTTTTTTCCTGAATCTATAATAATACGTATTAACATCTGACTAATCCATGAAATTTTAATGTTTTATATAATATTATATTATGTGTACATTTGTGAGTATCCACCACTCTCTGCTACTGACAATCTTTGTGTTGCTTCTCTGCTTTGAGCCTTTAATAATAATAATCCTTATGGATTTATCCTTCAGCTTACTTAGCTAGTGGCTTTGGCACTAAAGGCTTACCAATCAGCACAGGGAAACAACTAACACACTTGTATACTTGTGGAATGTGATTAATATAGATACTGCATGAAAGCCAAACTGCTAATAAAGTTGGCATTATGAGGTAATACACAAATCTATTTATTGCAACGTAGCCTTCTGCATTTTAGATTGAACATAGGCTGCTGATGCGAGTGGAACTGGCATGAGAAACTCATTGACGTTAGAAGGATTAAACACTAATAACTAGAAGGAAATGGAAAAGATTCATCATAATCACTTGTTGGTACCCCTTCTTTAAAAAAAGTCTTTTTCCCCCCTCAATTCAAATCCACATATACTTACAACATGGTTAAATTTACGCTTTTATGTATCTAAGAATTTTCTAGTGATTTGTAAATAGATCTGTGTTTTCCTTGATGCCCTGTTGGAAAACTAGTTGGTATGTATTGCATTAGCTGAGCTCCTACATACTGAGTGCTAAAGAAATTACAGTTACAGAAATTACTGTTACTCTCTCATCCTCTCCCAGTTCTCCTATGGTGTCACTCTACAAATTACATTATATATGTTCATCTTCGTGTTGTGATCAACTAAATTCTTTTTCTTCTCCCCATAAATGTCCATTCGCTTCTCGAATGACAATGGGAAGAAAGCAAGAGAGAAAAAGAGGCAGAATGGCAGAGAGGGAGTCAGAGAATGGCTTTTACTTCTGCCCATTAAGGGTTGGGGTGCCTGGGTGACTCAGTGGGTTAAAGGGTTAACTATGATAAAACGTTCCCATTGGCCACAAAGGAATGAAAAGAACAAAACAAAAAAACTTAAGCCGCACTTTCAGACATTGGGGAACAGGCAGTGAAGAGCTGTCATCCCTGACAGAAAGGAAACAATGAACCCTATTATTCCGTCGGTCTCAGTCTCCAAGCTAGAACTTGGATAGGAAATTACAATAACCTGGGGGGCTTGCTGAATTAAACGGAAGGAAATCAGTTTGGAGAGACTGGATTCCCAACATGAGGACTGGAGAGGAGGGAGCTACATAGAGAGGGAGAGAAAGCTAGAGATCACTGCAGATTTGTGGAGGCCTGCCTGAGTTTTTGGATGCTGACAGGTACATATGTGAAGGGACAGGATAGAAACCCTGCAAAGTTGTCTGACAAATGGGTCTGGAAGTTAGGTTCCTCAAACTGGAGACCTGGATCACACAGGGATTGGGTATAGCCCTCATAAAGGTCAGACCTTTGCAGAGAGATGAAAGTGGCCCTAGACTAGACTGTTCTGGATCTGCCATAGAAAAAAGTTTTCAAAAGCCTCCAAAGGAACAAAACAATCCTCAAACTGCATAGTAGTATGCCAGGCAGAATTCAAAAGTATTTTATACAGTTCAACAAAATGCAGCATTCAACAATGTAAAATCCACAGTGTGAGCTACCCATCAAAGGGAAAATTGAAAAATATTTTGAACTGAATAAAAATGAAAACACCAAACATAAAAATTTGTGGCATGTGCACCTAAGGCATTTGAAGAAAAATGTAGAAAAATACATACTCATATTAAAAATGGAAGAACATCCCAAAATAAACAATACCTACTTTAACCAGAAAAAAAATATTAAAAGAGGAAAGAGAATATAAAGAACCAAAGGAAGAAAATAATGAAGACTAAAAAAAAATAATTAAATGGAAAACATTTTTTAAAAATAGTAAAACCACTGAAGACAAAAGCTGTTTCTTTGAAAAGATGATTAAATTATAAGAATTTCTAGCCAGGCCTATGAAGATCAAATAAGAGAAGACAAAAATTATTGATATCAATAATGAAAAAGACAGATCATGGCAGATCCTATAGATATTAGAAAGATAATAAGGAATTATGATATAATAAGGAATATATAATATATAAAAGGAATAACCATATATATATATATATATAACTATATATATAATAACTAATATAACTAATAACTATATATATAATATATAATAAGGAATAACTCTATTCAAAGACTTTATTATGAATGACAGTCATATGAAGTGGTCAGATTCCTTGAACTACACAAACTACCACAGCTCACTCAAGAAGAAATGACCTGAAGTGTCCTATATATATTGACAAAAAGCATATATGTATAAATATAGATATATGTATATATATGCATATAAATATAAATATATGTATAAATATAGACACACATATATATGTGTGTCTTTTCTATATAAAAATATATTCCATATATAGACAAATAAAATTTTAATTAAAAACCTTCTTACAAAGAAAACTTCATGATCATTTTTACTGGGGAATTCTACCAAATTTAAAGAAGAAAAAATATCAATGACAAACACAATCATTCAACAAATTAAAGATGGAACAATTGATTCTAACTGACCCAACTCAATATTTAGATACCAAAACCAGCCAAAACTTCCAAGGAAATAAAAATACTTTTCAAGAACTTCTATGAACATGGAAACACAAATCTTAATAAAATATCGGCAAATTAAATCCAGCTACATAAAAAAGGAAAATAT
Source organism: Mustela nivalis (assembly GCF_964662115.1). Taxonomy (NCBI): domain Eukaryota; kingdom Metazoa; phylum Chordata; class Mammalia; order Carnivora; family Mustelidae; genus Mustela; species Mustela nivalis. The sequence continues at coordinate 156,550,146 of NC_139023.1, read as the reverse complement.
ATCATAACTTAGTAGGATCTTTTGCATGAATCTAAGATTGATTTAATTTTTGAAAATCATTCAATATAATCCATTATGTAAATAAATTAAAGTAGAAGAATCTTGACTGTATCGAAAGATGTAAAAAGTTGACAAAATTTAATATTCAATTATAGCAAAACTCAGTGAACTGAGTGGGAAAAAAATCTTCTACCTGAAAAATGACAACTATGAAAAAGTAAGAACTTACACTATACTTCATGTTAAAAGAATAAATTTTCCTCTCAAATTCCAAATCACAGTAAAAAATATTTATCTTATTAAGGCAATTAAGATAAATATAAAGCATATAAATTGAAGATCTTGTTTGATTAGAGATGACAATCTTCTATGCAATAAGTCATAAAAAACTCTACTAGAACTAGTAGAGTTTATCAAGATCACAACTTCTGTTCTTTATTTTTTTATTTTTCATTATTTATTTATTTATTTATTTATTTTTTAAAGATTTTATTTCTTTATTTGACACTCTTTGCAGATGATATGATACTATATGTGGAAAACCCAAAAGACTCCACTCCAAAACTGCTAAAACTTGTACAGGGATTCAGTAAAGTTTCAGTATATAAAATCAATGCACAGAAATTGGTTGCATTTCTCTACACCAACAGCAAGACAGAAGAAAGAGAAATTAAGGAGTCAATCCCATTTACAATTGCACCCAAACCATAAGATACCTAGGAATAAACCTAACCAAAGAGGCACAGAATCTATACTCAGAAAACTATAAAGTACTCATGAAAGAAATTGAGGAAGACACAGAGAAATGAAAAAATGTTCCATGCCCCTGGATTGAAAGAATAAATATTGTGAAAATGTCTATGCTACCTAAAGCAATCTACATATTTAATGCAATTCCTATCAAAGTACCATCCATCTTTTTCAAAGAAATGGAACAAATAATGCTAAAATTTATATGGAACCAGAAAAGACCTCGAATAGCCAAAGGGATATTAAAAAAGAAAGCCAAAGTTGGAGGCATCACAATTCCAGACTTCAAGCTCTATTACAAAGCTGTCATTATCAAGACAGCATGGTACTGGCACAAAAACAGACACATAGATCAATGGAACAGAATAGAGAGCCCAGAAATAGACCCTCAACTCTATGGTCAACTCATCTTCGACAAAGCAGGAAAGACTGTCCAATGGAAAAAAGACAGCCTCTTCAATAAATGGTGCTGGGAAAATTGGACAGCCACACGCAGAAAAATGAAATTGGACCATTTCCTTACACCACACACAAAAATAGACTCAAAATGGATGAAGGACTTCAATTTGCGAAAGGAATCCATCAAAATCCTTGAGGAGAACACAGGCAGCAACCTCTTCGACCTGAGCCGCAGCAACATCTTCCTAGGAACAACGCCAAAGGCAAGGGAAGCAAGGGCAAAAATGAACTATTGGGATTTCATCAAGATCAAAAGCTTTTGCACAGCAAAGGAAACAGTTAACAATATCAAAAGACAGCTGACAGAATGGGAGAAGATATTTGCAAACGACATATCAGATAAAGGACTATTGTCCAGAATCTATAAAGAACTTAGCAAACTCACCACCCAAAGAACAAATAATCCAATCAAGAAATGGGCAGAGGACATGAACAGACATTTCTGCAAAGAAGACATCCAGATGGCCAACAGACACATGAAAAAGTGCTCCATATCACTCGGCATCAGGGAAATACAACTCAAAACCACAATGAGATATCACCTCACACCAGTCAGAGTGGCTAAAATCAACAAGTCAGGAAATGACAGATGCTGGCGAGGATGTGGAGAAAGGGGAACCCTCCTACACTGTTGGTGGGAATGCAAGCTGGTGCAGCCACTCTGGAAAACAGCATGGAGGTTCCTCAAAATGTTGAAAATAGAACTGCCCTATGACCCAGCAATTGCACTATTGGGTATTTACCCTAAAGATACAAACGTAGTGGTTCAAAGGGGCACGTGCACCCGAATGTTTATAGCAGCAATGTCCACAATAGCCAAACTATGGAAAGAACCTAGATGTCCATCAACAGATGAATGGATCAAGAAGAGGTGGTATATATACACAATGGAATACTATGCAGCCATCAAAAGAAATGAAATCTTGCCATTTGCGACAACATGGATGGAACTAGAGCATATCATGCTTAGCGAAATAAGTCAAGCAGAGAAAGACAACTATCATATGATCTCCCTGATATGAGGAAGTGGTGATGCAACATAGGGGCTTAAGTGGGTAGGACAAGAATCAATGAAACAAGATGGAATTGGGACGGAGACAAACCATAAGTGACTCTTAATCTCACAAAACAAACTGAGGGTTGGTGGGGGGAGGGGGTTTGGGAGAAGGGGGTGGGTTTATGGACATTGGGGAGGGTATGTGCTTTGGTGAGTGCTGTGAAATGTGTAAACCTGGTGATTCACAGACCTGTACCCCTGGGGATAAAAATATATGTTTATAAAAAATAAAAAATTAAAAAAAAACTGTCTGTAAAAAAAAAAAAAATACACCAGAGAGTTTATGTACAAAAACATACCGAACAATTCAATAGCAAAACAAACCACTCAATTAAAAATGGTAAAAATATTTGAATTTTATCAAGGAAGATATACCAATAACTAACAAAAACAAAGCAAAACAAAATAAAAATGACACTTGAAAAGATGCATAGCTTGTATGTATATATGTGTATATATACATATACTTATGTATATATCTACATATCTACAAATAATAAGACAACATTATATTCCCAATATAGTGGCTAAAAATCAGACTACCAATTGCTGATGAGAATAAGGACTAAATACCCTCACACATTTCTCTCTTGGGCATTTATCACAAAGAATTGAAAGGATATGCCCATAAAAACACTTGAAAATTAGTGTTTTTATCAGCTTTATTAAATTCGCCCCAAAATGAAAACAAACCAAATATCCACCATAAAATGTATGTGCGAATAATTTTATAAAATGGAATACTACCGAGCAATAAAAATCAATGTGTTATTCCCAAGATGAATGAACTGCAAAAGCTGTCATGAGGCTGAATCTACACAGAAAAGGCTGTTGAAGATTTCATGCATATACAAGTCAAGAAATGCAAAAATTATGTGGAAGATGGGAAGTACATACAATGTTTTAGGAAAGAATTTTTGAGATGGTAAAATGTACTATAGTTTGATTATGCTGATATCACACAACTATACATAAGATTCATCAAGCCATACTTTTAAAATTGGTGAGTTTTCTAGTATATTACACATTCTACTCTTCAAAAGATACTGTTCTCAAATTTAATGAAAGTATACCTTAGTAAAGTAGAGAAAAGAAGATAGAGACTGAGACAGAAGGTAAAAGAGGGAGAAGAAAAAGAAGAACCATGGCAGTGTTATTCTCAGAGGCTAAAACCCAATTATATTTCTTCCCTTTACAAGAATAGTGAATAAAATATTCTACCTGTTTTCTAAGATATCTAAAGTTAACAATTTAATGAAATATGTCCTTGCCATTTGCTACAATGAGTGTTCAATGTTACTGGTATTCTTTTCTTAAATTTTAAAAAAATGTTTTTTAATGATTTTTATTTATTTACTTGACAAAGAGAGGGACAGTGAGAGAGAGAACACAAGCAGATGGAGTGGTAGAGAGAGAAGTAGCCTTCCCGCTAAGCAGGGAGCCCGATGTGGGGCTTAATTCCAGGACTCTGTAATCATGACTGGAGCTGAAGGTAGACCCTTAATAACTGAGCCACCCAGGCGCCCCTGAACCAATATTCTTAACTGTCCATTCCAGTATTTTTATCTATAACCACATACATTTAGAGGCACTTGGATGACACAGTCAGGCAAGTATCTGACTCTTGGTTTTGGCTCAAGTTGTGATCTCAGGGTTGTGAGATCAAGCCCTACATTGGGCTTTGGGCTCAGCACAGAGTCAACTTGAGATTCTCTCTTGCTCTCCCTGCTTGTGCACTCTCTTGCATGTGTATTTTTTTAATTAATTGATTTATTTGATATCTCTATCAAATAAATCAATTAATTAAAAAAATACAAATGCATTTAGTAATTGCTGTCTTACTGGATATAGTTGACCACTCTTTATAAAATGTTTTCTTGACTTTCAAAACACAGCAATATTCTGGTTCTCTTTCAATTTCTTTCTTAAAGGCTGATTTTTGCTATGTTGACTATGTTACAAATTTTCCCTCCCTCAATCCTTAATTCTTTTAAAATATTCTGTGTTATCACATTTATAGCCCACCTTTATATTTTCCCTCATTTTGAAAATGGGATGTCGCTCAAACAATTTTTCCAATTCTTTCTTATCCAGCAAAATATATAATCCCACTAATTTTAAATTCAGATCATAGATCTACTGTTGGAAAGTACATTAATTGCTCTCAATATGTGTTCTTCCTTTTCTACTTAGTAATAAAACCCTTGCTTGATATTTAGCTTGGCACATGCCACCTAGAAAAATGAACATATTTCCAAGCCTTCTTTGCATGCACATGTGGCTCACTGACTCCATTCTGGTAAATGGAATGTAAGTGGGAGTGGTATGTATAAATCTAGTGACACGACACATCCTGTTTCTGACTTCCTTCTGACTGGCAGAAGACATATAAGATCATGAGGTCACACTGGGAATGAAATCGATGCATGACAGTGCAAGAAAATAGAAAAGGTCTGGGTCATTTATATCGTATAACACCAAATCGTCCTTGAATTGACCACTTCAAATAATTCTTTTCTGAGAGAGAATTAGCTGCTATCAAAACTCTTATTTTAGAACTGCCTGATACTCACAGCTAATCCAATCCTAGTAGTATTCTAGTTCTCAGGTACCTTCAAAAGCAGACTATTGTCCAAGAAATAAAATATAAATGGTTAGTCTGTTTTGAGTCCATCACAATAGGGTCTACATCTATTTTTCAGTGCTCCCTCTTTTGAAATTAAACTTTGATTTTGTGTATATATGTATACACGTATAAACGTGTATGTTTCCTCTAAAGGTGCCCTGTAAACTCACTGCTTAGTAACTACTATTTCTGTTCTCTTCAGATGTCCAGATATCAATGACTGACTTTAATAATCTCTAAGCACCCTTCATTCATCTTTGCAGATCCAGTAATCTCTTTTGTTTAATTCACTGTGGATTTCTACCTGTACCTCCATTATCATGCTAACATTCACTGCCTTATTTATAATTATTTGGAGATCTCTCTTTTCACAGCGATCTGTTTTACGTATCAGTGTGCGTGTGAATCAACCTCACATTAGAGACTGAGTAACAATTATTTTACAAAAAAACTACTTTAAAAATTAACATGTATTAAGCAACTGAATTCTTAGAACTGTTCAGTTTATGTGTCATTATTGACCATTTGCTTTTTTCTCAAGGAATTAACTTTTGACTAAAACTCCTCTGAATTTTATATTATTTCTACTGATACAACATCATGAATTGGCTCCATTTTTTGGTGTATAACTGTGAGTTATTCAAGCTGAAATGTGTTACTTCTACTTAATCACTAAACATCATTTTAATACTAAGTTTCTCCATTTGTAAAACTAATAATTAAGTGACAGGATACAAAGTACAAAGTAGTACAAAGTACTAGATATTACAAAGTAGTAGATATTAAGATGGACTTGGGAGAAAGATTCTATGAGTAAAAATCCTTACTCTAAAATTTCCTATCTATAAAGAAATGATACTTCATAGGGTTGTTTTTATTTTATTTTTAAGGATTTTATTAATTTATCTGTCAGAGAGAGAGCATGCAAGCAGGGGAGCAGAAGGCAGAGTGAGAAGCGGGCTCCCAACTGAGCAAGGAGCCCAATGCAGGACTTCAGCACGGGACCCAGGGATCATGACCTGAGCCGAAGTAGATGAAAGAAGATGTTTAACTGACTGAGCCATCTACACATCCCTATAGGTTTGTTTTTAAAGAATAGATTGTTCATTGAATGTTATGTAATTAAACATTTTAAGTAGTTAGGTGATAAAATTTAAATTACATAAGATCTCCAAAATTCATGGAAAAGGTCTGGCCCAGGACAAGTGTTGAAGAAATGGTTACAATTAGTTTTGGTGACACTAAAGAATTTGAAAGTATGAAAACATTTTTAGAGGAATATTAAAATTATCTGCATCCCCATCATTCTTTGATTTCTTTTATAGTTTAATGCATTTAATTCCAGTGCTTTTTTTTAAATCATAAAATTAACTATGGATTTTAAAAATATGTAATATGAAAATTATTTTATTTTATGTATCCTATGAATTTTATACATGGGCAAACTTCTCCATGTAATTAAGTAATCTTTAAACTTCAAATCCCCAAACTTCATTTATTGTGACTATTATACTTCTCAAAAAACTTTAAACTTCTTAAGTTTTCCTAAAAATATGACAATATCATAAGGCGCCTGCATGGCTCAGTCAGTTAAGCCTCTGCCTTCAGCTCAGATCATGATCCTGGGGTTCTGAGATTAAGCCCCACAGCAGTGAGGAGTGAGGAGTCTGCTTCTCCCTCTCCCTTTGTCTCTCCACCTGCTTGTGCTCTCTTTCTCTCTCAATAAGTAAAATCTTTAAAAGAATAAAAAGTTATGGAAATATCTCTTAATTTTAAGTCCTTTTCTAAATAAAAAAATTGTTTAATCCTTTGTAATCTATTGTTGGAAGGAAAAATATTGGTGTGATCAAATGTTATTAAATGGAATATACTAAAACAGTACAGTTGGGCAGTGAACTTTACTTATAGCTAGTAAGAAATAGAAAATTATTAAACTCAGTGGCATTTTATTTATTGACTTTATGCCCTCTTTAAAAATCAGTTTGTAGAGAAAAACTGTAAATTGTAAAATGAGAATACACTAAAATGGAAATATTTGATTGCAAAAACAAATCAGCATCAGGAAAAAAATGCAAAAAATATATTTTTTTATTTTTTAAAATTTAATTTAGTATTAAATTAATACATATGTATTTCCAAACCTGATACATGGAGGAAACAGGGACATCTTCCTAGCACCTGGAAGCACAACTTCTTTTAACTTTCTTCCTAGAATTGCAAAATCAAAGTCAGCACATAATAGATCTGATTAGAAGTTTATACAATGATAAAGACTGAAACAGTCAGTGGCCTCCAAGTAGGCAATACTAGGCTGTAAAGTAAATGATGGTATCAAATTTTAAGGAACTATGTGTCCATGAAAATATCAGAATCAAATTGACAGGGTCTTCACTGAGCAGTGTTCACCTAAGCACCCTCCAACAGAAAGAATTTCAATGCTTACAGACTTAAAGATTCAAAATTCTGGACAAGTATTTCCCTTTTATGAAAATTATATTTACAAGCTTTATAATGTGTTGTTACTACATTTTCAGACAATCAGTGTATATTTTCTTCAGTAGAATACAATTTCTGTGAGTGTAAGATTTTTGTCTGTTTCGTTAACTGCCAAATTCCCAGTGTCTGGACAAAGTCCTAGGGTCTGACCTCCATTATGTTCTCAGTGGGTATGTGTTGACTGTTGACTGACTGAAAGAAAGAATTCCATGCACATGTCAAGGGTAGTTGATTGTTTTTACAAGGAGACAATACACTGATCTTCTTTCATTGATATTTCAATTTGGTTGATAATAACTTTTCTCAATGGCCATGATATGAGAAAGGTGACATATGAATGTGCCCTTAAAAAATATGCCAGGCTTATACTAAATAGCTAAATAAACATTTCTTTCTAATCTCTCAGAAGAGATAGTTAAAATGATCCCTAAATAATGCTAAAACTATTGGAAAATGAAAGCTTCTGAAGTCCAGGGTTATCATAAGTAAAGAAATGAAAACTACTATAATGAATATTTCTTAAATATTAGTTTGGCAAATACTTAAAATATTAATAATAGCCAGGAATAGGAGGTGAGAAAACTGGTTTTCTCTTAGACTGCTGGCACGAATTTTATGTTTACAAACTTCTTGAATATCAGTTGGGCAATTACTTTATATATATATATGCATATGTATTTATACACATACATACACACATGCACTAAGATATTGATTGCAGCATATCTGTTACATTAAAATTTGTAACAAACCCAATAATAATTTCAACTGTACTGATTACATATGTATAACAAAGTATTAAACATCTGGGAGAAAACAGAATGTGAATTATGTGTGTGATTACCTGAAAAATACAAATAGTAGATTTCAGAAAAATATATATTATAAATTCCTTTTTGGGAGAATATATGTGTACATGCATAAAAATACATACACACATACATACATATATGTATATATCTATTTTTATTATGTTTCATACATATATTTGTGTCTATGGATGCATGTGTGAGATACATGTGCATATCCATTCACACATATATTTGTGTGTGTGTTTTTGTTTACTTACATAGGTGCTCATTAGAAAGCTGTTGCCTCTGGGAAATCGAAAGAGGAAAGATATGCATGTAAGTCATTTTTACAAAACAAAATTCTAGTTATAAATGAAAAACTAAAAAACGACTGACTTGAATATGAAGTCCATTTATGAAGAACAAAGAAAAGGCAAAATCAATTTATCAACTACTCAACTATTTTATGTTAGTTGGCCTGACCTTATCAAGATAGAAAGAGATTGGAAAAAATATGAATAAATGAACTTGTACTTTTGTATTTATACTTCCATTTGAATTTCCACAAACTCAATTGTAGAAATAGTTTTATTTAACAAGTAAACTTCTTTGCTGTCCATCTTCTTTTAAATAATCACAAACTTACAGAAAAATTGAATAGTTAAAAATAAGTTTTTGAACCACTTGAAAGTATTTGCTGATCTGATGTCTTATCTTTCTCCTGACTTCAGTTTGTATTTTTTATGACCACAGACATTTTCCTATATAACTAAGATACACTGTCAGATCAGCTAATTAATATAAATACCATCTGATTCTAGAATGAACTCATTTCTCAGGAATACCTTTTAGAGCAAAAGGTTCCAGCTGAGAATTATAGTGAACATTATAGCTTCATTTCTCAGTTTTATTCAGTCTGGGTGAGTTTCTCGGTCTTTATCTTGATTTTTATGACCTCGATATTTTGAAGATTGTAGGATATTTGTAAAATGTCCCTCAAATCACATTAGCCTGATGTTTCATAAGCACTAGATTCAAGTTATGTGTTTTATACAGGAAAATCAGAGGAAGAGCATTCCAAATGTTGCTGTACCCTCATTGCATCCTTTGCATTGGCACAGCATGTCATTTTGCCCTGTTAATGATGAACTTCATGTTGCTAACCTTATGAAGGTATTTACTGTCTGCCACACTTCTCCACTATACAGTATATCTTCCCATCACAATCAATAAGTATTTTTCTGGGAGATGTACTGTAATTATGTAATTCTTCATACTTCAGTAAAATTTCAAACTATTCCAGATTTGGGAAGGGAAATTCTATTATTTTGTATCCTTTTATAATATACTTTTTCATTAAGCATTCTTTCTGGCAGAAGATACTCTACGTCTTTTATATTTTCTTTGCCCCAGCCCACGAATCAGCAATTTTTCCAATTGGTTCTGTTTTGTTTTTGTTTTGAGGGAAAAATGTTAAGTAGAAACCAAGGTACAGGTACTAGATGTGCTGATTTTTATTCCATGCCCCAAGCATCTCAGGGGATATAATTAGGCTGTACATGTATGCATCCATGCACACATATACTCACTTGTATTAATATCTATATTTCTACATCTATCTTTATATGTTAAAAGCCATGACTTTACAGTGAAATACTCCATTTAGATCTAAACTACAACGTTCATTCTAGTTTTTCCTCTTTTTGAGTTTCTTCTCCCCAACTCAGTTTTTCTCACTGCATGTGGGTTTCAGCACTTCATTTCAGGATGTCCTCCTCACCCAACTTAGCTTTGTCATCCCCTAATAGGGTGCTCCCTTTTGAGATTTGTTTTCTGACACCCCATACAAAGAGGCCCCCATGCATGCATGACCCTGTCACCATGATTATGCCCCAGTAGCTCACATTTACTGTTACTTTCCTCATTGCAACAGGCTCTGCCTTCTAGGTGGATGCCCTCCTCACTCTACTTAAACTCCCTTACTGAGCATACCTTACCGATTAAGCCTATTGCACAGTTGCCCTGCTTACCCTTTTTCTGTTACTCACTCTAAATGTCATGACCTCCACTGATCAGATTCTGACATCCCACGCCATTCTAATTCTCTGCATATATATGTTCTTCTCACCCTTGCTCTTGTTATAACTTCCCAAGCCTAGCCTTTGCTTCTCTCCTGGAAACTTGCTTTGGCTCGTCTAGACTCTGACATTGCACTTTGAGCTCCCACATACCTCCCTCTCCAAACTTCATGGTGGCTGCCGTTCTTGCTTTGTTGCACCTAATAGTTTTATGCCTCAGTTTCTCAGCCAAGGAAGGTAAGAAAGCAAATAAGAAAAAGAGAAAGATGAAGATGAGGACTGAATCTTCAACTCATAATTCTTTGTACTACTATTTCTAAGAAAGTTGATATAGTCTTCCCTGTTTCCCAGGAGCCCATTTGTCTGTTGAATAAATATATACTGAGCCTTTATCACTTGCACAACATTTTACATTAGCTTGTAAATTCATGCATCTGTTCATTTGAACAAAGAAAACTATTTCCCTCAGATACAATATTTAGACTCTAATGTTAAACTCAAAAGTTCAGTAGATAATATACTGAGATTAAGATGTGCTATTTCATTGATAAATAATCACTATGAATAATATTACACTAACATCCATTCATTATATTTCCCTTTGTCTCAATGTACATTTTTTAAAAAATCAGTTGTAAGTAATTTGGAAGCTAATTGTGAGCTAGAAGCCATTTGAAATAATATGATTTCTTACATATCCTTTCGTTGAATAACTTTTCCTTTTAGATTAACATTGACTTTAAGTATCATGATAGTAATTTTATACATACATTATACATATATAGATATATGATATAGATATATAGATAGATATCTATATCTATCTATATATAAATAGATACGTATCTACCTATACATATATATACACACATACATATATGTATACATATATACAGAGATACATATATATATATATATATATATATATATATATATATATAGCACTGTATGCCAGCAATGATAACAGAATTTACACACTAACCCTGTTAAGTAGGTGCTGTTATCATCACAATTAACATATGGGAAATCCAAAGTGTTAAGGTTGACTGGTTTTTCTAAGCTCACTGATCTTGTAGCAAAGGGGCATGGAATTAAACCTGAGTTGTTATAATTACTTATTTGATATTCCTAATCTTTATTTTTCATGTTCTGACACCCAACCCAGTTCTCATCAGAAACTCTATTCCATCACTTTACTATATACCTAAAACATAGCAAATTGCATATATAATTTATTTTATAAGTAGCTCCTCCCACGGTTTTAGAGCTTTTACACTGTGTTCCCTTACCTCCGTGATTTCTGTCAATTCATTTTTATTCTTGCAGAACTAGGACAGGAATCACCACTTCATTTTGAAAACCAGTATAGACCACTTGCCCACCTCTAGACTGGTAAATTATACTTCCTATATATTCAAGTGTAAAATATTCCAATAAAGTTGAATCTTTTAAATGTATTTATTATTGAATTTTTATAAATCATCTTTTTATATTCTTTGTAAATCTAAAATCTGATCCTTATTATTTTGAGGTAATTTCCAATTCACCTTAACCTTGTCTAGGTTAAACCAATGACAGTGTTTTAGAAAGAGTAGATGGTTATTCATTGTAGAGTAAAAAATGAATTGGTTTAATTTTTGGAGGGACAAAGTCTCTAAACCTATACAGCAGAGTGGTTATTCCATAAGACTTAATATTAGCAGTTAGAAGAAAATGTTTGCTCCAAGATAAATGTTACTGATACGGTTTAGATTATAGTTAGCTACAAAGAGTGAATGTCTTGCTCATTTTCTGCTTAGCATTTTGACATACATATTCTGTATCTGAGGACCATAGTTCCTCTTTTTGGACTACTACTTAAAAGAGAGAAATCAAGCCTGTGGGTGAATCAGTTTTATGCACTGTAGAATACAAAATAGTCTATGGTGTTTGATAAATGCTAATATGAAGTTGAGCTATTAATGCACACAAAAATGACATCATGATGCATTAAACCTGTGTTCACTCCACTCCAGAACAATTAACTTGTCCTTTGCTTGTGAACCCACTCCAGAACATTAAGTTGTCCTTGGTATATCAGATTAGGGAAAAGAGTACCAGCTTGAAGGAGTAAAAAATATTCCAATATAGGGGCACCTATGGTTCAGTTGGTGAAGCATCTGCCTTAGGCTCAGACCATGATCCTGGGGTCTCGGAATTCAGCCCCGAATCCTCTACCTACTCAGCAGGGAGCCTGCTTCTCCCTCTTGTGCCCCTCTCTCTTTCCTCTCTCCCCCACTCTGCTCATGCTCTATTTCTCTCTCCAATAAGTAAAATATTTTAAAAATTATAGAGTAATAATGGACTACACTGATGATCCATATGAACGTCCAGACCGCTTCAAATATTTTCTCAAGTGACTCTATGTCTTCATGATCAAGAAGGGAAAATCCCCATTTGTTTACATACATTTCAAAGGAAATTTTTTCCACAACCTAGATTAGATTTTGTTCTAAGAAGCACTGTAGCAATTACAGGATAACTGTTTCCATGCAATTTTTCAAGGAAGTGTAGAAAATATGATAATATTGTTGATAGCAATGCAATATACAGTAATTTATATTCTATATGCATAGGTTATTCATAAATAGAAGTTGATATATATATTTGGCATTTCACTTTCTGTATGTCACTGGATTTTCAATATGAACACCACCTTTACTTGTTTTAGAATTTACATTTTTCCTTCTGAAGTCATAAATACTGTTTGTGGGTTTGCTTCAAAATGATGACATATTAATGAAAGTGAGGTTCTGTATGTATAATTATATACCATGTAGGTATCTTATTTATACTGCTTACATAGATACATTATTAAATGTTTGACATTAATTTTAGGATTAGGATGATCATCTTTTTACATTCTGAAATAAACATGTTTTAGCCACAACTGGCCTAGAAACAGACCTATACAGCCTATTCCTGTGTACAGATCACTTCTAAGATTAAGAAATAAGATTTGTAGAAATCTCTTATGCCAGATTATCTAAAATAGATTAACTGAAGGAAGGTATATGAGATATTTTGGATTAGCAGTTCTCAAATTTTGGTATTTGGGCCAGCAATATTGGCATAACCCATAAGCTTGTTAGAAATGCAAATTGATGGGCCACATCCCAAAAGACTGAATTAGAATCTCTGGGAATGGGACCTAGAAAATTGTTTTAGTAAGCTTTCCATGTTATTCTGTTTAACATTAAAGTTTGAGAAACAGCAGTAAAAATCAATCTACCTAATCTCATCTAACAATGATTAAATGAATAATGTGTAGATGAATATTTTAATATCTAAATATTCATATGTAGATGTCAATGCTAGATCTAAATGTATGGCTCTAGTTGCTGGGTCATTTGTGTGCTCTAGGTCATATAATCATGGGGGGTGTCTCTTGGGAAGAAAAAAGATGAGTGTCAGTGATAGCACCAACTCATGTTAGGGGGAAACATGGAGCACATATGTTTCTCATGACCAGGAGTCTAACAGTAACTGGAGAGAGGGCATCAGTGATAAGCTGTAAAAGAATCAGGCCCTCATAGTATTAAAGATGAGAATCTTAGGATCACATATAAGAACAGTCCTATTACTAATGAGTCTCCTGTAATTTTTCTCAGGAAACCAAACAAATATAATCACTTGTTTATAAGAAAACCTTGTAAACTAGCTATTTAAAAATTTTAAGGACAATCTGTATATTACTTAGAAATGTTTAAAGAATTCACTAAGCTTTTACATTTATCTTTGTTATATTTTTAAAGACTGTGCTTTTAGAGCAATTTTAGGTTCACAGCAAAATTGAGAAGCTATAGCAATTTCTATACTTTTTGCTCCACTAATTTCTATACTATACTATATACTATACACCATATACTATATACTATACTATATACTACTATATACTATACTATACTATACTAATGCATAATTTCTCTCATTATCAACATTTCCCACCAGAATAATACATTTATTACTATTGGTGAACCTACATTCTCAAAGTCCATAGTTTGCCTTAGGGTTCACTCTTGGTGTTGTACATTCTATGGATCTGGACAAGTACATAATGATATGTATCCATCATTATAGTATCATACAATAATCTAATCAAAACCTGTTTCCCAACATTACCTAGTTCTGCTTCTCTTTTTTTTTTTTAATATTTTATTTATTTGACACAGAGAGAGAAATCACAAGTAGGCAGAAAGGCAGGCAGAGAGAGAGGGGAGGAAGCATGCTCCCTGCAGAGCAGAGAGCCCGACGTGGGGCTCAATCCCAGGGCCCTGGGATCATGACCTGAGCCGAAGGCAGAGGCTTTAACCCACTGAGACACCCAGGCGCCCCTGCTCCTTTTTTCTTTATGTCTTTAAGTGAGGTATATAACAATTAATTATAATTAGTTTGTAAGGGGCTGCATTTCATCTTGGATTTTCTCAATATCCTGGTTGATGTTTTTACTATTATTATTGCTGTTTGTTTTTTAAACTTCCCTCTTTGAGATGCACTATCATATGGATTTTAGGAAATACATATGCTATCTGTACCATTGAGCAGTTCCATTGCCCTAAATATCCCATTGGGCACATATTTCTATGAAAAACAGTGGAGCAGTTTTTTTTTTTTTTAATTTGAAAAGTCATTTACCATCTGAACCAATTAAATCACTTCTAGATATTTACCCTTATTTTTTTTTAGTCACATATTTCTCCTTCCACAACCCCTGATAGGTATTTGTCCCAATGGTTTTGTTTTCCATAATCATGTATTGATGGAATCATACAATGTGCAGGCTTTTGGATCCTTGAAAATGCTTTTAAAATTCATCCATGTTGATGCATGAAACAATAGTTCATTTCTTTCTATTCCTGCACAGTATTATATCGTATGAATAGACAAAGACTATTCCCCTGCTGAAGGGCAAATGAGTTGTTTCCAGTTTCTGGCGAATTTGAATAAATCTTCCATAAACTTCAATATACAGGCTTTTGTTTGAACATAAGTATTCAATTTGCTTGGGTAAATATCTAGAAGTGATTTAATTGGTTCAGATGGTAAATGACTTTTCAAATAAAAAAAAAAAAAAAACTGCTCCACTGTTTTTCAAAGTGACCACAACATTTTACATTCTAAGCAGCAGTGAATGAGAGTTCCTGTTGCCCTGCATTCTCTGTGATATTTGGTATTCTTAAGATTTTTCCCCCATTTGCATTGTTGATAATTGTTTTAGCTATTCTAATAGATATATGGTAGTATTCTGTGCTTTTAACTTTCATTTCCTTAATGATTGATGTTGGGCATTTTTTTCATAAGCTTGTCAACTATATTGTATTCATTGAAGATTGTGTTCCATCTTTGATCACTAAATTTGGGGATTTTTTTTTTTAAGATTTTAAGAGTTCTTTAAATGTTACAAATACGTAACTTGGTTATATTTTTCTGACTGAAGAGTCTTTTTTAACTTTTATTTTAGAGCTAGTCTGCTGACACCGAATTTCTGTTGTTTCTTCCCCTCCTTAATTTTAACAGATATTTTCACTGGATACAGAATTATGGGGTGAATATGATAAGCCACGATAGTGCTTCCCCCCACCCCATTTCTGCATCTTCAGTCTTCTTAGATCAGTAGTTTGTGGCCTTAATTTTGGTAAAATCTGACCATTATTTCCTCAAAAATATCTTCTTCCCCCTCTTTTCTCACTTCTCTCTCTGGGATTCTGATCACACCCATGTTAGTTTGATAACTGTCCGAGAACTCTAGATAGTTCGTTCTGTTTTACTGACTTATTTTTCTTTGTGTATCATTTTCTTTGCATATCATAAGTTGTACTTATTTTTCTTTGCAGTGGTTTATCTTCAATTGTATTGTTTGTTTTCTCACCTGCATCAAGTCTTCTGACATGCCCATCAGAAATATTCTTCATTTCCACATCACTGTTTTTTATTTCTAGCATTTCCATATGCTTCTTTCGTATGGTTTCCTTCCGTCCGATGAAATTAACTATTTCCTCAGGCATGTGCTTACCTTTGAAATCAGAGCGTATAACACATTAATCATGGTTTTTTAAAATTCCCTAAGTGTTTAAACATCTGTGTCATAAGATTCTTGCTTACACTGTTTTTTGCCTTTCATATGCCTTGTAATGTTCTTATTGAAATTCAACACATTTTGCAAAGTGGTAAATACTAAGATAAACACTTTTCTACTTAGAGATGAACTCATCCTTTTTTCAGCTATGTCTTAATATGGGGGTTTGCGTTAATGTAGTTAGGAACTGCATGAGTTTTAAGTATCTGTTTCTGTGCTCATCCTCAGTGCCCCACAGTGATACCTTACATTTCTCTAGTGATATGTTGTGTTCATGATGTGGAATAATAAATCAGAGGATTCATCTCACTAAATGCTCTCTGCATCATTTAGGGTCTCAACTCTAGACTTTAGGTCTTCCCTTTGTGTTTCTCTGCCAAAGGAGCTATCTCTTATAGCAACTTCAGTTGTTGATGTCTTATTTTTACTTGGTTCTTACTAGTGTGGCTGTGAGGATATAGAAGCATGTTTTCTAAAACCCTCTCACGTGTAAAACCCAAGTCATGGGTAGGTACTGTGAAAATGGGGAAACGTCTAGGAGCATCCCTCCCCTCAGATATCCTTGACCTTACTCCAAATTAATGCAAGTCCGGACCTAATATCCCTGCTCTTCCCCAGGAGCAGATATTCCCCACCTCGCCCCTTATTTGTCTCTCCTAACTGCAACTGCACGAGTGCTCTATGTCTACATTTTTTGTGTATTGTGTTTTGTTTGTCTTACTCCCTATGGATTAAGGTTTTCTCTAGAAGTGTTCTATGTATAGTTTCTGCAGGGCCTTCGGTCCCCTTCTCCCAGCCCAGCACCACAGGGAGATTTCTCAGTAGTCCTTCTACCTTCCCCACGAGTGAGTGGTGGGGGTCCTAGACAAAAAGCAACAGGGTGATTACTCCCCCGTATTTGCATGCTTTTAGGAGTTTTGCACCCTTATGCTACTCCACATTAATTTTCAGCAATTTGTTAAAAATTTTCTGTCCAAAACTTCTTACCGTTGAAACGGTATCTGGAATATGCCCCCAGGCAAACAAATGCTCAGGTCCTGTTTTTTTCCTTCAGATTGCTGGGGAAGGTCATTGAAAAAATGTGACCCCCAGTTACCCATGAGCTGGTCCAGTAATTTCAAGGCTCCTCACTTCCTCTCCTGTCCTTAGAATGTGAGTTCTGCTTGCCTTTCCCACTCCCAGAGGCTGCTTCAAGGACATAGCCTTGAGATATTCATGTGGTGTGAAGAACAGCTGCATGATCTACATGACGACTCTAGCTAATGCCTCTGCATAAACTTTTAAGATGTGGTGGACAGGTGCAAGGGTGCAAGGATCAACTTGCTACACTCAAGGCAAGCCTTCAGTGTAACTTCCTTTTGTTGATTAAAACTGCCTTCCCGGTGTGGTGCACAAACAATGAATCTTGGAACACTGAAAAAATAAAATAGAATTAAAAAACAAAACAAAACAACACAGCCCTCAGCTAAGCAAGAATGGCCTGTTTCCTAGGTCTCTCCCTGCCCTCTGAGTACAAAGGCCAGTTTCAGATTACACTTGGGAAGCTCTGACTGCAAACCTACACAGACTTCTGCCTAAAAGTTACATCTGTGGTCACATAAGTCTTGTTTGAAACTGTTTCTTTTAAGAAAAAAAAAAAAAAAAAGGTTTTTCTTTTTTTCTGTTTGTAAATTTAATGGCAATAGATTGTGGTGGGTCATCCCAGCTACTACTTCTGCTTTTCCAGTGGCAAGGGGGCCACTAATGTATGGAGCAGGGTGGGGGTGGCCACACAGTGGAGAGCTCTAGTGGTAGGAGGCAGCTACTAATAGAGACATCCAGGTGGCCCAAGGCATAGGGATTGCTGGGTGGCACGAAGATCTCTTCCAGCTAGTGCCCAGGAATACGGAATGTGACCTCGGCTGCAATGGCTGCCTCGCCCTCTCACAGCCTTTGACAAGCACCTCCTCCTGGATGCTCTCACCTCTCCCCGCAATTTTTGCGGAGCCTACCCACAACAAGTAGGAATGTGAGCAGCCCACTGCCCCACTGAGGCCTACTCATTCCCTCCCTGTCACTTGATCATCCTGTTCTAGGAAGAGAAGCCTGGGATGATTGGAAGAGCAGCTCCTCTTTTCTTCCATTGGGGCTCAGTGCTGTGGATAAATAAAAAACGACTGAGGCAGGGCCTGAGTGGCAGAGGACAGTCATGGTGCAGGTCTTAGTGTTCAGTGGTTGAGGAACCGTAACTGGACTCAGGCAGCAGCTGCAAGGGGCGGGCAGGGTTTGTTAGCGGCCTGCAACCTGAGGCCGAGGGCTAGGGTCCGGAAGTCCTCTCAAACTGGAGTTGGGAGGTAAGAAGGTGGGAAAGGCACAAGACAGGGGGGCAGGGGAACCTGTGAGAGTTAACTTACTTGGAGGTGTCTGGGTACTGGAAGCACATGGCTCTGGGCTCATCTGCCTGTGTTTGCAGGGCGTCCACTGCCATAAAGTAAGTGATGGGCTGGGGCCTCCTGTGCGATCCTATGCAGCAGTGGCATGAGGAACCGCCATGCCTCCCAGAGCAAGTCGCTGAACTTAAGTGCAAAGGCATCCCACAGAAGTCGTCTGGGATGAGGACTCGCATGCATTTGGGAGCTTCCCACACCTGTATTGACTACCATAAGCCAGGTCCAGTGTCTACACCTCGGGATCGAAGGACCATGCTGAGCTTTTTGGCCATCTGTTTGGTATGAGTGGCTTCATTGGGCTGCATGCACATCACCAGCTCCTTGGGCTTGCATTGCTGCTAGAAGCTTGTGGCTACCTTGGGAACAGCCGTACCTCAGTCTTGCGATCTTTCAGGACTCTGCCACACAGCAGGAAGAAGGGCACTCATTCTACCTTTTTGTTCTCTACACTGTGAAGGTGTCAATGGTGGACTCACGGAACACTGTGGGGTCATGCAGGTACACTTTGGTAGCCTCATCCTCTCCCTTGGGGTTCCACACACATTAGTTGAGGAGCTCATTGTTCTCTGGTACTTCTGAGATACATTTTGATACCTTGACTTTCTTATTGCGGATGCCCTCTGAGTTGATGGAGGCAGGCTTCTACATGACTACCAAACACAGCATCTATAGGAGGTCATTTTGCATCACATCAAAGATGATAACAAATGCATCAGAATAGCCCCCTGTGGCCCTCAGTGCCCAAAGGTTCCTTGAGGTTAAGAGTGATGTTATCCTGCTTACAAATGGGGCCAAAGATCCTCGTGGCAAACATTGGTACCATGAGGTTCTGGGCCACCTCCTAGACCATGTAGGGGTTAATTTGATAGATTCCCTCCTCCTGACATAGGAAAGAGATGTGCTTGAATCTCTGGACAGTCCCTCAGGAAGGGTTAGCTCCATGCTGAAGCAGTTCCAGCCTTTCTAGATCTCGTGGGTCTGGCCGATGTTCTTGGAGACAGTCTGAGTGACAGTTCTTGGTGATAGACGGCATGGAGTAAGGTCAGGTAGTAGTGACATGTTGGCCTGTGGCCCTTGGTGGAGGGTGCTCATGTTGCTGTTGATGTACTTGTAAAAGATCACACTATTATACTTGCCAATCATGGAGTTTGGGGCAAGGAATGCCTCCAGCTTAGGTTTCTTCTCTAGAGTGGCTCTGAGGAAGGGATCATACTTTTATGCAAACAGGCTGTACATTTTGGAGCCCTTATTATTTTCCCTGTGACCTCAATTCCCTGGTTGATTAAATTAAAATTATTAATTTGTGTATCTCTAGCTTTTTCCTTCTTTTAAAGGTGGAAACTGTGCTCATTCTTACTTAGTACTGTATAAGCTGAAACTGGTAGCCTTATCCTTTTATTTGTAATAAGTCTTATATGATTTTTAAGTACCAAGTATCATGTAGTTCAGATTGTTGGTGAAATTCTGAAATATTTATACTATATATGCTATAATTCTGGCAGTTGGCATAGTTGTATTTTTATAGTTTTCAATTAATATTGTAATGGAGAATTTATGCCACACTTTTACTCTCTTAATACCATGAAAGATTGGAGTTCAAAATTATTTTAAATGTGTCAAGTTTAGTGTTAGATTGTATTTGGCCTGTGAGAGAAAACTTGGTCTTACGCATCTTGTGGCATTAGTTGAGAAAATGAGAAGAAATTTGAGAGGTGATAGAGAAGTTACAAAAGCAGAAAATACAGCTGGCAAATGATGACTGAAATTGTGAAAATTGAGGTGGGTATGGTTCTCATGTGGAAGGGGTAAGTTTTAAAACTAACTTGGACCAGGTCAAGTGTTTGCACTGGAGAGGCCTGAATATTGTTATCTTAAGAAAAGGAAATAACTGGAAAGAATGCTGGAGAGGGTTGAATGTTAATATCACCCAAGTCCCATGGAATTACCTTCTATAGGAAGGAGAAATTGTTGGCAGATGCTGAATATATATTGAATGCGAGTTTAAAGTAAGCTTGTTAAAGTAACACTTTGTGGAAAACAGGCAATTTTGGGGGGTTGCATAAAGACATTTGGACAAAAATAAGCCTCTGAATAAAACTAACCAGTTTTTGGATATATTACGATTTTTGTCTAGTATTAGCATTTTCTTATTCCACGTTTTAGTGGATCCCAGATTAAGTAATCATTTGTCATATTATTCTAAAGTACATTGACAGCTTTCTAATTTTGGTTTAGCAACAGTTTGCTTCATTTTACAATCATGAGCTGGCATATTACTCAAACTGAGGAAGCTATTTTATTTGTATAGAAAGTAAATACTCTAACCTAAAATATATCAAGAAAATTAATTTGTCTAATATTTAATTGTCATTCTAGAGTTATCTGTTGGTATATTCTGCGTTCAAGTAACATCTTAGGGATGCCTGGGTGGTTCAGTTGGTTAAGTATGAGACTTTTTTTTTCTTTTTAAAATTTTATTTATTTAGAGAGAGAGAATGCTTGAGCAGGGGGAGGGACATAGAGAGGGATAAACAGATTCCCCACTTAACAGGGAACCTGTTTTGGGGTTCCATCTGAGGACCCTGAGATCATGAACTTAGCCAAGTCAAACACTACACTTATCCAACTGAGCCACCCAGGCCCCCAGGTGAGTGAATCTCTGTTTCAGCTCAGCTTATGATCTCAGGGTTGTGAGATCAAGCCCTGCTTTGGGCTTCACACTGAGCATGGAGCCTGCTGAAAATACTCTCTCTCCCTCTGCCCTCAGCTTGGGTACTTTCTCTTTTTCTAAAGAAAAGCAAACAAAAAACCATTAAACACTTCATGTGACTAGATGTTACATTGTCTAAACTTTTTCACTTGTTTAAAAAAAATACTAGATATAGTAAATGCATTAGGCATAAAATTATGCCTTATACATTCAATTTTAGAAAAAAAATTATATTGGAATTAACATTTCAAAACACTTGTAAATCAAGAAGATACCCTTTCTTTCTAATATCCCAGAAGATAATTTGTCTGTAATAGGTCAAAAGTCCATTACACTCTTTTAATAAGTCTTAAAAGACAGAAATACTAATAAAGAAAAGATATTTTTGGTAGAATGACAAATATTAGCAATCGTTTGCCATTGGGGGATGGAGTATTAATTCCAGAGCCTGTCTTGCTCCACAGAGTCATTTTTCTTTGAGTTTTTGTACTGATTATTGCTAATTCTTAGGAAAAATTATTCTCTCCACCTCCATTTAAACATCTATTTGTCTTTGACCTATGGATCTACTAGCACAGAAATATTTCTGAAAAATCTGCTGTATCAAGCCAAATGGTGGTTACTGACTTGGCCATTTTCCACTCACTTCTTACAGATGTTAGCTGGCAACAAGCCACATGTTGGGGTTTTGTGATGGGGAGGCAATGATTATGACATTGAAGAAAAGTATGTAGGAGTATTTAGGAATATGTCAATATTCATGTATTGGATCTGCATTGTATACATGTATATATGTTGTTGGGGAATGGATTAGTTTTGCTGTAATAAACATCACAGAACAGGTGATTGAAGCAACAGAAATATAGTTTTCACAGTTCTGGAGGCTAGAACTCCTGGATCCAGGCATCAGCGGGATTGGTTTCTTCTTCCTTTCCCCTTTTTATAGATGGCTGTCTTCTCTCTGTGTCTTCAAGGGCCTTTCCTCTGTGTCTCTATGTCCTAATCTCCTCTTCCAATGACACCAGGCATATTGGATTAGGGCTCACACTCATGACCTCATTATAATCTAATTATTTTTTTAATGGCCTATCTCCAAATACAGTCACATTCTGAGGTACTAGGGGTTAAGGACTTCTTCATATTAAGTTTGGGGAGACACAATTCAATGCATTACAGGAAGATAGATGAAGTGGCTAGAAAACATGTATAGATCTGTTACTATTTAGACTAATTATCATAAAGTGGCTATCATTAATTTGTAGGACACATAGGTGTTATAAACATTTAGTTTCCAAGGATAAAGTTGTGCTGTAAAATACAGTTATTTACCAAGGCAGAACATTTCTGCACTGAATACCGGATAATTTCGTTCAGAAAAAAATTGAAAATGAAAATTAATCTATATCACTGGTAAGAAAGCATTTTCTATGGGCAAGACTACGTGTACTTTTCAAAGGTTGCTGCACAAGTTGTCTCTTATCCTTTGCACTTGAAATACAGTGTGAAGTCTGGCATTTCTAAAACTTTCTCACTTAGCAGCTGGTAAAATCAACCATCCTTAATAGTAGGTTTAGAAATAATCCCTGTAGTGAAAAGAACAAAAATCTGATGACTTTACTTAGTAGTTGTGTAACTGTAGGTCATGAGTTAGCTTCACATAGCCTTGGTTTAATTATCCCTAAGTGAAGAAGAATTGTATCACCCTTGGAAGACTCTAGGTCATGATATCTCAACTTGAGTATGACTGACATTTTGGAAGGGATAAATCTTTGTTGTGGGGGCCGTCCTTTTATATACTATGCAGCTTAGCAGCATCTCTATCCTCCACCCACTATAAGCCACTAGGACAGTCCTCTCTCCCTTACCCTATCTCTAGATATGGCTAAAGGTTCCTCTGGAAGACACAATTACCTCTGGTTGAAAACCACTATCTAGCTATATGGAAACAAATATTGTGTCTGATGAGAATGACAAAGATTGCAAAAGAAGTGGTACAATAAAGAGAAGTGGTACAATAAAGAGAGCCCCACTAAAGCTTTTCAATTTTTTTCCCCTAAATCCTCTCTAACCAAGAGAAAAGCCTAAAATTTTCAAGAAAATTATTAGAGAGTATATTTAGAAAGCATTCAAGATTTGGGCCAAAAATCTTTAGAGTGCCGTAGATCCTGATGGGCTTATGGAGAAGACTAGATATGTCATCCTACTTTCACCTCTCCTTATTCGGCAGAGATGCCACCAATGCAGTAAGTTTAAGAAAAGTATAGGAAAAAGATACATAGGAGAAAAAAAAAATCACAGGCAGAGGCATTTATTATATGTATAAGAACTTTAGTACAGGAAAGGAGAGGTTTATACAACTTTTGCAAGTGCTGATGGGCCAGCCACCAATGATACCAGCCAGAAGCATTAAAGCAGGTTGTCCTCAACAGCTATCTGGAAACCCCCGAAAACTCCAGAAATTGTTTATTCCACTGAGGATAAGCTTCTCCTTTTGTTATGAAGAACTTCAATTGAATAAATTTGCCAGTGTTGACTGCTGTTTGCCTAGGCTGCCATCTTGGGGGCTCATGTTGTCTACATGATTAGCAAGAGCTACCTCTTCAGGTTGCCAGTTTGAGAGGTTTCATATGGCTATAAATACCTTGGTACTCATATTTTAAAAATCTATGAAAATATCTCTTTCTCAGCTCTATTTGTTACCAAATTTTCAAATATGTCACTTAGAGGTCTTTTACTCTGATGGTTACTTTTGTGTGCCAGTTTGGCTAGGCCATAGGGCCCAGATATTTGGAAAAACATTATTGTAGATGTTTCTGAAAGGGAGTTTTTGGGAGTAAGATTAACATTTAAACAGATTAAATAGGATTTTGAGGAAAGTAGATTCCTTTTGTAATGTTGGTGGGCTTCATCCAAAGAGTTGAAGGCTGTAATAGAACAAAGACTGCCCTTCCCCCAAAAGAGGAGAAATTCTGCAAAATTGACTTCCTGGGTCTCCAGCCTGTCCACTCTCCCTGAATTGTCAACCTCCATAATCAAGTGAGCCAATTCCTTAAAATAAATCTTTTTTTCTCTCTCTCCATATATATGTATACTCACACATACACACACACACACACACACACACACATCTGTCCTATTGGTTCTGTTTTGTTTTTTTTTTTAAAGAACCCTGACTAAATATAGTTACTGTCTAATGAATCAGTATAAATCTGTACTTCTAACCATTTTGTCTTAAAGGCATACTTACTTAACCTTAATACCTGTAGATTTGTCAAATTTCTTCACACAGAAAGAATTTCTCTTCTCCATTATCCTTCAGAGAGACCCTCAATGGGGCTGTAAAATTACAACTGTTCTGTTTCTTGTGGTCCCACCATACTAGGCAGAACTACATTTGAATAAGTCCTTGGCTGGGATATGCTGCTCATATCTTCTTTTATTCTTTTAATGATATCTATTAATGATCAAAAATTACTCAATTTAAAATAGTGGAAGTGGGGCAAATCCCTCAAAACAAGCATAAAACTGTACAAAATTATTTTTAAAAAATCAGTGCACTAGAAATCAACAAAACATGATAAGAAGTTGAGAAACACTTACACCTGAAAACTGCCAGTGAGAAGTTTGTGGCTTTCTTGTCTTGATACTTTCCCATCTTGCTACCTCACCCTTATTTCCAGCTCAGGTTACAGAAACCTGACCTTTTTCTAAGTGGAGGGGATAGACTCATTTCACTGTGTCTGATGGGGCAGCTAAAACATTATTTTGGAAGTGAGAGGGCTATAGAAAGTGAGTTAATCATTTCTCTATGCATTTCTGGCTGACTAATAACTGGATATATGCTGGAGACACCAGATAACATAGAGAAAATTGGAAGCCTGAGGAAATTTGCAAACGTGTTGAACTATTGAATGTGACCCTCAACCACAATCAACTCAGAGGGCAGATGGGGGAAGCTTTATTGACATAAATGTTTTAGCATAAATACTGTTCAAAATACTGTCTGCTAAGCTATATAAACACAGGGGAGATACCTGAGAGTATAAGACTTAAACAAATCAACAAAAAAACAGAATAGTGATATCTGTAGTTGTACGTTATAGGTAACAAAATTTCACATTTGAAATCCAGGCAAGATAATTGTTTACTAAAACCAATAATATTAAAAAAACAAAACACAATCTAGAGATTTTATAAAACAAAGGTATATACCTGATTGATTCTATGCAGTGATTTACTTAGAAATCTGAGGTAGTGCAATAAGACAAAAAAGGAAAAGACAGATTGGAAATGAGAAAACAAAACAAAACAAAACAACTTTACCTGTAGGTGATATAATTCTGAAAGTAGTCACTCCTAAGACATCTATAAAATAGCTATTAGAATTTTGGGTGACTTTAGCAAGGTTATATACATTTATAAAAGATATAGGTTGATATGTAAAATATCAATTGTATGTATTATAAACAAAAAAAAAATCCAAGGACACATTTTTAAGTGTTTTATTTACATGGTATAAAATATTTAGAAATAAAATTTGACATAATGGAAACACAAGATCTGGGGGTGCCTGGGTGGCTCAGTTGGTTAAGCATCTGCCTTTAGCTCAGGTCAGGATTCTAGGACCCTGGGACTGAATGGGATGGAGCAGAGCATGGGGCTTCCTACCCAGCAGGGAGCCTGCTTTTTCTTCTCCCTCTGCTGCTCCCCCTACTGTGTTCTCTTGATCTCTCTGTCAAATAAATAAATAAAATCTTAAACACCCCCCCCCCCACACACACACAAGATCTGTATACTGAAAAGTACAAATCAGTACTGAGAGATACTGTGCAGAAGAATAAAGAATAGGAGGAAAAAAAAATACCAGAAGCTTAAAAGATTCATTAAGCCTACAGAGAGTGGGTGGAATGAGATGGAAATAGTGGAGAAATAAGAATGAGATAACAGGCATGAGAAGTGGAAGACACTTCTTGGGTTTTCTTTTTTATGCCTATGGTTGTTACAATCATGGCATTGTGTTATATATCCCAAAATAAATAATGAAAATCAACAAGTTTATGGAGGAAGCCCAAATGGAATGAAGTCAGTAACATATAAATCTGTCTTATAAATGAGTAACGTAATTATACCCAGGGGTTGGGGGAGGAAAGAACTAACTTAACTAATGTTGGAAAATATTTTAACTGTATATTGTAAAGTCAAAGAAAAATGAACCAAGAACAATATGAATTACGGTTAGTAAATTTGATTTTCACAGAGATATGAGCATATCTGAAACCAATTTATGCATATACTAGGAAAATTAGAAATTATTAAGAAAATGTATTGTGGATAATGAGAGCCAGTTTTCTCACTGCCAGGGAACAAGTAGAAAGATGGAAAATTAGAATAAATCCTGTGGAGTTAGATTGGTATTAGGGGTACTGGTATGAATGATTGGAATGCAAGTTTGTTTGTTTTTTTAATATACAAATATTAGTTAAGGGGATGAAATAGAAGTATAAATGTGTGTTAGGATACATAGATATGTAGCTTTACCTGTTGAGACTAAATGCAGTGACACCTGAAGGACAATAATAAATCTAAGACCCAGGTTGTATTTGTAAATGCCATTATCCAGTTAAGTGCTATGATTCTTTGAAGAGATGCTTAATTTCAATTCTGGGGCAGGGAAAGTCCAAGACAAGCCTTGGACATCTTATGGGGTCAGCAAGTAAAAAAGTACTCAGAAATGATGGAGACATTTTGAGAGGACACAGGAGCCAACCTGAAAGAGATTCTAATTACCAAAGCTGGAATAATATGAGAAAAAAATAAATAATTATAATATTAGATTATAACTTATAAAATAAGATAAATATCATTTAATTATACTGACATAAATTTAAAAATGGGGAAGAAAGAGTCTCTCTTCCCTAAAGTAAAATTCTAATTATTAAATGTAGAAGTAATGAGGTTAATAAGAAAATCACCAAGGAGAACACTTCAGTAATACATGCTATAGGCAAGAATGATGGATGGATTTTAAAATTAATTGGGAGAAGTGTGATGAGAAATGAGATATTTGCATAGCCTTGAAATATATCCCCAAAAGGTATTTATTAAAGGCAAACCTATACAACTTTTCATGAAGAGACTCAGGCAGACCCTAGTCACACTGATTGATTAAGGTGGTCAGATGTGTTGACACTGTGTACTCCCTAATAGGATGCACTGAGGAGGGCACAACTCCACTTCCGTGGCTTGCTGCCCATATGCACAAACCCATCTGAACCATGAGAAAAACTGCAGGCCACCCTAAACCAAACATTCAGATATTCCTAAACTATTTATTGAAAAGAATGTTTCTATATTAAATTACCTTGATTCTGTCAAAAATTTGTTGACCACATAGCTGTGGTCAACAAATATATATATATTTCTGGACCCTGTTCTACTCCTTTGTTGTAAATGTCTGCCCATATCCATACCACATTATTCTAATTATCATAACTTTTTAAAGTCTTGAAATCAGGGTAAGTACTTCATATTTGCTCTTTATTTTGAACATTTTACTAACTAATCTCAGTCCTTTGGATTTCCATGTAAAGTGTAGAATCAGCTTGTCAGTCTCTATGGAATATTTGGATAGATATGGGATTACATTGAAACTATAGAGAAATTTAAAGAGTAAAAATCTATAAAATACTGGTTTTCAATGTGTAAAAGGTAACTATCATTTTTTTCTTTTTTTAGGTTTTTAATTCTTCACAATGATTTGATGTTTTCATTCCCCAGGTCTTGAAAATACTGTGTTAACTTATTGCAAAGCATATCATAGTTTTGATATTGTTATACATTGCCTTTTTAAATTTAAGATTGTTTGCTGCCAGTATATAGGAATCAAGTTGATTAATATATTGGTCTTGATTTTGGCACCCACAGCAGGATTGCTTGTTAGTTCTAGTAGCTTTCTTGAACAACACTGGGTGACAATTGAGTGTTTTCTGAGACTTATAGCTACAATGGTGGCTAAAATACTGCAGTAAACCCCAAAGTCCAGGAGGCTTTTGTCTTTTGCAATACAGTGTTGCCTTTATTCCAGGAGAGGAAGGAATCAGGCTGCTTCTCCGACTGCTTGGTTCTCCATTACTTTTAACTAATGGAGTGTCTTCAGAATTAAAACTCAGGGCACCTGCGTGGCTCAATGGGTTAAAGCCTCTGCCTTCGGCTCAGGTCATGATCCCAGGGTCCTGGGATCGAATCCCGCACCTGGCTCTCTGCTTGACCTGGACCCTGCTTCCCTTCCTCTCTCTGCCTGTCTCTCTGGCTGCTAGTGATCTCTGTCTGTCAAATAAATAAGTAAAATATTTAAACAAACAAACAAAAAACTCCTAGCAAGCTTTGCCAGAAGATTTCTTCTTGTTTCTGCCAAAAAGAATTGTGTTCATTAGAAAGAGTATGACTTTATAATGTGTAACTCAGTGTGTTATCATGGTGAAAATGAGGGTCGAACCAGGGTGAGTCATCTGCCTTAAACAGTGACATCATCCTGAAAGAGACTTGGCTGTTACTTTTCTATTTGAAGCAGACCAAACATATGACCTAAAAATCGGGCACTCCAGGATGCCTGGGGAGCTCAGTGGGTTAGGTCATGATCCCAGGGTCCTGGGATTGAGTCCGGCATTAGGCTCCTTGCTCAGCAGGGAGCCTGCTTCTTTCTCTGGCTGCCACTCCCTCTCTATTTTCTCTCTCTGTCAAATAAGGAAATAAAATATTGAAAAAAATCAGGCACACCATAAGGATGATATTGATACATTTCTCTGTTTTCAATTTGGACCCAGTCTATTGATAATTATAATTACTGGATACTCCTTACAAATTCTGAAAGGGTATTTTTTTTTTTAAAGATTTTATTTATTTATTTGACAGAGAGAGAGATCACAAGCAGGCAAAGAGTCAGGCAGAGAGAAAGGGGGAAGCAGGCTCCCCGCCAAGCAGAGAGCCCGATGCGGGCCTCGATCCCAGAACCCTGAGATCATGACCTGAGCTGAAGGCAGCGGCTTAATCCACTGAGCCACCCAGGCCCTCCATGAAAGGGTATTTTTATTAGAATTTTCATTTTTCATTATGTTGGAAGTTTAAGTTTTTAAACTTTTTTTTTTTTTTAACTGAAGGGAGGTAGAGCGTCCATCAAGAGAGCTGGTTTCTAGTTTAGACATGTTATGTGGGGCTTGGTATGAGGCAAGTTACTAAACCTCACCTAGAACCTGAAGGGTTGAATTGAATTTAAAGGTATGAGTAGGGCAAAGAGTATATTAGGATGAGGGAAATACATATACAAAATAAAAATTTGAAATAAAAATTTCTGTCTCCTTGTTAGTTCTCTTGCTGTATTTTATGTACCTTTAAGCCTCTTAAATAACTTTTATGAGAAAAAGATAAATTAAAAAATTGAATGAAATTATAGTATATAGATTTTATCCTTTAAATTGAAATAATAATTCATTTTTATTTTATTAGAATTTTGGCAGATAAATTTTCTTTTATTTTTTTAATTTTTTAAATTTATTTTCAGCATAACAATATTCATTGTTTTTGCACCACACCCAGTACTCCCTGCAATCCGTGCCCTCTCCAATACCCACCACCTGGTTCCCCCAACCTCCCACCCCCCGCCCCTTCAAACCCCTCAGATTGTTTTTCAGAGTCCATAGTCTCCCATGGTTCACCTCCCCTTCCAATTTCCCTACAACTCCCTTCTCCTCTCCATCTCCCCTTGTCCTCCATGCTATTTGTTATGCTCCACAAATAAGTGAAACCATATGATAATTGACTTTCTCTGCTTGACTTATTTCACTCAGCAGAATCTCTTCCAGTCCTGTCCATGTTGCTACAAAAGTTGGGTATTTGTCCTTTCTGATGGAGGCATAATACTCCATAGTGTATATGGACCACATCTTCCTTATCCATTCGTCCGTTGAAGGGCATCTTGGTTCTTTCCACAGTTTGGTGACCGTGGCCATTGCTGCTATAAACATTGGGGTAGAGATGGCCCTTCTTTTCACTACATCTGTATCTTTGGGGTAAATAGCCATTAGTGCAATTGCAGGGTCATAGGGAAGCTCTATTTTTAATTTCTTGAGGAAATTAAAAACAGCCACTGTTTTCCAAAGTGGCTGCTCCAACTTGCATTCCCACCAACAGAGTAAGAGGGTTCCCCTTTCTCCACATCCTCTCCAACACATGTTGTTTCCTGTCTTTGCTAATTTTGACCATTCTAACTGGTGTAAGGTGGTATCTCAATGTGGTCTTAATATGAATCTCCCTGATGGCAAATTTTCATATAAAATATTAAATAATGACTTACTGGTCAGTTAATATTGCATATAAAATACAAGGTACTTAAAAATAAACCATAAAATGGGGCACCTGGGTGGCTCAGTGGGTTAAGCCTCTGCCTTCGACTCAGGTCATGATCTCAGGGTCCTGGGATCGAGCCCTGCATCGGGCTCTCTGCTTGGCAGGGAGCCTGCTTCCTCCTTTCTCTCTGTCTCTTTTCCTGCCTCTCTGCCTACTTGTGATATATCATATCTGTCTCTGTCATATATATAAATAAAATCTTTTTAAAAAACCATAAAATAAAAACAAATAATATTATTGCTGATATATGACATTTCAATTTTTTTATGGATTAAACATGTTTTTATATATTCATCTGGAGACCTAAGCACTATAATATGTTTTCAGGGAGAAAGATGAGTTTGTTTGTTTGTTTGTTTGTTTTAACCTACCAGCAGAGCATGCAAGTAGCACATTTCCCTGTGACAGACTCACTAGTATTAAGATAATGTAAATGTCTTTGCTGTTCTGTTGGTTCTGGGATGAGGAGAGAGTCTTGTCTTAGTAGTTCTTAATCTGAAAAGGTACACTGATAAATTCATTAGGCATTTGTCAGAGACCCTACATGGGTTGTATAAAAGTTTATTATTTTGTTTTTAAAACAAAAAGCAAGCATACAATGGGATGCGTCTTGATCATGTTTCCCTCTGAAATAATTATCTTTGTCTGATTGAACAGCCTAAACATTAAGCCTAAACCACCCTGCTGAGGTCCACCGTCCACCTGATGGCCTCTATTTGCAAGCATGGCCATGTACTAATGGCAGCAGTGACCATCTGAACTGTGCCTCCTACCCATCTAACCCTGCTGAAAGTCCTGTGTGGTAGTGCTATATCCTTATTTTATAGCCTATAGAGAATGTGAAATCAGGGCGGTTAATGACTAACCCTGATGTCTATGAATCTCAGTTAAGAACCCTCTTAGTGGGGATCTAGTGCCTACAGTTGTAACTTCTGCACTTCATTGCCTCCAGCATCACAATATGAAGTTTCTTAAGGGTCTTCTGATGTTCTCAGCCCCATATCAGTAAAAGCAAATTTATTTTTCCAAGAAGCTTATTATTTTCAGCTCACATGCTAGTCTACTTTCAAGGATAATTAACTTATATTGAAGTTTATAAGTTTCCACTGATTGTTTTAGGTGTGACATGCCTTGGAGAATTCATAGAGATATATTATCTGCATGTTGAGAAAGAGCTTTTTTTTGTAAACATTG
Source organism: Mustela nivalis (assembly GCF_964662115.1). Taxonomy (NCBI): domain Eukaryota; kingdom Metazoa; phylum Chordata; class Mammalia; order Carnivora; family Mustelidae; genus Mustela; species Mustela nivalis. The sequence continues at coordinate 156,518,039 of NC_139023.1, read as the reverse complement.
TAAGTTTAAAGAGAATCCTAACATTTTTCAACTAGAGAATTTCAGTCTTAGAACATAAAATCTGAATCAAATTTTGATTCATCTATTTTTCTTTCTTTCTTTCCTTAATTAATAGTTAAGAAATAACTAGTGCTTTTTAAAATTGGGAGAATTTGTTCTTTTTTTCTTGTTCCCAGTGATTAAGAAATACTTTGGCAGAGTGCTCTAGAAGTCTTATATCTCATAATCTTCTGACAATTAGATCACAGATGGAATGTTCTTTGCTAGATGTCTTATTTAACAAAAAATATTCTATTCCTCTGTTCTTGTTTTTTATGGAATCTGTTTTTCCATGATGGATAATAAACTTCTTTAATAATTTTTATAGTTTGATAGGAAACTATTTGGAGAAAGAAAATTTTAAGTGAAATATATTTGACAGACATGTTTGGTAATATTGGCTTTCTTTGAATTTCACACACCTGACTTATTAATGTCCTATATATGTGTAGATAACTGCAGTGCCACTGCTAGGTGTGCTAAAGCTTTTGATGTTGATTTCCACCACATAACCCAAATGAATGGTGAAATTTGTGGCAAAAAAAAAAGGGAAAATATCTTATTTATCCCTTCCTTTTACTTCTTCCTTTTTTTTTAAAGATTTTATTTATTTATTTGACAGACAGAGATCGCAAGGAGGAAGAGAGGTAGGCAGAGAGAGGAGGGGAAGCAGGCTTCCTGCTGGGCAGAGAACCCGATGCAGGGCTCAATTTCAGGACCCCAAGATCACAACCTGAGCCAGAGGCAGAGACCTAACCTACTGAGCCACCCAGGCACCCTGCTTCCTTTTACTTCTTAAAGATTAACTCATTGTGTAGGTACAAAATTTTATGCTAAACAAACAAAAAAGTCATGTCTGATAACTAGTTAATTATGTGCACTCCAAAGTAAGTTTAGTATAAGACAAAATCTGATTCATGTGTGTGCAGTTCAAGGAGTTGTAAGTTGTGAGTATGTGTTTAATAAGAAAATGATAAAATTTTAAGGAAATGATAGTATGCCAGATGCAGCTTGGGAAAAAAGTATGATTTGTACAGTCCATTTAATTAAAAGAAAATATTTTCCAAAAAAAAAAAAAAGAAAAAAAAATTTTCATATAAATGAGTCAGTCATTATCTAAAGAAATTGTCAACTTATGGAAAGAAACAGAGACATAGATAGAAAAATACAGTGCAGTGTGTTAGTTTTTGGTTTAAATATATATGTGGTAAGCTCTCACAAGGTTGAGGTACCAAGTATTGATAAGAACCTGAGGATGAATAGAAGTTAAAGATAAGAGTGGATTACAAAGTGTACCAGTATGAGGTATTACACATACAAAAACCAAAATGTGAAAGAAAACATAAACTCAGCTAGCTGAAATAAGATACATATTACTTCAGAACGTGAAGTGCAAGATTTGAGTGGTGTCACAAGTGCCAAGGAGGCTATACTTTATTCTAAGAACAGGTGAGTCTGACAACTGAAGGGCGACATAATTAAATTTGTACTTCAGCAGAATCACCGATTAAAAGAACCCAAAATAAACGAGAGGAGGATGAAGTCTGTTTTGAGAATTCAGGTTCATGAAGAAAGTATTCAGAAAGCAAAATGTCATTAGGTCCACAGCAAAAATATTAAAATGGAGGAGAAAAGGGGAGAATTCCATTAGATTTCTAGGAAAATTATTGTCAACCTGGTATCATATACCAACCAAAAATTTCAGTTAGGTTTTGGGTAGGAACATAGTTTTTCAAAAGTGGAACAACTCAAAAATTACCTTTAGTATATAGGGAAGTTACCATAGAATGTGATCCAAAAATGAGAGATACTAATAGAAAGGAAGGAAGAGAGGGAGGCACAGTAAGGGAAGAGTGGAGGAAGGAAGAAATAAGATAGGCAGAGGATCTAGGAAAAGGAGACATGATAGAGAGAGAAATAAAGAAATACCCACTGTTACCAGTGAAGAGAATGGCCAAGATGAGAGAAAGGCAAGTCATACAACTCGGGTAAGAAGTTAAAAGGCTCTTCAAGATTGCTGTGGGGCTGGGGTGGGGGGTGGGGGAGCAATGGATCAATTACCTTTGTGCTTGACCATATTAGTTAAGTCCCGTAACTATTGACTGGTATTTAAACAAAACAAAACGGGGCGCCTGGGTGGCTCAGTGGGTTAAGCCGCTGCCTTCGGCTCAGGTCATGATCTCAGGGTTCTGGGATCGAGTCCCGCATCGGGCTCTGTGCTCAGCAGGGAGCCTGCTTCCTCCTCTCTCTCTCTCTGCCTGCCTCTCTGCCTACTTGTGATCTCTCTCTGTCAAATAAATAATAAAATCTTTAAAAAAAAATAAAATAAACAAAACAAAACTAAACTAAATTAAAAAATGAAGCAGTTAGTAACTTCAGAAAAAAAGATGATGGGCAAGAAGGAAAATGTAATGATATTGTACAATGTAAGTTGTTATTTGAATAACATTTACTAGTAAAATGATGCAAATCCTGAAATTTGATTTAACTTTATATTTTAAACTAACATGAGGAGGAGAACAGAGGGGTCATGTGTTTTGGGAAAAGGGGACAATGATATGAAAGAGTGGAATTTCCCCTTTATATTTGAAAGACATTAGATACTGTATAATATTAGAAAACCAAATGGCATTTATTATTTAGCATTAAAAAGTGAATAATAAGAGAAATGTCCAGAGAATGCATGTGGTTGACTATGAGACTGGACTTTGCAGGTGGAAATAGTAGGTAAGGTATTGATAATTTTTAAATTATCAATTTTAAAATTTTAAAATTTTTAAAATTTAAAAATTTTAAAAATTAATTTTCAATTAATTTTTAAATTTTAGGCTATATAGAACTATTGGCTGACTTTTTAAACTATGTATTATAATGATAAGATGAGAAATAAATTTTAAGATAAAAGATGTATAAAGATTTAAAAATAAAGGATTTACGGGCTTATATGGTAACTCTCATTCTGAAAGTTTGAGCAGTGAAGGATCAGAAATGGAGAAAATAGCTTGAATGATTACCAGTTACTTTTAAACTTTTCAAGGATTTGTATCTGAGCATATGTAGAGGCAGAGGAAAAGGAAACAATGGTTTGGGAAATACTAAGATATTTAGAAAATAAAGAAATAAAAGAAAAGAAAAATAAAGAATAAAAGAATAAAGAATATAAAATAAAATATTAAAATAAAGAATAAAATAAAAGAAAATCCCTAATTGAACCACAGCCCCTGGAAGGCATTTGACTATCATATGCATACGCATCCTTTTAATTTGTTCTCTTTGTTTTCTTCAACTGTTGTTTAATATTAGTAAGAAAAAAAGTGCTACCCTCCTCTTTGTTTTTTCCATTCCACCTTGTTTATAAATAATAACCTTAAGCATTCCATTGGTTTTAAATGTAGTACTGGTCTATATCTAGCTAAAGAAAAGTTACCAATTGAAGTGAAAATAGTTGTAAGACCCAAGAGTATCATTTGATGTATGTAAAAGATTTAGAAGACAAATCTAAATGCGGTATGTAGGGTGAACATGAAAGAGAAAAGTAGTTCAAAGAGATGGTTCTGACTCCTGGGAAGAAGGCTTTCCCTGAAATCGCTGAGGAGAGACTTGGAAGAAACTAAGGAGGGCAGATACTGCCTTCATATTATAGGAGAAAGGTAAAAGATTGTAGAAGAGAGAACTTTTCCAAATGAATTTTACGCTGTATTTCTCCCCTAAATTCTTGCAACTTTAATGTTCCTATAAAGGCTTCACATTTTGGTTATAAGAAAGGTGGTTCCCTTGAGGTTTAGCTTTTCAGTTTTCCTACAGAAGCTCTTCACTTTGTGATACTTACAAAGATTGGAAGCTTTGTTTTTGTTTTTGTTTTAAGATTTATTTATTTATTTATTTGACAGACAAGATCACAAGCAGGCTGAGAGAGAAAGGAGAAAGCAGGCTCCCTGTTGAGCAGAGCCCGATGTAGGGCTGGATCCCAGGACCCTGGGATCATGATCTGAGCTGAAGGCAGAGGCTTTAACCCACTAAGCCACCCAGGCACCCTGGATTGGAGGCTTTGTATATCCTTTCTTTTATCACTTCCCTTAAGAAAACCATCTCTGACCCTCTGTTCTTCTCCAGAAGTACTCAAAGAGTCTTCCTGTCTTGTGATTTCCTTCTTTCAAAGTAAAACTGACTATTCCCAACATCATTATCAAAACAAAGAAAATGGCTGTACTTTTAAGTCAAAATAAATCTTACATACTTTCTTCAGAAATCTTCACTGCTAATTAATCTTAGTTATTTTTCACAGGCCAACACTGCATGCTTGAACAAAACTTTCATTACTTCCTGTTACCTAAGAATCAAGTTAGAAGTTGTCTTGTTTTCTCTCAGAAGAGTCCTAATAGATAAACCAGTGCAGATTCATCTGTTGGCACATTTCTCTAGGGTACAGGAAGATGACTTGCAAAACACAGGTTTGTTGACACCAAGAGATGTGGGTTCCCATCATAGCCTTTCCTTTTATTAAATGTGGCCTCAGGGATGTCATTTATTTTCTGTGAGGACATAATATTACCTGCCTCAAAGGAGGTGTTGGTGTTGTGACAACTGTGTTCTTCTTGAGGGTTGATGTGCAGTCTCTTTTATTTTTATTATTTTGTTTCTGTATCTACCATGAGACCTCATACCTACTAGTTAACTCAACAAATGGCTTTTCCCCTTGACATGCCTGTCATATATAAATGTGGTGTCTGGCACAAGGTGAATGTTCCATGAGAAACATGCCTTCCTTTCCTTCTTGAATTATCTATGAAAAGGCTAATGGATAGTTTACTCTGGTTTACGTATTTGAAAAATTATATTATCCCTTTTTGGCCTAGCCTGACAGGCTTTGTGATGATATTCTTCATATGAAAAAGTACAAGTAAGGGTTTTCAAGGATTTTCATTTTGTATTGTTTAAAAAGCATATGATTGTGTTATAAACTGGAGATTGTCCCAATTATTAATAAATAACCAGAGATCTGTTCTTTTCACTTGACTTTGTATATTATATACATTAAGATAATATTACAGAAAGGAGATTCAGAGTCATGCTTCTCCCCTTCCAGTGTCCAAACCCAGGTCAATGTTGAAGAATTAGATAATAAGGATGAAGGAGAAGATTTGTACAAACTTGAGAAATCTCAAATCTTAACCTTTGAAGGCTGGATTGTTGTAACCCTGAAATCTGATACGCTAAGCTAGAAGCTAGCAAAGGCCAAGGGATATGGTGGAGAATGTGGCATAATTATAAGGTAGGACAGGGTTGTGTGAGAGGGCAAATGAAAAGCACAACATAATGGATGAGGGATATAGATACAATGTATTTAAAATATTTGATAGCAGGTGCTACGCTGATAATTAGAAAAAAAAAAAGCAATCCTTGATTCAGTGAGCTTACATTTAGTTAGGGGACAATGCATTACAATTAATTTTTCTATAGAAAATATGTTTTTAAAAAGTTCTATTTGAGGAAATCCCCAGTCTTAAGGAATGAAAAACAATTTCACTGGGTAACAGAAATCACTGGAAGAAGGAAGAACACTTGCAACTATATAGGGGCTTCAAAAGACAAAGCAAGAAATATAAGCAGTGCTCAGATGACAGGTAACCCTAGATGCCATGCAGAGGAGTTTGGATTTGAATTTATTGAAAATAGGATCAGTGAGAAAATTGTTCTTTTTCCTTTAAGAACTAACACTGGCAAAAGGGTGGTGTATGGATCTGTGAGTGGTAAGACTAGAGTCATGAAGATAAACTACTTTGCTTTAATGTTATTAATCAATTTTTTTGTCAAACAGTTATTGATTGCTTACATAGTGCCAGTTACCAGGTAAGCTAAATTTCTTTTTAAAAGGGACTTTAATAAAGGCAGTTACAGTAGATCACAGAGTTGCTGAATATTAAAAGGTTGAATTAATAAGACTCTGTCATCTTTTTTGTAGGAGGAAGATCAAATTTTCAGAGGTCTGAGGCTGGCTCGTTAGGATGGTGGTAGTGTTCATGGTGAGATCTAGAAGCTGTCACCTGAAATCTTGGGTTAATTGAGAGAAGGAAGAAACTCATACAGGCTGAGTAGGAAAGCCAAGATAGATAGGTGAAGAACACAACCAGGAAATTCAGTCAGAATAATATATGGTTCCAGTTTCCAGTCTGAGATCAGTCCTAATAGAGCCAGAGTGAGCTGAGTATAATAAATAGAACTGAAGTCCCGCCATACGACAGAAGAAGTACTCCCACATTCATCTAGGATAAGGGGCCAATTAGGGATCCGAGCAGAGAGGAAATTAGGAAAGAGCATGTTAGAATTTAGGGGCCATATTACCACCACATGGTAGAACACAGCTTTCTCTTTAAGCCTCCTTTCCTAACAAATTAGATGAGAGCTGCCCTGTGTGGAAGTTTACCGAGTGTGTGAGTGCGTGTGTGTGTGTGTGTGTGTGTGTGTGTGTGTGTGTGTGTGTGTGATGATAGCACAGACAAAAGGCTAGGTCTAATCATCTAAAGTGTTCTTGTGATTCTTAGGCCAGATGTCCACAGTGGCGCAGTGGTCAGAGCGATGCTCAGTAGATTAAAAGAAAAAATTCTGGCCAGGGCATTCCTTCAGTGTGTACAGTGAGCCTTCGTTCCTAGCTGTCTGCTGTTCCGTTAATCCCTGTCATGCGATGGAGGCTAGAATTTCTGGTGCTCAGCATCTGTTTGTGTTTCTATTGTGTGGAGAATTTGGAAAATGCAGAGGGTGACTTTCTTTACCTGTAAGGCCAGGAGGATATTTTGTGTGACCTTCTATGAAAAATTGGAAGATTTTAAAAAGTGTGTGAATGGGGTACCCACACATGTAATTACATCTGTGACCTTTGAGTGTTCATGGGGAAGCTTATGGACTTGAGCTGTTCATTTTCTCTCTCCTTCTAGCCTCCCTTCCTGCCTTCCTAGGTCACTCACTTCCTTCTTCCTTTCCTTCCTATTTATCAAGAAATGCAATTTTCCTGTGAGTTAGCATAATGTTGAGGATATAAGGATAAATGTGTCCTGGCCTCAGAAAGTTCTCAGACTTGTGGAAAAACAGCTTGTGAGTACCACAGAGCCTTACATGAGACTTACCAGTGGCATAGGTCTGTTGCTATGACTCTTCCTAAAGAGATAAGGGGACACTTCACAAAATAACTTTTAGCCTATATTTTTTGTCAGTGATTATTATGGTTATCACCATAACAAGAGAGAGGAAAACATCCGAGGCAGTGAATAGCAAGGAAAAGAAGTGTAAAAATATATGATGTGTTCACAAGGATTTGCTCATTTTGTGGTGTTGGAACATAGGGTATTGGAATATGATTTGAGGGGATATTGTAGGTTATCCCCAGTTTGTGAATGAGCTCATTTATCATGCAAAGCACTGAAAATTATAAGGAGCACACAGAGTATTTTACAGAAGGATGACGTGATCCAATTCTGTGTATATGATTTTGTTTTCTTTCTTTCTTTTTTTTTTTTTTTTCTTTTTTTAGATTTGGTGGTAAATCCAAACAGCATGTCAGGGCATGTACTACAAGGTAATAACAGGAAGAAGATTGACTGGGTAGGTGTTTCTTGAGTAGAATTGCTAGGAATGGAAGTATATAAGAAAGGAATATTTTAGATATCTGGGATGAAGATCAGTGACTTCACTTGTTTGTTTTTTCAATACTTAACTATCTGTCAAATCCCCCAAACTAGAAGACACTAAGGATAAAATGTTGAATAAGAAACCATACTACTGCTCTATTAACCAGGCAACCTAGAAAACCTTGATAAATTATAAATGCAACCACAAAAAGCCATTCCTGATTAATTGAATGCCTCTGGTGATCTCACACACACCATTTGACCTTACCTCTAATTTCAGAGATGGCTGTAGGAGATAGTTTTTAAGCATTTCACTTCAAGCATATGTCACTTAAAACTTTACCTCCCCCCGTGAGATGTCTTATATAGTACAGAAACTTGCGTCCTCCCATCAAAAATCCATGACCAAAGGTGAGGAAAATCCAGAATAAATGGCAGAAGATGGAGATGATGAATATCAAAGACTTAGGACCATTTAGAGCCAGATTATTTCATAAATCTTACATTTCTAAGTGTTTGGGTTTTTTTTTTTTATTTTTAAGATTTTATTTATTTGACAGAGAGAGATCAAAAGTAGAGAGAGAAGAAGGAGCAGGCTTCCTGCCTAGCAGAGAGCCCAATGTGAGACTTGATCCAAGGACCCTGAGATTATGAACTGAGCCAAAGGCAGAGGCTTAACCCATTGAGCCACCCAGGCAGCCCACATTACTAAGTGTTTTATAGAGACCCAGCTTGCCTCTTGTCTGCACTTTTATTCTGTACATGCAAGGTTGAGTTAACACCTCAGGAGGAAAATCTTGACAAGAGGGAAAAGGCCCTGGTGGATAAATACTTGTCAAGGTCAGTCTTCAGGTTGATAATTCTGAGAAGCATCTTACTTGCTAAAGCTCCCAAACAGAAATTAAACACCAGTTTTCTTCAGTGTTGACTTCAGGATTCACTCTTATAGTAGCTTTTCATTCTTTATCTTTTTTTTTCTTCATTTATTTTCAGGCTCTGGTTTCATGTGGGTCCCTAAAACCACCAAATACAAAAATCAGTAGGCTATAGCCAATATTGAGGCAATAGATGATATTGAATAGAGGGAATTTTATGAGCAATGCAAGCTAACAGTGAGTGTATGCAGTTGCTAGTTGTTTTGGTACCCAGAGCAAGCTTTTCAGATGGTCTTATCTCTAGGCACTTTCCAACCTAGAATGTTTATACTTTCAGTTTAACTCTATTCCTAATTTAATATCATCAAACATTTTCATTGCTAAAAATAAAGATTCTACACTTAAACTGTTTAATTGACTTCCATTTGCAAGTCATGTACTTATGACTTGGGACCATATAAATGTCAAGATTTTTATAAGACTGGTTGAACTGGAAAAAGCAGTTTTCTTGTCCAAAAAAGTGACATTGACAGTCTTTTCCCACCCTGAATGATATGAGAATAACTTTATAGAGAATTTTCCCAGATATGCAAATTTCTTTGGAACTTTTCAAGAAGTGTGAGTATCAAAAAAGTATTGAGATATATATCCCCACATATTTAGCCTATTTGATAAGCCTATAACATTAAAAGTAAACAAATAAAACATAGTATGGTGAAATTCAGAGTGAAAATATTAAGGCTACTCAGCAAATTTTAAATCACTGGGTTATATTTGTTTGTTTGCTTTTTCTCTTTGAGTATTTCAGAGATTAGAAAAAGAAAAGAAAATTGATATTTTCACACATTTTCTGTTATTGAAGAAAATAATGGTATTACAGACCATGAAAAATGATTTTCATATGGATGATTTTTATGGTGATACTTGATAAGATTTGAGAGCCTAATGCTGAGTTATTACACAGTAAATTCCATGGAAAATGCATTGAATTGTGAGACTATAAATGGACCATATTTAGCAGTCAAGGCAATCATCATATCCACATTATTTTCATACTGTGCATATTCCATCATGCTTTGGAAGCCACATTTAAAATGCAGAGCAGAAATGAGATATAATATTTGGAAGCAGTAAAAGACCTTTATACAATTTAGTCATTAGATTTCTGGTCTATTTAAAGGAACATGACTGTATTTTATAATAAGAATTATTACTTCCAGTAGAATTTACAGTTATAAAATCTGTGCCAATTATAGAGTTAAAATTTTATCAATTCAAATAGAATCAAAATTTTAAAAAGCACTAAAAATATATATAGGTTTATTAGTATGAAAATGTTAAGGTTTGCCTAGCCACTGTGTTATCATCTTTTGTTTCTTCACGTTCCTGTATAAAGCAATTTTTGTACTCATGTGTTTTATTTAATAGGTAACAAGTATATTTGTGGAGAAATTTAGGATGTTTTTCTATATAGAGTTGTATCATACTTAATGCCATTGAAATGCAGAAATACAGTTTAAAATTTAAAAAATGGTTTTTCTAGCTAAGTTGTTCAAAAATACAGTTAATCTAATAGTTTATATTGAAATATATTCAGAACAAATACTACTCTAGGGGATTTCATGCCAGCATTAGAGAAGAGGTTATTTCCAATACATATATCTGCTATTCTAATTTTTATTAAGAACTCTGATGAATTTATCTAACTGTATATTTGCCACTTCTAATTTGTTATATAATAGACTTATTAACATTAACATGGCCAAAACAGAACTTGATTATTCCCTAACCTGCCAGTCCCATAGTCACCCATTTTAACAAATAGTGTCACTGGCCAGTCTCCTAATTAAATCAAAACCAGATGAGATATCTCTGATTAAATTCTTTTATTAGCCAGTATTCATTCTATCTTCAAACCTTTATGATAAGAACTGTCAAAAACTGAGTATAGCAGGAATGTATCTCAGTATAATAAAGACCATATCTGATATGTCCACAGCTGACATCATACTCCATGTGGAAAAGCTGAAAGCTTTTCTTCTAAGATTAGGAACAAGACAAGAATGTTCATTCTTGCTACTTTCATTCCAACATAATAGTGGAAGTCCTAGCCAGAGCAGTTAGGCAAGAAAAAGAAATAAAATGTATCCAAATCAGAAAGGAAGAAGTACCTTTGTCTTTGTTTATAGATGACATGGTATTATGTATAGAAACCCCAAAGTTTCTACCAAAAAACTTTTAAAACTAATAGATCCAGTAAAATTGAAGGATATAAAATCAATATACAAAAGTCTGTTGTTTTCCTATACACTAATAATGATCTATCATCAGAAAGAAAAATTCTGATCTATCAGAAGGGTAAATTAAGAAAAACAGTACCATTCACAATGGCATAAAAAAATCAAAATAGCCAATAATTTAAGATTTAACTGAGGTGAAATTCTGTGCCCTGAAAATTGTGACATTAATGGAAGATATTGAAGAAGACAAAAATAAATGGAAAGATACTTCATGATCATGGATGAAAAAAATGATATTGTTAAAATGTCCACACTACCCAAAGCAATCTACAGATTCAGTGAAACTGCTGCCAAAATTCTGAGTGGTATTTTTCTCAGAAATAGAACAAAAATCCTAGAATTTGAATGGAACCATAAAAAAAGTATGCAAATAAGTAAGCAGGTCTGAGAAAGAAGAGCAAAGTTGGGAGCATCACACTCCCTGAAACCCAAGTGTATTGCAAAGCTGTAGTGGTCAAAGCTATCTAAAACTGGTATGAAAACGGATACACAGAGTAATATAACAGAACAAAGAGTCCAGAAATAAACCCACACCTATACGGTTATTTAATTTATGACAACAGAGTTAAGAATATACAATAGAAAAAAGAAAATCTCTTTAATAAATGGTTTTGGGAAAACTGGACAGCCACATTTGAAAGAATGAAATTGGATCCCATCATACACCAGACACAAAAATAAATCCAAAGTGTACTAAATAAAGACTTGAACATAAGACCTGAAATCATAAAACTTCTAGAAGAAAATAGTGGGTAAGCCTTTTGACATCAGTCCTGGAAATGCTTTTTTGGATTTGACACCAAAAGCAAAGGCAATAAAAGCAAAAATAAACAAGAAGGACTACATCAAACTGAAAAGTTTCTGCACAGCAAATAGAGCTATCAACAAAATGAAAAGGAAGCCTACAGAATGGGAGAAAATACTTGCAAACCATATGTCCAGTAGGGAGTTAGTGTTCAAAATACATAAGGAACTCATATAGCTCAATAGCAAAAACAATCTGACTAACAAATGTAGAGGTGGAATCATTTTTTTTTTTTTTTTAAAGATGTACAAATGGCCAGCAAGTACATGGAAAGGTTCTCAGTATCATCAGTCAACAGGGAAATGCAAGCCAAAACCACAGTGTGATATCTCACTTCTGTTGAACGGTTATCAAAAAAGGCAAGAGATAACAAGTGTTGGCGAGGTTGTGGAAAAAAGGGCAGTTTTGTGCATTGTGGATGGGAATGTAAATTGGGGCAGGCAAAATGGGGCAGTATAGAGAGTCCTCAAAAACCTAAAGGTAGAATTACCATATTTTCTAGCAATGCCATTTCTGGGTAGAAGTCCAGAGGAAATGGACATAGAGTCTCAGAGATATTTGAACTCCTATGTTCATTGCAGCATCATTCACAATACCAAGATACAGATACAAACTAAGTTTCTATCAGTGGATAAATGGATAAAGAAAGTGAAGAAGATGTGGAATGTACACACACACACAATGCAATATTATTCAACCATGAGAATGAAGGAAATCCAGTCATTTGTGACATGGGTGAATCTTGAGGGCATTATGCTAAGTGTAAAAAAGTCAGACATAGAAAAACAAATACTGTATAATATCACTTACATGTGGAATATAAAAAAGCTTAACTTACAAAAACAGAGACTAGAATTAGAATTGGGGGACATGAGAAGATATTGGTTAAAGATCACAAACTTCCAGTTTAAGATGAGTTAGTTCTGGGATCTTACATTCAACATGGTGATTATAGTTAATAATACTGTATTCTATACTTGAAAGTTGTTAAAGAGAGCAGATCTTAAATGTTCTCACCACAAAAATAAAATTCTAATTTTGTGACATGATGGAGGTGTTTAGCTAATGTTATGGTGGTAATCATTTGCAATGTATAATCAACATATACACACACCTTAGGCTAACAGAATGTTATTTTTCAATTATATCTCTATAAAGCTAGGATAAATACTTTATGATATATTAGTGTTTATTAATTAAAATGCTGCATCCCAATTTTTACAGCCTGATCTGACCTATGTATTTTATCAATTAATTAAGGAGGCACTCTGAGAAAGAAAACTTGTTTGTATTACATACCACTGCATCCCTAGTACATAATAGATATGTACAAATATTTGTAGATAGAGTTTATGAATACATTTTTGTATAACTTTTAGCATTAAATTCCTTCCTTCATAGAAAATAATTCTATTATGTCTAATGGTACGGAAGGCTGTTCACTAAGAAATATTAAATTTCGGGATGCCTGGGTGGCTTCGTGGTTTAATCATCTGCCTTTAGCTCAGGTCATGATGCCAGAGTCCTGGGATCAAGTCCCACATCAGGCTCTTTGCTCAGCGGGGAGCCTACTTCTTCTGCCTGCTGCTCCCCCTGCTTGTGCTCCTCTCTCTCTTTCTTTCTATCTCTGACAAATAAATAAATAATATCATTAAAAAAAAAAAGAATACTAAATTTCTGGGTGCCTGGGTGGCTCAGTCAGTTAAACATCTTCCTTTGGCCCAGGTCATGATCTTGGGGTCCTGGGATGGACCCCAAGTCAGGCTCCCTGCTCATCAGGCAGTATGCTTCTCTTTCTCCCTCTGCCCATCTGCCCTGCTTGTGTACTCTCCTGCTTTCTCTCATTCTCTCTCTCTCTCAAATAAATAAATATATAAATAAATGGACTCTTAAAAAAAAAAAAAACACAGAAATACTGAATTTCTTTGTATTCCTAGCACTCAAAGTGATACTCAGTGTATTGAAGGATAAAATAAATTTTTGGTTTTTAAGTTAATTAAATTTAAAACATGTTACTCTAGTTTAATGAAGATGATCAAAACACCACTAGTGTATCATTGCTTCCATTTGTTTACACCCTTGAGAAAAAAAACTATGTTTTTGAGATGTAAAAGACATAATTGTCAAGATTCATGAGTTAATTAAGGGGGCACTAATTCAAATATGTATCTGTATCCATAAAATTCTAATTCATAATTCATGTATGAAAGTTAAATTTTTAATTCAAATTCATAAATTGATATAGAGGTTATAATATTTAGAAGATTTTTTTTCTAATTCAGACAAAATTCTGACTCTGATATAGATAAGACCATAGGCAATGGGAAACTGAATTTTCTTCAGTAATAACAAAGATATCACTTGCTTGGCCCCTGTTTTCAGTAAGGAGATGGTAAGTATTCTTTGTCCACATTGTAGAATTTAATATTTCAGTAGGTTAGGTTATACAGGACATTATCTAAAAATTCAAAAAATGAATTAATTGTTGGGAAGAATAGCTTGAAGATGAAGATAATTTAATATTTGTTTTAGAGTTGTATGTGAGATACACACACACACACACAAAATACTTACATAAGGTATTGGTGTGTCTTTTACATATCTTCAACCATGTTAAGACTTTAATTGTGTTTTGTTTCTTAGCACAATTACCATGCTAACCATAATATGTTGCTCTCAAATGTATAACTTTGTTTATATAGGGATGGAGTGTTGGTAATGCAACATAAATCCTATCATGACTGGAAATTTTTTTCCAAAATATCTAAAATGCAAATGAGGTCAGAACTGAAGAAATAAAGACTGTCCTAGGAAAGCAGAACCTCTTACATTTTAATATAATTGTTAAAGTCAGATTTCCTTAGGAATGTTTTTATAAACAAAATACTTTGTATGAAGTTGGAATGTCATAAAATGTTAAAATGATTTAATCTCCAAATCAATTATTTGTTATGACAGAGTCACATGCCATTCATTATTTGCAGAGTAATGAGTACTTTTGAAGTTAAATGCTTAAAATACCAAAAAAGAAATATAGTTTGAAATTTAGATATGAAGAGAGGTCAAAGGAGAATAAAACGATCGAGGCATAAAACCTCATTCAGGTATCAGACTCTGGGGAAATAGGTAACAGTTGAACATAACAACATTAGGAGACTGTGAAGTGGGAACTGTTAATGTCTTTTCTAACTTAGCATGCTTTCCTTCCTCTAAATAACCCAGGATCTCTTAACTTCCAGTGGAGGCCTTTCAATGCTACGACATCAGAAGGACACATATTATGGCTTGCTTTGACTTTAGATAGAGCATTATATAACATTATGAATCAAACAACAATGAATATGCCATATATGCCATATAAAAATATGCTTTTGTTAATTTTCTGCCTCTAAATTTTAAATAAGCAAATAAATGGACAGAAGCCCTTCAAATACTACCTCTATATGTTATTCATTAATTTTTTTCATCTTTCCTGAACAGAATACATATTCCATCTTTGTACCAAGCTTGTACTTAGACTGTTTCTTTAGCAAATATCTTTATTTTGTGTTTATTTACTTATGTAATTCTTTCATTTTGCAATTAGACAATAAGTCCCCTAAGGTCTTCATATTAAGAATTTTCTCTCCATATTATGTCCTGTGTTTAGCAATTGCTCAGGAAATACATCTGTTTAGTCATATTGGTTAAATAAGATTTAAACTGTAAAAGTTTTAAACAATGTAAATATATTAATATTTTCATTATTTAACTTGCCTTGATATGAATACCAGAAAAAATTATCATGATTGCAACTGTTTTCTAAACAACTATCATTCTGATTTTAATTAGTATGATAAATGTAAGCAGAAGACATATCCATTTGTCATATAACATTATTATTTACATTTTTATAATTAAGGTGAATAAGAGACAGTCAGATTTGTATTTCTTCATTTAATATCAAAATGCCATTAATCTATTATTTCGTTTATAGACTTTTCTTTTTTTAAGATTTTATTTATTTGACAGGGATCACAAGTAGGCAGAGAGGCAGGTAGAGAGAGAGAGGAAGGGAAGCAGGCTCCCCGCTGAGCAGAGAGCCAGATGCGGGGCTCGATCCCAGGACCCTAAGACATGACGTGAGCCGAAGGCAGAGGCTTTAACCCACTGAGCCACCCAGGCGTCCCTCGTTTATAGACTTTTAAAAGCATTTATGGTTTCTTTCTCTTGATAGCATATGAGATAACAAAATCTTAATGTCATTTTGGGTTAGTGTTTGCTATTTCAGGGAGAAACATGAAATACTTAATTTTTGTAAAATAGGGAATAACTGCTTGTCAAACAAGTGAAATATTATAAAGGATGGAATTTGTTTCTAGATAAATTATTTAAATTCAGCTATCATATTGCTTTGCATCTTACCTTAGTACTTAACAAACACAAAGGACACAAGATATATTAAGTAAATTTTGTGTTTTAGCTAACTTTTTATAAAAGGGCACTGTTTTATCATTTTCATTTACTGAAGTATTTTGTGTCCTCTTGCACTAATCTCCCATGCAATTCAAAGCAATTGTATCTTCACTGAAGATGGTTTAAATCCTTACTTTGGTCCCCTGCACTTGAAAATGTCTAAATATAAGGGTAGCAATTAGCAGTAATTTACTGAACACATACATATACGCAAGCATGACAGCTAAAGGCCATAAAGTTTGATCTCATTGATTTTTATAATTGGAAAAATTAAGAATGTCCAAATAAGATAGCAGAGTAATTTAGCTTCTTGGGACATTTTTTTTTCCTTCAATAAGAAGATTATTCAGTTAGTTACATATGAAATCACTGTATGGGAATATCTGTGTCATTAGTTTATGTGGTGACAGCTACCAGGTGCAATGAAGATCTACCACATTTCACTTATCCATTTATCAGTTGATGAACATTTGAGTCGTTGCCACTTTTTAGCTATTGTGAACAGTGCTGTAGTAAATATTTATCTACCAATTTTTGTGTGGATATACGTTTTAACTTGCTTACTGGAGTGAGTTTGTGCGTTAATAAGGTAATTCTGTTTAACACCTTAAGAACTTTTCAAATTATTTTTATTTTTTGTTGTTTATTTTTAAAAGATTTTATTTATTTATCTGACAGAGACAGTGAGAACAGGAACACAAGCAGGTGGATTGGGAGAGGGAAAAGTAGATTCTCTGCTGAGTAGGGAGCCAGATGTGGGGGCTCAGTCCCAGGACTCTGGATCCTGACCTGATCCTAAGGCAGACATTTAACTAACTGAGCCACCCAGGTGCCCCATGTCAAATTATTTTTAAGGTGACTGCACAATTGTATATCCTTGCCAACACTGTATGAGGGTCTCAATTTCCACACATCATCATCAATGCTTGTCATTGTCTTTTTAATTATAGTCATCCTAATGGATGGGAAGGTTCTATCCTTCTTGTTTTCACTTGGATTTCACTGATGACAAATGTTGAACATATTTCACATGGTCATTGTATATCGTATTTGGAGAGGTGTCTGTTCAAATTTTTTGCCTATTTAAATTAAGTTATTTGTCTTTTTACTTTTAAGTTGTAGGAGTATTTTTTTTATATTCTAGATAAAAGTCATATATGAGGGGTGCCTAGGTGACTCAATCATTAAGTGTCTGCCTTTGGCTCAGGTCATGATTTAAGGGTCCTGGGATCAAGCTCTGCAATGGGCTCCCTAATCGGAGGGAAGCCTGCTTCTATCCTCTCCCACTCCCCCTGCTGTGTTCCCTCTCTCGCTGTGTCTCTATCAAATAAATAAATAAAATCTTTAAAAAAAGGTCATATATGGTTTGCAAATATTTTCTTCTGTTCCAATGACTTGTGTTTTCACTTTTTTGACAGTATTGTTTGCATCACAAAATTATTAAATTTTGATGTAGTTCATTTTATCTATTTTGTGTCATTTGTGCTTTCCTCATTAAAACTGTAGATTCCATATGTTTTCTCCCCCTGTAAGAACAAAAATGCAAAATAGAAGCATTAATGAAAGAAAACAGTGCTTAGAAATCTGATTATTTTCCCCTACTTTACTAGCTAATATCCCTGCCACTTTCTTAGGCTTGCTCATTCCTTCTTAAATCTGCTGAACTTTTGAACTTAATTTGCCTGAATTCTGGACACAGAACCTATCAGGAGTAATCTTAAAGCCAATTTTCATTCCTGCTTTAATAAGGTAAAGAATGTTCCTTGGCCTTATAAAATCAAGGAGGCCATATTTAAGCTGTAAGAGAATTCTGTTCAGGAAAATGCCTTATCCTAGTCTCTTATAGCCCACTTGGCTCTGCACTGTTTAGTATTCCAGTGAATGCTCTGATTATCCCATCATTAGCCAGCCTTCCATCTTTCTCAAAATCTCAAATTGTCTAAATCTTCTGTTTCTCCCAGCGTCTAGAATCTCTCACCTTGAATATGCCTAACAGCATCCCCAGAGAGTCCATCATCATCTCAGTGTACTCTGAGATGCTTTGAATTTGAATTTACTTATAAGCTTACCTATTTGTTTAATCTTCTTTATGGAATTTTCCAAAATTTGTCAAAAAAAAATTCCACTAACATTCTTTAGAAAGTACATGCTTTGAAAGTTGTTTTCAGTATTTTTAGTAGATTTATGATATTTAAAGATAATTTGTTTTCTTCTCCCACCAGTAAGGGGTGAACCCTTACGGCCAAAATCAGAATCAAAATCAGACCACTTAAATATAAAAATTACTAAAGAAAATAAGAAAAGAATACATTAACATTTAGTGAAGACCAGCAAATGAAATTGGACTACAAATTCATCATTTTCTATACATTATGGAATATTTATTGAGAAATATGTAAAAGTAAAGTAGAAGTTGTGAAATGACAGTTTATCCACATGTTATGCTGGAAGACCTAACCTTCCATCATTCCTTTAAAAAAGTGAAGGCTAATATTAAGAAATATTGAGAGAGTATCTCTGAGAAATAAGAATCTAAAGTTGATACCAAAAACTGTCAGCCACTAAACTATGATTAAATATATTAGGTCAAGCACTGTTTTATTAGCTGTATTACAAGGGAGATGACATATTGAAAATCTTTAACACTGGTTTCCTGTCAGTAGTGAAAAATCTTACGTTAATATGAAATCTACCTCTCCATTCCAAGAATTATTTGTCACGTAAAATAGATTGAAGCTGGTGACCAGATGACCAGTAAAATAGATGGATTTTGACAGAAAACCGCCTGGATAAAAAATGAGTCAGACAAGCCGGTGAATTGTCACCTAGGCTGAAGCCTGATTCTAGGAACTGAAAAGGTTTAGCTAGCTAGGGAGAGTGGTGTGGAGTCCTCTGAGGATTTTCATTGCGCAGTTTGATCAGTGCAAAAGGACAGCCAGCTCGTGGGGCAGGGCGGAGTCTGAAGAGCTGAAATCTCTGACAGTCAACAAAGGCTTGAGAAGCCAATCCGTAAACCGGGGTTCATCCATCTGTCGGTGGAGGCAATAGATCCTTTTGGTATTATGTTTGTTCAGAAAGGCTCCTTAGTGATCTTTTCTATTCAGAGAGGTGGCCATTATTAATTGGCCTGTGTAGAAGACGTTGATATTTGTGACCAAGTGTCCCAGATCATTTATAAGCAACACAGGCATAGTCCATGTAAAGTTCCATTACTAGAAAAGATTATTTTTTTCTTGATGTAAACATGATAAACATGTCATATCTGTCCCATGTTACATTGACCTTCGGTTCTGCTTTTAGACAGAAGACACCAGATTTGAATCCCTTTGACACTGATTCACAATGATCCTTTTCTCCTCTCCAGTTACAGCGGATGTAGAGTCTAAGACTGATCTTTTTATTTGTGCTTTGTGCAGTATACTCTTCCATCCTTAAAGATTTTTCCCCACCCTTCCTTTTTCTGTGTATTCATCTTCCACCTCTTTACTGGCCATATATAAACCCCATTTTGTTTTATTTTTTAAAAATATTTTGTTTATTTATTTGCCAGAGAGAGAGTGAGTGAGAGCAACCATAGAACAGCAGCAGAGGGAGAAGCACATTCCCTGATGAAAAAGGACCCTGAAGTGGAACTCCATCCCAGGACTCTGGGATCATGACTTGAGCCAAAGGCAGATGCTTAACCAACTGAACCACCCAGGCATCCCTAATCCCTATTTAAAAAAAAAAAAAAAGATATACAAGCCTCTTGAATCTGTAAAATATATTAAACATAGAACATTATTTCTTCCTATTTGTTCCCATTTCTGGTGCCATACTAATGTTGCTTACCAAAACACCCACAAGGATTGAGAGTCTTGATTTCCTCATTTTCCATACATTTCTCAACCTGTCTGCTTTCTATCCCTCACCCCCAACTTGATGGAAACTGCTCTTTCCAAAGTCACCAAGGTTGTTTGTTTGTTTTTTAATTTTCAAATACTTTTCATACCTATTTCTCACTCCTCATCTTTTACTAATTTTTTCCAACATTTTAAATTATGATTTCAGAAGTTTCTCATCCTTTACCACCCACTCTTTGGCTTGCTACATTTCTAACTGCATGACCACTAATCTTATTCTTTCACTTACATTCTTGTTTTTCTTGATGTTCTGACCCAAGCTTCCCTCTTTTACCCCTTACTCTTCATATATTTTATAAAGATGTTCTTACACTTCTATGGCTCTAGTTACTGTCTCCTTCCTGCTGATTTCCTTTCTCAATCTCTAATAAAGATCCCACTTCAGGGATATAAAGTAGCATATGTGACTGCTTTAGAACATATCGACTAGGATACCCTAGAGTTATCCCCAATGCATATTTAAAAGCAAAATGATAGACCTGTGTCATTCAAATCTGCTCTTCTTATCACAGTGAGTATTATATCACAATAGCTAACATTTAGCAAACACTATTTACCAGGCACTGGGTTAAGTGCTATAAACACATTAGCATATTTGATCCTTTAATTTTTGAGATAGGTACAGTTATTAACCTCTTTTCCAAATGACAGAACTGATGTACAGGCAACACTTAATCAAAATCACACATGTGGTAGGTAGTGAGACCTTGACTCACACAGCCAGAGTCTGGTTTCAGAATCCATCCTTACCACTACTTTCTTTTGCATTGCTCAAATTAGAAACTTAGTTACATACGTGGTGCTTCGCTATGTTTTAACCAAAATAAATAAATTACCAGTCATATAGAACTACTTACAGATAACTAAAAGTCCTAAAAGTTTTCCCTTTCTTTCTTTTTCTTTTTCTTTCTCTCTTTTTTTAACCTGAATATGCTCGTATTTCTGTCTCTTTAAATATCTTCCACATCCATTGGTTCTGTCTTAATTCTGTCTCTTTAAATATCTTATTTCTGTCTCCTTAAATATCTTCCAAATCCATTGGTTCCCTCCAACTGTCATTGTTAGGAATCTACTTCCTTCTTCTTAAATCTCTTATGGATTTCACTCTAACAGCCTCTTAACTCTGGTTTCTGTATTTGTTTTTTGCCATGCCAATCTGTGATTTTTCTATCCTATAGTTAGAGTGAGCTTGGAAAAAAAAAGTATATCTATAGTTAGAGTGAGTTTGGGGGAGAAAAATGTATATACTATACATTTGTGTAAAAGAATTCAATTAAATTTTGAACAAATTTTTGAAATCTTAACAGTTTATATTATTAGTCATCACATGTTCCCTAGAAGCAGAGTAAAGCATAAGCCAAAAAGCTGTCTGGCAAGTGAATTTCACAAATAGACTGATTTTTTTTTTTTTAAGTATTCATTAGAATCAATTTTAGAGGATTAATTACCATAATTTAATTATATTAATTAACTTAAAAATCTACTTAGTCCATTTTTATTCCATAGAATGAAAGATTTTTGTTTGTTTAGAGACTATTTAAATGAACAATAATTTCATAGTTGTGTATTTTTTTGGTATTTAAAGTAGAATTCTCTTGAGACTTTGTCTTTGATTGAGTTCCTCAATTAGGAATCTACCTTTCTTAGAAATATAAAGGAATTAATATTATTGGTACTGATAAAGAAAGCATTTCAAATATATTCTCTTGCTTTTCCATTTCCTGGTTGATTCAGTTTGGAAATTTATATTAATATTTCAAACCATAAAATTGATAAACTATAAACTTAGAACAGTGCTTTATTAAAAGCAATTACTAAGTGACTAAAATTTGAAATGATACAATTAAATTGAAAGTAAAATTTTAAGTTACAAGAACCATAGTTGCTTGTTAATATGTTAAATCAGATACATTTCTTACAGTTATCAATAAGAGTTAATACATTAAATAATAAAATCCCCATTTCAACTTCAGGGTGTGTGTGTGTCTGTGTGTGTGTGTGTGTGTATTTATGTGTTTCTTCAGCTAAATAAATATGGAAGTAAAATGAAAGTTCTGAGAGAAGAAATATTTTCTGGCTTAAATCCCCTTTTACATTATTGTTGGAGTTGATTTACAAATCACATTCTTTGTCCCACAATTATATCTACTCTGGACATAATTTATCAAAAGTGCAAGAAGGAATTGTATTGCTGAATAAGCCTGATAAATTTTAAAATACAGTTTTCAAACACCATGTTATACTATAAATTCTGAATACTTTCTATTTAGGATTGCTTTAAGCTGCATTTGATGATACTATATTTGAAATTTAGAATTAATCACTCAGTATGCATATGTTTAGATTTTGATAGTTTTAAATAGAACATGAAAGTGTTTTTGAGATCAGTTGTAGGATCCTGTTAGTATTCCTTTGCCAAAAGGTAACTATAAGGCTGAAATTACCAAAATTTTGAAAATTATATACTAAGGATTGTATGCTTGATTGTGACAGTCGCCAAACAAAAGCTGGTGATTTTGTATAGCTCCAATTGTTAACTATCATACTAACCTCCTTAGTATTCTGAAACAGCTCTTTTAGTGTGGAAATGTTCTTCCATGATTACACTAGATCTTAATGTCTCAAATTTCAGGATGCTATTTTGAGATATAAGTAGAAGTGTGTCTTAGTCTATTTAGGATGCTATAACAGAACATCAGAGCCTGGATGGCTTATAAACAACAGAAATTCATTTGACACAGTTCTGGAGACTGAAAAGTCCAAGATGAAAGCCCCAGTAGATGCAGGGTCTGATGAGAACCTATTTTCTGTTTCTTGAACATTTGTCTCTTCCCAGTGTCCTCATGTCTCAGAAGCACCAGGGCTTCTTTATTGGGGTCCTAATCTCTTTCATGAGAGATTTCCCTTCATGACTTAATCATCTTCTAGGCTCCACCTCTGAATATCATCATATTGGGAATTATATTGCATGACATGATTTAGAAGATATATATATTTGGTCATTGAGATGATTATATTTATATAAATTATAATTTGATCATTCCCATATATATTTCTCAAGATATATCTGTTCTTCATTTACAGTTAGGGCTTCAATATGTATCTTTTATTTGGTTATTGACTCCTATCCTTTATCATATCCCATAATAAACTGGTAAACATGTTACCCTGGGTTTTGTGAGCCTCTCTAGCAAACTAAAAGAACCTAAGGAGGAGGTTGTTAGAATCTCCAGTCTGTAGCAGATTGTTCTGAAGCACATATAATGGCCGGGGGCTTGAAGTGGCATCTGAAGTAAAGATTGGTGTATAGTCTTGTAGGACTTGTAGGACTGGGATCTTAACCCATGTAATCTGATGCTGTCTCCAGATACATCATGTCAGAATTGAGTTAAATTCCCAGACATCCTGCTGGTGCCTCAAAATTGCATCATGTTGTATATGGGCAACATCTTCCCACAAACACCTTGTGGGAATTTGACATTTGGGAATGCCAAAAGAGGTTTCAACATAGGAATTTGGGGAATACACATATTTAGTCCATTGCAAAAGAGATAGTTTTACACACACACACATGCATTCATGCATATTAATCTACTCAGACTGCCATAACAAAATGCCATTGACTGGGTAGCATAAATGACAGAAATTAATTTCTCACAGTTCTATAGGCTGGGAAGTCCAACATCAGGGTGCTATGATCAGGTTCTGGTGAGAGCTCTTCTGGGCTCATAGACAACTGACTATTCACTGTGTTCTCATACAGCAGAGAGAAAAAATAAGCTCTCTGGTCTGTTCAAATGTATTAATCCCATCATGAGGGCCCTATCCCTCATGACTTCATCTAAACCTAATTATTTCCCAAAGGCCCCATCTTCAAAATCATCATACTAGAAGTTTAGGCTTCAACACAATGAATTGTATGTAGGGGTACACATTTCAGTCCATAGTGATAAAAATGGATATCTGTGTGAGTATGAAAATATATAATACATGTTTTTAAAAATATCTCTTCCACTAGATGGAGGGGAGAATGTATCTTTTCAGATTTTCATTTTTTTCAAGTTTATGGACAGACTGAAAAGGAAGAAGTAAGCCTGTCTTTATTACAGGTTACAACTGACATGATTCTATGCACAAAAAATCTTCTGTAATCTGCAAAAAAGCTATTAGTAGTAACAGAATACAAACCTGATGAAAAATTAATTACATTTCTGTATGTTAGCAACAAATAATTAGAAATTAAAAATAATAACATTTATAGTAACTTTAAAAATGATAAATACAACAAAAAATCTATAACCTATATATATTGCACACTACAAATATTGCTAAAAGAAATTAAAGATGACCTAGATAAATGGAGGTTTGGTGGGCTTATTATTATAATAATGTTGCTTCCTAAATTTATTTATAGATTCAGTGCAATTCTAGTCAGAGTTAAGCAGACTCTTTTTGTATCACCAACTGATTTTACAATTCACATAGAAATGCAAATGAACTAGAATAGCCAAAACAATTTTGAAAAATAAGAACTGGTCTGGAAGATTTAAAGTATCTAACTTCAAAATAAAAAGACCACAGAAATCAAGACAATTAAGAATATACAAATAGAGAGTCTAGAACAAAATACAGAGTCCAGAAGTAGACACATATAGATGTGGTCAACTGATTTGCAACCAAACTACAAAAGTAAATCAGTGGGAAAAGGATGGTTTTCAATCATGGGTTTTAGAAAAACTAGACACTAACATGCAAAAAATAAAGTGTGATTTGTACTGCATACTGTTCATCTCAAAAATGGACCATAGATCTAAATGTAAAACCTAAAACTATAAAACTTCCGGAAGAAAATGTAAAAGAAAATCTCTGTGACCTTTGGCTAAGTGAAGTTCCTTTGAATAGAATACCAAAAGCACAATCCATTATGATTAATTAATTAATTAATTAATTAGACTTTATCAAAATCAAGAAACTGCTACTCTTTGAAAGACATCTTAGGAGAATAAAAAGACAAGCCACTGACTGGGTGAAAATAATCACAAATCACATATCCGATAAAGAACTTATATTTAAGATTTATATAAAAAGTGCTCTCAAAACTCAGTAATTTGTAAGCAAACTGCAATTTTAAGAAGTGGGCAGACAAGTCATGGAAACGTTCTAAATGTGAATGGATAGATGAATGGATAAATAAAATGTCTCTCTCACACACACACACACACACACACACAGGGGATATTATTCAGACATACAAAGGAAATCCTGCTATTTGCAACAACATTTATGGACCCTGAGGGCATTATATGTTAATTGAGATAAGTCAGAGAAAGACAAATACTGTATGATACAACTTACATGTGGAATCAGAAACATAGAACTCTTTTTTAAAATTTTATTTGTTTATTTGACAGACAGAGATCACAAGTAGGCAGAGAGAGAGGAGGGAAGCAGGCTGCCTGCTGAGCAGAGTGCTTGATGTGATGCTATGCGGGGCTGGATCCCAGGACCCTGAGATCCTGACCTGAGCTGAAGGCAGAGCTTAACGCACTGAGGCACTGAGCTTAAACCACTGAGTCACCCAGATGCCCCAGAAACCTAGAACTCTTAAAGATTAGTTGTCAAGAGCCAAGGGGTGGATGAAATGAGGAGATGTTAGTCAAAAGATAAAGCTTACAAGCTTTGTATATATAATATTATCCAAAATTATAAAATGAGTAAGCTCCAGGGGCTAAGGGACACAGGGTAGCTATAGATAACAATATTGTGTTGAACATGTGAAAGTTGGTACGAGAATAGAACTTTTTTTTTTGAGAATAGAACTTTTTATTGCTCTCACAGAACAACAAAAACAATATTGTAATTATGTAAAGTGAAGACTATGTTAACTAACATTATTGTGGTAAACATTTTGCAGTATATATGTGTACCAAATCATCACATTAAGCACCTTAAACTTACACATTGTTATGTCAGTTATATCAATAAATCTGGGAAAAAATTAAAAATGGGCAAAAATTAAACAGGCACTCTACCAAAGAAGGTGTAGGAATGGCAGATAAGCACATGAAAATATGATTAACATGGGTAGTCAATAGGGACATGAAAATTAAATCATAATGAGATACCACTTCACCTATAAGAATGGCTAAAATTAAAAATGATTAATCATACCGAGTGTTGGTAAAGATGCTAAGCAACTAGAACTCTATCTCATACTGCTGATGAGAATGCAAAATAGTACAAATACTTCAGAAAACAGTTTAACAATTTTTTAAATAGTTAAAAATGTACCTTCCGTTTGACCAAGCCATTTCACTCCTAGGTATTTATCCCAAAGAAATAAAAGTGTATAGTCTGTATATGACTTTTAAGAGTAAAAAATGGGAAATGCCCCAAATGTCCCATATCAGGTAAATGGATATACAAACTGTGGTATAGCCACACAATTCAATACCACTCAGCAATTTTAAAAATGCACTATTAATTCATGCAACATGGATCAATGCCAGAATACTTACACCAAATGAAATAAGCCAGCCTCTACCCTCCTCAAAGAGTACATACTGTATGATTCTATTTTAAAATAATTCTAGAAAATACAAACTAATTTATAACGAAAGAAAACAGATCTGATTGCTTGAGGACTGGGTGTGTTATGTGGAGAGAGGTTCTGTTGGTTGAAAGGGGTCGAGAAGAACGGAGTAAGAGATTACAGAGGGCACAAAGAAACTTTTGGTGGTGATTCATTATCTTAATTGTGATGGAAGTTTTAATGTCAAAATTTATCAAAGTATAGATCTGGAAAATAGCATTGCATGTCAATTAAACCTCAGTAAAACTGTTATACAAAACTTTAAAACATGATTTTAATGTATCCAGTTAAGGAAAATCTAAATTATTTCTATGTTCTCTATTTTAAAACGTATTTCTTTTTAAAGAGGGCATGTTTCTGGAAATTGATTTTGTTGTTGTTACCTCCTGGGACTTAAAGTCTGTGGTAGTGTAGCTTTGGGCCAAGGAATCTGAGCTGCAAAATTTTCTTAGCTTATTTCACAACTGAAGGAAAAAAGGTATAGAAATAAGCTGTATGTGTGTGTGTTTTAAGATTCTTTGCTTCAACACCACTCGAATCATGGCATTTTGTTTAAAATGACCTTTAGATTACTTGAAAAACATTGCTGTAGAAGCATTTTTCATGATTACTAAGGTGATAGTAAGAACGATAAAAAAGAGAATCTGGCCCACTCTGATTTCCTTGGGAACAAAGGGTATTTCAGGTTGGAAAAGAAATGAAGAAAGCAGTTTTTCTGGGCTGGGATCAGATTAAGTTCACATTCAAGCTGTAATCCTTTCTTAACTGCTCCCAGAAATATCTTATAAAAATGTAGTCATTTAGAAGAAGTGGTTTCAGATGAATTATTTCCCTTATACCTAGGCTTTTAATTGTTTTCCTTTAAAGAGTAGTTCTACTTCACCTCTACTTTAGTTCAGAAATGAAAACTAGTTGAAAGTTTTATCAGAGCAGGGAAGACACTCCCTCACAGATAATTTGAAATGTGAATAATGAACTGCTGTGATACATACTCACGACTTTGATAGACTTTGTCTAAACCTCCTTTAAATAGTAAGTATGTTGGCTGCTTGACTGCTGTCTCTTCCCTAGCAGTTTTCTAGACAGGCTATCTCTCAGTGAAGTCAGACACTCTCTTCATAGTGTAGGTCACATGTATATCAGCCAACTTGTTAAAGCTCAAAGTGAGGGGATGCTGCCAACCTTACTAACTGCAGATTTCATTTTCATTATCAGTAGGTTAACTGTTCACTGGGTCTCTTATTAAGGTCAGCCTGATTCAATAGCCTGCAGTCTTCTTGAAGCCAGTCTGCATTCTCCCTGTTTTTCTCTGTGTGTGTTTTCAAAAAAATTTTTTTTGATTGCTATTGTCTATTAACCAGGTGAATGTCATAAATAGACTTTTGTTCAGGGGCAGATATCAGAACTTAATCCTGATATTCCTTATGTGCTATTTCCATACACTTTCAAATTAAAGTTGTGCAGCTAATAATCATTTGGGGAGTTTTGGGATTATTTAGGTCATTTAGGGGCAATGTTTTAATAATTCAGACACATTAAATGAAATAGCAAATGGATTTTTCCAAATCAATTTTATTTCCTTTATAATAGAGCATATCAGGTTTTATATCCTGTGTAGAAATAACTTAGGTCTGTAGTCAGATGGCAATGAAGAGTCTTCCCCTAATATCTCCTTCGTGAAGATCAATTTTTAATAAAGGGGAAGGGAAGATCAGATCTCAGAAAGTCATAGAGCAGGGGAAAGTCATAGAGTAGAAATAGGCTGGAAAGCAGTAGAGCACATGGAGTTTGGGAAAATGCACAATTCGGAGCCTATTATGGTAATTATCATTATGTAAATATGGCATTCATACACTTCTGTTTGACTTTCATGGTTTCCTTTTACTCTACACCCAGCCAAACAAAAGAGATACAGCTCCACAGTGAATGAAGGGATTAGCCATGAGGAAAGAAGAGAGGAATTCTTTTGAGAGGACAGAAGGAACAAATAAAATGTTTCATTTAGTTTTGTCACTTAAATTGAATTGAAGTACTTGCTAATTATGTGGTACTTTTCAGAATACCTATGGATAGAATCATGTGTTCTTTTTCTTTTTTTTTCAACTACCAGTACTCCGACCACAATAAATACCTCAATAAATAGTAACCTAGTGTTTAGTGCACTAAGCCTCCCTTTTAGTTACTAAGAATCTCTGTTCAGCCCCATTCTGTGTGATGAGGAAAACTTGTCATCTTAGGACATTTCACACTTTGGGTCCATTGTCTATTTGGTTTTGTTGTTGTTTTGGTTAAGCAGTTCCAGAAATCTGTCGTGGGTCAACCTAAGCTTTATTGTCTGTTGTTTTACTGAACAATGCACATATTTCAAAAACATAAAAAAAGAAAAAGAGGATTCTACATATATGTAAAGGAAGACCTAGACTTTTCACATTGAAGTAGATAAACAAATTTAGTGGTAAAGATTGCATGTTTTAAAGTAAGACAAAATTGGATTCAAAGTCTTCATTAATTCCTTATAATCTTGGGAAGATAGGTTACATAAAATCACTGTTAATTCTTTATGTTGAAAACAAAAGGGGAGACGAAAACAAAAACAAAAACAAACCTGTGGTAAAAGCTAAGTAAGGTTTCATTTCTTTTGATGGCTGCATAGTATTCCATTGTGTATATATACCACATCTTCTTGATCCATTCATCTGTTGATGGACATCTAGGTTCTTTCCATAGTTTGGCTATTGTGGACATTGCTGCTATAAACATTCGGGTGCATGTGCCCCTTTGGATCACTACATTTGTATCTTTAGGGTAAATACCCAATAGTGCAATTGCTGGGTCATAGGGCAGTTCTATTTTCAACATTTTGAGGAACCTCCATGCTGTTTTCCAGAGTGGCTGCACCAGCTTGCATTCCCACCAACAGTGTAGGAGGGTTCCCCTTTCTCCGCATCCTCGCCAGCATCTGTCATTTCCTGACTTGTTGATTTTAGCCATTCTGACTGGTGTGGATGGAACTAGAGCGTATCATGCTTAGCGAAATAAGTCAAGCAGAGAAAGACAACTATCATATGATCTCCCTGATATGAGGAAGTGGTGATGCAACATGGGGGCTTAAGTGGGTAGGAGAAGAATAAATGAAACAAGATGGGATTGGGAGGGAGACAAACCATAAGTGACTCTTAATCTCACAAAACAAACTGAGGGTTGCTGGGGGGAGGGGGTTTGGGAGAAGGGGGTGGGATTATGGACATTGGGGAGGGTATGTGCTTTGGTGAGTGCTGTGAAGTGTGTAAACCTGGTGATTCACAGACCTGTACCCCTGGGGATAAAAATATATGTTTATAAAAAATAAAAAATTATATTAAAAAAAAAAAAAGCTAAGTAAGGTAATTTTACTAATACTCAGTTTTAGCCCTAGTTTTAGCCACCACTGCCAGTCATTGTTATGGTTTTAGTTACAGTTTGTTCTCAAGCTCCCAATTCATATGAAATGTAACATTTTATAAATATGACACAGGAGAAAGGTTAATCTATCAAGATCTCTTTAAATCGAGATGTTTATTCTGCCTGGTTTTGACTAAAAGAAAAAAAAACATTATTTTGGGAAGAAAACATCAAATGTTTTCTTTTTCCTTAAAGAATGACATAAAGTGAAAAAAAATTCACTTTATTCTTCCTTTAAATCCTGCCAGCATCCCTGCTCTTCTGAAGCTACATGGATTCTTTACACAGCGACAGTCATAATTCAGTGCATCTGAGGAGAATACAGATTTGTTTTAATAGTCATATTCCGGGGAACTTGGATTCTCAGTTGGTTAAGTATCTGCCTTTGGCTTGGGTCCTGGGATGGAGACTTGCCTCAGGCTTCCTGCTCATTGGGGGAGTCTGCTTCTCCCCACTGCTCCTGCTCTTTCTCTCAAATAAATCTTAAAAAAATACTCAAAAGCAAGTTCTTCTGAGAACAAGCATCAACTTCACTACATTTTGGAGATTCCCATCTTCTTGAAAGTTTTACAGATAATATGCTAACACAAATAACATATTTACACATTATTAATGATTTTTAGTTGTGTCAACCAATAACCAAACATCTCTAGTCTTGTCTTTATTTTCTTAAATTTCATGTCAGAGAGTGTCTTTTTCTGTATTTGTATAATATGAAAGGTAGATTAATCAGCAGCCCCATATTTACTAAGTACATCTTTTATTTGCAGGATTGGAATTTCTTTTTTATTTCCCACTGATTAGTTCCTTTATAGAATGCAAAAAAGTTCTCAGAGAAAGATGAACATTCTTGAATTAAAATTAGAAGAGGATAATTTAAAGAGTGAAATTTGATAAACAAGAAAATCTGTCATATCTAGAAGGGAAATCCTGTGAATCTAAAATTAACCAGAGTGTTAAAATGACAAGATAATAAGATTCTGTCATACCGTAAAGATGTTACCAGAGCAGCGATATTTAGTGCTCAGCAGAGTTTGGGGATTACTTCCTTTCCTTTTTCCTTTTCTCTGAAAGAAACAAGTCCTTATAGAATAATTTTGGGGAGGAATGAAAAAGTAAATTTGTTTTACAGGAGAATATTTTTTTTGTCACTTCTCAATGACTTAGAATTTAAATATATCTTCAGTTAATAGAAGCAATAAGATGCTTTTAATAACATACAATTAAAATATTAACAGTTTAGAGAAATTATTAGAACAATAGGATCAATGAAATGATAGTGGATAATATAAGGAAAACAGTATTTCTTAAAATTTGGCAAAAATTATTTTTTTAAATTAAAACTTATTTTAATTTAAGTTGTATTTATTTCTTTCTTGTTCCTCCTGGGATTTGAAAATACTCTTATGAATTGGTTATAAAGTTCAAGAACATTTTAAAATATTAAAATAAAAGCCCACTGACCATTGAAAAGTTTGTAAAGTATATGAAATAAATATAGCTGATCAATGATCTTCAAGTATTAAGGTTATAAAAAATCATGAAAGATTGAGGATCTGTTACTGTTTAATTTTTGAATTTTAAACACTTCATTCATTCTTTCAATATACATAACATAAGCTATCTTTTTCAGTGGGGCTATATGTGATTTGCTAATATTTTCTTTAGAATATTTGCATTCTTGTTCATAAGTATATTCATAAGTCATTTTCTTTTCTTCTAATGTTCTCACTTCCTGGTTTGGTGATGATACTGGTTTTAAAAAATGAATTGAAAATCATTCCCTTCACATTTCTGAAAAGGCTTGTACACTATTGGTATGATTTCTTCCATAAATATTATATAGAACTCACCTGTGAAACTGGTTGCTTTCTATGTGAAAATAATTTTAAAATATTAATTCAATTTCTTTAGATATATATGGCTATTCAGATTTTCTATTTCCTTTGGGGTCAATATTGGTAAATTGTATTTCCTATGTCATTTTATTTCTTTACTTACTTGCCAAAACATATGATCACATTTTATGATCATTCATATGATCACATTTTATCATTATAAAGTTGAGAATCTGTAGTGTCTTTTGTCATTCCTGGCATTGCTAAATTTTTTTCTTGATTTTTCTACTGTTGATTGTTGTATTTAAAAGTCCACAGTCAGCTTCAAATATCAAATATTAGCTTCTTATATTTTCTCTATTATGTTTTGATTTTCTGTTTCATTGATTTCTATTCTTCGTTGTTTCCTGTCTCTTGCTTAATTTTGTTTTAATTGGTTATTTTTCTGCCTCATGAAAATGAGGCAGAAAAATGAACCTTCAATCATTGATCTTTTGATTTGTATATTTTTGTTAACTAACCTGAGTCAGAAAAATTTGCTCTTCCTGCTGTGGTTCTTGTTTACTCTCACACTGCTATCATACTTAGGACACTTCTGACACCAGGTGTGTTAGTTAGTTAGTTAGTTAGTTAGTTTTTCTCCACATTAAGCCATTCTGCAACATCAACTGGGTATCGTACAATGTAATTCAATTCTAAAACTGCCTACCTAGAAATTGCATTAGATCCTACAGATCAAAGGCTCAGTCTTACAGAGCTGTTTCCCACCCTCCAATGTCAGTCATAAGTCCAAGTTGTTACCTGTGCTTCTGACCTGTAGGCTGTAAATTGCAGGCTCCCAAGACTCCCTCTTTGGGCTACATTAATTTGCTCGAAGGGTTCACACAACTCAGGAAAACAATTTACCTTTTATCAGTTTATTAAGGAAGGATATGACAAAAGATACAGATAAAAATCCACATGGAGAGATATCTGGGGCAAGGTGTGTAGAAAGGGGCATAGAGCTTCCATGCCCTCTCCAAGTGTATCACTCTCCCAGCACCTCTGCATCTTCTAACCTGGAAGCTTTCTGAACCCCATACTGTTAAGATTTTTATGGAGGTCTCAACACAAAGGCATGATCAGTTATTAACACCATTAATAATCCTTTCTCCCTTCTATAGGGAGAATATTGTAGGGAGAATGTAGGGGCTGAATATTTCAGACTTCCAATCCTGGTTTTGTCATTTTAGTGATTAACCCGACTCAGGAGCCCAAGAGTCACTTCACTAGAACACAAGACACTTATCACTCAAGAAATTCTAAGGGTTTAAAAAAAAATGTTCCTATTGCTCTTATTACCTGGGAAATTCCAGTGGATTTAGGAGTTCTGTGCTAGAAATCAAAGTTGGAGATTAATATGTATATTTTCTATGTATATTTTCTATATTCTATTCTCACATAATCATATTCAACTTAACTCATTTTTTAAAATTTAAATTCATATATTTATGAATAATTAGCCAGTTAGCCAACATATAGTACCTCATCATTTTCAAATGTAGTGTTCAATAATTCATCAGTTGCCTATAACACACAGTGCTCATCATATCACATGTGCTCCTTAAATTAATGCCCATCATCCAATTACCCCATCCTCCCACCCAGCTCCCCTCCAGCAACCCAAAGTTTGTTTTCTACACTTAAGTGTCTCTCATGGTTTTTCTCCCTCTCCAATGACTTCCCATTCAGTTTTCCCTTCCTTCCCCTATGATCCTCCGCACTGTTCCTTATATTCCACAAAGGAGTGAAACCATATGATAACTGTCTTTCTGACAATTTGATGGTTGACTTATTTCATTTAGCGTAATACCCACAGTTCCATCAAGACCAGTGTAAATGGTAAGCATTCATCCTTTCTGCTGGCTGATTAATATTTCTGTGTGTGCGTGTATGTGTGTGTGTGTACCACATCATCTTTATCCATTCATCTATTGATGGACATCTCAGCTTTTTCCATAGTTTGGCTGTTGTGGACATTGCTTTTATAAACATAAACAGGTTTATAAACAGGTGCCCCTTTGGAACACTACATTTATATCTTTGGGGCTGTACCTAGTAGTGCAATTGCTGGGTCATAGGTAGCTCTATTTTTTACTTCTTGAGGAACTTCTCTATCTTTATCCAGAGTGCCTGTCCCAGCTCACATTCCCAACAACAGAGTAAAAGAGTCCCTTTTCTCCACATCCTCTCCAAAATTTGTTTTTCCTGTCATTGATTTTAGCCATTCTCACTTGTATGAAATGATATCTCATTGTGGTATTCATTTGTATTTCCCTGCTGCCAGTTGATATGGAACATTTTTTCACGTGTCTGTTGGCCATTTGTTTCTCTTCTTCAGAGAAATGTCTGTTTATGTCTTCTGCCCATTTCTTCACTTGATTATTTGATTTTTGTGTGTTGAGTTTGATAAGTTCTTTATAGATCTTGGATACTAGCCCTTTATCTGATATGCCATTTTATTTATTTATTTTTTAATTTTATTTATTTATTTGACAGAGAGAGAGATCACAAGTAGGCAGAGAGGAGGCAGAGAGAGGAAGGGAAGCAGGCTCCCTGCTGAGCAGAGAGCCCGGTGTGGGGCTCGATCCCAGGACCCTGGGATCATGACCTGAGCTGAAGGCAGAGGCTTTAACCCACTGAGCCACCCAGGCGCCCCTGATATGCCATTTTAAATAGCTTCTCCCGTTCTGTAGGGTGCCTTTTTAGCTTTGTCTACTATTTGCTGTGCAGAAGTTTTTGATCTTGATGAAGTCCCAGTTTTTCATTTTTTTGTTTCCCTTGCCTTTGGAGACATATCTAGCAAGAAGTCAGCTGAAGTCACAGAGGTGCTGCCTGTGCTGTCCTCTAGGATTTTGATGGATTCCTATCTCAAATTTAGGTCTTTCGACAATTTTGAGCTTATCTTTGTGTAGGGCATAAGAAAATGGTCCAGCTCCATTCTTCTACATGCTGCTGTCCAATTTTCCTAACACCAATTATTGAAGAGACTGTCCTTTTTCCATTGGATCTTTTTTCCTGCTTTGTAGAAGATTAGTTGACTATAGAGTTGCAGGTCCATTTCTGGGTTCTTTATTTTGTTCCATTGATCTCTGTGTCTGTTTTTGTGCCAGGACTGTCCTGTCTTGATGATTATTATCTTTGTAATATAGCTTGAAATTAGGCATTGTGATGGTTCCAGCTTTGATTTACTTTTTCAACATTCCTCTGGCTATTTGGGTCTTTTCTGCTTCCATATATGTTTTAGGATTATTTGTTACAATTCTGTGAAAAATCTTGATGGTATTTTGATAGGGTTTGCATTGAATGTGTAGATTGCTCTGGGTACCATACACATGTTAACAGTATTTATTCTTTCAACCCATAAACATAGAATCTTTTTCCATTTCTTTGTGTCTTCCTTTTTTTCATAAGTGTTCTGTAGTTTTTACAGTATAGATCTTTTATCTTCCTGGTTAGGTTTATTCCTAGGTAACTTATGATTTTTGATGCAATGTAAAATGGTTTGATTCCTTAATTTCCCTTTCTTTTGTCTCATTGTTAATATATAGAAATGAAACAGATTTCTGTGCATTTATTTTATATCCTGCCAATTTTCTTAATGCATGTATGTATTCTAACGACTTTAAGGTGGAGAATTTTGGATTTTCTACATAGAGTATCATGACATCTCAGAAGAGTGAGAGTTTGACTTCTTTGCTGATTCACATGCCTTTTATTTCTTTATGTTGTCTGATAACTGATGCTAGGATTCCTAGTACTTTGTTGAAAAACAGTGGTAAGAGTGGACATCACTGCTGTGTTCCTGACCTTACAGGAAAAGCTCTCAGTTTTCCTCACTGAGAATATTTGCTGTGGGCTTTTCATAGGTGGCTTTATGATATTGAGTTGTGTCTCCTCTCTCCTTACATTATGAGAGTTTTAATCAAGAAACAATGCTGTATTTTGTCAAATGCTTTTTCTCCATATATTGAGAGGATCATATGGTTCTTGTCCTTTCTTTTATTAATGTAGTATATCATGTCATTGATTTGTGAATGTTGAACAAATTTTGCAGCCCAGGAATAAATCCCTCTTGGCCATGGTGAATTATCCTTTTAATATACTGTTGTACCATATTGTCTAGTATCTTGGTGACAATTATTGCATCCATGTTCATCAGGGATACTGGTCAGTACTTCTTTTCAGTGGGGTCTTTGTCTGGTCTTGGGATCAAGGTAATACTGGCCTCATAAGGCTTGAAAGTTTTCCTTCCCTTTCTATTTTTTGAAACAGCTTCAGAAGAATAGGTATTAGTTCTTTAAAATTTTGATAGAATTCCCCTGGGAAGCCATCTGACCTTTGACTCTTTTTGTGGGGCGATTTTTGATTACTGCTACAGTTTCCTTGCTGGTTATGGGTCTTTTCAGGTTTTTTATTTCTTCCTGTTCCAGTTTTGATAATTTATACGTTTCTAAGATTGCATTCATTTCTTCCATATTGTCTAATATGTTGGGGTATAGTTGCTCATAATATGCTCTTATAATTGTTTCTATTTCTTTAGTGTTGGTTGTGATCTTCCCTCTTTCATTCACAATTTTATTTATTTAGGTCCTTTCTCTTTTCTTTTTGATAAGTCTAGCTAGAGGTTTAAGAATCTTATTATTTCTTTCAAAGAACCAGCTCCTAGTTTTGTTGATCTGTTCTACTGATCTTTTGGTTTCTATTTCATTGATTTCTGCCCTAATCATTATCAATTCTCTTCTTCTGTCGGGTTTAGGCTTCATTTGCTATTCCTTCTCTGGTTCCTTTAGATGTAAGGTTAGGCTGTGTATTTGAGACCTTATTTCTTGAGAAAGGCTTGTATTGCTATGTACTTCTCTCTTAGGATTACCATTGCTAAATCCAAAGGTTTTGAACAATTGTGTTTTCATTTTCATTTGTTTCCATGAATTCTTTAAACTCTTCTTTAATTTCTTGGTGACCTCATTCTTTAGTAGGATGTTCTTTAGCCTCCATGTATTTGAGTTCCTTCCAGATTTCTTCTTGTGATTAAGTTCCAGTTTCAAAGCATTGTGGCCTGAAAATATGCAGGGAATAATAAAAACAGCATAATAATAAAAAATAATAACAAAAAATAATCCCAATCTTTTGGTATCAGTTGAGACCTAATTTGTGTCCCAGTATGTGATCTATTTTGGAGAATGTTCCATGTGCATTGTAGAAGAATGTGTATTTTTTGTTTTAGGATGGAATGTTCTGTATATATCTGTGAAATCCACCTGGTTCATAGTGTCATTCAAAGCCCTTGTTTCTTTCTTTATTTTTTTTTTTTAATTTTTATTTTTAAATTTTTGAAATAAACATATAATGTGTTTTTATCCCCAGGGGTACAGGTCTGTGACTCGAGAGGTTTACACATTTCACAGTACTCATCATAGCACATACCCTCCCCAATGTCCCTATCCCCACCACCCAATCCTGTCCCCACTCCCCCCAGCAACCCTCAGTTTGTTTTTGGAGATTGAGTCTCTTATGGTTTGTTTCCCTCCCAATCCTATCTTGTTTCATTTATTCTCTTCCTACCCCCCTAACCCCCCATGTTGCATCTCCACTTCCTCATATCAGGGACATTATATGATAGTTGTCATTCTCCTACTGACACACTTCGCTAAGCATAATCTTCTCTAGTTCCATCCAAGTCGTCGCCAATGACAAGATTTCATTTCTTTTGATGGCTGCATAGTATTCCACTCATATATATATTCCACTCATATATATATATATATATATATATATATATATATATATATGAGTGGAATATATATATATACCACTCTTCTTTAACCATTCATATGTTGATGGACTTCTAGATTCTTTCCATAGTTTGGCTATTGTAGACATTGCTGCTATAAACATTCAGGTGCACGTGCCCATTCGGAGAACCATGTTTGTATCTTTAGGATATATACCCAGCATTGCAATCACTGGGTCATAGGGTAACTCTATTTTCAGTTTTTTGAGGAAGCTCCACACTGTTTTCCAGGTTGGCTGCACCAGCTTGCATTCCCACCAGCAGTGTAGGAGGGTTCCCCTTTCTCCGCATCCTCTCCAGCATTTGTCATTTCCTGACTTGTTAATTTTAGCTCTTCTGACTGGTGTGAGGTGGTATCTCATTGTGATTTTGATCTGTATTTCCCTGATGCTGAGTGATATGGAGCATTTTTTCATGTGTCTGTTGGCCATCTGGATGTCTTCTTTGCAGAAATGTCTGTTCATGTCCTCTACCCATTTCTTGATTAGATTATTTATTCTTTGGGTGTTGAGTTTTCTAAGCTCTTTA
Source organism: Mustela nivalis (assembly GCF_964662115.1). NCBI lineage: Eukaryota > Metazoa > Chordata > Mammalia > Carnivora > Mustelidae > Mustela > Mustela nivalis. The sequence goes on along the minus strand of NC_139023.1, from coordinate 156,479,809 downwards.
TAGATTTTGGATACTAGCCCTTTATCTGATATGTCGTTTGAAAATATCTTCTCGCATTCTGTCAATTGTCTTTTGGTTTTGTTAACTGTTTCTTTTGCTTTGTAAAAGCTTTTGATCTTGATGAAATCCCAATAGTTCACTTTTACCCTTGATTCTCTTGCCTTTGGCGATGTTCCTAGGAAGAAGTTGCTGCGGCTGAGGTCAAAGAGGTTGCTGCCTGTGTTCTCCTCAAGGATTTTGATGGTTTCTTTTCTCACATTCAGGTCCTTCATCCATTTTGAGTCTATTTTCATGTGTGGTGTAAGGAAGTGGTCCAATTTCATTTTTCTGCATGTGACTGTCCAATTTTCCCAACACCTTTTGTTGAAGAGGCTGTCGCTTTTCCATTGGATATTCCTTCCTGCTTTGTTGAAGATTAGTTGACCATAGAGTTGAGGGTCTATTTCTAAGTTCTCTATTCTGTTTCATTGATCTATGTGTCTGTTTTTGTGCCAGTACCATACTGTCTTGATGATGAGAGCTCTGTAATAGAGCTTGAAGTCCGGAATGGTGATGCCACCAACTTTGGCTTTCTTTTTCAATATTCCTTTGGCTAGTCGAGGTCTTTTCTGGTTCCATATAAATTTTAAGATTATTTGTTCTATTTCTTTGAAAACAAATGGATGGGATTTTGGTAGGGATTGCATTAAATGTGTAGATTGCTTTAGGTAGAATAGACATTTTCACAATATTTGTTCTTCCAATCCATGAGAATGGAACATTTTTCCATTTCTTTGTGTCTTCCTAGGGGGCGTTGGTGGTATAGTGGTGAGCATAGCTGCCTTCCATTTCTTTGTGTCTTCCTCAATTTCTTTCATGAGTACTTTATAGTTTTCTGAGTGTAGATTCTTTGCCTCTTTGGTTAGGTTTATTCCTAAGTATCTTATTGTTTTGAGTGCAATTGTAAATGGGATTGACTTCTTAATTTCTCTTTCTTCTGTCTTGTTGTTGGTGTAAAGAAATGCAACAGATTTCTGTGCATTGACTTTATATCCTGACACTTTGCTGAATTCCTGTAAAAGTTCTAGAAGTTTTGGAGTGGAGGCTTTTGGGTTTTCCACATATAGTATCATATCATCTGCAAAGAGTGATAGTTTGACTTCTTTGCCAATTTGGATGCCTTTAATTTCTTTTTGTTGTCTGATTGCTGAGGCTAGGACTTCTAGTACTATGTTGAATAGCAGTGGTGATAATGGACATCCCTGCCATGTTCCTGACCTTAACAGAAAAGCTTTCAGTTTTTCTCCATTGAGAATGATATTTCATAGATGGCTTTGATAATATTGAGGTATGTGCTCTCTATCCCTACACTTTGAAGAGTTTTAGTCAGGAAGGGTTGCTGTACTTTGTCAAATGCTTTTTCAGCATCTATTGAGAGTATCATATGGTTCTTATTCTTTCTTTCATTAGTGTATTGTATCACATTGATTGATTTGCGGATGTTGTACCAAACTTGCAGCCCTGGAATAAATCCCACTTGGTCATGGTGAATAATTCTTTTAATGTACTGTTGAATCCTATTGGCTAGTACTTTGGTAAGAATTTTTGCATCTGTGTTCATCAAGGATATTGGTCTATAGCTCTCTTTTTTGGTGGGATCCTAGTCTGGTTTTGGGATCAATATGATGCTGGCCTCATAAAATGAGTTTGGAAGTTTTCCTTCCATTTCTATTTTTTTGGAACAGTTTCAAAAGGATAGGAATTAGTTCTTCTTTAAATGTTTTGTAGAATTCCCCTGGGAAGCCATCTGTCCCTGGACTTTTGTTTCTTTGGAGATTTTTGATGACTGTTTCAATCTCCTTACTGGTTATGGGTCTGTTCAGGTTTTCTATTTCTTCCTGGTTCAGTTGTGGTAGTTTATATGTGTCTAAAAATGTATTCATTTCTTCCAGATTGTCAAATTTGTTGGTGTAGAGTTGCTCATAGTATGTTCTTATAATTGTCTGTATTTCTCTGGTATTGTTCTCTCCTCTTTCATTCATGATTTTATTTATTTGGGTCCTTTCTCTTTTCTTTTTGATAAGTCTTGCCAGGGGTTTATCAATCTTATTAATTCTTTTGAAGAACCAGCTCCTAGTTTCATTGAAATGTTCTGGGTTTTTTTTGTTGTTGTTGTTTGTTTGTTTGTTTGTTTCTATTTCATTGATTTCTGCTCTGATCTTCTCTTCTGCTGGGTTTAGGCTTTCTTTGTTGTTCTTTCTCCAGCTCCTTTAGGTGTAGGGTTAGGCTGTGTACTTGAGACATTTCTTGTTTCATGAGAAAGGCTTGTACTGCTATATATTTTCCTCTCAGGACTGCCTCTGCTGTGTCCCACAGATTTTAAACCATCGTGTTTTCATTGGGATGGGTCTTGCTTTTTTATCCAGGCTGATACCCTGTGTCTTTTTATTGGGGCATTTAGCCCATTTACATTCAGAGTAATTATTGAAAGATAAGAACTTAGTGCCATTGTATTACATGTAAAGTGTCTGTTTCTGTAGATCATCTCCATTTCTTTCCGGCTTATGTTACTTGGGAGCTCTCTCTTTGCTTATAGGATTCCCTTTAATATTCTTTTGTACGGCTGGTTAATGACCACAAATTCTTTTATTTTCTGTTTGTCCTGGGAGTTCTTTATCAGTCCTTTCATTCTGAATGACATCCTTGCTAGATAAAATATTCTTGGCTGCATAGTTTTCTCACTTAGTACCCTGAATATATCATGCTAACCCTCTGGCTTACCAGATCGCTGTGGAAAGGTCTGCTGCCAGTCTAATGGTTCTACCATTGCAGGTTATGCAGCTCTTGCCTCGAGCTCCTTATGGGATTTTCTCGTTATTTCTGAAATGGCAAGCTTCAATATTATATGTTAGGGGGTTGATCTATTTTTATTGATTTTGTGGGAGAGTTCTCTCTCCCTCTTGGACTTGAATACCTTTTACCTTCTCCAGATTAGGAAAGTTCTAGTTATGATTTACTCAAATATACCTTCTGTCCCTCTCTCTTTCTTTTTCCTCTGGGATTGCAATAATTCTGGTATCACTGATCCTCCCAGGGGAGCAAGCAATGATCCTCCCAGGGGAGGGAGGAGGATAGCTGTAGCCTGCTGCTTGCAGGTCCCTCACACAGAGAGCTGTCACCCAATTGCACTGCGGTTCATGGTTTATGGCAAACCTACCTGAGAGCCCACTCCCATGCTCACTGATTGTAACCCATTTTTCTGTTCCAGTGCTTGGGAACTCCACTGGCTCAGGCATTGCTGTTCTCTGTGACCCTGGAGATCTGGAGACTCCACTGTCCCACCTAGGATTCTGCCCTACTTCACCACCTAACCACCTTCCAGGCAGGGACATCTCTTACTGGAGCAGACTTCTAAAAGTTCTGATTTTATACTCCAAGGCTATATAACTTTCCAATAGCCAGCTTAAGGAGGCTCCCAACCCATGCAATTTATCTTCTGATATATCCCCTCCAATTCACTTCTCCACACTTACCTTTCAGAAGGGAGTTACTTTTCTATTTGTAGAATTCCAGCAATCCTTTTCTTACCTTTCAAGCTGAATTCATAGGTGTTCAGAATGATATGATAGTTACCGAGATAAATTCAAGGGACTAGATGATATGAGGTCCCCTACCCTTCCATCATCTTGCCTCCCTTCCCTAAAATTTACTTATTTTAAAAAATATTCTTTTTATGTTCCAGGAAACTGCTTAGGTGCTACATTATATATGGGTATTGTAAGGTTTTACAGGCAAGATAGACATGACACCAGGCGAGATAAGTGCAAGGCAAGGTTTATTAAAGGCGCCCTCGGGCAAGGTTCCTCACTCAGGAGAGGTGAGTTGGGGAAGTCACACCCGGGAAGGGGTTGAGTGAGCTTTTATTGGGCCAAGGCAGGGCGGGGTCTCATAACCATATTTGGTAAGGTTAGAGGTTGGGGGTTGGAGAGTCCCAAAGTAGCTGGTTTCTGTTTTTTGCATAAGTTTTGGTTTACTTAAGGTGACATGTCCTTGATAAATGCCCTTCTGTCAGGAAAGTCCTGGGTAGGGGGAAGATGTTGGTCTGGCGGCCATTTTATTGTTCCTCCTGCATTCCCAGGGCCACAGATCTAACAGGTATCATATTTCATTGGTTTCCTAATGCTTGTGCCACTTCCTTAGACTTTTCTTGGTTTTGATATTCTTGACAGTGTTTAGGAATACTAATCAGGTATTTTGTATATTATCTCTATATATGGGTATTTCTCATGTTTTTTTCTCATAGTTAGATGGATATTATATCCTTTTGGGAGGAAGACCATAGAGCTAAAATGCCATTGCATTATATCAAGGGTACATATTATCCTGACATTATTTATCACTATTGATGTAAAACTTGGTACCCGTGGCTTCTGTCAGGTTAGTTGGATTTCTCCACTTTAAAGTTCTTCTTCCTTTCTTTCTCTCTCTCTCTCTCTCTCTCTTTCTTCATATAATACACTATTTAGAAGGAACTCATGAGAATCCCACACTTATGGAGTGGAGAGTTATGCTCTACCTACTTAAGGGAAGGTTATCTACATAAGTTATTAGGAATTCTTCTGAATGAGAGATGTCTTCCATTTATTTTAATCATTTATTTATATTGGTATGGACTCATGTTTATTTATTTTATACTTTAAATTCAATACTATTTTATTTTCTTTCTCAGGGGTCATAGTGTTGGCCACTTGACATTTCTCCACCATTTTTTAAAGTACTTCCTTCCTTTCTTGCACTACATATACTATAAGCTCATTTTGTTTTATTTCCTATCCCAGTCCTAAAATCAGCCATGTATCCCATAGGCCCTATAGTTTTCTTTAAATTGGGAAGTTAGACTTTGAGCTCTGGGTGCTAAGCATGTTTGTTGCTGGAGGGATGAGGGGTGTTATTTCTTTTGTATTATTCCAATTTACAATAAAGAAATACATGTGCATATCCATTCCTGTGTGTATACACATCTATAAATATTTCTGTATGTAAATTTATCTCAATATGGAAGTACACTTAAGTTTATTCTGATGTCTCCAATTCTAATCTATTACCATATGGATCATTCTAGCCTCCTCACTTCACTTATTTATAAATTTTCCATCCTGAAGTGAGAAACCTGACTCCTACCAGCCATGATACATTTTCTTAATTTTTCAATTCCAGTGTACATGTATAGCTCTATTAGAATTGTCAACTTGTATTTCCATTGGAGGTATCTTTATAAATTAGAGTGCTATGCATACATAGCACTATTAGAATTGTTAATTTACATTTCCATGGAAAATAATTTTATCAGCTAGAGTATGTTGCTTGCATATACTGGCTTTTGCCTTAGTCTTACAGACTTCTCTCATTTCTAAAACATTTTAATCCTGTTTCCAGTAAATTTGCTTAATACAGTTGTAATAAGTTAAATGATTTTCTCACATTTGTCCATCAGAGGACTCCCCAACCTATTAAATGATTTTAAAAGTAGCATACATTAATGTTCACTCTTTGGGTTGTAAATTTTTATTGGTTTTGACAAATATACATATGATATATATTCTGTTACCACATCATAAAGAAAACTTTATCATCCTAAAAGAACTCTGTGTTTCACCTATTCACCTTTCTCTCTGAGCATTTTATAATCACTGAGCATTTGTCTCATCTCTATAGTGTTCTTTTTTACAGAATATTGTAATTAGAATCATCCAGTATGTAGCTTTTTAGAATGGCTTCTTTTGTTTAGCAACATGCATTTAAGATTCAAGTATGTCTTTTTATGTCTTATTAGTCCTTTTATTTTATTAATGAACAATATTATATTGCGTGGATGTACCATAGTTTGCTTATTCATTCACCTCTTAAAGTCTATGTTGGTTGTTTTCTTTTTTTGCAATTATAAATAGACGACTATAAATATTAAACTGCAACATCTTGTGTGAGTGCAAGTTTTAAATCTGTTAGGTAAATACCTAGGAGCATAATTGCTGGCCCCTATGGTAAGAACATGTTTAGTTCCTTTGTTAGTATATATATATATATTCTCTGATATATATATATATATATATCAGAGAACATGATTGTCTATATATATATATATATATAGACAATCATGTTCTCTGCAGAGGAAAGACAATTATTTCTTCTTTTCTGATCATTGTATCTTTCAGTTCTCCATTTCTGTCCTATATCACTTCTTTAATTTCTTTAATACTTATTCCACAGCAGGTCTACTAATCATAAATTCCCTTATTTTTATTTTTTCTGATAAAGTGATTATTCTCATTTTTGAAAGATGGTTTTATCTGCTGTAGAATTCTTGATTGGTGTTCTTAATTTTGACATTTTAGAACATTTTACTCCAGTATCTTCTTTCATGCATACTTTCTAATATGATATGCTTAAGTACAGTTTTTTATTGTTACTGCTATTTTTCCTATTGTTTTCTGATCTTCATGAGTCTGTGGTTAGTTATTCATTAATTTGGGACGTTCAGAATTACCATTAGTAATTTAAATATTTTTTATTATTTACTCTCTTCTCTTTCTATATTCAAAATATACTTTTGTATGTATATTGCAATTGATCCACAGCTCTTGGCTTTTCTGGGATTTATCTTATTTTTACCTTTTAATTGTTTTGTAATTTTGCTTGGAGAAGTTTACTGACATTTTCAAGCTCATTAATGCTTTCCTTGGTCATATCCATTCTACAGATGAGCCTATCAGAGACATTCTTCATTTCTGTTACACTGTTTGAATATCTAGCATTTACTTTAAATTATTTTTAGGGTTTCTGTCTCTCTGCCTACATACTATATTTATTCTTACATGCTGTCTCCTTTCTCCATTAACATACCAATCATAGGGGTCCTGGGGGGTGGCTCAGTAAGTTAAGTGTCTGACTCTTGATTTCAGCTCAGATCATGCTCTTGGGGTTGTGAGATCCAGCTCCACCTTGGGCTCCACATTTGACACAGAGTCTGCTTGAGATTTTCTCTCCCTCTCCTTCTAACCTTCCCCCTGCTCGCTCTCTCTCTCTCAAATAAATTAGGGAGAGTATGTGTTGTTGGTGAGCGCTGTGTATTGTGTAAGACTGATGAATTACAGAACTGTACCCCTGAAACAAATAATATATTATTTTAAAAAATCTATTTAAAACAAACAAACATACCAATCATAGGTCTTTAAAATTCCACATTTCTGCAAAGAAGACATCCAAATGGCCAACAAACACATGAAAAAGTGCTCAGCATCACTTGGCATTAGGGAAATACAAATCAAAACCTCAATGAGATACCACCTTACGCTAGTCAGAATGGCTAAAATTAACAAGGAGATGACAAGTGTTGGGGAGGATGTAGAGAAAGAGGAATCCTCCTCCACTCTTCGTGGGAATGCAAGCTGGTGCAGCCACTCCGGAAAACAGTATAGAGGTTCCTCAAAAAGTTGAAAATAGAGCTACCCTATCACCCAGCAATTTCACTACTGGGTATTTACATGAAAGATACAAGTGTAGTGATCTAAAGGGGCACGTGCACCCGAATGTTTATAGCAGCCATGTCCACAATAGCCAAACTATGGAAAGAGCCTAGATGTCCATCAACAGATGAATGGATAAAGAAGGTGTGGTATATATATATATATATATATATATATATATATAGTAGAATATTATGCATCCATCAAAAATTGAAATCTTGCCATTTGCAACGATGTGGTTGGAACAGGGGGTATGATACTAAGTGAAATAAGTCAATCGGGTAAAGATAATTATCTTATGATTTCACTGATAGGAGGAATTTGAGAAACAAAACATGGGATCTTAGGCGACAGGAGGGAAAAATGAAATAAGAGGAAACCAGAGAGGAAGAGACACTGTAAGAGACTCTTAATCTCAGGAAACAAACTGAGGGTTGCTGGAGTGACAAGGGCAGAGATGGGGTGACTGAGTGATGGACTTTGGGGAGGGTATGTGCTATGGTGAGCACTGTGAATTGTGTAAGACTGATGAATTACGGACCTGTACCTTTGAAACAAATAATAAATCATGTGTTAATTAAAAAAAAAAAAAAGAGCTTCAACATAGAATTTATAAATATCTCAAAAAAAAATTTCATGTCTGTTAATTCCAAAATCTTTGTCATGTATGAATCTGATTCTTATTCTTGCTTTCCTCTCTTCATATGGTGTTTTGGTGCTTTTTGGAATACCTTGTTATTTTTCAGTGAAATCTGAACGTGATGTATCAAGTAACAGAAACTGAGGTGTGAGGCATTTAGTGTGACAATTTATGTTAACTTCGATAGAAGTTGAGTACCGTTTAATGTTTGTTGTGGTTGCACGTGAGAGGCTTCAGATTTCTTTAATGTCCTTCTCTTTTGACTTTGGACTTTCGTAGGCCCTCCTCCCGAGGGACACTGCATGTTATAGTTCTTTCAGCTGTGCACCATTGTTTTTATACAAAGGTCTTTTTTATGGGGTGGTCAGGTGTGGAGGAGGGAAAGTTTTCTGTAGTCTTATGATTAAACTCATTCTTTTAGTTGTTCTGGCATCAAGACTATGGCATTTAGACTTAAGACTATTTTCCATTGGTATAGATTCCTTCCCACTCACTCAGCCCCTTGCTGAGACAAAAATGCTAGAAGGGGATAGATTGGGAGGACTACTCTTCCACACTGTGATCAGGCTCTAATAAAACTGATGCCCCTGAAGGCTATGACTTTGTCAGGGAGAATCTTAAAAGAAATCCACATAATCACTTTTTTTTTCCCCTTCTCTCAGAGTCTAGTGGGTATCTTTCTCAGATTTCTACCATCAAGACCTGGTGGATTTCCTGACGTAAAGTCTGTGAAAATGTGAGGGATTCCACTGAAACTTCTGCTCCAACGAGTTTCTCACTCTTTAATACACATTCAACCTCCAGCAGTTCGTCAAAATGACTCTTTAAAACAATCTGAGAGTTTTTTTTTTTTTCTAAAGATTTTATTTATTTATTTGGCAGAGAGAGATCACAAGTAGGCAGAGAGAGAGGAAGGGAAGCAGGCCCCCTGCTGAGCAGAGAGCCTGATGCGGGACTCGATCCCAGGGCCCTGAGATCACGACCCGAGCTAAAGGCAGGGGCTTAACCCACTGAGCCACCCAGGTGCCCTAATCTGAGAGTTTTGAAGGGGCAGAGGGTGGGAAGTTGGGTGAGCCTGGCGGTGGGTATTATGGAGGGCACGTATTGCATGGAGCACTGGGTGTGGTGCATAAACAATGAATTCTGGTACACTGAAAAGAAATTGAAAAAGTAAAATATTATAATAAAAAAAGACAAGAAAAAAAATGGCTCTTTAAACTTCTGTACTACTTCATAGCTTAAGCAGCTTCTGCTCCAGGTAAGCAGATCATGTCTGTGGTGCTCTTGATATGCCTGTGTCTTCAGATTTTAGAGTTGTGGTTTGTTCTGCAACTTTAGTTCCTGTGGGCCAAACAATAAAGTAGGTTAAGTGTGAATCGCTTTTTCTTGTTGATACATTGGAAATGATGACTTTTCAAGCTCTTTACATATTGGGACTAAAACAACAAGTCCTCTAGATCAGCAGTATTTAAACCTTTTTCCTCTTCCAAGATGTTAAATTTTCTCTTTCTGAACATTGCTTTTGCTAAATCACATATATATCCATGCAGTATTTTCATGTTATTTTCAGTTGGCAGTTTATTCTAGTGTAACTTGGTATATGTTTTGTGAAAGGATTAGGAAGAAATATTTTACTAAACTTGCAAGTATTGAGGCTTTTCCTCATATTGTATTTATTGATTTGTAATTTAATTTTAGTTTTACAAGTTTGATCTTTTGCAATGTAATATGTTTTCATTTCTCATCATATGGTCTATCTTGATGAGTAGTCATTATATAATTTTTTAGATAAATGGGTATTCTAGAGCTATAAGATGTAGAGATGTTTGAGTTTTGCTCATTGTGTTGTTGAGGTCTTCTATATAATAATCAATTTTCAGCAATTCTATCAATTACTGAGAGATAGTTGATAAATTTCCCCACTGTGGTTGCAGATTTATCTTAAGTTTCTGTTTAGTTTTTTTCATATATATGTTTTTTAAGATTTTATTTATTTATTTGACAGACAGAGACCACAGGCAGGCAGAGAGGCAGGCAGAGAGAGAGAGGAGAAAGCAGACTCCCTGCTGAGCAGAGAGTCCAATGCGGGGCTCAATCCCACGACCCTGGGATCATGGCCTGAGCCGAAGGCAGAGGCTTTAACCCACTGAGCCACCCAGGTGCCCCAGTTTTTTTCATATATTTGAAAGTCATTCATATGCAATTAATCTATTTTTTAAAAAAACAGTTGGGTTTAGCTCTTGTGCTTTACTCTGTATTTTCTGTTAACCTGTTCCAATTATTATTTCTTTATAAATACATTTTTTATAAATGCCTTGTTTCCTATTGAGTAGTAGTAGTAGTATTTTATAATGAGTTCATGCTCCTTTATTGGCTTTTTAAGCTATGTATCTTTATATTATTTTTCATGGTTGCTGAAGGGATTGAAGGAGTACATTTTGTTTGTACCTTTCATACTTTGTGCTATTTTTATCATATATAATACTTAAACATATATTTTTAACCCCAACATATCTATGTATGCTATTGTTTTTCGTGCACATTTGTTTACTTTTATCAAAAAAGTTGCAAGGAGTGTATGAAAAAGTTTATTAAAACTTTCCCAGATACAATAGTTTTTAACATTTTGTCACATTTGCCTTATAACTTCTTTATATCATTTATGAATAGATAGTATGCGCCAAGTTTTTAAGTGTCTCGAATTCAAAATCATTTTGTTCACTTAGGGAAGAAAAAACATATATTGGAATTATAATATGCAAAATGAGGTTTGGCAATATATGCCTAGTGTCATTTTTAAAACTATTTAAATCTTTCAGTGTAGAAATAAATTTTATGAAATTAACCAGGGTTCTCTGCAGAATGCAAGTATTTTAACATTAGCTTTATTTGTCTTAGTTACAAATAAGGAAAATTTAAAGTTAGGCAAAATTAAATAAATTGTAATATGTCAGTTTGATAGAATATTAGACTGCAATCTATGATAATGTGGGTAAATTTCATGATGCAATATTAAATGCAAGCATGGTAAAAACCTGTATGTTTTATGCCATTTGCAATGACATGGATGGAACTGAGGGATATTATGCTATGTGAAATAAGTCAATCAGGGAAAGACAATTACCATATGATCTCACTCATATGTGAAATCTAGGAAACAAACCAGGAGATCATATGGGAAGAGAGAAAAAAATAAAACAAGATGATGTCAGAGAGGGAGACAAACCATAAGAGACTCTTAATCATAGGAAACAAACTGAGGGTTACTGGAGCAGGGGGTGAGGTAGTTGGGTGATGGACATTAAGGAGGGCATGTAATGTAATGAGCAACAGGTGTTATAATGATGAATCACTGACCTCTGCCTCTGAAACTAATTATACATTGTATGTTAATTGATAGAATTTAAATAAAAAATCAATCATTTAATCAGTCTCTTGGGAGTAGCACTAGAAATAAAGAAGTTAAATAATGAAACCACGTGCCAAATTGCCTTGGGCATAGGTCTGACCAAGATTAGTGTCTTATTTTGAACTGACTGCCCTTTTAGAATCAAGAATGATTTATGTCAAGTCATTCACAATGATCATCATCACCATCACCATCTGAGTGCCTGCATATGCTATGAATTTCTTATGGCAGATGGTTAATGTATCCCCCCCCCCCACCAAATTCTTATAACAGTTCTCCAAGATAAGTAAATAAAGTTTGATACAAAAAAGGAAAGAAAGAAAGAAAGACAAGACAAGACATTTGGGTAACTAGAAAGCCTGGGTTCAAATTTTGACTTAGTCCAATGGAACCATGAGTAGTCACTCAATACTTTAGTTTTCTCATCTGGAAAATGGCTTAGTAATAATACTTAAGCCCTGGATTGTTGGAAAGAGTGAATTAATTAATGTAAATAAAGCATTAGAAACAGTGCCTGGTATATCTGTATATATTAACTGACAGTGTATATGAGATAACATGTCTAATTGGCTAACAGGAATATTTATAAGCAATCCTAACTGGATGTGAAAACTCACTATGAATCTAATGTGATAAACTTAAATGTTTAAAATATTTAGAATTATTGTAATAGAGGAGTGTAACATATTTAGGAACTTTGTTTTGTGAACAAATATACATTAGTTATAGTATGAGTACTATAATAGGATGACCATGTATCCCAATTTTCTGGGATAGTCTTAGTTTTTGTGTGTTACTTTGAAGTATATGTTAATGGCCACATACTTTTACTCTAAAAACTAGCTTGTGTTAGATACTAAAGTATGTGCTCACCTTAGTAATTACATTTCTTAACCTCTCTGTTAGCTTATAAAATGGGAATGCTAACCGTTACAGTTGAAGTCAAGTAAGGAAAAAAAAATAATAACCACTCTGCAAATGCAAACATTAAATTTCCTACTCATATTTACTTTGCCCAGTCTTTCAGTTTACCTGTAAAATTATATGACTGGAAATAAGATGGTCATTGAAAAATCCCAAGAAGAATTACTATGGAGATTATGAAAGAGAAATATATATATATGTATATAGCACTGCAAATTAGGTGAAATTTGTGTAGTAGAACTGTAATCAACATAACCATTGATTTTTAAAACAACTATCATAGGAGCAATTTATTTTTATTTATTTTTTTTTTTTAGATTTTATTTATTTGGAAGAGAGAGAGAATGAGCAGGGGTGAAGGGAAGAGAGGGAGATACAGACTTCCTGCTGAGCAGGGACCTTGATGAGGGACTCAATCTCAGGATGCCAGGATCATAACCTGTGGTGAAGCCAGATGCTTAACCTACTGAGCCACCCAGCCCCCAGAAGCAATTTTTTTTTAAGATTTTTTTTTTTTTTTTTTAGTTGACAGAGAGAGAGAAATCACAAGTAGGCAGAGAGGCAGGCAGAGAGAGAGGGAGGAGGAAGCAGGCTCCCCACAGAGCAGAGAGCCCAACGTGGGGCTCGATCCCAGGACCCTGGGAACATGACCTGAGCCGAAGGCAGAGGCTTTAATCCACTGAGCCACCCAGGCGCCCCCAGAAGCAATTTAAATAGACAACAAAATCCAGTTGCCTGGCAACTGATTATAAAACTTCAAACAATAAAAAAGTATGCAATAATTTTTTTTTCCTGTCTATAACTACTGTATTCCTTTGGGATGGCTTTTTAAATACAAAACTGTTATGCACATCTTTGAATTGTAATTATGACAACTTAAGTCTGTTTGCCCCTCAAGGATACTATGAACATTACATTCATAAACTATTTTGATATCCTTAGAAGAAATACATATAAATAATATGCATTGTTGGGAATAGAAATTATTTACCTTGGGAATCTGACTGCCACATTGTATAATGCCAGTAAGACAGTTTACATATGACAGGGAAAAGGGATCTTTGAAATACATGTTGCAATAGCCAAATTATTTCTGTGTGTGTGTGTGTGTGTGTGTGTGTGTGTGTGTGTGTGTGTGTGTATGATTTTATTATTTTATCTTACAGAGACAGAGAGCGAGAGAGGGAACACAAGCCAGGGGAGCAGCAGAGGGAGAGGGAAAAGCAGGCTTCCTGCCAAGCAGGGAACTGGATGTGGGGCTCGATCCTAGCACCCTGAGATCATGACCTGAGCCGGAGGCAAACTGAGCCACCCAGGCACCCCTATATATTTTTCTTAAAATGAACTCTTAAATCTCACCCAGAATGAAGTACTATATATTAGGTTGAGGGTCTTTTCAACCAAAACCAATCATAAATGTGCAATTGCAAAATGTATCTTTAACTTCTTCAACCTCTAATTTCTCTTCTGTTTTCTATGACAGACATTAATCACCATGTGAGTCACATTAGACTCTCATGATTGCTCCTGTTCAAAATAAGTAACTGTGTTAACACAAAATTTGAACTCTCAAAGCAGACTTTTGTAAATCATGGATCTAACCAATCACCAAATTTTATTAATAATCCAAAAAGAAAGAACACAGCAATGATATTGCATTTCCTTCTAAAAGAGGTCAGAACTATTCCTTTACTTACTTTGAGTCTTTGGTTTGGGTAACGTATGTGTTGCCATGGCATATAAAGAGATATTGTTCTCAAAGAAAGCCATTTCCATTTTGATTTTCCTGTTCTATACTGTGTTAAAAGCTACCCAGAAAGAAGTAGTCTATATGACTATTTTCCATTCTTCCAAATCCACTTAACCCATGAACTAAGTGTTCTGTTGTTCTAGTTCTTGTTATATTATTTTGGCTTTGTTTTTTTTTTTTGTTGTTTTTTTTTTGTTTTTTTTTTCAGTAAGAAAGGAAGACAAACCAGATTTGTTTTCCCAAAAATCAATTTTAAAGCAAGGACTCTCCATTATTATATATCTGTAGTAAAAATCATCAGTCTGTTTACGAAGAGTTACTTCTTGGTTTCTATTACATGCATATTGGACCACTTAATGTTGCCTCACATATCAAAACAGAACTAACCAACCAACCTACACTCCTTCCTTCCTCTCTCTCTCTCTCTCTCTTTCCCTCCCTTCCTTCCTTCCTTCCTTTTCTTCCTTCTTTGAAAATATGGAACACTTCACAAATTGGTATGTCATCCTGCACAGGGGCCATGCTAATCTTCGTATCATTCTAGTTTTAGTATATGTGCTACTGAAGTGAGCATGAAAACAGAACTACTTAAAATAAATATTTCCCCATTACTTAAATTGGATAATTTCTATTAATCGTCTGCAATTTCATTGACCATCATATCATCCTCTCTCATCTTCTATTAAGTCTATCTATTAAATTTTTCATTTTAAGCACTGTGATACTCCCTTCTAGAATTTCAACATAATTACTTTTACCCTTACCGTATCAATGCTTGGATTCCAAATCTATCCAATTATTTTGATCTCAGTTTCACTTCTGTCATTGATTGTATTTATAACAGCTAATAAAAAGGTTTAAATATTTAAAATATTTAAAAATAAATAAATAAATAAATAAATAAAATATTTAAAAATCTGTTAATTTAAATATTGGAGTCATCTCTGGACTTGTTTTTTCATTTTATTTTTTTGACCGCCTTTGATCTTGGGCAATGGCTGTCATTTTCCTGTGTCTCCGTGTGTTAAAAAACTTCAGATTTATTTTGTTCATCAGTGATTGTACATTATGAAAACTCTGAATTTTATTATCTCTGTCTCTTAATAGTGTTTAGTTTCATTCGAGAAAGCAAATAAATTAAGAACTGATCCTTTTTGTGTGGTGATATGTCAGATAACTCTGTTTCAGTGTTGCTCTTAGTTTATGATGAGCGCCCTCATTCCAGGACACAGTCTTTCTTCTAAGCATGGATCTTCTGGAATTTTAAATGAAAGCTCAGAGTATGTCCTTTGTTTCTCTAACTTGTCATATTCAAACTCCAAACTATTTTTCTTTTGTGCTGGAGTCGGCAGAAATATCAGCTCTTTAAACCTTCTACCACTTGCTTTCCTTGGGAATACTGGTATTCTTAACCAAACCAAGCACTATTCTTGGGGCAGTCAGTTTTGAGAGCTGTTTTATGCAGATGTCAGGCACAATCCTCTTCATATTGCAGGACTTTCTTTCTCAATTTATACCTTCTTTGGGGCCCCTGAATTTTTTTTTTTTTAATTTTGAATGCAATTTAATGTTATGAGAAAAGTAATCTACATAACTGTGTAAATATATGACATCATTTTCATAAAGATAAATACATATGTTGTGTACATATACCAAAAGGTCTTAACAAATAATCAAAATGTTATCTCTGGGAAAATTAACAGTGGCTTTTCTTTTAGCTTTTCACTGTACTTTCTCGTTTATGTAATCTATTACTTTTACAAAACAAAAGAAAAATACATGTTTTAAAGGATAGAATAGTAAAAGGAAAATTGTGTGCTAAGAGTGAACATGGCATCTCATTTTTTAAAACGTGGACAAAATTTAAGGGGTAAAAATCACAGCCTACTTCTGGTTCTGGCTGTATTTTCCAATATGAACTTTTCAACTCATAGGGCCTTATGCATAAAGGCCCTATGCAAACTACTTTGCACCAGAAAATACACTGCAACAGAGACCATCGGCACCCACAAGAATGTGCTTCCTGCAATAAGCCAATTAAAGAGACAAAGATAACAGCTCTAAGGTGTCAATAGCTAAAATTAACAGCTCCTGATTTGGGGGGCCCCTGAATTTTGTTATTTGCTATATCATATCAATAAGCTAATCTTTCTTCTAGGTTTTCTTCTTTTTTCTAGGTGCTCTACACTGTGTAGACCAAAGGGGAAAAGGTGATATAAAGTTGGATTTAATCCAATGGATTACCGTCATTCAAAGATTGAATCCTCTCTAGTTTCTCCCTTATTTTGGGTCCTCTCCAATTGTTTTAAATAGCTGTTTTAGCATATATTTAACCCATAATTAATATTAAATATTATATCCTTTAGGAGATAATATAAGCTATTAGGACTAAAACACCTTTTTTTTTTTTTTTGACATAGCTTTCTTCCAAGTTCAAAGAGCAAAGAAATACAATCGATAAGAATATAGAAAATATGAAGGACAAAATTAGCGAGCCTGACAACAGCAGACATTCAACCAATGTTAAAAGAGTGCACATTGTGTTCAAATGCATGTGAATTATTGATCAAAATCGACTATACACTGCACCATAAATAAAGCCTCAAATATTTCAAGGAACACTTGTATGTTCTTAAGTGAAAAGTGAAATGAAATTTGAAACTCTCGTTGTTTAGGAATCATCATAATTCCAAAGGATTCATTGATCAAAGAACAATCATAGAAATTGTAAAATATTTGTAATTGAATAATTATAAATGATAAATCTTCTGGGCTATAAGTAGAGCTGTATTTTAAATGCATATAGTAAAAATAAATAACATTTAATGACCTTCATCCTGTATCTGAAAACAGATGGGAAAGTAGAACTAAATTTCATAAAGTAAAAGGGAATACATAGTAATGATGATAGTATCAATTAATAAAATTGAAATTAAATTTACTTGAGATAGCCTTGACAAAGCAGAAGGATTGTTATTTGAAATTGTTAATAAAAATGATAAACCCTTGGCAAGTGGCAGGAAAAGAAAGAACAACTAAAATCTGAAACACGAGTGTCAGACATTTAGAAAAACACATCATATTGTGACTGACTAAAAAGTTAAAAATCCAAGTAATCCTATATCTAGTAAAGAAATAGAATCTGTACCAAGAATTTTCTCAAAATAAAAATCTAGATCCAGAAGATTTCACTTGTTAACTTAACAAAGCAAACTAAAATACCAAGGTTACAATATTCTTTACTCATAGAGCATCATACAATGTTTTTGATGAGTGTATGATAACATTACGATAAAACCTGGCAAGGAAGTTAACGATAAAGTTGGCTTCTTAGTTTTATCCATAAACATAGATTCAAAAATCCTAAGCAATATTTTAGCTAAGTAGATACAGTGTTATATAAAAAGGGTAATATATCATGACCATTTAGGATTAACTCTAGGAATGCAAGTTTAGTGTAAAATTTATATAGAGAATAATGTTTGAACATTAATAAAATAAATGAGCGAAATCATATGATTAATTCAACATTTGCAGGAAAGGCAGAATAAAATTAAATAATTAATTCATTATAAAATCAACTGCCAAATTAGGAATAGAAGAGAACTACCTTAATGAGAGTTTAAACTTACTCCACAACCATGGAAATCTGTTTGGCCATACTTACTAAATACGAATTTAGTAGATGTTATTTACAAGCTCACTAGGTACAGAAATTTCACTCTTCTAAATGCCCAATGGAAGTGAGGGCAAATATTCACCAAAAAATACACAAAAGATTGTTGTTAAACGTAATTTGAGGAATATTGGAATTTTTGAATTTATTTGAGGAAAGATTTGAATTGGGCAGCACTAAACTGGAAGTGGTTAGGAACACTCCATGCAAAAGCAATGAATAGTCTTCTTATAAAGAAGACGTAGAAGCAAAACAAGGAGCTTATTTCAATGGCTATAGCTGCTTAATAGTTTCCCTTTTGGGGAAAGGCTAGTTGGAGGTTTTTGATTGGTTGTACGCAGGTGTTGTTGATTTCTTAATCTTGACATAGTTAAATGCTTAGATTTTGTTTTGCTTACTTAGGTTGGTGAAATGTTAGAGGGACCTCAATCTAATGACTTCTTTGTTTAATTACCTTAACAGTACTTAAATTGTTTAAATTTTTAATTAGTTTTTAAAAGAAATGTTTATTAATTATTTTTAAAGACTTATTTATTTGACACCTAGAGAGAGAGAAAGAAGGAGCACAGGGAGGGATGGAGGGAGAGGGAGAGAGAAACTTTAGCAGCCTCCTCAGTGAGCTTGAAGCCCAGCATGGGGGCTTGATCTCATGACCTTGAAATCTTGACCTGAGCTTAAACTAAGTCCATGCTTAACTGACTACACCACCCAGGGGCCCCTCAATTTTAATAATTGAACAATATAAGCATATTCATAATCATTTTTACAGCAAACAACATGAATTTTCATAGAGATGATAGATAAATTATTTTTATGTGATGGCAAACTATGCTATAATGCCAATGAAGAAATTAAGATCACAGAATCATGATGAATTTCACAAATTAAACGAGAGGAAAAATCTATACATATATATAAATATGTGGTATCTACAGAGTTGGCTTTCTGACTTTTGCACAGGGTCCACACTTGGCTTAATGTTCTAGTGTCACCATCTTGAAAATCTTAATGCATTTTAAATAAGTGCCCTAGCCATTTCATTTTTCACTGAGCCTCTGAAATTATGCAGCCAATTCTGAGTATATGATTCCATGTATATAAATGGAAAAAAAAAGGTCCTTTTAATATATGGATTATAAGTTTAGAGAATAGTTATCATGGAATAAAAAGAATCAGTGATTACTGGGAGAGGTCTCTGGATATAAATAAGTAAATATTCTTTTTCTAGATGTAGTTCCTGATTTTATGAGTAGCCTTCATGATAATTTATTGAACACTTTTATGTAGATATGTTATACTTAATTTAAAAAATTTTTACAAAAGAATTACTTGATACTGTTGTTTTTACATCATTTATGGGAGTCTAGTGCCTTAAAATTTTCTTTGGATAATGTCAGTTATGAGGTCCCAATTTTTGATAACAATAAGTCCATTTAATCTTCTGTCTCTCAGTAGAAAATAGAATCAATGAATGCCTGATTGGATTTACATTATCTGTATCTTCCACTATGTTTTTATGGGCTGGTTACTTGTAATTAACATTGGCAAGTTGACATATCTGAGAATTAGCAAAAAGAACAGGAATTTTATGTTTGATTCCTTTGCCTTTATAATATACATGTCCTTAATTATGAGAGATTCAAGTCAAAGAGTAGTGCTCAAAATTCAGAGGGAACAATAGCATTTTATTCATCCAGGCAAAGCAGTTGTGCTCAATGGCCCTAAATACATCTTGCAGTGGGACTTTAAGTGGGGTGCTGATCTTTGTGCCTCTTTGGAAATTAGTGTGTCATTTGGGAAAATCTTAAATGAAAGACAATTGCCACAAAGATTTTTTATAGATGAGAATTTTCCTATTTAAGCACTCCCTATTATATTGCATAATTTGAACCTGTGGTTTTGTGGCACATTATGGATTTATTTTTCAGAAATTGTTGCATTGGGAAAGAAAACTTTAATGGAGAAATATAAAACTAGATAAAGTTAAATTAAAGAAGAGATACTGATCATTTTAAGTTCTTTATCCATAAATCATTATCAGATACATCAAATATTAAGTACTAAAAAAGTTTTTTAAATTCCTATTAAATTTTTAAAAAGTTCATCCTGCTTCATATATATACAAATATGTACCTATGGTATACAGCCAAATAGACAGAATTACAGCTTATCGTAGCAGAAATTGCAGCAGAATAGATTTATTATCCTTAATTTGAACAATCAAAAAGTGAATATAACAGAGGAATATATATTAATTTTTTGTTTTAAAATCCTACTTTTGAATATTATAGTGGCCTTTGTTCTTAAAAATAGCTAACACAATTACAGTATTAGTTCTAAAGATTTTTCTTAGATTTGAAATTGCAGCCAGTGTTGGCAGAACCTGAAAGTCTTTGAAATTCTGCTTTATTCCCTCACAATCAGCCTATAGCCATAGATAAAAAATATCCATTTTATCTCTGATTGCCATAGCCAGGGCTCTATAGTTAATGTTCTGATTTCCCAGCAGGGACGCATTATTGGAAGTTGTGCTTCAGGGTGTCCCTTTTTTTCTTACGCATACTACTGGTTGACCCACTTCAGCTCACAGTAAAAAAGCTGCTCCTCAGCCCTCAGCCACATGGCAAAAGCATTACAAGATTATGTTTAGGCAATGATGATCATCAAATTTCATAGTCATATGGTTGCCCATCCCAGCACCAGCCTCCCCCATCCTTTGCGCCAAAGGACACAATTAACTTGAAGAGAGTAAAATACAACCTGATTGTTAAGTGTCCCCCCGAGCCCCCAAAAAACAAAACAAAACCCAAAAAACAGTAAAAAAAAACAATCCCCCAAACCTTTTCAAAACAATGAGTATCATTTATACAGTGCATGCCATCGTGTATGCCATACTAGGGAATTAGCTGTAGTTTCAAATAAAAGCCAGCTGTAGTTTCAAATAAAAGCCATATAGTAATAGCACAAGAAGAAGCAAAAGAACAATGACAGAAAGGGAAGCTTTTGGTTAGAGATAAGTGAACAAAATCAAGGACAGGTGATTCTTTGGTTAAAGCCAAGAATATGGGTGTGGGTGTGTGTGAGAGAGAGAGTGTGCGTGTGTGTGCACGTGTGTGCTTGTATGTGTGTGGGTGTGTGTGAGTGAGTAAAAAAGGGAAGGAGGGAGAGAGAGAGTAGTATCCAAACACCATAAAAAGGCGTATACAGTAAAGTCTAAATTCTGGAAACTATAGTTTGAGAGAGCCAAGAATATCATGCAAAAATGAGATAATTTGCAAATTTGGTTTCCTTGAGGCTTTTAGAGGAGGGATGGAAACGTTACTGGCCAGAGAACAAGAGAATAAGGATGTAGGAAAGAGAATGGCTGCCTGCTGGGTGCTTCCCAGGCAGAAGAATTCTCAAAGACATTTTTAAGAGCATGAGCTTCATGGTTCTTGATTTCTTTCTTTTTTTTTTTTTTTTTTAAGATTTTATTTATTTATTTGACAGAGAGAGACCACAAGTAGGCAGAGAGGCAGGCAGAGAGAGAGGAGGAAGCAGGCTCCCTGCAGAGCAGAAAGCCCGATGTGGGGCTCCATCCCAGGACCCTGGGATCATGACCTGAGCTGAAGGCAGAGGCTTTAACCCACTGAGCCACCCAGGCGCCCCATGGTTTTTGATTTCTGTTTCACCTGAAATCATGAAAGGCCAATGACATTTTGGAATCTTTGCACATACTTAATTACATATAACATCTTCTGTTAAATTTTTGTGATAGTCTAAGGAAGAGTTAGAGAAAGATAAATAAAATCACTAGATTCAACTAGAAAAAAAAGGTGTATTATTACATGTTTTTGTAATGGGTTCCCTGAGGTATTGATTTCTCTTCTAACTATTCTTTTACTCCCCACTTTTAATCTCCAGTTGAATTTTTTCTTCTGTCTACTGGAGTGAGATTAAATGAAAGTTGGACAAATCTAATTGTCAATATTATATTTCTGTGGGTATGAAAGCTGACTGTAGCATCTCTTCTAAAATGAAATAATCATTGTCTCACCATGAGCAGGACATTGTGATAGACACAAGGCAAGAGTATTCAGGAGATTATAAATTTTGAAATTCCTAATTTAGTTGAAAATCAAAAAACCAGTATAGTCTCTACATATACTGCCCCTGAGGCAGCTACTTCATTTTTTTTAATGTTTTATTTTATTTATTAGTTCCAGCTAGTTAACATACAATGTACTATTAGTTTCAGGAGTAGAATTTAGTGATTCATTACTTACATATAACACCCAGTGCTCATCCCAGATGCCTTCCCTAATATTAACCCATCATCCATTTAGCCCATGTCCCACCCAAAAAACTCTTTCCATCAACCTCAGTTTGTTCTCTATAGCTTAAGAGTCTCTTATGGTTTGCTTTCCTCTCTTTTTTTTCCCCTTCCCCATGTTCATCTGTTTTGTTTCTTAAATTCCACATATGAATGAAATCATATATTTGTCTCTCTCTGACTTGCTTTGCTTAGCATAAAACTCTCTAGCTCCATCCACATTGTTGTAAATGGCAAGATTCCATTCTTTTTTTGTGGCTGAGTAATATTCCATTATATGGGTGTATGTGTGTGTGTCTGTGTGTGTACATACCACTTCTTTTTTATCTAATCATCAGTCAGTGGACATTTGGGGTCTTTCTATAATTTGGCTACTGTTTTTTGTTTTTTGTTTTAAGGTTTTATTTATTTACTTATTTGACAGAGAGATAGAGTCAGAGGGCACAAGCGGAGTGAATGGCAGAGGGAGAGGGAGAAGCAGGCTTCCCACTGAGCAGGGAACCCAATGCAGGGCTCGTCCCAGGACTCTGGGATCACAACGCAAGGCAAAGGCAGACACTTAACAGACTGAGCCACCCAGTTACCCCAATATAATTTAGCTACTATAAGTATCTAAGTACACATCTTCCTTCAAATCAGTATTTTTGTATCTTTTGGGTAAACACGTAGTAGTTCAATTGCTGGGTCGTAGGATAGTTCTATATTTAACTTTTTGTGGAACCTCCTCCATACTATTTGCCAGAGTAGCTGCACCAGTTTGCATTCCCACTAACAGTTTGAGAGTGTTCTCCTTTCTCCACATTGTCACCAATGTCTTCTGTTTCCTGTGTTGTAAATATTAGTTATCCCAACAGGTGTGAGGTGGTATCTTAATGTAGTTCTTTTTTTTTTTTTTTTTTAGATTTTATTTAACCATTTGACAGAGAGAGAGAGTGTACAAGAAGGCCTTGATGTAGGTGGAGAGAAAAAGGAGAAACAGGCTCCCTGCAGAGCAGAGAACCTGACGTAAGTCTTGCTCCAGGACCCTAGGATCATGACCTTAGCCAAAGGCAGATACTTAGCCATCTGTGCTGCCCAGGTGCACCTCAGTATAGTTTTGATTTGAATTTCCTTGATGGTGAGTGATGTTGAACCGGTTTTCATCTGTCTGTTAGCCCTCTGGATGTCTTTTTTGGAAAAATGTCTGTTCATATCTTTTCCCATTTTTTAAACTGGATTATTTGGTTTTTTGGGTGTTGCATTTGATAAATTCTTTATAGATTTTGGATACTAACCCTTTATCAGATAGGTCATTTGAAAATATCTTCTCCCATTCTGTAGGTTGCCCCTTAGTTTTGTTGGTTGTTTCCCTGGCTGTGCAGAGGATTTTTATCTTGATGAAGTTGCAATAGTTCATTTTTGCTTTTGTTTCCCTTATCTCAGGAGACATGTCTACTAAGAAGTTGCTATGGCTGAGGTCAAAGAGGTTGCTGCTTTTATTCTGCTGTAGGATTTTGATGGTGTCCTGTCTCACATTAGGTCTCTCATCAACTTTGAATTTATTTTTGTGTATGGTGTAAGAAAGTGGTTCAGTTTCATTCTTCTATATCTTGCTGTCCAGTTTTCCCAACACCATTTGTTGAAGAGACTGTCTTTTTTCCATTGGATATTATTTTGTGCTTTCTCATAGTTGACATATAGCTATGTGTCCATTTCTGTGTTTTCTATTCTGTTTCATTGATCTGTGTGTCTGCTTTTATGCCGATACCACACTGTCTTGATGACTAGAACTTTGTAATTTACTTTGAGTCCAGAGTTGTGATGCATCCAGCTTTGCTTTTGTTTTTCAAGATTGCTTTAGCTATTTGGGGTCTTTTGTGGTTCCAGAACAATTTTAGGATTGTTCTAGCCCTGTAAAAAATGCTGGTGGTAAAAAAAAAAAAAAAAAAAAAAAAAAAATGCTGGTGGTATTTTGATAGGGATTGCATTATATGTGTAGATTACTTTGGATGGTATAGACATTTTTATAATATTTTTTCTTCCAATTCATGAGCATGGATGTTTTTCCATTTCTTTGTGTCATCTTCAGTTTTTCTTTTCATCAGTGTTCTTCAGTTTTCAGAGTACAGCTCTTTCATCTCTTTGGTTAGGTTTATTTGTAAATATCTTCTTGTTTTTGGTACAGTTGTAAATGGGATTGATTCCTTGATTTCATTTTCTGCCACGTCATTATTGGTATACAAAAATGCAGATTTCTGTACATTGATTTTGTATTCTGCAACTTCATGTATCAATTCTAGCAATTTTGGGGTGGAGTCTTTTGTATTTTCTGTATCGAGTACCATGTCTTTTATAAATAGTGAAAATTTGACTTCTTCCTGGCTGATTCGGATGCCTTTTATTCCTTATTGTTGTCTCATTGCTGAATCTAGAACTTAAAGTACTGTACTATCTTAATTAACAATGGTGAGAGTGGACATCCCAGTCTTCTTCCTGACCTTGGTAGAAAAGCTCTCAGTTTTTCCCCATTGATATTAGCTGTGGGTCTTTCGAATATCCTTTATGATGTTAAGGTATGTTCCTTCTATCCCTACTTTGTTGAGGGTTTTTATCAAGAACGGTTGCTCTATTTTGTCAATGGTTTTTCTACATCTATTGAGAGGATCATATGGTTCTTATCCTTTCTTTATTAATGTGGCATATCACATTGATTGATTTGTGAATATTGAACCACCCTCACAACCCAGGAATAAATCCTACTTGGCTGTGGTGAACAATTCTTTTAGTATACTGTTGGATTCAATGAAGCAGCTACATTCCTGTTGTTCAGGTAAACCTTTACTATATAAATATGTCTGTGGCATATTAATTCTTATAGAAAAGTAATATATTATCCTGCTTACATATTACCCATTCAAATGAATGATAAAAATTATTCATTAATTTCAGCCTGATATGGTTTAAATAAGCATTTTTGTTAAATCCAAGTTGAAATTTTCTTGAAGTCCTCATTAATGTTCTGTCACTTCTCCCAGATTATCCCCTTTGTCTGTCTTTTGAGCCACAGGGAAGCTGAAAGAAAATTCATTAGGATTTTTTAAATTCTTATGTTCTATATGAATAGCCTATTTTACCCATATGGAAAATTATTTTCAGAACAAAAGTAACTTATTTCATACCCACTGAAGTTGAAAAATATTACTTTGGTAGTTTGCAGAAACCACAGAAATACCAGCTGTATGAAGTATTAAAATAATTACAGTTATTTTAGAAGTTATGAGTTTTTTATTGATTATAATAATGGATTGAGGTGAGGGCATTTTCTTTGTACCCTAAGAGGCTTCAACATATAATGAGGTATAATATTAAGAAATAGTCATTTAAGGAAACAATTTCTCACTATAGAAAATAAGTCTCTGTTATTAAAATTATGTAAGATACTGAAAGAGTCTCTTTTCCAGTAATATGATTGTTAATCAATTTCTGGTAAAAGGATGGATTAATATTAGTTGTTCCCATTTTTTCTCACTTGTTTCTAGATGGTTTTAAGCACTTAGAATTCATTTTCTCTATTTTAAAAAGTCATCTGAGTGTATTGGTTTGCCCTTCTGGATCACAGAGCATATCTGTGGGCTTGTAGGCAATTCCTGGCCAAAGAATTTCCAGTATTATTCTTCATTCCACAGGAGACTGGGCCTTTCTTGATCTCACATCTTCTATTAACCATTATATGTGGCATTACATTTTAATGAAACCCCTGGATTGAGAACGTGAGCCCTTTTAATTCTAAGTGCTTTCTGACTGGGAAGTGAAGGGACACTTAACGACTAGAACTGGAGTGTGAAATTACAACCAACGTTTCATGAATTCAGCCCTCTCCTTTCCATAAGCTTACTCCCCTGAACAACCACCTTGGAGGAATCCCTTTCACCTTCAAGTTGCCTGTGCATTCATGATCTCTTTCTTTGCCTTCACCTGAAAACATGGTCTTAGGGAAAATGAACAATATTCAGAATTTAAACAACAATAGGCAGTATTTATTAACTCATGATAGTATTGACATTTGAAATAAGTAACACTTTTCCTCAAGTTTTTCTTTATGAAAGCTAAAATGTAAGCTAAATTAGATATAAATGAGACAAGTAGTAAAGTTTAAAATATCAATATTGAACTCTGCCTCTGAAACAAATAATACACTATATGTTAATTAATTGAATTTAAATAAAAACAAAAAAATCAATCATTGAAGGATATTTGTATTTTAACAATGACATCACATAGTGATCAAGCATTAATGTCATCAAATTATCATTCTAAGTTCTAGTAAATCCCCAAAACTATGATTTTTAATTAGGGACACATTAAAATGATATTAACAAAAGTGGAGAGTCAGATCATCTTCTCTGACTAGAATATGTCTCTGAGAATATTATAGATAGAAACTACGGACCATTTGAGTATAATAGAGTATCACAACTTTTCTTGAGTCTTGAAATGTTTAAGCATTCATTCATTCATACATAAACAAGGATGACAACAACAACGAAAAAGATTACTCTTCAAGGCACTGAATTAGGTACCCAAAAGAAACATTGTTCCTGCATTCATAGGACTTATTTTCTAACAAGAGAGCAGACAGTAAACAAAGACTACAGAATTAATGTGATTGAGAATAATACTATAAAGGTAAAATACATAATGCTATGATAATTGTATTTATCAGCATTACATAAACAGGATTCTTTAGGTTATACCTGTACTGAAGATGAAGTAGGATTTTCCTAGGTAAAGGCAGCTGAACCTCAAAGCAGGCATAAAAGCTTTACTGCCCATGGCCTGGGGTAGTTTGCAGATAGAAATGTAACAAAATACAGTGATTGGTGACCTCCAAATTGCATTGGTTCTTAAGGCTTCTCAGTGGTCCATATACCTCTTAAAAGACTCTTAAGTTCATCTTCATTCATTCATTCATTCATTCTTTCATTTATTTTACATGCTCTCTTATTTTCTTCTCACATTTCTTTAATGTGTGTTCTTCTGGAATTATTATACCAATCTGTCATTATGTTTAGATGTGGATCTAAAATAATGTGAGTTAATTAAACCAAGAACTCTAAGCCCTACAGTTTTTCTCTGTACCCTGCTGCCTTCTACCATTCAGCCTGTGGTGTCCGCTGAGAGGGAAAGTATGTGTGACTGAGAGGAGAAGAAGACATGGCTTACTTTAGTCTTCATAATAAAGTTTTGTGGATTTTTTTAAAGATTCTATCTATTTATTTGACAGACAGAGATCACAAGCAGGCAGAGAGGCAGGCAGAGAGAAAGAGAAGGAAGCAGGCTCCCTGCTGAGCAGAGAGCCCGATGCAAGGCTCGATCCCAGAATCCTGGGATCATGACCTGAGCCTAAGGCAGAGGCTTTAACCCACTGATCCACCCAGGTGCCCCAATAAAGTTGTTTTTAATTGATATTTTAAACCATAGTAAAGATAATGTAACCTAAAATTCACATTACTTTTATTTATAAGAGCTGGACACTTCAGAGAGGGGAGATATTTATCTTTCTTTCGTGCCTGTAAATCTGTTTTGCCACAATACTTCTAATCAGTGGCATAAAACAATAAACATTAATTTTCTCAGACATCAGTAGATTTGCTGGAAACTGAGAGATTGAAAATGCTTTTAACCTTGGTGGCTCTGCTGCACTAAGCTAAACACCCACACACCTTCAAATGAGATGGGGATCTGCCTTTCTAGACTGCCCACAGTAAGCACACACACACACACACACACACACACACACACAATTTCAGTAATGTTTAACAAAAAGCATTTATTTAGTTCCTACTTCCTCATTGTTAAATGAGGGCCCACAGACCTTGGCTAGACTTGGCTGGGGACATGTATGTGTATACCGTTGGTCCATGTTTTTCTTATATCCCCTGGGACCACCAAGCTTATTAATCCATGTTGTTATGGTGATGACAGTACTGCAGGAGCAAGCTCAGTTGCCCAAGCACCTTTTGAAATGTTGCTTGCATTCTATCTAAGAACCTCCCAATGGATAAATCCAGTCATGATGCTGAGCCCAGAATCAAAGTAGGAGGACACTGCAGTCTCATATGATGAAAAGTATGGATGTAAAATTCTGTCACAGAGATAGAGTCAAGAGTTGGAACAAGCAGCAAGTGTACTAAGTTTAATTTTTTTAATTTGATGTGGTAAAAGAAACATAATAAAAAAATACACTCTTAAACTTTCGTAAAAGAATAGTTCTGCGATATTAACTACCTTCATATTGTTGTTCAATCATCACTATTGTCCATTTCCAGAACTCCTTTCATCTTGCAAAATTAAAACTTTATAATTATTAAACAATAATTTCCTAGTGCCCCTTCCCTTTGGCCCTGGAAACCACTATTCTATTTTCTGTCTGTATGATTTTGGCTACTCTAGATACCTGATATAAGTGGGATATAGTAGCTGGCTTTTGGTGACTGGTTTCATTTCACTTAGCAAAATATCCTCATACATTGCATCATATGCCAGAATTTCCTTCCTTTTTAAGGCTAAATAATATCCCATGGTATGTATATACAATATTTTCTTATCTATTCATCTTTCAATGGGTAGTTGAATCACTTCCACATTTTAGCTGTTGTGAATAATGAACATGGTTGTACAAGTATCTTGTTGAGATTCTGATTTGAATCTTTTTTTATATATACTTAGAAGTGGAATTGCTGGATTATATGGTAATTCTATTTTTTATTTTTGGGGGAGTTGCTATACTGTTTTCCACAGAGGGTGTATTATTTTGCATTCTCATCATCTGTGTATAGGGATTCCAGTTTCTCTATATCCTCACCAACACTTATTTTGTATTTGGTGTGTGTGTGTGTGTGTGTGTGTGTGTGTGTGTGTGTGTGTGTGTGTTGATAGTAGCAATTCTAATGGATGTGAAATGGTATGTTATTGTGGTTTTAATTTTCATTTATTTAGTGGTTAGTAACATAGAGCCACCCCTACTCTCTTTTTGTTGCTACATTTTTGCATCCTTTCACTTTCAAACTCTGTGTCTTTGTATCTAAAGTGAATCTCTTTTGGACAGCATATAGTTGGTCCATGTATTTAAATCTATTCTGCTGATATTTGTCTTTTGGTTGGAGGGTTTAATCCATTACATTTAAAGTAATTACTGATAAGATGGGACCGATCTCTTTCATTTTGCTTTTTTTTTTTTTCCTCTGCATGCCTCTTGTGGAATGAATATGTCATTGCAAAATTATATATTGAAATCCTGTGCCCAATGTGATAGTATTTAAAGGTAGGGTCTTTGGGAAGTATTTAGGGTAAGATGAAGTCATGAAAGTGGATCCCTCATGAATGGGATTCATGCTCTTTTACATCATGGGAGAGTTTGCCTTCTCTCTGTTTTTATGGTATGTGAGGGCACAAAGAGAAGTTGGCAGTCTGTAACCTGAAAGAAAGCTCTCAAAAGAATCTGACCATGATGACACCCTGACCTCAAAATTCCATTCTCTAGAACTGTGAAATTTCTGTACTCAGAATTTCTTTCTCAGAACTGTAGATTTCTGTTGTTTATAAACCACCCAGTCTATAGTACTTTGTTACAGCAGGCCAACTGAGTAAGTAAGATGATGCCTTTTAGATTTTTTTGTCACTCATATCCTGTATTAGTCTCTTTTGTGTTTAACTGTTTTGTTTGCTTGTTTGTTTGTTTTTTTGCTAATAAAACATTTTAGTCACCTTCTTATTTGTTTTTGGTATATATCCTGTTTCCTATGTAGTTATCATGGGAATTATAGTTTTTCATTCAAAAGTTATAACACTACGATTTGAGTTTATATTAGCTTAACTTTGATAATATTTAAAAAATCCACTCATTTACAACTCTATCCCCACCTTCTCAGTTATTGATGCCATAAAATACATGTCCAAAAAAGTTAAATAATTGCTTTTTTGTATATTTGTATCTTAAAATTTTTAGAAACCAAAATGTAGAGTCATAAACCAAGGTTACAATAATGTTGGCTTTTATCATTGCCCATATATTTATATTTATTGATATCTTTTATTTCTTCATGTAGCTTCTAGTTACTATCTAGTATCCTTCAACTTCAACCTAGAGGATTTCCTTTAGGATCTCTTACAGGGCAGGTCTAGTGATAATTAACTCCTTCAAACTTTTGTTTAACTGGGAATAGCTTAATTTCTTCTTCACTTTTGAAGGAAAGTTTTGGCAGGTATTGGATTTGGTTGACAGTTTTTTCTTTTATTGCTTGGACTGTATCAGCTCATTGCTGTCTCGCCTTTTAAGTGTCTGATGAGAAATCTGCTGATGATCCTATTGGTGATCCCTCCTATGTGACAAGTTCCTTCTCTCTTGTTACTTTTAAGAGTTTATCTTTGGCTTTTGTTGATTTAATTATAATGTGGCTTTTTTTGGGTCTCTTTGAATTCATCCTACTTGGATTTTGTTGAGATTCTTAGATTTTTATATTCATGTCTTTCATCAAAATTGGGCCATTTTCTCATTATTTTTTTAAAAAGTATTGCACCTCTTTTTCTCTTCTATTTTTGGAACTTTTACAATGTGTATGTTTGTCAGCCTGATGGTATCTGACAGGTCCCTTAAGTTCTGTTCATTTTTGTTTAATTTCTTTTTTTTTCTGTCCCTCATACTCAGTTTTCCTGTCTTTAAGTTCACAGATTCTTTCTTCCACTTGCTCAAAACTGTCTTTGACTCTTTTAGTAAATTTTTCATTTCAGTTATTTTACTTTGCAGCTCTAGAATTTATTTTAAATTTCTTTTTTTTAGATTATCTATCTCTGTATTGAAATTTACATTTTGTTCATACATAGCTATCTTAACTTTCTCTACGTCTTTAGTTCTTTGAGCATCTTTGAGAGAATTGTTTTACAGTTTGTTTCCAATAGGTCTGCTGTCTTTTCAGGGACTGTTCTTGTTTTATTTTTGTTTTTACTTTTTCCCCTTTGAATTAGCCTTACTTCCTTGTTTCTTTCTATGCCTTATCACTTTTTATTGAAAACTGGGTAACTGGAAATAACTGGAAATCAGTTTTATTTGTTTATTTATTTATGCATTTTTTTATATTTTGCTTTTGATTATTTTAGGGTGCCTCTTGGTAAAGTTCAGCTTGAGATGTAAACTTAAACTTCTCAGATTTTTTGCAAGCCCATGCCTTTCTCTGGGCATGTACAATTTTTCCTCTATATGCAGACACTTTTTTGAATATACTCATCTTTAATATCTGACTCCTGGAAAGAGAAAAAGAGAAAAATAAAGGTTAGGAGAATACCAGCATTTTAAACCCCATAGATGTTACCAGGAAGGGAAGGTCTTGCTACAGTGAATGGATGCAACTATGGCTGCTCACTTCTCTGTCTATCTCCATCATCAGAATCAGCAGTGATCAGAACACAGATCCTCAAGATTTGGAGAATAGTATCCTTATTTTCCACTCCATCCCACAAATTGCATAAACGTTGCTCCATGAATACTTGAAGGCTTCCTGCCCTGTGGCTGGGTGTTAGGAGTTGGGTAGCTACTGCTGAGCTAGTACCTGAAATTGACTAAAATTAACTTCCATTTATCATCCAAGCTGTCTCCTGGAACTTTAAAGCCCTCAGTAGATTCAAGAGTTCCAAAATAATTAAATCAGACAGATTCTGCCAGTCAGTTGTTGCTTAGAGAGACAGATTCCTGGTACTTTCTATACCACCATCTTCCCAGAATATTTTCTCCAGACTTACTTGTTTTTGTTTTAGTTTGTTTATTTTTGTTCTGAAAAGAAGAAAAGGCTTTTCACAGTGGTGCCTTGGCATACAGATTATCATAATAATAGGAAAACCTGCTTAGTAATAACACAGTAGTTTTGTTAATACAAACAAAAGAGCTAATGTCCTTTACTGATTAGGAGCAGTGACTTAGGGTATTTGTAAACAGAGAATTGAGAATTGTGGCAAAAGTGAGGAGTCTGATTGTTGCTTCCACTTTTAGGGGGAAATGTGTATTGGAAGTGACTAAAAGCTAATTGAGAATCTTAATAAAGTGGAGATTTTGCCCTACTTAATGGAAACTCACAGAGAAGGCAATCTAGACGAGTGTCCTTTGCCAACATGGGACACACAGCTGCATTAGAGTAGGAGTAATTGCATAACAGGTCTACATAAATACAAGGATCATATGATCTTCATCATGGTTGTCCTCAGACCAATAAATGTAGAAAAGAGAATATTCACTTATAGGCAATATCTCTAGAGATTCCAAAAGTAGTCAGGAATTAAGAACCTATGTGTCTCTTCCACGGTTACTGTGGTACAAGCAGGGAAATATCAGCAAGAGGCTGCATTATGGACAGACCAGATTAGGGAAGGCTGGAGGAGGACCGTAAAGATCAGTGGTACAATGAGATCTTTGGCAGGGCTGAGTCAGCAGGAGGAGACCACAAGCCTTCCCTAAAGCATCCACTCTACATTGTTTGAACTAATAGAACAGGTGATGAGAAAGGCCACCAATACCCAAGAGCCAGGGGGAAAAAGCCTTATAACTGATACTTCTCCCATAATACTAGAAGCATATATAAGGTTCTTCAAGACATACCATCTCTGATAAGAGAGGAAAAGAACTGTAGGAACAGGAATGTTTTATGGAGGTGAAAGGATATTTAATTATGGGGGTTAAACAAAAGAGAATGAATTTAAAACTAAAGTGCTTTGAGTAGTAAGATTGAACTTCGGGTTGTCATTTCTAGAAATGAAAAAATAAAGTAGCTTCCATCTTTAATTATTCAATTTTTGTTCTATATATTAAAATTTTTCCCAATATGAAAAATGGCTGGTTTTCTCTTTCTTTTTTTCCTCTCTCTCTTTCTCTCTTCTTTCTTTCTAGCTATCTACCTACTTTTACTTTGTATTTATGGCATACATTCATATATATGTCTGCATATAAATGTACATAATTTAGCTCAGTATTGTGTTCTATTCTACATATGATTATATGCATAATTATGGATTTTAATATATACTTCATTTTTCATTAATAAATGATGAATAGCAATTATATAATAGGGATATTTACATTATATATCAAATGGTCTGAATGCCTTGTATTTTATATGTATAGATGCATATTACATATCCATTAATGTACATCCCTTAACATTTTATTATATATGTTCCTATATACCTCATACAGACACACACACACAAATACCTTTAAAAAAAGTTGATGCAACATATCATTTTTGACACCAAATAAACAGTATGCTCTGAGAGTACTTGTGTGATTAGGTGTTGTCCTATTTCAGTAGGTGTCTATTTTTGTTACATTAGAATCTTTTTCTACCTCTGTCTGCTAAATGGTGAAGGTAGCACTGACTTCTATGCATCTTTTCAATGAAACTACATCTTAGAACCATTTTTACTGCTTTTACCTAGTAAATTGTGGTTCCGAGAAACACTATAATGAGTAATCGTTTCTCACCACAATATACGCCAGTGGTTTTCTGCCACTACTCCTTCTTCAGCCATTCTCATTCTTACTCTTCCACACTCAGACCCGTCTTCCACTCTGTAGGTTTTCTCGTCTGACAATCTGCTGCTGTTACTGTTTCTACACTAAACTGAAGGAGAAGAGGTTCAGCTGGCTTGAACATGTTCCACCTCTGCTCTTGAGGCACAAATAGCAGCTGAGTGAGGCACACTAAGCAGACCATGGCAGCCTCACTTTATGGTGCATTAGCCTATAATCTACTCTTCTATTATGGACTCTCAGGGATCCATTTCTGTAATTTTATTACGTGTTATCAAACATCAGGAGCTTTTACTAGAGAGAAAGTTAATTATGGGTTTGGTAAAAATATTTTGCCAAAGTGAGAAATGACATTTCTACTAACATTTCCACTAATAAACTGCTATAAGCTTTCATGTTATCCCAATAGCTTTACTATAAGAAGCTGCAAGGGTTTTTATTTTGATGTTAATCTTATTTTAGCCTCAGGTGCTCTCAATTAGCCACTGTCTTTGTTTCATGAGAAATTGCTTTTGATTAACAGGTTTCTTTGCTTACATGGTTGCTCAGACCATATTGCAACAGAAGAGCTAATTTGCTGCCCAACTGTCTCTCTTTTACATTAGAGATGGCTAGAGTATTAAGAGGATTTTACCTACTTTTAAGTAATTACAAAGTAAATTATGCCAAAAGTTTTATCAAATAGGGGTTATTCTTTTCTATAACTCTTACCTTTATACCTTTACTTAAGCTTGAATTCATCACTACTTATTTTTTTAAAGATTTTTTAAAATTTATTTGAGAGAGAGAGAGAGCATGCAGAGGAAAGGGTAGAGGGAAAGAATCTAAAGAAGACTCATGCTGAGCATGAGGCCTGATATGGGGCTCTGTCTCATGACCCATACACCTTTTTACAAGATGGAAAAGCAAATCCTGTAAGATTTTCCAGGAGCCTTCTGGGAAATCTCAAAGTCAGTGTGAGAAGAAGAAAATTCATTTAGTATTAGATTTGGGGAAGGCAAAATTGTCAAAAATACAGGAATATTTTAACATTTAATTAAATAGGCTTATTATTATGAAACAATACTTGGGTTCTCTTAAATAACCAAGAACATGATAGAAGTTATCATAAAGCTCAGGAAATTATTCTGATAAGACACAAAATCTTGGTTTTCTATGTAGATTACTCAAGATAAAAACCTTTTGCAACTGAAGAACAGATAAATAATCCAACAAAACTTTGTTGTTGTAGTTTTGTAGCAGTACATTTTTTATATGAAGGTACATTTTTTAATAAAATAATTCATTCAGATCTTTGCAAGCTTAACTACATGAGATAAGATCTCTTTTATGAAAAGCTTTTCCAACTTTTTTGCATACATTCAGGTTTTTTTCCTACATCTTCTCCTTTCTAATTCAATGACAACCAGCTATTTCACTTTATAATAAAATTAATTTCTTTTTGCTGTCAAAAACACATCCTACATACATACTTTTCATGCAAAGCTCTCTTCATTTTTATGATTTCCAGTAGTTTTATTTACATGTATTATAATTTTTTTACCATTAGTAATCTTTCTTTTACAAAGAAAACTAAAAGTAGACGATGCTAACTTGTCACATACCAGGATTCTGTACAAGCAGAGTAGCAAATTTTATGAATATATCAACTCACCCTTACAGGTATATGCTCATAGTATGATTTCCTCATATTGTAATTTCTCACATTTATTAACAGGCCCAAATATATTTAACTACTCTGTACTATATGAAAACAAGATGCATAAATATATAAACTTAAATTTCTATCCATAAATGAATGTTTCACTATTTCATCTCCATCTTATTCTAGAGTATTTGTTTATTACTTAGGTTACTTAACTTAGTTTGCAAGATACCAAGAAGATTTTGGAAATTTCTTTGAAGTAGACATGATGTAACATCAAACCATCTCGAGTTATTTCCCTCTTAACAATTTTTAAACTTATTTGATTAGCAAACCCAAGTAGAATAAGAATGTATGTTCCTATTATACTTAATGCTGATATGTAGAAGACACAGCTATTTTTAGCAAACCATAAATCTTTAAATAACTATATTTTTCAAAGCTTTATCCAAATCTCTGAACTTGAAAAATATTTGAATTGGTTTCTATTTTTCGAGAGTTATAAGAACATTTAATTTATATATTCACTCACTTATCTCTAAGCCAATTTTGAATAGAACTCCTTTAAGGGATTTTATAAATTAATTTGTTAATACCATCCAGAGGTAGAAAAACATCACATATGTATGATATACATACATGCATAAATATACAGATAGATGTGAACAGACATCTTTTAGCTTTCCATTCTAAAATTTTAATCATGAATTTTTCAGTATAATTGTACAGAATTCACTGGCTTTTTATCTGTTTTGTCTCTGACAAAATGGAAAAAGTTGAGGTACCTAGTCAACAAGTACTAAGCTTTTTTTTTTTTTTTAACCAATGTTTGTGAAGAAGACTTTTAACATTTTCTTTTGTCCTCATGTGAATTCTCATGGAGGCTGCTGACTACATTTTAAATGCATGACTGAGGAAGCATGAAGTGACTATCTAAATGTCCCCAAAGCCATCTGAGCCGACAAAATACTCATTCTATTTCTAATTAGCCTTTTTCCTTTTCAGCCTCAAGTAGTTGTTTTAAGAGAACCCTGAGTCCTTTGAGAGCCCTGATGGCAGCAGGAGACCTAAAGTTCCAATAACATTAGGGAGTTGAATTGCTGGAGTGGGAAAGGAAAGTCCTGGCAGGGTCAAGAGGTGGTGGTGAAAGAGGTAGGGTTCTGAAGAGGACATATCAAAGGATTTAAGTAAACTAAAGGAAAAATTGAAGATGGTAGAAGGAGGAAGGAAGAGTGGAGGTGATGGGAAGGGAGAGGTCTTAGAGGAAAATTTGGGGGAGATTTAAAGTTTTCCAGAGAGGATACTGAAGATCAAATTATCCTTAGTAAATCATGCCAACAGGAGAGAGGTAGACAGAGTTGATGGAACATATAGTGAGGAGGGGTTCAAGAAGGGGGTGTCAGTGATTGAGAAGTTTCCATGGCAGGAATAGGCTCAAAGGGAGAATAAAGAAACCTTATAAACAGGAAACCTTTTCCAGCCCAGGAGTCTAGGAGTGGGTCTCCATTCTCCTTCAGTCAAGGAGAAGAACTTCTAGTCCAAGAGTTAGGGAATAATCCCCATGTGAGGCAGACCAACAGATAGAACTTTTAGTCCAGCAGGTGACTTCCTAAAAGACAGGTCTGGGCCTCTAACTCAGCTTCATACAAGTAGTTGTTTCCATGAGACTCTTTTTTTTTTTTTTTTTTAAAGATTTTATTTATTTATTTATTTATTTGAATGAGAGAGAGAGAGAGAATGAGAGAGGGAACACAAGTGTGTGGGGGGGGTTGTGGGTGTAGGAACAGGCTTCCCACTGAGTAAGAGCCTGATGCAGGGCTTGATCCCAGGGTACTGGGATTGCAGCCCAAGCCCAAGGCAGATGCTCCACAATTGAGCCATCCAGGAGCCTGTATGTCATGGACCTCTAACCAAAAGTCTTACAAAGGAAAAAACCTAGGATTCTAACCAGCTTCTTTTTGTCTGAAACTCTAACTCAGCTTCTAGAGTATACTTAGATCTTAAGAATTAAAATCTGTCCTTACCAGATAAGCTTTAACAAATGTTTGTACATAGCAGTGGATCTGGAGAGTCAGACTCACTAATTGATTTGTAATCAATTGATTTGTAATCAATTAGGAATGAAGACAAAGGCTTCAAATGCATGCACGAGGATCTTGGATAAGAGGTCCAGGGGTTCAGTGATAATTATGATTATGTCTGAGTTATGGTAAATGTTAAAGAAGAAAATATTCATTCTGATACTTGTTGAAGAGTGGTTAAGACAGACTCTATTCAGGACCATTGCAATAGATGTAGAGACTTCTACTGTGGAGTTTTGTAGTGGGAGAGAGGGACTCCACATAGAATCAGGACAAGTAGGAATTTATAGCCAATGAACAGAGTGAGAGTCAGAGGATGGAAAATTACTTAGAGGAAACATCATGAGTAAAGGAGAATTCTGGGTAACCACGGTAACCACGCTAACAGGATTCCTGCTGTAGTCAGGCCAAGGTGATCAGATAGCACCCAGAGGATGTTGGAGAATAAGGAGCCTGATCAAATACCAAGGATGATCAGATATCAAGGTTGGGAGATTCTGGCTGCAATAGCTTAGCAGGATTCTTGCAAAAATGACAATGAAGATACAAACACAGAGGCCCAAAGTCAGGGTCTAGCTGAAAAGCTCGGGAAAGTCTTAAATTAGAGTTGAGTCAAAGAGAGAAATTTTGTGACTAATGAGCAGCATGAATATACTTAACTTTTGAAGACCTATTTAAATTAAATTGATTTAAATTAGTTTATTTAAATTAAATTAATTTAAATTAATGAGTAGAATTTCCTAACATTTTTCCTTAGGATTTTATTCGTTTTTCCCAATTTTTGAATGGAAGTATAGTTGAATTACTTTAGTTTCAGGTATACAACATAGTGATTTGACAAGTCAGCATGTTATGCTATGATCACCATAAGTGTAGCTACCATCTGTCGCCCATTGACTATATACCATTTACTATATTCTTTTTGCTGTAACTTTTATCCCTATGACTTATTCATTTCATTTCATAACTAGAAACCTGTATCTCCCTCTTTTTCATCCATTTGGCTCATACCCCACCCACTCCCCTCTGGCAACCATCAGTTTATTCTCTGTATTTATGGGTGTGTTTCTGCTTTTTGGTTTGTTTATTCACTTACTTTGTATTTTTAGATTCCACATATAAATGAAATCATTATGGCATTTGTCTTTTCCTTTCTCATTTATTTCACTTAGCATAATACCCTTTAAGCTTTCCATGTTGTCACAAATGGCAAGATTTCTTTGTCTTTTATGGCTGAGTGATATCCCTTTATTTACACGCACACACACACACACACACACACACACAAACACACACGCGTTCTTTATCCATTCATGTATTGATGGACGCTTGAATTGCTTCCATACCTTGGCTTTTGTAAATAACATTGCAGTACACATAGGGGTGTGTATATCTTTTTGAATTAGTGTTTTTATATTTGGATAAATACCCAGTGGTGAAATCATTGGATCATATGGTAATTCTATTTTTAATTTTTTGAGGAAACCCCATAGAGTTCTTTACAGTGGCTGCACTAGTTTGAATTCCTTCCAGTAGTGCACAAGGGTTTCTTTATCTCTATATTCTCCTATATTCTCACCAATACTTGTCATTTCTTGTCTTTTTTATTCTAACCCTTCTGACACGTGTCAGGTGATATCCCATTGTGGTTTT
This sequence comes from Mustela nivalis, assembly GCF_964662115.1. Classification (NCBI taxonomy): domain Eukaryota; kingdom Metazoa; phylum Chordata; class Mammalia; order Carnivora; family Mustelidae; genus Mustela; species Mustela nivalis. Next base: position 156,440,663 of record NC_139023.1, on the reverse strand, counting down.
AAATTGCATTTCCCTGATGATTAGTGATGTTGAGGATTTTTTCATGTGTCTGTTTGACTTCTGCATGTCTTCTTTGGAAAAATGTTCAATCAAGCCCTCTCCCTATTTTTAATTGGATAATTTGTGGAGGTTTTGGTGTTAAGTTGTGTAGGTTCTTTATGTATTTTGAATATTAAACCCTTACTGGATTTATCCTTTGCAAATACATTCTCCCATTCAGTAAGTTACATTTTTGTTTTGTTGATGGTTTCCTTTGCTGTGCAAAAAACTTTTAAATTTGTTGTAGTCCTCATTTTCCCTATTTTAAAAATCTATGTCTTCATCTATAAGGGGAGTTCAATCATTTAAAATAAGTATCTCCTTAAATATTGTGATATTTGGAGGCCCTCCCTCCCTGCTTTCCATTTTTTTCCTTTTCTCTCCCTTCCTTGTCTCCTTCCCTCCCTCCTTTCTTTCTTTTCTTTGTTTCTTTCTTTCATTACTTAGAATAGTAAGCAAGCGATTCTAACTCTACACTTATTGATTTATTAATTTTATGTCCATTGCTGAAAATGTGAAATTCTATTGCAAAGGGAATTATTTGGAGAAAAATCAAGCTAAGGTATTATACTTACATATGAATATTTTGTTATTAAATTTAATGTGTTACACTTAAATTGGACATACAGTTATTGCCATATAAATGGAGAATTTCTTTAGTTGTTGACTCTATTGTCATATACGTTATCAAATATGTAGTCTTATACATCACTTTAGCTCAGGCATTGCCATCTACTAATTATATTTCTTCCCTGTGAATGAGACACTCTGGGACACTTATGCACCCCATTGGTTTTTTATATTTCACACTTGATTTCAATTACTATGCAATTTTCTGACAAAAAACCCTCATTTCTCCCCACATCTAGATATGACATATAGATACAGCAAATATAGATAGTGTAGAAGCAATTAATTTGAATAAACTTTTTAGAACTGAGCGGTAAAACCTAGTTAACTCCATGGGAATCGTTGGAAAACTAAAATAAATAAAAATAAACAGTTCACTTTATTGTTCATTTGTAAATACCTGAATGCAATCTATGAATGTGGAACCTCAGCACAAGAAACACTTTAAAATGTCTATACTAGTGAATGTGCTTCTAGATAGTATAAGCTGATTTTAATGGAATTTGTAATTTTGTGTATATATATATATATATACATACACTCACATATATATTTCATAGGTATGAGGATTGACGTTTTGAAAGTTAGTCTGACTTACAGGCGTTCCTTGATGAGCATACGCACTTAGCTAACAAAGAAAGTGTCTTCTCTTTCAGTTTTACTGTGTCTTCAGCAAAGAAAAAGAAAAGTTGATTGTTTTGATATTTGCCCAGTGAAGTGTCTTATTCACTTTTTAAATCTTTGAGAATCATAACTTTAAATTGAAGCTTCCAATTGAAATGTGCTTCTAAACTTTGCTTAGAAATATAAATTATTCATTCCTAAATTGAGTTGAAAAGTTATCTGTATGGATATCATGCCTATTTTACGATGCTTTCTGACAAATAGGCCCTAGGTAAATTTTAGCAGTGATTTTGTCATTGCGGGCCTAAGCAAAATTGGAAGAAAATGAAGTTTATCTTTTTCTCCTTCTATCTCATTTCCATACTTCATGCCTATTTCCTGAGACCCTAATTCCTGTATCCCCATGCTATATTCTACTTCATTAATAGCATTGCCCTTTTGAGGTTTAATGTGGGATTTCACATGCTTAGAAGAATGAAAAATCAATGATATAATTTTAAGCACCAATAACCAATCTAGGTAAAGGACATTTATTTTTGACTAGGATTCTTTTGCCTTCAAAATAAGACCATGACAGTGAGGAGTGTATGTGTTGTGGTGAGAGCTAGGTGTTGTATAAGACTGATGAATCACAGACCTGCACCCCAGAAACAAGTAACACATTATATTTTAATTAATTGAATTTAAATTAAAAGTAGATAAAAAAATAAAAATGTGAGGTCCTGCTTGTGGTGTTCATTTTTTTTTTTTTAAGATTTTATTTATTTATTTGACAGAGATTACAACTAGGCAAGAGACGCAGGCAGGGAGAGAGAGGAGGAAGCAGGCTCTCCGCGGAGCCAAAAGCCCAATGCGGGGCTCGATCCTAGGACCCTGGGATGGTGACCTGAGTGCAAGGCAGAGGCTTTAACCCACTGAGCCACCCAGGGGCTCCTATGGTGTTCATTTGTAAGGCCAAACTTAGTCTGTGACTTTATTTAGTAATTGAGGAAAAAGTAAAGAATACTTGTCAATTAAATAAATAAAAATAATCTTTAATACCTGCATCTAGGGAAAACTGTTGTTGATAATTTGATGTGTAAACATTTTTTCCTACACATACAGACACACATACAGACTCATTACTTAGGGAAAAATTGGCTTTAAGTTTGTAACTAGTACATTTAAATGTTGTACATTTAACAAGATAATATAGGTACCTTTTAGGCCAGTAAGTATTTGTAGGTCATATTTTTTTATTGAATTAGTATATTTTATTATTTGGATGAACCTCAATTTACTTTACCAAGGTCCTAGCACTGAATAAATTGTTTGATAAGAATATTGTTATTTTATACAGTGCTTTTTTTTTTTTTTAAGATTTTATTTATTTATTTGAGAGTGAGCAAGAGAGCTTGAGTGGGATTAGGCAGAGGGAGAGCAGACTCCTGCTGAGCAGGGAGCAGGGATCAAGACCATGGCCAAAGCTGACACTTAACCAGCTGAGCCATCCAAGTGCCCCCTCATAATGAAATGGGTTTTTTTTGTTTGTTTCATTTTTCTGTTTTGTTTTAATATAAGACTGATGATTCACAGACCTGTACCCCTGAAACAAATAATACATTATATACTAATATACAGTGCTTCTAAGAATATCTTTACCATTTATTTTTGATCTACTACTTTCAGGTATTTATTTGTTTTAGAAAATCATCCAAAAGTTAGAAATACAATTGCAAATAAATACTCAAATCTCTTTGTAAACAAGTTTTTGGGTTATTTGATGACAACTGCCCATTATTATTATTATGACATCGGGAATTTTTTTTCAATGGAACAATTAATTTTCACCTTTTAAGTTTTGGTCATTTGGCACATGGCTACTTTAGAAATGAGGTTAACAAAGCAATTAATGAATTTAATAAAAGACTTAACACTTGCCCCATTTTTCTAGGTCTCAGTCATGAGTAGGATGAACTTATTACAAATACACTCCAGGATACTTACTGAACTGTTGGTTAAATAGCATTTGCTCTCCTTTCTTTCAGCAACAAGAACAAGAATAAATCACACCGAAAAGAATTGTTTTGTGTATTTATTTTTTTGTCTTTTGAGGATCCATTCTTATATTTGACATCAATTATAAAGTAGCTATTTCTTAAAACATAACACCTTTTTGCATCCAAATATGAACTAAGGAATTTTAATTTTATTTCACCTATATTTTTGGTTACATAAATACAGGTTGAACAGTCTTAACAAACACATCATTCAGACTAAAATATAATTCAAAGTTAGAAGATAATCATTTCAAGTAATTAAGCAGTTTTCTTTGGTTGTGAATATGTTTGTGAGTGTGCTGGAGTGTGAGAGAGAGAGAGATTGATTAATTGAAAGGGAAAGAAAGGCAGAAAGGCAGAGATAGACATAGAAAAAAGTTACAACACCATAAAGTGAAAGGATTTTTATTTTAAAAATAAAGTATTTCTATTTTAAAAATTGGGTTGTATCTCATGGTAAAAGCAATACTTTGCCTTAAGAAAACACAGATCTTCCTTACCAAATATATGACTAGAAAAAAGAAAAATATATATTTATCTTTTTTAAAAGATGGAATGAGATTTACTGAACTGTATTCTCTTATCTCTAAGTGTAACTATTACTATACTAGTTGCTTAATTGCTTGTTACCTCAGGTTTTCCATCTATAAAACAATAATAGTATCAATAACCTCAGGTTACTTTAAGGATTAAATGAGATACAACCTATACAGTGCTAAATTAGGACAAGCTCTGTACATAGGAAATTCTCAGCCTTTTTAAAATTTTTTATTGTATTTTTATCAAGATCCAAGCTCTTGCAGTGTCACACAATTCTTATGCCTTGATATTTTCTTGTTGTTTCTTTTTCTTGAAATGTTACAATGCTTTCATAAATCTAAGTTACAGTGTATATTAAAGTCACCACTGCTGATATGTCTTCCCCCAGAGATTCTTTAAATCCTCCCTACAGGGTATGCATGCAACCTTTTTCTCCCTCTTAATTCCCCTTCTTCCTTTGACAGGAAGTGATAGATCTTTTCATCTTGGCCTTTACCTTGCATTTTGCTTGTCTGTTCTTTTGGTGTTACTATTGTATCTCATTCAAGCAGTTTAAGCACAAAACAATTCTGGCCTCAGATTTCAGTGTAGGGAAAGAGGAATGGAGAAAAAGAAGAGGTCCTGTGCTCACTATTTTGTTAGAAGCTTAAATATGGTAAATGTCCTTTTTGTCCCAACCTAGTGTGCAAGAGTTGTCTGAAATGAGAAATTAAGCAAAACTCACACTTAGCAATAAAATAACTTTGGCTAATTTAGCAGCTCTTTTATGCTTGCATCTTCCCAGAGATTTTTTAGAAAGAGATGTCCATAGACTAAGGTAGGTTTGATGTTCCTTACCCCCCTTTCTATAGGATATGGCTCTTTTACCTAATTTTCTCATTTGTTTACTACATTTAATAACCTGACATATCTTTTATTCTCTAAGATTCATTGAGATTACTGGAATTTTATTAATTTCATAGTTATATTTATAAAATCCAAACAAAAATAGCAAAATGAAAATAAATATATTTGATGCTAAAATAAGTTTTTAAGAAAAAATGATAAACTTGGAGGAAATATCTCCAACAAATTTAACTAAAAATGACCTATATACTTAATTAATAACATTGAATTAGATTTTGTTTAAATAATCAGTAGTAGTATTCCAATAGACAAATGGCTTTTGGCACTCAAAACCAGAGAGACTAGCAGCATATATGCCTCATTTGAGGTAGTGAGGGTTTTTTTTTTTTTTTTTTTGGTTTTGTTTTGTTTTGTTTTGTTCTATATATAAGTGAGATCTATATTATTTGTCTTTGTCTGACTTTACTTAATCCTCTCAAGGTCCATCATGTTGTTTCATATGACAGGATTTCCTTCCTTTTTATGACTGAATAATATTTATATTCATCGATATGATATGATGAATATTCTTTTTTTTTTTTTTCCCTCCAGAGAAAGAGCACAAGTGCAGGGAAGGGTGAGAGACAGAATCTTTTTTTTTTTCTTTTCTTAAGACTTTATTCACTTGAGAAAGAGAGAACAATCAGGGAGGAGGGAGAGAGGGAGAGAGCGAGACAGAGAAGCAGACTCCTTGCTGAGCAGGGAGCCAGATCCCAGGACCTGGAGATCATGACCTGAGTGGAGGGCCAATGCTTAGCTAACTAAGCCACCCAGGTGCACTGGGAGAGGAGAATCTTAAGCAGGCTTGTCACTTAGCTCAGGGCCACAGATGGGACTAGATCTTATTACCATGAGATCATGACCTGAGCTGAAATCAAGAGTCAGACACTTAATCAACTGAGCCACCCCGGTGCCTCCATACATCTATATTCTATATTCATTTTCTTCACATGTTTTATCCATTTCAGGTTTTTTTATCCATCCACTGATGGAAACTCAAGCTGATTCCATATTTGGCTATTAGAAATAATGTTGCAAAGAACATGGGAGTGTAGACAATTCTTGAGATTCTGCTTTCATTTTCTTTGGTGATATAACCAGAAATGGGATTGCTGGATCATACAGCATGGTAATTCTACTCTTATTTATTTATTTATTTATTTATTTATTTATTTATTTTTGAGGAATACACACACAATCCAAACACACATGTACACCATTTGTAACCACATAGATGAAACTGGAAGACATATACTTAGTGAAATAAGCCAGATATAGAAAGGCAAGTACTGCGTGACTTTACTTAGAAGTGGAACCTAAAAGGTTTTAACTTAGAGACAGAGTAGAACGATGGTTGCCAGAGCCTGAAGAATGAAGACAATGGAGAGATGTTGGCCAAGAGTACACATTTTCAGTTACTGTCACTAAAACAAAACAAAACAACCTATATGAAGTGATGGGTTTGTTATTTTGCCTGATTGTGGTAATGACTACATAATGTATAATGTGTACATTATGTAAATATATACATAAGGTAATGTATACATAAATCAAAACATATTATACATATATATATAAACATATGTATAATGTGTTTATACACACACACACATATATATATATATAAGTTTTGTTTGTCAGTTATACCTCAATAATGCTAGGGGAAGTAAAACCAGTTGTGAAAGAGGATTTTTCTACCATAACTTCAAGGAAGATAACGAGGAAAGAATTAGCCTGTGGATAAATGCAAATTAGAGAAGAACAGATCTGAAATGTCAAAGGAAAGAGTTTCAGTCCTGGTAAGATTGTCCGATCCATTCATGCCTATGAATGAGATACTCATTTTCTACATTGGCAGCAGAGAGGAGGCAGGACCTAGATAGAAAATCAGCTGTGCTGTCTCTGTTCTGACAGGGTCAGAAAGTAAAGTAGCTAAGTGATAAAACAGAGAACCATGGAGCCACAATGTCATGACAATCATAAAATGAGCATGTCAGCAAATTCCTCTTCAGACTGGTAGACCAGGATCAGATTCCAACCCAAACAACAAATGCATTTGTACTAATAAGTTCACAAATCCCAGAAAGCATATGATAGTAGTAGGTTTGGGCTTGCCAAAAAAAAATTACAGAGAAAAAATCATACCTGTACACTTAGATGGTAGACCTCCACATACAACATATATTGTGTAGCCTTCTCTCAGACTAAATAAAATTTTGAAATATTCGGAAAGTTTATTAAATATTTCTCTGGAGGCATTTAGCATCTTATAGAAAGAGTTTTGGTGAAGCTCTTTCTTGAGGCAAGAGATTAAATGTTCCTTTGAAATAATTTTCAGATTAATGATTCAATGGTATTTGCTTTTATGTTCAGTATAAAAGTCAGTATTTATACTTCAAAACCAGTGGCTTTTATGATTTTTTCAGTTCTATGACAGTTTTATTATTTATATAGGAAAAACTTGAATCTCCGTAGGCACTGCATAATAAGAATTATGTAGTATAGAAGAATTGAGTTTTCTTTTTATCTTCAGTTATTATTATTTTGAGTAGCAGAGTATAGATGTCCACAGTCCATCCAAAGCAGCATGTGAAATGTTAAGTTAGCTCTAAACATCATGGCTTTGTGGTGGCTTTCTCTTTGCTTAAATTATAGCTCGGTATCTATAATTACCATGATGGCTTTGCCTGTCTTCATTTCAATACAATGGCTATGTAATATATTATGTCACACTTAAAAGTCTGATATTAGGATTATAATCCATTCCTCCAAGTATTAGCTGTAAGACTGGGACATAATTTATTAACTATAAAATTCCATTTCTTTGTAATAAATTTACCTGAGTTATTTTATTAAAATAAAAATATATAGACACATTTTGTTTAAGATTTTATTTATTTGAGAGAACACAAGTGGTAAGGAAGATAGAGGGAGAGGAAGAAACAGACTCCCTGCTGAGCAGGAGCCAACGTGGTCCTTGTGGGGCTCATGGGGCTCCATCCCAGGATCCTGAGATGATAACCTGAGCCAAGGGCAAATGCTTAACTGACTGAGCCACCCAGGCTCTCTGAGGCCTGTATTTTAGAGTCCTATTTGTTTCAGCAGTCTCTTTATCAAAATTTGCTGAACTTAAATTGACTTATTGTATTTGATATTTGGTTAAAATAAAATATTAAATTTTTACTTAATTTAATCACTCTTTGCTTGTCAGAATATTTTTTAAAATAGCATACCATTAAATGCCTTTAAATTATATTTCTTCCTTGCAATATCCCAAATAGGTTAGTATCATTATTTTACTCTTATAAATGAGAAATATGAAGCACAGTGAATTAAGTAACTTGGCTCAAGATCACAAATCTTGAGTGACCAAAATGGGATATAAACACAAGTCTAAATCTGCAACATAAATTCTCAGCTCAGTATTCCATGATAGTCCTGCTTCTACTTTTAATTGGCATGACATTGATCCATTTATCTTCTCTGCTTCAGAATTCTTTTCTGGAATGTAGAGATTGAGACCACATGATCTATGAAGTACCTTCTGACTTACATATTTTATTCTATGAGACAATAACTGGATATATTTTTAAGAATGTGACACACCGGGCGCCTGGGTGGCTCAGTGGGTTAAGCCGCTGCCTTCGGCTCAGGTCATGATCTCGGGGTCCTGGGATCAAGTCCCACATCGGGCTCTCTGCTCAGCAGGGAGCCTGCTTCCTCCTCTCTCTCTGCCTGCCTCTCTGCCTACTTGTGATCTCTCTCTGTCAAATAAATAAATAAAATCTTAAAAAAAAAAAAAGAATGTGACACACCAGTGACCATTATTTCTTTCTACATCCAAAAATAATTTCTAACATATTTTGCTAATTAATGCTTCTTTGTACACATGGAAGTAATGTAGCTTCAAGTACTTTCCTTTGGAATGAGAATATTTTTTAAGATCTTTATTTATTCATTTATTTATTTGCCAAATAAAAATTGTATATATTTAAGATGCACAAGCTATTGTTTTGATATATGTATACATTGTGAATTTATTACCACAGTCAAGCTGATTAATATAGTCATCAGCTCACACAGTTATTTTGTGTGGGGGGGGGATTTCAATTGTATAAAACAGTATTATTAACTCTGGTAACCATGCTATTCATTAGATCTCCAGAGCTTATTCATTCAGCATCTATCATTCTCTCAGCTTCTATAAGTTCACTTTTTTAGATTCTACGTATAAGTGAGGTCATGCAGTATTTGGCTTTCTGTACCTGTCTTATTTCACTTAGCATAGTGCCCTGTAGGCATAACCATATTGTCACAAATGGCAGGATTTCCTTCTTTTGTGGAGGCCAAGAAAAACAGGGCTGTACCCACCTCGAGTCTAGCCCTGACATAAGTACAGCCATCTTGGCAAAGCAAAAGCTGGCACCTTGCACCCCCTCTTCACCCTCTCCCCTCTCCTCGGCAGTATGCGTGACATTCCTCAACCACCTCTAACTGCCCTAAAAGAAAAACAAATAGTTAACTAACAGAGATCACAATCCTGCAAGACAGGAGTCTCCCTAGGTTTACAAATGTCCTAGAGATCTACAAACAAAGAAGCTATCTAACAATAGCACAATTTCCAGAGGCAAATAACTCAGTTCCTCAAGCCCTAAATAAAGTTAAATTTCTTCTAAACCCAAATCTCACTAACAAGGATGCTTGATAGCAAGAATGTGACATTCCACCAGGAAACTCCCAATTGTCTTCATGCTAGTGCCTCATTAAAGGGAAAAACGGCCTTGGCTTGATAGTAACCAGGCCTTCAATATCCTGACAGTCTTCTTTACCCTGATAGCCCTTCTGAACACCCCCTTTGTCCTCACTCACCACCGAGTCCACCTCTACTCTGCCTTTAAAAACTCGAGGTCCAAGACCCTACTCCACTGTGTCAGTTATACTTGGGCCCAAGCTTAAGCTTGTCAAATAAACCCTCGTGTGATTGCATCCGTGCTTGGCTCCTTGGTGGTCTCTGGAATGGAAAAACTCGGGCACAACACTTTAAAAGGCTGATTATTCCATTGTGTATATATACCACATCTCTTTTATTCATTCGCTGATCAATGGATATTAGATTGTTTCCATATCTTAGCTAATATTAATAATGCTACAATGAACTTTGAAGTACAGATATTTCTTAGAGATACTACTTAATTTATTTAGGATATATACCCAGAAGTGGGAATGCTGGATCATATGGTAGTTCTATTTTTAATATTTTTAAGGGGAGCTCCATGCAGTTTTCCATAGTGGCTGTTAGTAGTTTACACTCCCAACAGTGCACTTATCCTTATCAGCATTTACTATTTGTCTTTCATTCTGACAGGTCTGAGGTGACATCTCTTGTGGTTTTGATTTGCCTTTCACTGATGATTAGTGACACTGAGCATTTTTTCATTTGCCTGTTGGCCATTTGTAGGTCTTCTTTCAAGAAATTTCAATTCAGATTTTTTTTTCTTTTTTTTTAAGGTTTAATTTATTCATTTGTGAGAGAGAAAGAGAGAGTGAGGGAGCACAAGCAAGGGGAGTGGCAGGCAGAAACAGGAGAAGCAGGCTCCCTGCAGAGCAAGGAGCCCAATGTGTGACACAATCCAAGGACCCTGGGATCCTATCCTGAGCCAAAGGCAGATGCTTAACTGACTGAGCCACCCAGGTGTCCCTCTATTTAGGTTCTTTACCTATTTTTTTAACTGGGTGATTTGTTTTCTTACTACGGAGGTCTACAAATTCCTTATATGATTATGATAGTAACCCACCCCACATTAGATACATAGTTTGCAAATACTTTTTCCTTTTCCATTGGTTACATTTCACTCTGTTGTTTCCTTTACCTTGCAGAAACTTTTAGATTGATGCAATCTTAGTTTTCTATTTTGGTTTTTATTGTGTATGCTTTTGGTGTAATTTCCAAAAGAATTATTGACCAGATCGATGTCAAGGAACTTTTTTCTATGTTTTCTTCTGGGAATCTTATGTTTTCAGGCTTAATGTTTACATCTTTAATACATTTTGATTTAAATTTTGTGTATGGTGTGGAGTTAAGGATCTAATTTCATTCTTCATGTGGATATCCAGTTTTTGCAACACAATTTATTGAAGAGACTATTAGTTTTTCATTATGTGTTTTTTGCACTCTTATCAAATATCAGTTGCCTATAAATGCATGGATTTATTCTGGGTTCTCTGTTCTGTTCCATTGGCGTGTAGGTCACTTTTTATGCCAGAATCATACTATTTTTATTACTATAGCTCTGTGATATAATTTTAAACTCAGAAAATGTAATACATGTCTCCAGTTTATTCCTTTTCCTCAAAATTTCTTTGGTTACTTGAAGTCTTTTGTTGTTCTTAATGATGTTTTTTTCTATTTCTGTGAAGAATATCATTTTTTATAACATTTGGATGAGTCTGTAGATCACTTTATGTCATATGGTCATTTTAACAGTATTAATCCCTGGAAATTGTATGCCTTTCAATATAGCTCTGTCTTTAATTTTCTTCAATAACGTTTTAATATTTTCAGTGTACAAGTATCTTACCTCTCTGGCTAGTATTTTATTCTTTTTGTTGCAGTTGTAAATGGAATTGTTTTCTTCATTTGGGGGAATAATTCATTGTTTGCAGATAGGAAAACCACTGATTTTTCTATGTTGATTTGGTTTGTTGCAAATTTTCTGAATTCTTTTTATTGAGTTCCAATAGTTGTTTTGTCTTTAGAGTTTTCTACATATTTGATGATGTCATCTGCAGAGGTGCTTTAACTTCCTTTTTTATTTGGATGTATTTTATTTCTTTTTCTTACCTAATTGTTTTGGCTAGAACATCGAGTATTGTGTTGACTAGAAATGGCAACAGTGGGCATCAGATCTTAGAGGAAAAGCGTGTAGTTTTTCTCCATTGATTATGATGTTAGCTGCAGGCTTTTTATATATGGCCTTTATTGTGTTGCAGGAATTTCCTTCTATACATAAATTGTTGTCATGAATGGATGTTGAATTTTTTGAAGTGCATTTTCTGCATCTGTTGAGATGATTATGTTGTTTTTATCTTTCATTCATATAGCACAGTGATTGATTTACATATGTTAAAACCCCTTTGTATTCCAGAGATAAATCCCAAGCTCATGGTTTTGTAACCCTTTTAGTGTGCTATTGAATTCAGTTTTGCTAGTATTTTGTAGACAATTTTACGTCTATAATCATCAGGGATACTGGCTGGTAGGGTTGTGTGTTTTGTTTTATTTGCTTCCTTGTAATGTCTGTTTCTCGCTTTGGTGTCAAGATGATTTTGGCCTCATAAGGAGTATGGAATTATCCTGTCTTCTATATTTTGGAAGATTTTAAGGACTAGTAATAATTTTTCCTTGAATATTTAGTAAAATTAACCAATGACACCATCTGGTTCTGGGCTTTTCTTTGTTGGGACATTTTTGATTACTCATTCAGTCTCATTTATTATTGGTCTGTTCATACTTTGTGTTTCTTCTTGATTCAGTTTCAGTAGGTTGCATGTTCTAGGAATTTATCCATTTCTTCTGGTTTGTTGGTGAATAATTTTTCATATTAATTCTTTACAATGTTTTTTATTTCTGAATCATCCATTTTATGTCTGTCTTCCATTCTTTATTTCATTTATTTGAAACTTTTCTCCCTTTTTGTTAGTCTAGGTAAGAGTTTGTTGATTACATCTTTTCAAAACACCAATTTTGAGTTTTGTCAATTTTATCTGTTGTTTTTCTATTTTCTTTTTTTTTTCTTTTCTGCTTCAAGCTTTATTATTTCTTTTTTCTTTCTGCTAATTTAGGTTTAGATTTTTTTTCTAGTTTCTTCATGTTAAATGTTAAGTTTAATTTGAGATCTTTTTTTGTTTTTTTCAATATTTACTTATTTATTTTAGAGAGAGAGAAGGTATGCAAGCAGGGAAGGAGAGAATCCCAGGCAGATGCTGATGCAGAGCCTAACATGGGGCAAGACACCGAGATCTTAAGGAGCCAAAATCAAGAGTCAGCCACTGCGCCACCCAGATTCCCTGATATCTTCTTTTTTTTTTTAAGTGGGATATAACTGACACACAATTTTTTTATTAGTTTTAGGTGTTCAACATAATGATTTCATGACTGTATATTGCTAAACAGTCTCCTTTTTAAAATTTTTTTTATTTTTTATAAACATATATTTTTATCCCCAGGGGTACAGGTCTGTGAATCGCTAGGTTTACACACTTCACAGCACTCACCAAAGCACATACCCTCCCCAATGTCCATAACCCCACCTGCCTTTACTACATAACCCCACCCCCCTTTTTCCAACCCCCCTCCCCCCAGCAACCCTCAGTTTGTTTTGTGAGATTAAGAGTCACTTATGGTTTGTCTCCCTCCCAATCCCATCTTGTTTCATTAATTCTTCTCCTACCCACTTAAGCCCCCATGTTGCATCACCACTTCCTCATATCAGGGAGATCATATGATAGTTGTCTTTCTCTGCTTGACTAATTTCACTAAGCATGATACACTCTAGTTCCATCCATGTTGTCTCAAATGGCAAGATTTCATTTCTTTTGATGGCTGCATAGTATTCCATTGTGTATATATACCACATCTTCTTTATCCATTCATCTGTTGATGGACATCTAGGTTCTTTCCATAGTTTGGCAATTGTGGACATTGCTGCTATAAACATTCGGGTGCATGTGCCCCTTTGGATCACTACGTTTGTATCTTCTCCTTTTTTTAATATAGGCATTTTATCACTATGTCCTGCCTTTGCTACATTCCACAAATTTGGGGATTTTATGTTTTTATTTTTGTTTATCTTAAAATATTTTTAAAATTCTATTTTATTTTTCTCTTTGACCTAATGGTTGTTGGCATAGGTGTTGTTAATCTTCCATGTGTTTTTTAATTTTCTGGTTTCTTTACTCTTGGTGATTTCTAGTTTCATTCCATTGTGGTCAGAAAAGAGACTTAGAATGATTTTTGTCCTAAGTTTATTAAAATAGGGGCGCCTAGGTGGCACAGTTGGTTGATCACCTGCCTTTGGCACAGGTCATGGTTCTGGAGTCCTGAGGTAGAATGCCGCATCAGGCCTCCTGCTCGGAGGGGAGTCTGCTTCTCCCTCTGATCCTCCCCCTTCTCATGTTTTCTCAGTCTCTCTCTTTCTCAAACAAATAAATAAATAAATAATCTTTAAAATTTATTTTGTGACTAATACTTGATCTATCCGGGGAAATATTCTGTTTGTACTTAAAAAACAATTGTTGATAGGTAGAAAATCCTGTCTATGTCTAGGTATTTGGTCTATAGTGTTGTTCAAGTCAACTTATTCTTTATTGATTTTTCTTTCTGAATATTCTATTATTATTCAGTGTGGGGTATTGAAGTCTCCTACTATTTTACTTTTGTCAGTTTCTCTTTTTAGAGGTCTTTCAAATGTCAGGTAATCAACGCTGGAGTGTATATTCCTGATTATGATACAGTAGATATTAACAAATAACAAACACTTGGCAGAAGTTTTAAAGTTAGGTGTTTTTCCATTTTGTGGGCCTGGTCTAATTGTCAAAGAATTCCCTCACTGACCTGTTCTTTTTTTTTTTTTTTTTTTCAAGATTTTATTTATTTATTTGACAAAGACACACAGAGAGAGAGAACACAAGCAGAGGGAGGGAGAGAGGGAGAACCAGACTCCCGGCTGAGCAGGGAGCCCAAAGCTGGACTGGATCCCAGGACCCTGAGATCATGACCTGAACTGAAGACAGATGCTTAAAGACAGATCTACCCAGCCACCCCATTAACCTGTTCTTTACGATTAAAGCAGAATTGTAGATAACTGTAACATTTCCTTTGATAATGATGATTTTCAAAATGAGAAGGAAGGCTAGTGTTCTTCTCCCTTAACCTCTATTTAGTATGCTTACAATATAATAAAGGAGACAGATATCGGTGCATAAACCATGAAAGGCCATTGCACGAAATAATATAATTATCATAATGGGGCTTATCATTGTTTGGATGATAATACAGCCACACAATGAAAGATTAAAATAAAAATTCACAGATGTTGGGGAATTTAAAGGTTGTGAACTAAGAAAACATTAAAATAATCAGATAAAATTTGGGTGCTGAAAACTGCATTTGTAAACAAGAATAATTTAATATTCAACACAGTTATTTATATGCTCTATGTTATTAGTAAAAACACACTAAAACATATTTTTTTATGAGATTAAGTATTACTCTACACCTACTAGCCAACATCCACTCTGGACACAGCCATAGTCAAATAATGATGTTTATTTAACTTGCTACAATAAGAGAAAGTACACTCTGGAGGGGATCTGGGAAATGTCTCATTAAAAAGAGTGGAGAAAAGTTTTTATAGAATTTGGCCAAGTGATTCTAAGGAAGGTAGAGGGAAATGAGGACCAGCTTGGGACTGGGTGCTCTCAAGTAACCAGGATATTTAGTGGTTGAATATCTCGGTAATAATTGTTGAGGTGGTAAGAGGAATGAAATTGAGCTAAAATATCATTGATAAAAAAAACAAAAAACAAAAAAACAAAACAAAACAACAACAACAACAAACAAACAAAAAACAGCCATAGTTCAAAAGGAGGGCTATTATTCATTTTCCATCCATGATATGATCATTGGAGGACACTGTTTTTATGGCCTTGTCAATATCCCATTGTGTTGTTTCACAGTTTGGTTACCAACATGGATGGCTTTTACTTTTGAATATTCATGCACCTCCCTGAATGATTCAGGAGGGTTAATCATTTATTCATTTAAAAATTATTAGAAACCTATTATATGTTAGCATCTGAATAAGATATAAATCCTTCCCTTCAAAGGGTGTTTAAGATACAGGGCATGAGAAAGACAGTGATAGCCACAATTATAACATATTGGCAATCAGAGCATTACTGTTGCAAACTGACCCAGGCCAATTTGGTGGCTTAGCAAGTATCAAGTGCCATTGGTAATTATTGATAGCATATACTAGTTAAATAATTTTAGGGACCAATTAATAAGGTGGAAATGTCATAATGAAAGTAAGTCTAAAGCCACATATCTCCAAGCACACAAATGTTATTAGGAATCAAGGAAAACAATCATACATCTGTACCTCTGGGAATTTACATTCGCTAACAATGCACTATAATCAGCACTTTGCATGAGGCTTGACTTGGACATAGGTGAAAGGCTATGTAGACTGAAGGATCAGCTGGCCTGTAACTGAATGAAGTGGTATAGATCCTTTGTGAAAAGAAGCAATGCAAGACCAACAGGACTCTTGAGAGAGTAGTACTCCAGTAGTGTTTGTCTGGCCAGGTTTTATATCATTTTTTAATAATCAGTTAATTTATTTGAGAGAGAGAGAACATGGACATGAGCACAGAGTCGGGAACAACGGCAGAGGGAAAGGGAAAAAAAGAGACTTTGTACTCAACCCCATGCAGGGCTCAATTTCATGACCCTGAGATAATGACCTGAGCTGAAATCAAGAGTCAGATGGTTAACCAACTCAGCCACCCAGATGTCCCAGATTCTTTCTTTTTAATGCTTAGTTTGGGATGATATGATACTTCCTATCAGTTAAAATCTTGAGCTCTCATTTCCCCATAAAAGAGACAATTTTAACATTCTTCTTACTAGTGAACAGACTTTGATACCAATGCTATTAACAAAGTTGAAATGGCATATCATTACCTCTCATTTTATTGATTCTTGATTGAGGTACATATGACATTATCAGGAGCTTTGATTTTTTTTTTTTTTTTTTCCTTAAGGAAGCTACATTCCCAGCATGAAGCTCAATGTGGGAACTTGAACTCAAGACCTTGAGATCAAGACCTGAGCTGAAGTCAAGAATCAGACACTTAACCAACTGAGCCACCAGGAGGCCCAGGAGCTTTGTTTCTTCATTTTGTTACCTCACATGCTATCTCACCATCCTTTGGTTCTAGATTGGAGCAAACATATACAAATATGTGTGTGTGTGTGTGTGTGTGTATACATTCTGTGGTTTATTCCGAAGTATTTTAATTCAAATTATAGCAAAGCCCACATAATGGATATATTGTTGTAAGACCTTGGACTTTAATAATTCTTTCAAGATCTACACTGATTTCTAACTCTGTCAGAATAGGATCCTAGTCATTAGAGGAATATTTGATAGATTATACTTCCCACAACAATAAGATTAACAGAAAAATAGGCATGTAATCGAAATAAACACAAAATAATTTAGTTGTCCCTCCATATATCTTAAATACTTCTCTGTTTTCCAATAAATATCGACTGTAGTTCAAAATCCCCCCAAAACCCTCAGCACTTTGTCCATTCTCTGAAACCTCTTTATTGTCTATTGTCTTTTCCACTAAATTTTTCATCCTTCCTGCCTTGGGTGGTTCCTTCAACAACGTTCAGCAAGGACCAATTATATTACAGACAGTGTGTTAGCTTAAGTATAAAATTACTATGATCCTAGCCTCAAAGAAATTCAGTCTGTATGAAAAGAAAATACAATATGATAAATCCTAACACAAATATGGTGGACCTACAGAGACATAATGCATTTATTGATGAATCATTTATTGCTGTGACTCTTTTGTTCTAATTTATAATGATACACACACTGCTTGGTTATTCTTGGTGTTTATTTGTAGTGCAGGATGCATTAAAACTTTATTAAATAAATGAAATCTACCTATTTTTAAATTTTTCTTAGAGTGAAGTGATGATCATATATTATAGTTAAATCAAGAGCTGCCAAATGTATAGTATATGTGCAACCTGTCTCTTACTTTATTTCAGCTCAAACGTGGTAAATCCTGAACTTGGTGTAGGTTGAAAATCTTAAACCCAGTATTCTAGTCAGTTGGTACCAATTAATCATTACTGGAAATCAAGATACAAATCATTGTGATTATTAGTAGAGCTGGCATGATCTAATGAGTATGCAGTTTTTTTCTTGGTGGTATTAATCCTTATTTAATGTATTTGCATAGCCTAAAGCAAAGTTTTACTGTGCCATTGTATTAGGGAGCTTTACAAAACACACGCCCTGTGGTTCCTTTGTAAAAGCAAACCAAATGTGTTCCTAAATAGGAAGCAGGTTCTAAGCCACCTAAAACCTTTCTCCCATAACCTTTAAATCAAAACTTTCAAAAAAGGTTTTTCTGCAACTTTCTTTTGCTTTTTGTGAGTTTCTGCTAACCCTTTATGCTTGACACAGTTTTGCAGTGTATTTGCTAAGTTGTGCTTTGACATGTTGTAGCTTCATCCTTTTCAGCTTCCAGTTTGAGCTGCCTTTCAAAACAGCTGTGCTTCATCATTCTTTCTTTTGTCCAGAGAATACTAAGTGGTAACCTGCTGTCATGCTGCTGCCAAAGCAAATTAGGTGCTGTGATTCCTGTGTAGTGCCCCAATTACAGATAAGGAGGGCACTTAACACGTAGTACTTGCCCCAAGATGTGGGAGTCACAGATTTCAGCTGGAAAATAGTTGTTCCTATGAAAGACACTTAAGGCTGATTACATATATTTGATATCATTTCAAAACTAAAAAACAGAAATTTTCTTTGAGTACCTAATTTTTTATAAGTGTCAGTGCAGATAAGAAATTGAACTACCAGTTCTAGGCAAGAAATTTCTATAATATTTTGGATTAATTTAACTGTGAGTTGAAGCCTATGCTCTAAATGTGGGTCTTTATATATATATATATATTATATATATATTTGCCATCCTTTTTGTTCAGATACTCTTATTTTGTTCTCTGTACTCATGAAAGAATTTAGAAAATATATTTCTATTTTTATAGAAATTACCAATCCATTCAGTGGTGGTATTCTCTTTTTAGATGTTTGCTTGTTTTGTTTTGTTTGTTTTTCCTTTCATGGCAGGAAAGGAAGCTAAAGGTTATATGATATGTGCCAGGAACTGTGCTGATGACTTTTACGTGTATTACTTTATTTTATTCTTGAAATAACCCTGCGAGTGTCTGGAACACTATTAGTTCCTGGTACTATTATTTCCATTTCACAGATTAAAACAATGGGGATAGAAGGATAAGATAACTGGTATAAGACAGAGTAAAATAATGCAGCCAGAATTCTAGAAGCAAGTCTGTACCCTGGCTGTATGTTTGCTGGTGATCTCTTCCTCCATAGTTCCTGAAGAAATGCTGGCACAGGGACATTTTCTGATTTACATCCCTCCTGATGATAATTAATGGGAGAAGAAACTCTGAGCATCCTCTTTGTGTAACTTTGTTGTTTCTACTCTATACCGAATACTTTTTCTGTCTCTTTGTTTACATTGTTGTCCTTTCTCATCCCCCTTGTCAACCTCTTCATGCAATACCCACCCTTCATCTGTTCTAAAGCATCTTATCTGAGATGAAACCTTCCAGATCTTTGGAAGGTTGGATCTCAAACCTGCCCAGATCCTTTGCTCTTACTATCTGAACTTCCCTCCTCAGTCAGCAATTTGTAAAATCTATCTGTCCTTAAAAATTTGTCACTTACTTTCTTCCTATTCAATATTTTTATATGTTTATTCTTCTCCTTTATCTAGATTGAATGATTAGTTTGAGCAAAGACTGTATCTTCCACCTCCTTTTGAGACCCATAGTTTTAGCTTATTATTAACACCATAAAAAGTGTCCAAAAGTATTTGATTGATTGAACTGAAGGCAGTACTCACTAACCTTAGAGCCAGTCTGCTGCTCTAGACACTAGATTGCCCTACTTGTTATGCCACTAAGATTGACATTAAACTTTGCGAGCATGTACATGAGCAGTTCAAAATAATTCCCAATATAACTCAAGTCTGATGACATTTGGTACTACTGCACTTTCCAGAAATTGATGGAAAATGTCAATTCTTCCCTGTGGCAGTTTTGCCAATTTCAACTAAAGTGAAAATATATGTTGCTGGGCAAACAAACCAATTTCTTCCAGAAAAACACATGAGTTAATGAGCAAGGTGGTTTGCCTCTAACATATGTATACCTTAAAAAGGATGTAGGATAATACTGAAATTACACTGTTTGAGCATATGACCTTTGAAATATTTTAATAAATTAACAGGCTGAGGTTACTTCAGCCAATTTATATTTGATAATACTTCTCTGAGTATAATATAAAGGTAGTACAGTTTAGTGAAAAATACAAAAATTAAGTAATCCCTCTTATGTGGCAATAAGTCTCTATGCTATGCTAGGCATAAGGGATTGAAATTTGATCCAGAATTGGTCTCTGAACTTAAATAACTCGTGATCTCCTAGAGAGAGAGATATACAAACGAAGACAATTAATTGTGATTATTGTCACAATAGGAACATTTACAACTACACTGGTGGCTCAAAGCAAGAAGCCTTCATATTGATGTTGGGAGTTCAGACAAAGATGGTTAAAAAAATCTTGGGCTGAGGTTTGAAGGATGAATGGTGGTTCAGCAAGCAGATGTAGAAGAAAGTCATTTGCTAGTTTTAAAATATTGTCTAATGTCCCCTCTAAGACTTAGAGTGCTGAGGTGCAGCTTGGATACTTTTAGGTAAACATCTAAAAGTTTTATGCAGAAAATTGAAAGAAATCTCCTTACTATTTAAATTGGCCCCTCTGGGAGGCAGACTGAGCAGGGATGGTTGCGGAGTGGAGGTGGAGAGACAATGAAACAGGAAGAAGAGTGAGAAGACATTTCTGTCAGGGAGATATAACTGGTTATGGACAATGAGCATTAGGTTAGTCAATTCCTTTTTGGCCTTTTGGCTAAAATCAAGTATAAATTAGGTTGGTCAAGATTGAATGACCTCAGAGAATTCTAATGCTGACTTTATCTTTTATTTTTTTTTAAGATTTTATTTATTTATTTGACAGACAGAGATCACAAGTAGGCAGAGAGGCAGAGAGAGAGAGAGGAGGAAGCAGGCTCCCTGCTGAGCAGAGAGCCCGATGCGGGACTCGATCCCGGGACCCCGAGATCATGACCTGAGCCGAAGGCAGCAGCTTAACCCACTGAGCCACCCAGGCGCCCCCTAATGTTGACTTTAAAACAATCTGAAAATTCAACATTTATGAGATTTGATAGTTAAAATATGGCTAATTGGAATGTTTTAAGACATTTAAGTAAATATATATATGTGTATATATATGCATGTATATATATTCATATATAACTTCTAGTGAAATTAAATTATGAGCAAAAGTTAGGGTTTTTTTTTAAGATTGTGTTCACAGCAGTTATTGTAATTATATTTCCATTTATACATAAAGTCTTCTTTTTTTAAGATTTTATTTATTTATTTGACAGAGAGATCACAAACAGGCAGAGAGGCAGGCAGAGAGAGAGGGTGAAGCAGGCTCCCCTCTGAGCAGAGCCCGATGCAGGGCTGGATTCCAGGACCCCAAGATCATGACCTGAGCTGGAGGCAAAGGCTTAACCTCTGAGCCACGCAGGAGCCCCTATACATAAAGTCTTTATGACTTTATAAGGTCATAAAGTCCCTTATACATCTAAGGCATTGATTAAGATGCCGTCCATTCAACAAAGCCTGGAAAGACACTTTTCTAAATTTCCCATTCATTTCCATTTATAATTAGAGAAGAGTCCATCAAGGGTATAGTCAGCCTATCTTAATTCACTTCCATATGCAGAGAATGAGAGCAAGAGATTGATTTTAAATTTATAGGCCAATCTGTCTTATAGGCAACTCCTCCAGCATTTGTTCTGATTGAGTGCGAGTTAGAAGATGTCAATCCATTCCCAGTTCTCAACTCTCTCTCTTGTAATATAAAGATAATTCCCAACTGTAACAAAACAAAACAAAAACTTTAACATTAAATGTGCCTGTGTATGTATATATTCTTAATTTGCTATCTATTAAGATATTTTGACATCCTTAAAAAACCTTTCTGGCAGAGGAGAGACTGCTCCTTTCTGGACTAGCTAATTCTTGGGGGTAGTAAGGGGCTCAGCTGGGAGCATGCCTCTGACATGTGAACTAAGTAATCCAGAGCCATTCTTCCTCTTTCTGGCCCTTGCATTCCAGGAGACAGCTTTTCTTTGCCTTAATCATCCCAGGGTCTAGTGTCAGGTAATTAATTAGAGACAACCCATATGACTCAAAGCCCACCAATTTGAACTTACCCAAAGTAACCAGTCCCAAACTGTTCACCCTATTCTGCTTTTCCTTTCCTAAAGAAACCCCAGTAAAGGCCCTGGTCTGATGGTTTTCCCTCCTTTCTATCTTCTACCTCCTGACCCTCTTACTGTCTTTCTCACATGGTCCTGCAAGGCCTGGCATGTCTCCTGCCTCTAGGACCTATGAGCATACTAAACACAGTTTTCCTGAGTCTCCTCCTCTGTTTCTTCTTTTGGTGTCACCTGACTGACCATCATATTAAAAAAATTAAAAAAATAAACACACACACACACACACAAAACAGTCTGCATATTTACTTTAGCTTCATTTTATTCATGATTTAAAGAAACCAGGGGTAATTTTGGCTATCAGTTTCTAAAAATGTCTCTAACTCTGTCAATGTTCATGTGAATAATCACATCCTGATTGATTCATTTTATTCATGATTTAAAGAAACCAGGGGTAATTTTGGCTATCAGTTTCTAAAAATGTCTCTAACTCTGTCAATGTTCATGTGAATAATCACATCCTGATTGATTCATGAGCGGATCTTCTAATGTCTTGTTTTTCTTATCTCTTGTTTTTCTTATCTCTTATCTTATTATCTCTTATCTCTTATTTTTCTTGTCTCTTATTTATGTGCTTTTCTGACTTTTCCTAACCTAATTTTTTTTTTAAGATTTTATTTATTCATTTGAGAGAGAGACAGTGAGAGAGAGAGCATGAGCGAGGAGAAGGTCAGAGGAAGAAGCAGACTCCCCATGGAGCTGGGAGCCCGATGCGGGACTCGATCCCGGGACTCCGGGATCATGACCTGAGCCGAAGGCAGTCGTCTAACCAACTGAGCCACCCAGGCGTCCCCTTAACCTAATTTTTTAATACCAGTCTTTTATATCTCTTGTGGGTTTTTTTTCCACATTTGATTTTATTATACAGTCCTGTATAGATGATGGGATTATGCCTATAAACATTCAATTATTCTGGGTTAGAACTGGGCTCAGTAAATGTAATTGCTTTGAGATTTTGAGTAAAGTTATGTCTAATTTCTGAATCTTAATCTCATCTGTGTTAGCTTTCTATTTCTACCTTAACAAATTAACCATGAACAAGTAGCTTAAAGTAGCTCACATTTCTGGAGGTTCTGGAGGTCAGAATTTCTAAAATCCAGGCGTCAACAAGATTACATTCCTTCAGGAAGTTCCAGAGTAGAATCCATTTCCTTGCCTTTTTTTGTCTCTTAGGGGCTACTTACTTTCCCCAGCTTGTGTCCCTTTTCTTTCACTCCAACCTCTGCTTGCATCATCTTATCTCCTTCTAGGATTCTGACCCTCTTGCCTCCCTCTTAAAACTGCATTGTGATTTTATTAGGCCCAATAAGTATCTCTCACTTAAAACATCTACAAAGTCCTTTTTGATATGCAAGATGACAGTCACAAATTCTAGGAATAAGGACTTGGCTGTCTGTCAGGGAAGGGGGCATTTTTCTCTCTACCAAATCATCTTCTAGAATGGGGAAAAGAGCAACTTCTGTACTTATTTCCATGGTTTGTCATTAGGCTCAAATGATATAATTTTGGGGAAGGTTTATACAATCAGTGAAGGTATCATTTACTATAGGAGAATCCATCCTGTGGCTCCCATTTCGTTTATTTCTCTTCATTGGATAAAACATTTTTCTTTTTATACTCAAATCATTATGTGGATTTATTTGAATGCTATGAATGCTGTTTTTCATACAGCTTTTTATACTACAGTGCATTTTATCATGGTATTACGATTTTGTTATTCCCAGAAAACTCTATTAAGAACTTATTGATAAAGATTTCTTATAAGTTACAAAATATGGAATGCAGTACTGCTATAGATTTCTTTAAAACAGAAAACGTTGATGCAGAGACTGAAATCAGGAAAGCAAAAAAGGGAAAAGATTGTCATTTTTTGCCAGAGATTCTGGCCATTAGTTACTTTCACAGTATTATTTTCTGCATTTTTCAAAACTACATGAATAACCCATGCACTGAAAACATGTGGACACATTTAGAGTGATATAAATTCTGATTTCAAGAGCAGAGGTGCTTGTCTGTTTGATATACATACATACATATCTAACTGCCGGGTAGAGCCCAAACCCATCTGTTTAGATGGCATTGTGCCTATTTCCAGTTGTTGGTTGTTTAAGTTCAAAGAAACACATATAAGAGAAGTATATTCTCTTTGATTTCATTGATTGCTTTCATATTCCCACTTGAGGTAGTGCTTTGAAACATTGGCATTGACATAGATAAAACCGTAAAATTAATTGTATTTTCATTTTTGTAAGGCTCCCACACAATGAAATAACAAGGCATCAGATACTAAAAAGTGTCAAAGGGAGATTCAGTTTTGATTTTTTATTTTTTTCTGAACTGTATTTATTTATTTTTCCTTTAATTTTATTGTATAAATCAATATACCATAAAATTGACTCTTTTATTGGTGCACAGTTTGATGAATTTTAACACGTTTATAGATTTGTATAACCACCCTCCTCAACAGAATATAGATCAATTCATCACCCAAAAACCTCTCACCAGCTACTCTTCTATATTTACTACTCCAGCCTCCAACAACAGCTAATCTCTTCTCTTTCACCATAGTTTTCACTCCTTGCTTCTGGAAATTCAAATGTAAAAACAGTTTGGTAGGTAGTTCTCTATAATGATGAAGATGCATTTAGCAAATCTCCAACAATCTGACTCCTAGGTAGTAACTCCAGAGAAATAAAAACTTATGTTCCCACAAAATGCTTATAGTGACAGTACAAATAATTGCCCTAGACTGGAAAAAACAATCAAACAAACAAAAACAAAAAACAAAAAAACAAACAAGGGGTGCCTAGGTGGCTCCAGGAATTAAGCTTCTGCCTTCCACTCAGGTCCTGATCCCAGGATCCTGGAATTTTTGAGCTCTGCGCCAAGCTCCCTCCTGAGCAGGAAGCCTGCTTCTCCCTCTCCCACTCCCCCTGCTTATGTTCCCTCTCTTTATGTCTCCCTCTCTGTCAAGTAAATAAATAAAATCTTTAAAAGCAAACAAAACAAAACAAAACAAAAACAACGAACATGTATTATTCAGCAGGAGAAAGGAGAAACAAACTGGAATAGCCATAAAATGGAATACAACTCAAAAATGAAAAGGAATAGTATTTAAAACAGTGATGTATTTCCTAACTTGATCTAGCATAGTGGCTCCTAACATGACTCAGGAAGACTCCGAAACTTTTTCAGGGAGTCAGACTTTTTTATAGTAATGCTAAGACCTTATTTGCTGTTTTCACTATGTTGACGTTTTCATGGATGTTGCAAAAGCAATGGTGTGCCGGTGCAAATCAAGGAGGTAGTAACAGTCTTTACTTAATAAACATTGTATTCATTAGAAAGAAAAAAAATCCTCTGGTTTTCCTTACCTTATAAATGTGCTTAATTGTAGCAGTAAGAATGTGCCTCTCAGAACTCTTTGTTTGCTTCTAGCCATAGTAGCTGAAGGTACCAGGGACAGTCAAGCACGCTTGTTCCTGGGAGCCTGGTCTCCTCTAGCAGGAAACTTCATGGCTGGAAGACTCACGGTGCCATCACCAAACATTCTATACAACTGAACTGCAGTCTTTTTTTTTTTTTTTTTTTTTTTTAGATTTTATTTTTGTACTCGAGAGAGAGAGAATGAGAGAGGGAACACAAGCGAGTCAGAGGGAGAGAGAGGAAGAGAGAGAGAATCTCTGGCGGCCTCCCAGTTGAGCATGGACCTAGATCCTAGGATCTGGAGATCATAATCTGAATGGCAGTCAGCCGCCTAACACTGAGCCACCCAGCTGCTCCCAAACAAACTGCAGTCTAGTATGTCTCCGTTAATTCTTCTTTCATCTCTGTGACTCAGAGTCAGACCTGCACTATGGTCGGACCCATGTACCTCACTACATATTTTCTTTCACAGCTATTTTCCCCAATAAATTTCTTGCAAACCCAATCTCATCTTGATGTCTCCTTCTCTAGTGCCCTAACCAGTACATTAAAGAAGCAGTGAAAGTTACTCATTTTATTGATCTTGATGATTGAGTACACATTGACTTACTTAATGTTCTAATGAAAGAATGAAAATATATATAAAACACTTCTGCTACACACAACAGTGTAATGGTTGTTTCAATGAAATTTTTTTGTGTTATGAGCTAGTCACTTATTTTATGGAACATTATTATTTCTTTAAAATAAAACTTATTTTATGGAACATTATTATTTCTTTAAATACTAACAAAATATGGTCATTCAAGTTTATAAATTCAAGTTTATAAATGAAAGTTTGAATTTTTAAAGAAACTTGTATTTACCACTGTGGGCTTCAGGGTTTCTTAATTCTTAAAGAATTTTGTCATTTCTTTTAAAACCATGGTTAACTTTAAAGCCCTGAGTAATGAGAGGATTTGTCTACACTAGAGCATGTGGAATTTTGCAGGGGTGGGGGGTGGTAGAAAGTTTTATATCCTTGTTATGGTAGTGATTACACTACGGAGTGCATATGTCTGTATGCATAGAACATTAAAAAGAGTGAATCTTGCTCTATGTAAATTATACTGATCAATTGCTCAGCATATCCCTACTAACATCCCAAATCTAGATTTTATTTCCTTCACTGTTCTACGTCTCCTTTTGTCAAGTTGATTTACCCAATGGCATTTTTCAAACAATATAATCTGCTCTTTTACAGAGGGTGACTTGAGTTTATTCCAGTCATTATCAATGATTTCTCATACATAATGTTTTCATCAATATTCAGAAGTATTGAACAACTATAAATAGCCATG
This sequence comes from Mustela nivalis, assembly GCF_964662115.1. Classification (NCBI taxonomy): domain Eukaryota; kingdom Metazoa; phylum Chordata; class Mammalia; order Carnivora; family Mustelidae; genus Mustela; species Mustela nivalis. The sequence goes on along the minus strand of NC_139023.1, from coordinate 156,413,887 downwards.
TGGTGTGATGCAAAGACAAGAAACAAATAGTCATTCCCCCAAATTAGGCACTCATATAAAGGAATCCAGGTAACCAGGTAATTGGAATGCATAGTGATACTATTGATCTTAAAGATGTGAAAAGATCCTACAGGGATCTAAGAAAAGAGTGAGATGAAGCACTCAGTCTGCTTTTGGTCAACAAAGGTGAGCCCTGAGCTGTGCCTTAAAAAAGATACACTTCAGATCTCTGGAGTAGATGTATCACTGTTTGTAATCCTATGTCTAAATTGAATACATTTCTGTGGGGACTCCTGCAAACTGAAAAGACAAGTTGCTTTTTTGTTTCCTAATCTGGAGAGGAGACTTTTCCTTGGACAGCTGCTTTGTGAACTATGTCATTTGTCTTTTCTATGTCATTGTTCTTGGCTTTTGATAACCTGTCAATATCTTTTATTAATGTAAACACTCTGGAGTCTAGCACATCTCCTTAAATAATACGTGTTGCTCACCAATATGCAAAAACTTGTATTCATTTATTTGAACTCCTTTTTGTTTTTGTCTTGACCATCTAGAGATTCCTCATCATATCATACAGTTCTGTCAGAATGAGTTAGTCTGGTTTGGGAAATGAGAGCTGTCCAATGATATTTTGAACATTTTTGTGGCCACTCCATTTTCTCAAATTCATTCAAACAATGCTTTTTGGTTTTCATTAGAAAAAACATTTTATATATTCAACCACCATTTATTGATAATGTGCTAGGTGCCAGACCAGGATAAAGATGAAGTAATATACAGCTCCTGTGTTCAAAGCATTCACAGTATAATAGGGAAGACAGATGTGAAAATAATACATCTTAATATAATGGTGTTTGTGTTATATTAATTCATAATGTGCTGTATGCCTAGTTTGGGGTGATAGAAACAACCATGAGGACTTCAAGGACACCATAGAAAGTTACTTTGACCCATTCATTAAACAGGTGATTTAAGTTGAACAAAGGAAGTCCTGAATTCTATACAAAAACTGTAGAAAAGTGTCAGGAAAGAGAAACGTAGAGAAAAGGAGAGAGAGAGAAGGAGGAAACTGCATTCAGGAGACTGCAAAGGGGGCACTTCTGTTGCATTCCAGAAGGTTTCAGGGAAGGAGAATGATAAGATGGCTATATGCCAGAACACAACAGACCTTTATTCCATTTTAAGGAATTTGGTCTTTATCTTTTAGCTTATAAATGTGAAGCTCTATTTTAAACATAAGAAAAACATAAGCTATTCAATATTTAAAAACATGCTTCTAGCATTAAGTATGCATTAATTAATGCATAGTTAATGCATTCAATAAAGAAACACAATTGAAAGGTAAACAATACTATTTTCTAATAGTCAAATTTTGTGCCTTAATTTAGTCACTACTAATGAGAATTTTAAAGTGAATTATGAAAAAAGTACAGGTGAAACAGTCCCATAATTTGTGGGTGTGGGACTTTTGACCGCAAGTTATCAAGTTTGGTAATTTAGTTAACTAAATAAATAGTGATGTTAACTAAAACAGTGGGTATAGGAAGCTAAGTTTTTGATGTTTAAAAAAAATAGACATTATTTTTCAGAGCAGTGTTAGGTTCGTAACAAAACTGAGGCAGAGTTTTAGGAATCTTCCATTACTCCCTACTCCTACACATGAATAGTCTCCCTAATTATCAACATCTCCACTAGACTGGTACATTTGTTAAAAACCCATGAACCTACATTGACACATCCTTATCACACAAAGTCCATAGTTTATATAGGGGTTCACTTTTTGATGTTGAAATCTCTCTGGGTTGGACAAATATATAATAACATGTATCCACCACTACAGCATCACACAGTATTTTCACAAAAATCCTTGGTGCTACATCCATTTCCACCCCCCACTCCCTGCAACCTCTGACAACCATTGGTCTTTTTATTGTCTCTGTAGTTTTGCCTTCTCCAGAATATCGTGTATTTAGAATCCTATAGTGTATAGTCTTCTCAGGCTGGCTTCTTTCACTTAGTAATATGCTTTTAAGGTTATTTCATGTCTTTTCATGGCTTGATAGCTCATTTCTTTTAACACTAAATAATGTTCCAGTATCTGCTTGTACCATAGTTTATCTGTTCACCTATAGAAGGAGCTCTTGTTTACTTCCAAATTTTGGCAGTTATGAATAAAGCTGCTACAAATACCCGTGTGCAGGTTTTTATGTGGACATTAATAGTCAACTACTTTGGTTAAATACTAAGGAATATAATTATGATAAAGTGTGTTTAATTTTGTTTTATTTTTAAGATTTTATTTATTTATTTTAGAGTGAAAGAGTGGGGAGAAGGGGCAGAGGGAAAGAGAGAAGAATCCCAGGCCGACTGTGCTGAGCTTGGAGCCCACACAGGGCTCTGTCTCGCGACCTTGAGATCATGACCTGAGATGAAATCAAGACTGAGCCAGACAGGTGCCCCGAGTATGTTTACTTTTGTACGAAACTGCCTTAAACTGTCTTCCAAAGTGGGTGTTCCCTTTTGTGTTCCCACCAGCAGTGATTCTGTTCCTGTTGTTCCACAACCTCTTCTGCATTCAGTGTTGTCAGTTCTATGAATTTTGGCCATTCTAATAGGTGTGTAATGGTATTTCGTTTTAATTTTAATTTCCCTAACGACATGATTTGAGCATCTTTTCATGTATTTATTTGTCATCTGTGTATCTTATTTGGTGTGGTATTGGTTCGGGACTTCTGCCCATTTTTAAATGAGTTGTTTGTTTTCTTTTGTTGAATTTTAGGAAGTTCTTTGTACATTTTAGATAACAGTTCTGTATCAGATATATCTTTTGCAAATATTTTTTCCTAGTCTGTTGATTGTCTTTCTATAGAGCAGAAAATTTTAATTTTAATGAAATTCAGCTTATCAATTCTTTCATGGGTTGTGCCTTTGTTGTTATATCTAAAAAGTCATAGCCAAACCTAAGTTCAGTTAGATTTTTTTCCTATGTTATTTTCTAGAAGTTTTGTAGTTTTTAGATTTGCATTTAGTTCTGTGATTCATGTTGAGTTTATGTTTGTGAAGGTATAAGATCTTCACAGTATTTTTTTATTATTATTTGATGTTACTTCCATATTACTGTTGTATAAAGAAAAGTTATAATTTTTGTAAGCAATTTATATAGAGTTATTCCATGTATGGCTAGATTTATGAATCTGGAATCCAGGCCAGAGGGTCATATATAAACCTTTATGAATTATTGGCCTATAGTTGAAAGCATGGAATAGATTTCTAATACAACAAGATAATTTATAGAGGTGATAGAGAGAGAAACAGAAGACTCAGGAAAAAAAAATAGTAGTATTAATAAGGGAAGAGGAGAGAGAACAAAACAAGGAATTGTAATAGAACTAGATACTGAATAAGAATAAATGTATAAGAAAGGTCAGATGAGCAAAGACTTCAAGAATGTGAAGTCTTACTGGTGACACAAAGAAGTAAAATGTAATGGGAATTTTAAAAGGGCCCTTGGCATTGGCAGCTAGTCTTGTTGACATTAATTGGAAGAATTTCAGTAGAATGGCTGTATTGAACTGTTGGAATGGGTGACTAGTAAATAGATTAAGCCTAAGCAATTTTTTTCCCCCAAAGATGTATGCTCCATGAATGTTTAAAATGATATAAGGAACCAAACAAAGATAAAATTCCTTGGTTTATAATAAACATTTATGAGTTTTAAAAATATATAAAATTCCCTTTAAACAAAGCCTATGTGAAAACATGGTGAAAGGAGGGGCCAAATGTGTTTTCATACTCAGTGCCATCTCTGCTTTTCAAAGCTTCACCCCCCAGGAAATGTAAGGCCTGAAACTTCATTTCCCTAACTCCCCTACCAGGAGACTCCTTGTCAGATTCCACCAGTGAATGGGCAGATGCATCTGGGAGGATGGAAAAGAAAGAGAACCTATTACTCTTCTGAGGCAGCTTTGGTAAGTCATGTGGAAATCATCAGACAGAAAACACTGTGATTTACCTGCAGCTTTTTGATTTCTTGCAGAATCATTCACATAGGCACTGTCGATAGCTCATGTCATCTGTGGTGACTTGTGAACAACATTCTTGCCATGCTTGCAATTCCGGATTTTCTGACCTGTATTCCTACAGCTTCTAGCAGTTGTTTAAGCCTCAACTTTCCTATTTTAAGCCTCTCCCTCTTCAAAACATTTAGGGAAGGTGCTGTTTTCCTCAATAAACACTGATAATTATATATATGGTGGCATTGCTATCTTTAATGAATAAAAAAGCTCCAAGTTTTAGAAAAACAATTATTATTTAGGAGAGGTAAAAAGTGGGTGTTTTTTGTAGTACTCCAATGATTAGAAATGTTTTCATTTTTTTCTCTATAATCATTGTGCCTTTTAAAAATATTTCCCCATAACATTTCTTAAATAAAGAAAACTCAGCTGAACTCAAAGCATTTTTTATTTATGTGAGGTACTTTCTAGTTTTTCACTTTCCAGATTTGCCTTATTTTCACAATGTAGTTTTCTGCAATTGCCTGTAACAGTTTACTTTTTAAATTATATTTAATATTTCTCCGTGAGTTTGAACTGAAAGGAAATTGAACATACTTACTGACAAACATACTTCAAAGTTGGTTTATTAAATTCCAATGTGTCATTATTAATCTTCAAACGCATTAGTTAATTTATAAAAGAGTACATGTAATTCTTTTTTTTAGAAACCCAAAGGGCAGTTATTTAATAGACATTTATATACCTTACTTCTTAAAAAATTTTAAAAATAATGCAATACTTGATTGTACTGAAAATTCAGTAACTATTACTAAATGTATAGATACCTAGGATAAAATAACCACTAGTGAATTAAAGTCACTTTCATTCTTCTGAGGTGATTCATGGACTTTGGCCATTATCCTCCACTCTTAAAGGACTATTTCTGTCCATACTTGATCACTTTTTGATCACTTTGGGGATGTTTTACTAGAGAATCCTCATTGATTTTGTTCCTCTGATATAACTTTACTCTTAATAAATGTATATTATGATGGTTGGTTGTTGATTTCAGATATTTGCTTCACTATCATTGAAACCTACTGGAATATCAAATAGGACAGAATTTTATTTCCTTTACTAATAGATAAAAGTAATGACATAGGTTATCGTCATAGTTACTTAGAGCTTGAAAGCAAAGGAATGTATAAATTTGAGTAGAGTTGACACACACTGTTACATTAGTTTCAGGTTTACAATTAATGATTTAACAAGTTTATACATTATGTTATGTTCACCACAAGTATAGCTCTCCCATCACCGGACTATTACAGTATTGCTGACTATATTCCTTTTGCTCTACTTTTTATGCCCATGACACACACGTTCTATAACTGGTGGCCTGTATCTCCCTCCCTTTCACCTATTTTTCCCAAACCCCTAGTCCCCTCCCCTCTAGCAAAGGACTTTATTTTATAACCTCTTGAACCACTGATGAAAAGATAATGGTGGGTTCTTAATAGATATTTGTTCAGAGTTGTTATATGAATGGGTAACATTTTTTCAGACATTTTGGTTAATTATAGAAGTAGTAATAATATTTGTCTTCCCTCTTAACCATGTGTCATGGATCAAATAATTTGGCCCATGTAATACAAATGAATAGATTCTATACTGCTACCTCCTGTATCCCCATTACTGATACTGGATAATCTGCTTTCTGAAGCTATTAAGTTTCTACCCTTGATAAAAAGGAGACCTTGAGTACAGAGTCAAGACTTAAAGCCCTATAGACTTGGCAATGTACATAAAGTGCAACTGCAAATTGTCACCCAGCCTCACAGAAGAAGTATACATTATTGTAGCTAATGTAAATGGTCATCAGGGACACATACCTTGAAGTTTCAAATAACCTGATGACCTCACATCTTTAATTGCATAGTTATGGATCATAAAATTAATTACTTTGTAATCCTGACTTTATGATACATACAAACGTGTGCATGGTGACCTTTTCTCTAAACTGTAGTTAAAAATAGCTAAGCTACCTCATTAATAAGAATGCTTAGTAATGAAGACTCAAAATCCTATAAAATATCTCGTTTCAAAAATTATCTCTACAGTGATGGCCCATTTGTCCACTTAAACACGTATGGTCTAGGATCCTGAATAAATTGAATCAAGATCCTTTCATCTCTACTTACTAGCAAACATTGAGTGACTGTGGCTATGAACTATTAGAGGTTTACCTTCCCACAGCACATTTAAAATTCAATTCTACAAATATTTGAGTATCTAGTGTTTTGAATATCATAATGTAAGTTAAAACCACAAGAAGAATGATGTATTCCCTGCCCTTTATGAATTTTTGTAGATAATGGAAATATGAAGTGGTAACTCAGATCTTTCATTTGTACTTAAGAAGGTATTACAATAATGGTCTTGGACTAGGCAGATTACATTTTATGTAATCTTGTCAACTTTACAAAAGCTGTCTATATCTAGCTTTAGGCATCCACTTTTTTTGTTATATTTATATAGTACCAGATAATTACTCGTTCTAGGTTTGCTACATGTTGTCCATCAGCCAGGCTTCAAAGAATTCTGAAAGTTATTTTACTTCATTAAAAATTCTGTGGACTTGCCTCTGTATTTCAAATTTGAATTGCAGTTTGGAATGGCGTTGCTTACCTAAGGGATTGCTGAGATGGAAATATAATACTGTGAACATTCAGTTTCAGAGTAGTGATGTGATAAGCATTTACTTTAAAAATTTTAAAAATGATGCCTCACTATAATCTTTATTCCCCTTCATATTTTCTTTCAATAAAATTTTATTAAAGAAACTCCACAGTGCCATTTCAAGACTCTAATAGTATAAGAAGTTTATAGAACTTCTTAGTCAATTTATCATGGTTGCAGGAAGATATATTTAAAGTCTTTAAGAGACCAATGAATGGCAGAAACTTTTGAATGGCCATGTTTTTTTCAAGGCTACATCCCACCTATGGAAAAGAGTGTGATTACTAGAATCATTATAAACAGAGGTTAAATACCCATTTATGTCATATTTACATGTACCGAAAAAGTAAAACTACATGCAAATTATTACCTGTGAATTTAAATCTTATTGTAATATGTTTATTCACTACATATTCTCAATATGGTCACATTTCATTAACCTCATGGTGCTCATTTTTTCACATACAGTATCTCTAAAATCTGGATATAGTGATGGCATGTGAAAATAGAATTTTAAGTGTTATTCTTTCTTAGTAATACATAAAATAATAGTGCATTTAAAAATCAGTGGCATTTTAAATTCAGTGAAATGTGCTTAGTCTGACCAGAAATAATTGTGTAATAAAACAGTACATAAAAAAAAAAAACCTTACTATGTTGGAGAGGTAAGGGTTCTTTTTGCCATGATCGTTTCCTGTGTCCTTGATATATCCTTCTGCTCTAAACAATTAAAATATGGGATAATATATGAAACAAACATTTTTAGAAATCAGGCAGTAAGCAACACAACACAATAGTGATTCCTTAAATGAGAGAAATAAAGTATTACAATTGTCCCTTTTCCTGTTTAGAGAGAGTTTATTAGGATACAGCCCTGAGAAGATGAACCCAAACAGAATCCTGAAGGCTCTTTAATTGAGGAAGCAGAGCTGAGAATCATGGTGGACAAAGCAGCTGGAATACACAAGCTATAAAATTGAAGAAGAGAACAGAACAAAATAAGTGGGAAAGATGAACACAGAGAGAGCATCAGAGATTTCCCCACTATTTGTAAGCTGAACGGGGATCAGGATGTGTGGGAGGCAAAGAACCAGTGTAAAGGCGGAACAACCTCTGGATCCTACACAAGAATGGTATTAGTTTCTCACCAACCAGAATGAGAAACAAAACAGAATACAACAAAGAAAAAAACCCAGATGTTCTCATACATTAGATATGAAGTAGAGAACTTAGAAGAATATTCCTTGGTAATGGGTTATAATAATTCCCAACTAAATGCTGCTTTAGTTTTGATTTGCTATGATATTCTTGATGGCAAGAAAGCCCAATAGTAGGTAAAGCTCCAGAAAAAAACACAAATAACAGAATCAGTTGACAAAGTAAAGACATATATGAAAAAAGAAGAACAAAATTTAAAATCTCATCAAGCAGCCAAGTATGCCTGTATGTCTCAGACGGAGAGGCAAGAAATAGGATGAGGGAAAAAAAAAAAAAAAGGTAAATAATGGACAACTTAAAATAAAAGAGATGGAAACTATAAACCCACAGATCTAAGAAGCCCGAAGTTTGGCATTATAAGAAAAAATGAGAAGGTATTACAGTTTCTGTATACTCCATACCTGATTTCCACTATTGTTAAATCTCAAATTAGTATTGTCTTTCTTGTAATTAATGAACCAATATTTATATATTATTATTAACAGGATTTTATGGTTTATTCTGATTTCCTTTTGCAATCAAGGATTGCCATCATGAATACCACCCGGTCTCCCTAGGCTCTTCTTGACTGTGACAGTTTCTTAGACTTTGCTTGTTTTGATGGCATTGACAATTTTAAGGAGTACTGGTCTCATGTTTTGTAGCATGCTCCTCCAGTGGAATTTGTCTGATATTCATCTCATGATTATGCTGTGGCTATGAGTTTTTAGCAGGAATATAAAATAGGTAAAACGTCATTTCCATCATATCAAGGGTAAGTATTGGTAGCATAGTTTATGACTGCTGATGTTGATCTCCATCATCTGGCTGAGGTAGTGTTTGTCAGTGTTCCACATTATAAACTTATCCCTCCCCACTTCTGATGCATTCTTTGGGAGCATTTTACAATCTGCAGGCTATGTTTAGGGTGTGGGATTTATGTCCCACCTCCTTGAGAGTGGCGTATGTACATAAACTACTTGAAATTCTTCTGCATGGAAGCTTTGTTGCTTCTCACCATTTATTTACTCAGTTATTAATTCATATCAGTGAGGCTACATGGGTATTCATTTTATACTTAGTTTATAATCTAGTGTCATTTTATCATTATTATTATTATTATTATTATTATTATTTTGGTTTTGGTCAAATGTTTCCAGGTTTGGCCATTTCAGTTAGTTCTTATGTCCCTTTGATATATCCCCATTGATCTCTTTTTTCCAACACTTCTTTCTTCTTGGGACTAGAATATGTTCCAGATTCATCTTGTACATTTCCTGACCTAGTCCTAGAATCAGACATTTCTTCAAGGAGCCATGGTTAATTTCACTGGTGGATGGAATTGAAAACCCAAAGCTGAGTGCCACATGTGCCTAGATCTCAATTTCTGTATATAGTCATCTGTATCTATATTAAGCTTAACATCAGTTCATACTGGTATCTCTAATTCAGGTTGGTTATCTAATGAATTATTTTAGCGCCTATCCCTTGTTCATCTGTATCCACCTACTCCCATAGGGAAAAACAGGCTCCCAGCACTTAATATCTGTTCAATTTTTCAATTCCAGTATCCACATGTGGCAGTCTCAGACTTGCTAACCCATATGCCTGCAGAAAACAACTTTATTAGATAGATCGACTAGAATATTTGCTTATATACATCTTTTTTAGCATTTAGTCTTATAGACTTTTTTCTGAAGTTACTTAGGTCCCCCCATCATTTACCCTGAACCTTGTCAGTGAGAACATTTTATGCATCTCTTTTTGTGGTTCAATAGCTCATTTCTTTTTATTACCAAATAGTGTTTCATTGTATGGATGTACCAATTTATTTATGCATTCATCTGTTGAAGTCATCTTGGTTGTTTCCAGTTTTGGGCAATTAGGAACAAAACTTTCAGAAATATTCTCATGCAGGATTTTGTGTGGACATAAATTTTAAAAATACTTAAGTATATAGGTGCATGATTGCTAAATCCTCTGGTAAGACTATCTTTAGCTTTGCAAAAAGTTGCTTAACTGTCTTCCAAAGTGGCTGTAATATTTTGCATTCCCACCAGCAAGAATGCAAGTTCTGTTGCCCATGTCCTCACTAATATGTGGTATTGCCAGTTTTTTTAAAAAATAAAATTTTATAAATAAAATAAAACTTTATTCCTCTAGTAGATTTGCAGTGGATGTCATGGTTTTCATTTGCATTTCCCTAGTGGTAACCGACGTTAAGCATCTTTTCACATGCTTATTTGACTCCACTATGTCTTCTTTGGTGAAATGTCTTCTCAGATCATTGCCCTATTATTAATTGAATTGTTTTATTATTGTTGAGTTTCAAGTCCTTTTATATTTTGGATTCAAGTCCTTTATTAGATATATATTTTTTGCAAAAATTTTCTCCTGTTCCATAGCTTGTTTCTTCGTTGTCTTAGTGTCTTTCTCAACGCAGAAATTTTTAAGTCTTATTAGAAATTTTTAATTCTAATAAGCTATAGCTTATCATTTTTTCTTGCTTTTATTATTGAATGTGAAAATTCATCTACACCATTGTAGGTGTACACTTCTGGACAGAATTTGAATGAGACATATAGTAGCATAAAACTGTTTATACATAAGCTTAGAATTGTGCTGTTTTTCAAATGTAAAAAGAAAATAGATGTCATAAAAATTAAAATTGTAATCTGAAGCCGAGTTCACAATATGTTTTTAGAGAAAATAAAAATTAATTCTTAATGATCTGAAAACCAGATATAATTTATGAGGGCTGATGTTGTGCAAAACCTTGTCAGGAGATCTTGTTCTGAATAAAGAAGCAGTTTCAAAAAAAAAAAAAAAAGTTTTTAATGCTTCAAAAAAAAAAAAAAAAAAAAAAGAAAGAAGCAGTATAGATGTGGGAACATTAGACAGACCAAACATGGTAATGGGCTTTCTTCTCTCGTTACATTACCTTTTTAGGTAAGTGCATCTAGGCATCTAGGCATCTTTAATTATTCTTTGTAGACTGATGATCCCCAAATTACAACTTTAATTTTGAACTCCAACTTCCACCTGGCTGCAACATATCCATACTTGGTTCATTCACTGAGAAACCTAAGGTCACCCAGAATGGGTAGGAATTCCAGAAGAAAGCAATGTTAGAGTTACAACCATAAGTTTAAATTTGCATTCCAACCACTAAAAGGAATAAATTCTTCAATACTCTATTAGGGATAATTAAAGTTGGGCCAGATTGGCATTTGAAGGAAAGATGTTTTTAGTACTTGTCTGAGTATTTGGAAAGGCAGAAACAGTTAGCCAGCAGAAACCTGCAGATTATAGCAATTCCTATGCTATTTGTAATTTTTTTTCTATATCTCAACATTAAAGAATTTTATACAACCCCACTTTTACTTTTACATTGACCTTTTTTTAATTGTTTATTTTGCATTTGTTTTTTAGGTTGTTTTACAAATATAATCATGAATGCACCATTTGTTAATTTTTATAAAATAAATTTAAATATGTAAATACCACAAAAAGAAAAATATAAGACTTCAAGTTATATTACAAAGCTGTAGTAATCAAAACAGTATGGTACTGGCACAAAACCCAGCAATCCAGCCTTTAAGGTCTTTTGTAAATACTACCCCAAATATAAACACTTTTCTGACTTCAGGCCCTGTTATGAACTTCAGGCCCTATTATGAATGGAATCATATTCTTTTTTGCCTTCATTTTTTTCTCAACCCTGTGCCTGTGAGATCTGTTTATTAGCTATAGTTTGATTTTTGTAGCTGCTGACAGATATTATGTTCTCTAATTGAAGTATAATCAGTTATTTATAAGATTAATGTGGTATGATCATAATTTAATATGTATTGCATTGCCAGTATGTACATATTTCTTTGGATGTAAACTAGAAATGGATTCAATGACACATATAAAATGCATATTTCAGTTAGTAAATAATAATTTTCAAAGGGCAACATACCAGTTTACATTACCACCAACCTACATTTCCATTTATTTAAAGGCATGTGCCGTTGAATTTATGTTGCTTTGAATCACATTATATATGTGCCTTACCAATTTTGATTACTGACTCTAAAGCCCTACTAGTCTCACTATTATTAATATAGTAAACAATGAATGTGCTCAATATTGGTGCTTAATCTTTTCTTCTTGTATTTTCTATATTCAGTGGAATTTGGGAAATATATCAGTTCGCTACTATGGTAAAATTTCTACATAATAAACTACCATAAAATCTCAGTCGCTTATAAAACTAAGCACTTACTAGGTCACAAATCTGCAAGCTGGCTGGCAGGTTGCTAATGTAACCTGAGTCTATGAATGTCTCTGGTGATCATGACCCTGAGTGAACTGGAGAGTAATAGATCTCCAGAACCTGGAGTTCTGTTCCAGGAATCTCTCATCCTCCTCCCAGGACCAGTGAGTCGGCTGAGCATGTACTTTTCATCTTTATTGCAGAGACATAGTTAAACAAGCCCAAATGTACAAGATTTTCCCAAGCCTCTTTTTATATCACTAATGTGGAAATCCCATTTTTCAAAGCTAGTTAGAAATCCAAGTGGGAGTATATGGAAAAAAGTTACATTGTGAAGAATTTGACATTTACTTCTAATATTAGGGAATGAGTGAAGAGTTGGATAATGATGCATCTTACAACTCAAGATTTAAATTGACATTTTTTACTAGTTTCTGTGGTCACAAACACATTATTTATGTGCTATTTTTTTCCTCAACCCTATTTTCTTTTATTTAAGAAATGGGAAGATACTGCTATAAATGTAACTAAGGTTTCCAGACATATTAAGTCAAAATGATATTTTCATATGTAATCACTCTTTCAGATTCTGGAAAAAAGAGCTAAGACACCAGCTACAAATATTTGAATTAAGTGCCTATCATGTTTTATTCAAGAAGTGAGGTTTCATTATTTAAGATTTTAGAACAGACTATTCCTTTTAAGAGTTTTAAGCTGTATATTCAAATATGTAGCCCTGATGGTGCTTCCCTTGTGACTGATATGATGATGAAGAGACTGAGAACTATCTTTCAAGAAATATTCTATTTGACAGACAGTATCTTGATTAAGATGAGCTTTAATTAAGATAAATGATGCTGCTTACTCATCTGCTTGGTATGATGAGCCCCGAATCTTTAGAATAGTGTTTAAAGTGATGAAAAAAATCTCCACTTTCTTTTTGAGGACCCAAATTACATTTACAGTGGAGTGCTTGCCCACCTGTTCTATGAGCATGTACCTATTGGAAAGCACTGATGCTGCAATTTCATTATAGTTAGTGATCTCTCCACAGCATGGACTGTGCTGACTACTAACCATCGTACAAGAAGGCCAGTCAGCAGAATTTGTTCCAGGGGGGAAAAAAAAGTTTTTTAAACAAGGTTAAACTTAATTGGTGTTGATACATTCTTCACTTTTTTGACAGTAGTATCATCTTTATTTTTTTTTTTATTAATCCATTCAGATTCTCCAAAGAAATTACACAGAACATTAAACTTTGACATTTACTAACCATTATTACTGATTGGGAACAACTTTTTCTTAGTATCTGTGATAGTTTTCTGTTGCATTGTAAGAGATTACCCCTGACTTAGGATCTTAACGCAACAAAAATTTGTTATCTCAGAGTTTTCATGGATCAGGATTATTGGCATGGGTTATTCAGATCCTCTGCTTAGGACCCTCCGTATAGAAATTCGTGGATAGTAAGGGTGGCTGTCTCAGTTGACAAGGGTCAGATTTTGATTCCTTGCAAACAGAGTATTATATCCATTTTCTTGCTGGCTGTAGTCCAGGGGTTTTCAGCTCATAGAGATCATTCCAAAAGTCAGTATTTTTATCTATGAAAGAAATAAGGAATACAAGCTATGATTTCAGCTCACAAAATGCAAAGAGAGAATTTAAATTTTGAATCCTCATTTTAGAGAATGTAATCTTGAATAGTATACACGTTATGATAGAATCTACTACTGCAGTGTTAGGTAACTTGGCTATTGTATCCAGTAAATTATGGGTTATAATTTACTTAGTAAATTATCTTAGGAATAATTATATATATACATATATATATAGATATAGATATAGAATAGTGTTTAAAGTGATGTGTATATATATGTATATATATGTATATATATATATGTGTATATATATATAATTATTTAATTATCTAAGTAATAATTTACTTAGTAAATAAAGTAAAAGGTGAACCTTTTACTGCATGTTTAAAACATGGGGCCACTGATGTGTTTTTATAGTTATCTGAAGAAAGAAGAGAAGGGTGAGAGCAGAGCTCTGATAAAGAACAAGATCTTCAAACTATGCTACCTGAAGGACCCAAGCTCTAATACCCAGGGATAATCCTAGAAATGGCAAGAGGCCAGATCTAAGGAATTGGAACTGTGGCTTGCCTAAACCAGGGATTTCAGAAATGCTCCTGCATCTGAAGGTGCTTTTATAGTTATCTTAAATGATAGATAAATGAAGTAAAAGGTGACTTAATCATCAGTTTACTGCTAAGTGAGTCCTGGGATAGTCTGCACAACCATTAGAGATTTAGAACTATCAGCAATTACTAAGTTTAATGTGAACAGTTTTCAGAACTAAAATTTACTTGATGTAAATAAACTATAGAAGTACAAAAAACTATAAAAGTACAAGTCATACATAAGTACAGACTTAAATTTGTATCTACTATTTTTTGGAATCTTCTGTGACACACTTTTAAAAGATAGTCTTCGAAAATCCATTTCTCACATCTCTCATGTCTGCCATATTCTCCTTAAAATGGAAAATCCCTTTATGCTATTTCTTTGATCACATAAACTTAACTTTAATATTAATCCAGGAAAAAGTGTTCATTTGAGTTCAATAGAAAGGGTTCATTACCCCCCTTTTTGCACAAAGAGTTTGGAATAAAAACTGTAATTAAAGCCAATTTAATGATTTAGGGAAGGCATTTTCATTCCTATGAAAAAGACATCAACTTTAAAAGCCCCAGCTGTTCAATAGGATCTCCTAGTAGTTTTAAATCTCTGTTAATGCACTGCATGCCTATAGACAGATTATAGGAGACAGAATGATTTAAATTATTTGATAATATTCCACAAATTTTCCTATCTTTTTTTCATATAGAATTTGACTAATTTAAGGAAGATATGTTTAATGGAAAATGCACACTTGGACGAGAAATGTTAATACACACATATATAGAAATCATTCTTAAGAAAAGAATAATTGTTACTGCAAATATGGCATATACATTCTGAAGTGAGCAGAAAATTATACAGAAATAATTGTTATATTCACTTTTTGAAAGGAAGCGTTTCTTGATCATTATGGGTAGTTAGATAATGCATACTGTTAAAGGAATCAGCATGATATATGTGAGTAAAGACAAAGCAACCAGTAATGAAAAAAAAAAAATCATTTCAGAGAACAGATTCCATGTTTAAGTTTTTCTGAATCGTAATTGATAAAGTAATATCAAGTTTTTAACAAGAGCAATTGTTTGAATGAATATTTTTCAACCATGCTCTAACTACACCAACTGGGTTTTGGAAAGTTAAAAGTAAAAACTAATAGGATCCTCTGAAGTGTAAGTTCTTTTGATATGTTTAGGAAACACTTCAGAGTAAAGAACAGAAAATTTCTTAGATTGGGGACCTTTTTACTTTCTTTTAAGAATTTTTTTCCAATTATTTGGAAAGAAGAACCCACCCTCCATTTTTTCTAATTGAATAATAAAAAAAAATATCCCCATAGACTGAATTTGCAAAACTAAACAGGTTAGGAAACATGAAAGCAGCAGGGAAGAGCAAGAAAGGAAGGGCTGCAGAGTATAATTGCTTGCTATTCCTTGAACATAACAGAACTGCAAGTTATAGAAAATTGATACAAAAAATTCTTTCATGAAATTCTTAAAACTTTTTATTGAGATAAGATTTATATAAAATATATAGATGTTAAGTATAAAAGCTGATGAATTTTTATAAATTTATAAACTCATGTACTACCACTGCAAATAAAATATGACATTTCTACTGTGGCAGTAGGTTCCTTTGTGCCTCCTAAATCCAATTGGTTCTTGCTATGACTTGCCTTCAGTGTTCCTTCATCAACTTTGACATTATTGATTGCCTTCTTATTTGCCTTAGTGGACACAGCCTTCTCTTATTTTTCTATATACCTATCTGGGCATTCTATATTTCTCTCTCTCAAGGTTACTTACTTTAACTTTTAAATATCAGTATACTTTGGAGTCCAGAATATGACCCTTTAGCCCCTCTCTATATGTTCCAAAATTATTATTTATGTACATTTTCCCCTAATTTATATTTGTAGTCAAGAACTCTTTTCTGAAACACAGACATTTACAGCAGATATTAGAATGTCTAATAAGTACCTCAAAATCAGCAGCATACCTAAAACTGAATTATCATCATTGTTATCCCCTAGTTCTTCTCTAATTATTGTCTTCTAATTAAATGATACCACAGAGACTCATAGCTGCTCTACAAGCAACTATAATATTCTGTCTTATCCCTCTTTCCAGGCAATCAAACTATTAGCAAGTTCTACCCATTCAGCCTTTAAAACATTTTCCACGTATGTCAGCTTTGCTGGAACCTTATGAATTCCACCCAAATCTAGGTCCTCAGCATCTTTTGTGGGGAGGTAATGGACTACTAGCTGGATTTTCTACCTTTTGTATGATTGCTACAAAATCCACTCATCATTGCATTCTTTCAAAGATAAATATGTGATCATGTGACTGATCAGATTAGAATATTTCATTTATTCCTCATTTCACTTAAAAGTAAAACCCAAAAGGCTAGATGTCGCTTAATAAATCCTCCGTTATCTGGTCCCTGCATATCAGTTAAGCCTCATCTCTCACTATTCTCTCCTATCTAGTGATACATAGTCACGCAAATATTTCTGGGTTAATATTTTATTCTCTCTTTTCCCTATGACCTGTCACTTATGATCCATAGACTTTTCCATCGGACTCTGCTTCCTCATTCCTTTCCCTCACTATGGGACTAAACATTAATCATTCTTCAGCTCTAATTTTGAATCAGTTTCTCAGGGAGGTCTGCCTTAAATTCCACATTCAATTAGGCAAAATACTACTTTGACACCTGTGCTTTCACTATCTCAGCACTTACACATTGTTTTAAGCCTTAGTTTAATTGCCTTCTCTGCTAAACCATAAGGTGACAAGACCAGACCTTGTCTCTTTTATCAGATTTGTTTCCCAGAATATAATATATGAGACAGGTACAAAAGGCAGTAATGAACAGTTCTGCAAAAAAAGCAGGGAGGGAGGAAAGCCTGGCAAAAAGAATAGAAAATAAATTCTTGAAGACTCTCCTTCTTGGAAAGGAGTAGAGTATATATAAATCAGCCATCATCTTTTTAATATAAAAAACTAGCAGATGTTTTGAATAAGGAAGTGATCGTATCAGATATGGCCTTTAGCAAGTTTAACATATAATGTTGGTAATATAGATTGTGACATCAAGAATGAAAGAAGCCAGTTTTCTAGAGCCTGGAGGGGAAAATAGAATCTGAATTAAGGTAATGACATCAAAATGGGAAAAAAAAAAGGAGATTTATGTGTGAGGTAGTAATGGGTAATCTTTACAATTATAGGAATTGGGAAATAATTAAAGGGAAAAAAAAAACCTTGAGATTGAGATAGGTTTAAGAAAAGAAGTCAAAACTGACTTTGAGCTTTTGACTCCAAAAAATAAAAAAAAATAGTATTGACATTTACCTAGTTAAAGAAATCTAGAGAAGACATTATAAGTGAGATGTAAGTTGTTTTAATCACAAATTTGGAATATTAGTAAACATTCATAAAGAGACTTTTTAAGTTTTTAATTTAAAAAAAATTTTTTAAAGATTTTATTTATTTGAGAAGGAGAACCTGAGTGAAGGGGGGGAAGGAGAAGCAGACTCCCTACTGGGCAGGGAGTCTGACTCCATCCCAGCACCCTGGGATCATAACCTGAGCCAAAGGCAGATGCTTAACCAACTGAGTTACCTATGTGCCCAAGGAGACTTTTTTTTTTTTTTTTTTTTTTTTTTTTTTTTAATTTATTTATCTGAGAGAGAGAATGAAAGCATGAGCACAAAGAGGGAGAGCACACTCCAGATGATTTGGGAGTCCTATACAGGGCTGGATCCCAGGACCCTGGGATCGTGACCTGAGTTGAAGGCAGCCACTGAACCAACTGTGCCACACCCATGCACTCCTTTAAGGAGGCTTTTTCTACTGAAAAGGAATTTAGGTTAAAGATGAAGATATGGGGGCGCCTGGGTGGCTCAGTGGGGCGCCTGGGTGGCTCAGTGGGTTAAGCCGCTGCCTTCGGCTCAGGTCATGATCTCGGGGTCCTGGGATCGAGTCCCGCATCGGGCTCTCTGCTCAGCAGGGAGCCTGCTTCCTCCTCTCTCTCTGCCTGCCTCTCTTCCTGCTTGTGATCTCTCTCTGTCAAATAAAAATAAAATCTTTAAAAAAAAAAAAAAAGATGAAGATATGTGCATCATTTGAAATTCTCGGTAACCTGATGAAATATCTAAATATATTTTCTTTTCAGAAAAGCAGATATAAAGAATATGTCTAAGATACTTACTGACCAAGATGGCCTTAACATTTCTCTTACCTTGACTAAACTTTAGACAGGTTTCTTTCCAACTGTAAGCCCCTGGCTTCTCATCTTCTTAGAGCATTTATTTAAAAAAAAAAAAAAAAAAGAAATTGAAATTATAAATTCTTTCAGATCTGCCCCTTTGAGATATAAATCTTTTCCCATCTTTGCCAGTTTTATGACCCAAAATGCCTTTCTCAAGAACCTGGGAGCTGTCCCTTCGACTATAATCAAGAGGATAGGGACCCCATCTCCTAGTCTCTGTGGGAGAGTAGGAGCCTAAATTCAGAAAGCACGAACTAGCAAATACGGATGCCCTGATCACATTGATCAGTGCCTTCCCTGCTGCCCCCAGTGTATTCTAGTACTTTTTCACTCTATCACTTCATGATTAAAAACTCTCCAGCCTTTGTTTCAGTGTGTTGAGTTCTATTTATCTCTCCTATTACAGTAATCTTGACTTCTATTACATAGTCCTGAATAAAGTCTTAGTCTCAGAAACTGCCTGTATTTTCACAGCTTTTGAGAATAAAACTGCTATATAAACCTAAAGACAAGAAATCAGAGCCCGAAATGCCTTTGTCATTGCCAACCTTTTGTGGGTTTTACCTCCTATTAGAAAACACTACATAATATATGCCTAGAGGACATGGCCATTGGTCAGTCTTTAAGTCTGCATCAGGTTTCTTCCCTTTGGAAATTTTCCTTTAAAGGCATACAAAACAAATAAATAATTCATGGAGCATCATCACTTCCTTAGTCCCATGCAGTGCCTGATATAGTCACTCAGGAAAAGTTCATTGTGCTACTTTTTTTTTCTTTCTATTTGATGAATTTGGAGGATGAGAAAATAGTAAGATGCATATACTCTCAAAACAGTTTTCCTTAAATGGGCATATTTTCAAGGGAATCTTTATTTGGCCATTTGCTTTCTTAGAGGATGCTAAAAATAAATAGAAATGAGAAAAATGTGTTTAAAATGCCTCATTAAGTGGTCAAGTACATAAACTCTAATTCTTTAGCAGTAATGCATTAAATAGGAAAATATCATTCCACCTGTATCACCATTTTGGGAAAAGAAATTATTAGGCCTATAATCCTACAAAGACTATTATATATAGGTCGTCAGTAATCAATTTTTTCTGTAGCTAGAAAGCTGTGAAGCTAAATGTTAGGTTTCAATGAAATAATATCACATGTATTTCAGGAATCACACTTTACCAACCTCTCAATCTGGCATTTTTATTAGACTTGACTTGGAATATACATATTTTCTATTTTCCCAGTTGTTACAAATTTTAATAAATATTGGGTTACAAACAAAGTATTGCTGAATATTTTCATAATGTATACTTTTATAAACTTTATTATCCTTTGCTTTTTCTTTTTAATGCATATAACTCACATTATGGTTCTTTTTTCCTTGGTCAGTTTTTCTCACTTCAGAGATTTTATGCTTTTTAAGAAGATCTCATTTAACAAAATATATGTAAAACCTGCCCTCTATTCCTTTTTTTCCCTAATTTTCATGATAAATAAATTTATGGTACCTCTTGTCCATAACATTTTATGGTTGTGATTGTGCTTCTGGATTTTTAATAGAAATGAAATTCCAAGATACTGAAATCTGGGCTGTCTCTTGGCCATCTAGGGGAATCTAGTCCAGCTGATTGTTGAGCTAAGTACACCTTCATGAGTGAGTCCGGATGAGACCAGTGTAGAAACTATCTAACCAACCCTGAAAATTATGGGAAATTATAATTACTTTAATAATAATTTAGTAATATAAAAAATAATAATTAAAGCACTGAGTTTCAGAGGAGTTTAGCAATGAATAATATAGAATTGGCATCTTGAAGTAGAGTATTTCAAAACAAAAACCCCAAAATGTCTCCTTCCCTTTCAAGCACTGTGATAAGCAGAGCTAGAAAGGTGATGAGCCTAAAAGCAAATCATCAAAGGGCAGAGTGGTAAACTGCTATTAGAAGTAGGAGAAGGGACGACTCACGTTACAAAATTGAAGGACAATTGGTAAAACCTTTACCCTAAGTAACCAGGAAGACAGAAAGTGCAATCAATACTCTTGTAGATCTGGTTTAGGAGATTTTCATGCAGATTAATAAAAATGTCACATTTTTATAGCAATGTATATTACAACAAAAGAGAGATGAACTAAAGGATCTGGTCAGCTGAAAGCAAAATTTAGAGAAAAACTGAGAGAATTTGCAGGATCAAAAATAAAAATATTACTCATTTTAGTCTCTGATTGGGAAAAAGAGAAAAATTCTCAGTGTGAAACCAGATGTGGGGCCAAAGATTAGCTCGGAAGTATGACTTTAATATCCTTTGTTAAAATCTCCGAAAGATTTAAGATGATACCTGTTAAAACATTTCAACCAGAAAAAAGGAGGCTTAATGAATGTTAGGAAATTAATACCCAGGGCCTCACATACATTCCAAAACCTCTGTTGGTATCTCAAAAAAAGGGCGGGGGGGATCTTGCTTTTGAGTGAGAGACCATGACTGTGGTCAGAGAAAAGATAACAACATATTTATGGAGTTGTACCAAAAATAAACAAACAAACAAAAAACCTGCCAGCAAATTGGATTTAAAAAAAAGATGAAAATTAAAGGGGCTATCAGCTTTTTAAAAGCAGAAAGCAAGATGAAAATTCTACATATCTCTAAACCTTGGCCATTTACACTGAGTCTGTTTAACTTCCTGTGAAGAAAATGTGACTTCAGAGGGCAGAGCCAAAAGCTCAGATGTGCAAATAAGAGCTCAGGATAAATATGCATTAAGAAACCATACTTGGGGTGCCTGGGTGGTTCAGACATTAAGCTTCTGCCTTTGGTTCAGGTCATGATCCTGGGGTCCTGGGATCTAGCTCTGCATTGGGCTCCCTGCTCAGTGGGAATCCTGCTTCTCTCTCTCACTCTCCCCCTTCTTGTGTTCCCTCTCTCTCTGTCTCTGTTTCTCTCTGTCAAATAAGTAAATAAAATCTTTAAAAAAAAAAAAAAGAAGAAGAAGAAGAAGCCACACCTGGGAACAGAAACAAGCCTCCTCAAAAAACGTTCCCTGCCCCTGGAGGAGAAATTGGCAACATGTTCTTGAACACATTTTGGAGTTACTATAAAATTTATGGCTGCTGTATGCCTTTTCTTCTTCCCATTTTTAAATGGGATTGTTTATTGTTGTTATTCTACCCCAGGCTCACAATCGCATGCCTTCTGTCTCTGTGTTTGGAGTGGGGGTTCTTTTATGTTCACAGCTCTTTGGATCTGTGTACCTGATGAAGTTCTAGAACCTAGGTGAGATTCGGTGGGCTGAGGTCTGGAGCCGATGACCAAGAAAGAATTCTTGAGACATCTTTGGTGCAAAATTGGTGGTTTATTAAAGTATGGGGACAGGACCTGTGGGCAGGAAGAGCTGCTGCTCCGGGTTTTAAGGGATGGCAGGTTATATACCTTGCAGTTGGGGGTGGTGGTGAAGGGATGGGAGGTTTCAATGGAGTTTTCATATGTTAAAGAGGGCCTACAAGGTTCCAGGAGGAGGCCTTGCCCTTGTGGCTTGATCAATGTCGTCTTTAGGTCAGCCATTAACATCAAGATAGTTGGGAGACTCTTGGTAGGGTGTTATGATCCTGCTATCATTTACATTCCCTTCTACCTCAGCCTCCTCCAGTTTCATTTATGATGGGGAGGGAGACATTAGGGCTTGAGGAACTGAGAGTTATTTGCCTCTGGAAATTTATGCTATTGATAAGGTAACCTCCCTGTTTGTAGATCTCTAGGACATCTGTAGAGCAAGGGAGATTCCTGTCCTGCAGGATTGTGATCTCTGCAAGTTAACTATTTATTGTTTTATGGCAGTCAGGGGTGCCGGAGGAATGCTACACATATTACAGAGGGGAGCGGGTAGAGAGGAGGGTGCAAGGCGCCAGCTTTTGCTTTGTCTTCAGCCAGCCTCCTGCTCCCTCATCATACCTATACCCAAAGAGCTTCTTCTATATTTGTATATCCAGATGCAGATAATGAGATACTGGATTTTGGACTTGATGTCAAATGACATAGAGTAGATTTGGTAGAGTGGGTATATTTTCCAGTGGAATAGCAAATGCAATTGTGGGTAAAGGATAGGTTGTGGTGGATTAAACATAGCCACAAGTTATTTTATTTTCAACATCCCATCTTTAACTCGACCTCTTGTCTCATCTGGGATTGTTTTCTGACTTACTTTGATTGACAATATGTGGCATGCGTGACATTTTACAACTTCTAGTTTCTAAGTTTCAGAGGCCTTTCCATCATTCATGTTTGCTGCTCTGACACAACTATGTAGAGAAGCAGCAACCCTACTTGAGGATGAGAAGCCCTGTGGAGATCAAATGAGTCACTCTAACCTACTGCCAACATCTAGAGCCAGACATGCAAATTAAGCCATCTTGGACTTTCATTCTAGCTGAACATTTAGCTAGTTACAGCCGTAAAAATGAACCTGGGTGAATTCAGCACAGGCATGCACAAACAACTGATAATATTGTGAGGAATAATAAACTGTAGATTTTTTAAGATATTAAGTTTTAGAGTGGTTTCTTAGGCAGCAATTGTTAACTGATAATAGTGTTTGAAAAGAAGTGCATCCTATCACACAAACACCAATGTACAAACCATATAACAGACATATGCTGAAGAGGAGGTATGTATGTCCAAGAGAATCTAAGATTCATGTGGCAAAAAGCAGACTTGGTCTGGAAGTATCTATTTCACTCTCTTTTTTCTTTATATTTCTTCAGTATATCAACTTATGATATCTTTGTCCCATTTATCTATTTCTTTTTACTTATTTTTTGTTTCTCTCAATTTGCCACATAATTTTATATGACCCATGTACTGTGGGAACACTTAACTGGCTGTAGTAGATAGTAAGCATGGGCTGGGTAAATAAACGTTTTTTTGCCCTATAGGCAGCATGGCAAGAAAGTCAGTATACAATTAAAATCCTCGTAAGATTTCACTGTCTCCCAAAGTTTCTCAGGTGAAGCATCGTTCAGAAAAACAAAACAACAGACAATACATTATTTACATTTTTCAAGTTAAGATAACTGTGTTTGTATGGTAAGATACATTTCAAGTCTTTCTCTGACATTATTTAGAAAACACCCAAAGGGACACCTGGGTGTATAAGTCAGTTAAGTGTCAGCCTTCAGCTCCAGTCATGATTTCAGAGTCCCAGTATTGAGCTCCATGTCAGTTCCCTGCTCAGCAGGGTATCAGCTTCTTCCTCTCCCTCTACCCCTCCCCTGATCATGTTCTCTCTCTCTTTCTCAAACAAATAAATAAAATCTTATGGGAGAAAAAAAAAAAAAAAACCACCCAAAAGGTCATATACTAAGAATTTTCTCCAGTATGTTCAGTTAGTAAGCTATCCCATTTCTTTATTATTACATTACTAATAAGTTTTCCAAAATATAAATAATAGTACAAAGCTCCTGAGAAAATATAACCTTTATTAAATACTTGCCACAATGAGCAATAACTTATCAGACATAATATCATAATAATCAGAAACAAGGATAGACTGCAGTTATTCTCAGTCTGTTACTAGTGGAACTGTGATCTCTGATGTTATTTAATCATGCTTCATTTTTATCATATTAGAATGGTTATAAATATAATACCTGTCCCCTGATACTTCTAAAATCGTCAAGTTTGATAATGCATGAAAGTTAAGAATCATACACATATAGCAATTAGTAATCAACAATGTTCTTAGTACTGAAGATTCAATGTAGGAAAGGAAAACAGAGTTCATGTCCTTATGGAGCTCATGTTTTTTTTGTATGAGACAGATCAATGTAACAAACTTATAAAGTAATTGTAGAACAGCAGGACAGCTTTTTTCAGACTCATAAGTTTTAAAATTCTGGAAAAGTATTAAAAGATTATGTCTGAAGGAGAACTAAAAATGACCAGAATCCCAAGGACAAAAAGTTAAGAGTCGATCCCTGAATGAAAGGAAATGGACTAGCTGACTATCATGCTTTTTATCTAATGTTCCGATTTTCATAGAGCAAGGTGGCAGGAACTTAAATATTTAACTGCAATCTTACTAGGTGAAAGAGTTAGAGGAGGAAGTTCATTTTTGTCATGGAGGCTGAAAAATAAGGGACCAAATATTGGAAAGCAAGAAGCTGCCAAGGGGCAGGTTCCTAAATCCTTTTTGAAACCCCACCCCAAATCTTTGGCTGTCATATGAAGTGCACATACACAGAAGCGATTCAGGATCCTGTGAAAAGCAATAAAAGAAAACTCTAAAAACATTAAGATATATGGGCTGCTGCCCACCATAGAGAAGACGGAATTTCAAAGGAAAACATCAGAACTCAACATCTTAAAAAATGTGTCATTTAAAATATTCACTATATATATAATATAAAATTACTAGATGTTCATGGAAACAGAAACATTTGCCCCATATTCAAGAAAAAAATCAGTGTAAATCAACTCAAATATAGCAAAGAATTTGAAATTAACATTTAAAGATTTTAGAGAAGCTTTCTAAAATATGTTCAAGGAGGGGCACCTGGGTGGCTCAGTGGGTTAAACCTCTGCCTTCAGCTCAGGTCATGATTTCAGGATCCTGGGAACAAGCCCCACATCAGGCTCTCTGCTCAGCAGGGAGTCTGTGTCACCCTCTCTCTCTGCTTGCCTCTCTGCCTAGTTGTGTTCTCTGTATGTCAATAAATAAACTTAAAAATATATATTCAAGGAGTGAACAAATAAAACCTCAGAGAAGTGGCAGATATGAAAAAGGACCAACTCAAAATTCTAAAACTGAACAGAGCAATATTTTTAAAAATGTAAATGAGCTTAAGGGAGGATTGAAGATATCAGAAAAGCAGTAAAATTGAATACTTATTAATAAAAATTATCTACTATAACAATGGAAGGAGAGATAGATTGAAAAAAGCTAACAGAGCTCTTTTGTCCTACGGAGAAGTGTCAAGGAACTTAACATCTATATAATTTAATTCTTGGATGTAAAAGATAAATAGACAGAAAAATAAATATTTGAAAAAGTAATGCCTTAAAATTTTCTAAATATGCTCAAAAAAAATTATGTGCTCAAAGACTAAATTTTACCCCTTAAATATACAAAGCAAACCTACCTTAAGTATTTTATAAAAGTCAAAATGGTAAAAGTAAAATTAAAATTTTTTAAAAAGAAAGAAAAACAGAAACATCACAAGAAACAAGGACACGAATAATACATTATTAGAAATAATGAAAACAAAAGATAGTAAAGTATTGTTTTATAAAGGGTGTACACACCCTGCCTTTCTAGAATTCTGGATTTGATGAAAGTGGCATTCAAAAATTCATATGAAATAAAGATATGCAAAGATGTTTCCTGAAAAAGAAATTATGACCCTCTAAGGGGTCTGATCAAGAAAAAAAAAAGAAGAATAACAAATTGTTGATATAAGAAAATATTTAAGGGACATCACTACAGAGCCTATAGACATTAAAATCATGATAAAGGAGTATTATGCACATTATACAAAGAAGTTTACAGCTTAGATGAAAGGAATAAATTATTTTATTTTATTTTTTTTTAATTTTTTATTTTTTATAAACATATATTTTTATCCCCAGGGGTACAGGTCTGTGAATCACCAGGTTTACACACTTCACAGCACTCACCAAAGCACATACCCTCCCCAATGTCCATAATCCCACCCCCTTCTCCCAAAACCCCTTCCCAGGCAACCCTCAGTTTGTTTTGTGAGATTAAGAGTCATTTATGGTTTGTCTCCCTCCCAATCCCATCTTGTTTCATTGATTCTTCTCCTACCCACTTAAGTCCCCATGTTGCATCAACACTTCCTCATATCAGGGAGATCATATGATAGTTGTCTTTCTTTGCTTGACATATTTCGCAAAGCATGATACACTCTAGTTCCATGCATGTTGTCGCAAATGGCAAGATTTCATTTATTTGATGGCTGCATAGTATTCCATTGTGTATATATACCACATCTTCTTGATCCATTCATCTGTTGATGGACATCTAGGTTCTTTCCATAGTTTGGCTATTGTGGACATTGCTGCTATAAACATTCGGGTGCATGTGCCCCTTTGGATCACTACGTTTGTATCTTTAGGGTAAATACCCAATAGTGCAATTGCTGGGTCATAGGGCAGTTCTATTTTCAACATTCTGAGGAACCTCCATGCTGTTTTCCAGATTGGCTGCACCAGCTTGCATTCCCACCAACAGTGTAGGAGGGATCCGCTTTCTCCGCATCCTCGCTAGCATCTGTCTTTTCCTGACTTGTTGATTTTAGCCATTCTGACTGGTGTGAGGTGATATCTCATTGTGGTTTTGATTTGTATTTCCCAGATGCCGAGTGATATGGAGCAATTTTTCATGTGTCTCTTGGCCATCTGGATGTCTTCTTTGCAGAAATGTCTGTTCATGTCCTCTGCCCATTTCTTGATTGGATTATTTGTTCTTTGGGTGTTGAGTTTGCTAAGTTCTTAATAGATTCTGGACACTAGTCCTTTATCTGATATGTCGTTTGCAAATATCTTCTCCCATTCTGTCAGTTGTCTTTTGAATTTGTTAACTGTTTCCTTTGCTGTGCAAAAGCTTTTGATCTTGAGGAAATCCCAATAGTTTATTTTTTCCCTTGCTTCCCTTGCCTTTGGCATTGTTCCTAGGAAGATGTTGCTGCGGCTGAGGTCGAAGAGGTTGCTGCCTGTGTTCTCCTCAAGGATTTTGATGGATTCCTTTCGTACATTGAGGTCCTTCATCCATTTTGAGTCTATTTTTGTGTGTGGTGTAAGGAAATGGTCCAATTTCATTTTTCTGCATGTGGCTGTCCAATTTTCCCAGCACCATTTATTGAAGAGGCTGTCTTTTTTCCATTGGACAATCTTTCCTGCTTTGTCGAAGATTAGTTGACTGTAGAGTTGAGGGTCTATTTCTGGGCTCTCTATTCTGTTCCATTGATCTATGTGTCTGTTTTTGTGCCAGTACCATGCTGTCTTGATGATGACAGCTTTGTAATAGAGCTTGAAGTCCGGAATTGTGATGCCACCAACGTTGGCTTTCTTTTTCAATATCCCTTTGGCTATTCGAGGTCTTTTCTGGTTCCATATAAATTTTAGCATTATTTGTTCCATTTCTTTGAAAAAGATGGATGGTACTTTGATAGGAATTGCATTAAATGTGTAGATTGCTTTAGGTAGCATAGACATTTTCAAAATGTTTATTCTTCCAATCCAGGAGCATGGAACATTTTTCCATTTCTTTGTGTCTTCCTCAATTTCTTTCATGAGTACTTTATAGTTTTCTGAGTATAGATACTGTGTCTCTTTGGTTAGGTTTATTCCTAGGTATCTTATGGTTTTGGGTGCTATTGTAAGTGGGATTGACTCCTTAATTTCTCTTTCTTCTGTCTTGCTGTTGGTGTAGAGAAATGCAACTGATTTCTGTGCATTGATTTTATATCCTGACACTTTACTGAATTCCTGTATAAGTTCTAGCAGTTTTGGAGTGGAGTCTTTTGGGTTTTCCACATATAGTATCATATCATCTGCGAAGATTGATAATTTGACTTCTTCTTTGCCGATTTGGATGACTTTAATTTCCTTTTGTTGTCTGATTGCTGAGGCTAGGACCTCTAGTACTATGTTGAATAGCAGTGGTGATCATGGACATCCCTGCCGTGTTCCTGACCTCAGTGGAAAAGCTTTCAGTTTTTCTCCATTGAGAATGATATTTGCGGTGGGTTTTTCATAGATGGCTTTGATGATATTGAGGTATGTGCCCTCTATCCCTACACTTTGAAGAGTTTTGCTCAGGAAGGGATGCTGTACTTTGTCAAATGCTTTTGTAGCATCTATTGAAAGTATCATATGGTTCTTGTTCTTTCTTTTATTGATGTGTTGTATCACACTGACTGATTTGCAGATGTTGAATCAAACTTGCAGCCCTGGAATTAATCCCACTTGGTCGTGGTGAATAATCCTTTTAATGTACTTTTGAATCCTACTGGCTAGTATTTTGTTGAGTATTTTCGCATCTGTGTTCATCAAGTATATTGGTCTATAGCTCTCTTTTTTTATGGGATCCTTGTCTGATTTTGGGATCAAGGTGATGCTGGCCTCATAAAATGAGTTTGGTAGTTTTCCTTCCATTTCTATTTTTTGGAACAGTTTCAGGAGAATAGGAATTAGTTCTTTAAATGTTTGGTAGAATTCCCCCGGGAAGCCGTCTGGCCCTGGGCTTTGTTTGTTTGGACATTTTTAATGACTGTTTCAATCTCCTTACTGGTTATGGGTCTGTTCAGGCGTTCTATTTCTTCCTGGTTCAGTTGTGGTAGTTTATATGTTTCTAGGAATGCATCCATTTCTTCCAGATTGTCAAATTTATTGGCATAAAGTTGCTCATAGTATGTTCTTATAATAGTTTGTATTTCTTTGGTGTTAGGTGTGATCTCTCCTCTTTCATTCATGATTTTATTTATTTGGGTCTTTTCTCTTTTCTTTTTGATAAGTCGGGCCAGGGGTTTATCAATTTTATTAATTCTTTCAATGAACCAGCTCCTAGTTTCGTTGATTTGTTCTATTGTTTTTTTGCTTTCTATTTCATTGATTTCTGCTCTGATCTTTATGATTTCTCTTCTCCTGCTGGGCTTAGGGTTTCTTTCTTGTTCTTTCTCCTGCTCCTTTAGGTGTAGGGTTAGGTTGTGTACCTGAGACCTTTCTTGTTTCTTTAGAAAGGCTTGTACCACTATATCTTTTCCTCTCAGGACTGCCTTTGCTGTGTCCCACAGATTTTGAGCCGTTGTATTTTCATTATCCTTTGTTTCCATGATTTTTTTTTTCAATTATTCTTTAATTTCCTGGTTGACCCATTCATTCTTTAGAAGGATGCTGTTTATTCTCCATGTATTTGGGTTCTTTCCAAACTTCCTTTTGTGGTTGAGTTCTAGCTTTAGAGCATTGTGGTCTGAAAATATGCAGGGAATGATCGCAATCTTTTGATACCGGTTGAGTCCTGATTTAGGACCGAGGATGTGATCTATTCTGGAGAATGTTCCATGTGCACTAGAGAAGAATGTGTATTCTGTTGCTTTGGGATGAAATGTTCTGAATATATCTGTGATGTCTATCTGGTCCAGTGTGTCGTTTAAGGCCTTTATTTCCTTGCTGATCTTTTGCTTGGATGACCTGTCCATTTCAGTGAGGGGAGTGTTAAAGTCCCCTACTATTATTGTATTATTGTTGATGTGTTTCTTTGATTTTGTTATTAATTGGTTTATATAGTTGGCTGCTCCCACGTTGGGGGCATAGATATTTAAAATTGTTAAATATTCTTGTTGGACAGATCCTTTGAGTATGATATAGTGTCCTTCCTCATCTCTTATTATAGTCTTTGGCTTGAAATCTAATTGTTATAAGGATTGCCACTCCTGCTTTCTTCTGATGTCCATTAGCATGGTAAATTCTTTTCCACCCTCTCACTTTAAATCTGGAGGTGTCTTCGGGCTTAAAATGATTTTCTTGGAGGCAACATATAGATGGGTTTTGTTTTTTATCCATTCTGATACCCTGTTTCTTTTGACAGGGGCATTTAGCCCATTAACATTCAGGGTAACTATTGAGAGATATGAATTTAGTGCCATCGTATTGCCTGTAAGGTGACTGTTACTGTATATGGTCTCTGTTCCTTTCTGATCTACCACTTGTAGGCTCTCTCTTTGCTTAGAGCACCCCTTTCAATATTTCCTGTAGTGCTGGTTTGGTGTTTGCAAATTCTTTCAGTTTTTGTTTGTCCTGGAAGCTTTTAATCTCTCCTTCTATTTTCAATGATAGCCTAGCTGGATATAGTATTCTTGGCTGCATGTTTTTCTTGTTTAGTGCTCTGAAAATATCATGCCAGCTCTTTCTGGCCTGCCAGGTCTCTGTGGATAAGTCAGCTGCCAATCTAATATTTTTACCATTGTATGTTACAGACTTCTTTTCCCGGGCTGCTTTCAGGATTTTCTCTTTGTCACTGAGACTTGTCAATTTTACTCTTAGGTGACGGGGTGTGGGCCTATTCTTATTGATTTTGTGGGGTGTTCCCTGAACCTCCTGAATTTTGATGCTCGTTCCCTTTGCCATATCGGGGAAATTCTTCCCAATAATTCTCTCCAGTATACCTTCTACTCCCCTCTCTCTTTCTTCTTCTACTGGAATTCCAATTATTCTAATGTTGTTTCGTCTTATGGTGTCACTTATCTCTCGAATTCTACCCTCGTGGTCCAGTAGCTGTTTGTCCCTCTTTTGCTCAGCTTCTTTATTCTCTGTCATTTGGTCTTCTATATCACTAATTCTTTCTTCTGCCTCATTTATCCTAGCAGTGAGAGCCTCCATTTTTGATTGCACCTCATTAATAGCTTTTTTGATTTCAACTTGGTTAGATTTTAGTTCTTTTATTTCTCCAGAAAGGGCTTTTATATCTCTCGAGAGGGTTTCTCTAATATCTTCCATGCCTTTTTCGAGCCCGGCTAGAACCTTGAGTATTGTCATTCTGAACTCCAGATCTGACATATTACCAATGTCTGTATTGATTAGGTCCCTCGCCTTCGGTACTGCCTCTTGTTCTTTTTTTTGTGTTGAATTTTTCCGACTTGTCATTTTGTCCAGATAAGAGTATATGAAGGAGCAAGTAAAATACTAAAAGGGTGGCAACAACCCCAAGAAAATATGCTTTAACCAAATTAGAAGAGATCCCAAATCGTGAGGGCGGGAGAAAGGAGATAAAAAGAGGTTCAAAAAGGAAGAGAAGAAAAAAAAAAGAAAAAAAAAGAAAAGAAAAGAATTAATAAATAGAAAACAAATAAGAAAAATATAAAAAAGAAAGATAAATATATTAGATAAACTAGTTAAAAAACATTAAGAAAGAAAAAGGTAAAAGTTAAAAAAAAATTTAACCAGAAGGCGAGATAAAAAAACAAAAAATGAAAATTAAAAAAATTAATTAACTGCAAGACTAAAATAAATCAGGGGCGCCTGGGTGGCTCAGTGGTTTGGGCTGCTGCCTTTGGCTCGGGTCATGATCTCAGGGTCCTGGGATCGAGCCCCGCATCGGGCTCCCTGCTCCGCAGGAAGCCTGCTTCCCTCTCTCTCTCTCTCTGCCTGCCTCTCTGCCTACTTGTGATCTCCGTCTTTCAAATAAATAAATAAAATCTTTAAAAAAAAAAAAAAAAGACTAAAATAAATCACAGGGAAAAAGCCATGAGTTCCGTGCTTTGCTTTCTCCTCCTCTGGAATTTTGCTGCTCTCATTGGTATTGAAACCGCACTCCTTGGTAGGTGAACTTGGTCTTGGCTGGTTTTCTTGTTGATCTTCTGGGTGAGGGGCCTGCTGTAGTGATTCTCAAGTGTCTTTGCCCCAGGCGGAATTTCACCGCCCTTACCAGGGGCTGGGGTGAGTAATCCACTCGGGTTTGCTTTCAGGAGCATTTGTTCCCTGATCGCTTTCCGTAGAGTTCCGGAGGACGGGGAATACAAATGCCGGCCTCCTGGTCTCCGGCCCGGGGGAGCCAGAGCCCAGGGCTGCACTCCTCAGTGCGCCCTCAGTAAACAGCGCCCAGTTACTCCTGTCTGCCTGACCTCAGGCTACTGCGCTCCGAGCTCATGGAGCCTGCGACCGGTTCAAGGTAACACCGAGCTGTGAGCTTACTGTCGGCTCTGTCTCTGTAGCCGGCTTTCCCGTTCCAATACCCGCAAGCTCTGCAACACTCAGACACCCCCGATCCTTCTGTGACCCTGCGGGACCTGAGGCCACGCTGACCCTGCGTGGGCTTCGCCCTGGTTTAGCCTCTGGTGCCGTGTCCCTCAGCGGAACAGAGTTTTAAAAGTCATGATTTTGTGCACAGTTGCTCCACCGCTTGCCGGGAGCCGGTCCCTCCCCCCGGGGTCTATCTTCCCTTCGCTTTGGATTCACTTCTCCGCTGGTCCTACCTTTCAGAAAGTTGTTGTTTTTCTGTTTCCAGAATTGCTGTTCTTCTTCTCTTCAATCTGCCGATGGATTTTCAGGTGTTTGCAATCTTTAGATAAGCTATCTAGCTGATCTCCGGCTAGCTGAAGTAGTCTCAGCCTGCTACTTCTCCGCCATCTTGACTCCTCCCTCGGAATAAATTATTTTAAATGGAAATTTGTTTTTAAAAATCACAAACACGAATAGAATATCTGGATATAGTTATGTCTATTTTAGTTGAATTCATAATTAAAATTTGTTACAAAGGCAACTCCAGGTCTACATGGTTTCACAATGATACCTCTTAAATACTTGATGAAGAAATAATTCCAATATTGCACAAAATTTTTAAGAAGAGAAGGAGGCATTTTCAACTTATTTTATGAGTCCAATGTAACCCTTATAACAAAACCAGATAGGTCATTACATAAAAGAAAATTACAGGGACATCCAAGTTGCTCTGTCAGTCACGTGTCTGACCCTTGATTTCAGCTCAGGTCATGATATCAGGGTCATGGGACGGAGCTCTACATCAGGTTCTGTACTCAATGTGGAGTCTGCTTGCCCCTCTCCCTCTGCTCCCTGCCCCCACTCACTCTATCTCTAAAATAAATACAATCTTTAAAAAAAGAGAGAGAAAAATATAATTATAGACCAGTAATATTCATGAATATGGACATAGATATATATTTAATCGAATTAGATATGCTAGCAACTTGAAGCAAGAACATGTAAAAAGAATGTGTGTGTGTGCATGTATGTATGTGTACACATACACATGTACTTATATAAATATATGTATAGAGAGACCATGGGGTTTGTTCCAGTAACACAGTGAGTCTTAGTTAAGTTAGTTAGTTAGTTAGTTAAGCGGACCTACCATATTAAATAATTGATCATTTCTGTTGGTATGGAAAAATAATTTGATAGTAACTTTGTATTCTTTCTGATTAGAAAAAATTTATCAGCAAATTAGGAAAACAAAAGAACTGTTTCACTTTTATCAAGGGCACCCACAAAAACTTATAGCTAGCATCATAATTAGTGGTAAATTAAATGAAAAATGAGTCAAGAGTAAATTAAATTTAAAATGGTAAATTGGATACACATATATATTTAACAAAATCTTGACCCCACTTGACTCTACATGCAAATATTATTTTTAAACATATAGGACTAACTATAGATGATAAAACTATAAAATGTCTAGAAGAAAACAGAGGTAAATATTTTTGGCATCCCAGACTGTTCACTGACAGTGAGAAACATTAAGGACAAATTGACGAATTAGCTCTTATCAAATTAAAAGCTTATATTTATCAAAAGACACCATTAAGAAAATGAAGAGACTATAGACTGGGAGAAAATATTCGCAAAAGCTATATTTGACATACAAAAACAATGTGAAAAAAAAATGTTGGTCAGGATATACAACAATCTGAATTCTCATCTGTTGCCAGTGTACATAAAATGAGATAATCACTTTGGAAAATATATTTTTCGATTTGTTCTCTCTTTCTCTTTCTCTGTCTCCCTGACACACAGTTTTCACACAACTCAATACTTTATGAAAATTGACATATTTTATATAAAATATAAATTTTGTATAAAATTGACAAAAGAATAGACATTTTTCACAGATAGACATGAATGGCATGTGTGTGTGTGTGTGTGTGTGTGTGTGTTTCTTTAACTAAAGAACCAGCAATTTCATTCCTAAATAGTTTTTCAAGAGGAATGAAAAGTGTGTCCATGGAAAATCTTGTACAAAACGATTTATTTATTTTTTATTTATTTAATTTTTAAAATATTTTATTTATTTGAGAAAGAGGGAGAAAGCCGTCATGAGCAAGGGGAGCAGCAGAAGTTGACTTCAAAGCAGACTCCCACTAGGCACGTACCTGATGGCGGGGCTCCCTTCCAGAACTCTGAGATCATGACCTGAGCCAAAGTCAAATGCTAAACCAACTAAGCCACCCAAGCGCCCCTTGTACAAAACAGTTTATAGCAACTTTGATGTAGTAGCTCAAAACTGGGTACAAACATATTCCCATTATTTTAATGAATGAACAAAACAGTATATCATGGAATGAATAGATTCATCTTGTTACAAAAGACCAAATTACTGGCATACATAACAGCATAGAAAAATCCCACAGATAGAATATTGCCAACAAGAAACCAAACTTAGAGTGCATACCATTTATTCAAAGGCAAAGAACAGTCAAAATATTGGTAAAAACAATTTTAAAAATATTGACTGGGAAAAGATAAAGAGAATTTTCTGTTGTGATAGAAGTATACACATTTTCTTAAACTTAATCAACCCCCTTTTAAATCATTTGGGGAATAGTATTCTAAAAATTAAAAAAAAAAAAAAAAAAAAGCACAGGCAACCAAAGAAAAAAACTGTAGAGTATCAAACTGATGGGATTAACAAGGGCTATATCATGTACTCTCCTACATTTTTATATTCAACTAAAAGCCATCAAACATTTTTAAAATAGTGGGGTGTGTGTGTGAGAGAGAGAGAGGTGGTTAACAGGATTTTACTCATGATTTTTTTAATCAGTTCTATTTTTTAGAACAGTTTTAGAATCATAGGAAAATGAGCAGAAAGTTAAAAAGTTCCTGAATATACTGTCTCCACACAGGTAAAGTGTCCTCATCTATAAGCATCTGTTACTAATGTTCCACACTGTTTCAGTCGACAAAACCACATTGATACATATGCCCAAAGTCCATAGTTGAAATTAAGGCTCATTTTTGGTGTATGTTCTATGGATTTTTACAAATATAATAAAATGACATATACCCACAACTTTTGTATCATACTGGAGTGTTAGTACTCTATCATTCCTCTTTGCTTATTCATCTCTTCCTCCTTACTAACCCTTGGCAAATCCCTGATCATTTTACTGCCTCCTTAGTTTTGATATTTGCAGAAAATACTTATGTTTTTAAAATATTTTTGTATTATTTTTTCCTATATGCAGAAATGATTGAAAGTAGTTAGTATTCCAATAATCTAGGGAAATAATGATGTTTTGGATTAGAGAAGTCCATATAGGGAGAAATATATAGAATATTTGGTATATATTCTGAGGGTAAGATCCATATTATGGATAATAAGGGAACTAATACTCTAAGGTAATACTTAAGTTTAGGGATTAAGCAACTTGGTGAATTGTGCCACCTATAGAAATAGGGTAAGACAGGGGAGTGTGGGAACACGGTTTCACTTGGAATATATTGTTTTGAGATACTCAAGTTAATCTGGGCTGTTAACAAGGTCTATATTGGGAATTCACCAGGAAGATAGACCATTAAAACCATGGGAAATAATGGGGCTACTTGGGTAGACATCTTAAGAGAGAAATGCCTCATACTAAATCTTGAGACATCCAAACATGAGGGAGGGTATGTGTGAAATCTGCAACTGAGACTGGGAGAAAATGGTCAAGGAAGAGCATATAGAGAGGGTGATGTTGTTTAGCTAAGAGAACATTTTATGAAGAAAGTACTATCGCAGCATTAAATAATGCTGACGGATCAAGTGACATTAAGGTTGTGATTATTCAGGGGTCAATTGAATGTAACATCAGGAATGTCACTGTGTCCTCTACAAGGACAGTATCAGATCAGTAAACCACAAACATGGCTATGCTTCTGGAATAAAGGAAGATTTAGATGACTATTTACTGCTGTTGGAAGTTATTAAATGAAAAAAAAAAAAAAAGTCCCATGGCTGTCAGTGTAATAATACCTCTTTTGTCTTTCGTTTGTCTTAAACTATCATTTCAAAAGATGGTTAGGTTTTTTGTGTGTGTGTGTGCTTTTTTAAGATTTGTTTATTTTATTATTTATTTGACAGACAGATCACAAGTAGCCAGAGAGACAGGCAGAGAGAGAGAATGGGGAAGCAGGCTCCCTGCTCAACAGAAAGCCCGATGTAGGGCTTGATCCCAGGACCCTGAGATCATGACCCGAGCCGAAGGCAGAGGCTTAACCCACTGAGCCACCCAGGTGCCCCAAAAGATGGTTTTAAAATGAAAGAGAACTAATTGGTTCTTAAATCATAATATATACTTGAGACATTTTTATTTTTTTATATTTTTTAAAGATTTTATTTATTTATTTGACAAAGTGAGAGAGATCACAAGTAGGTAGAACAACAGGCAGAGAGAGGGGGAAGCAGGCTCCCTGCTGATCAGAGAGCCTTGTTCGGGGCTCTATCCCAGGACCTGAGCTGAAGGCAGAGGCTCAACCCACTGAGCTACCCAGGCATCCCTACTTGAGATATTTTTAAAGAGTAATTATTATGTGAGATAATCAAGTGAACTAAAGTCATCATTTTGAAACAAGCATATTTAAATTAGACAAATACATAAGAAAAAAAATCAAGATAAACAAATCTTTATATAATATCTATATCTGCATCACCCAAATTGATGAAAAATATGCTGAACATGAGCTTATGAAATTCAGCTATATGGGCCATACTGAAATAAATATCCTGAAAACTATATTCCTGCTGAGTAACATGGAATTCTGCATATAAACTCATATTTACATACTTAAATGACCTTATACTTGATAGTATTCCCTATGCTATGGAAAAGTGACTATACAGATGGTACTGAAGGGTACCAGAACGTGCTACTCCCAATTATGCCCAGTTGGGGAGATTAGATTATTTTTTTTTTTAAAGATTTTATTTATTTATTTGTCAGAGAGAGAGCGAGCGAGAGCGAGCACAGGCAGACAGAGTGGAAGGCAGAGTCAGAGGGAGAAGCAGGCTCCCTGCGGAGCAAGGAGCCCGATGTGGGACTCGATCCCAGGACGCTGGGATCATGACCTGAGCCGAAGGCAGCTGCTTAACCAACTGAGCCACCCAGGCGTCCCTAGATTATTTTTTTTATAGCGACTGTATCTCAAGTGCCTTTAGCTCAAAATAATTAATATTCTAGGCATACATACTTAAGGGTGTCATGGTCTACTACCTTTCAGTACAAAACTGGGTCCATGGGCCTTATACTAGCTTGAAATATGAAAATTCTAAGGCACATGGGTGGCTCAGTCCATTAAGTGTCCAGCTCTTTATTTTGGCTTGGGTCATGATCTGCAAATTGTGAGATCCAGCCCCACACAGGACTCTGCTGAATATGGAGCCTGCTTAGGATTCTCTCTCTTCCTCTCTCTCAGCCTCCCCCTCCATTTGCATGCAAGGCTCTCTCTCTCTTAAAAAAATAAAAATAAAAAATACAAGTAGAATGTGAAAAATCTAGTGTTCATTCAGTTCTACCAAATTCAAGGGTATGAAAATTCTGGAATTCCTGAATCTAATCTTCTTGGATTTATTTTCACAGGGAAGTGTGATGTGATGACATTGCTTCTCCTGCCAGCAACAGCATACACAAAGACTCTTTTAAAACAAATCAGGGGCACCTGGATAGTTCAGCTGATTAGGCAACTCTCTCTCTCTCTTTTTAAAGTATATATATATATATATATATATATATATATATATATATATATATATAATTTTATTTTTTAAAATATATATTATTTTAAAAAATAATATATAATATATTATACATCAGGGGTACAGGTTTGTGATTCATCAGCCTTATACAATACCCATTGCTTATTACAACACATACCCTCCTTGATCTCAGCTCAGATACTGATCTAAGGTTTGTGAGTTTAGGGCCTGTATTGGGCTCCATAATGGGTATGGAGCCCACTTAAAAAAAACATAAATGTAAAATCAATAAAATGATTACATAAACAGCCTGTTGTTAAGATTTCTATTGAAGTAATAGCGAAGAGTTTTTAAATTGTTTAAGACATAAGGTGATAAGACGTAAGACAAAAGGCCAGGGAATTCTGATAGAATATGTGAGGTATTTGGATCTAAGTCAGAATTGAAATGCTTCATTAGCATTCTAAAAATTGACAATTACATCTGTTCCAATCCTGAAACATCCACAGTTCTAGAGTTCTTCCGTGACCTGCACATATTAGTATATTCCTTACACCTGTTCTTTTAGGAAGGAACTTTTATACTTTGCACGTTATCATTTTAGCCTCATTGTCTACACCCAAGTCCTGATTCTCCAGCAAGTTTCCTCTGCTTTTCTCATGTAATTCTTTCATATTCATTCAAAGCATGCTCTTTATAGAAGAATTTGGCATTGAGTCCTATATAAAATGTAACCTATGTATTGCATAGAAAACATTTTTAAATGGAAACATCCGTCTTGGGGCACCTGGGTGGCTCAGTGGGTTAAAGCCTCTGCCTTCAGCTCAGGTCATGATATCAGGGTCCTGGGATCGAGCCTCGCATCGCATCACCTCTGCCTTCAACTCAGGTCATGATATCAGGGTCCTGGTATCGAGCCTCGCATCTCTGCTCATCAGGGAGCCTGCTTCCCCCCCCCCCAACCCCCTCTCTCTACCTGCTTCTCTGCCTACTTGTGATCTTTCTCTGTCAAATAAATAAATAAAATGTTTAAAAAAATAAAAGAAAAAAAGAAACATTTGTCTTTCTAAATACAATTACCCTAAAAATATTTGCTTCATTTAAGAAAGGACAATATATTTAATAAACATAAAGTTTTAGAATTCTTGCAAATGAACCATGGTTGTTCATTGCTCCGCCTATGGCTTACTATAAACTTAAATCAGTTAAAAGTCAACAAACATCACACTAACTTAATCCATTTGTTTAGACTAATGGCTGCTGCTGATGATATCCATAAAAAAGCTATAAACGTGTTGTCTCTCTAAAGCTACTGATTTTTTAAAACTTTAGACTCCCATCTAGAATATTCTGCAGTTCACTTTTCTTTTTCTCTAAAATTAGACTGGCAGCAAACATTTATGTGAGTTACTGAGCCTGACATCTAATTAACACAGTCTTTACAGGTTTAATGAGCAGTGATAAATTTCTATCCTTTCTTTGGCACATTTTAATTAGTTGTAATTATGAGTGGAGTGACCTGAAAAGATTGTTGTCCCACAGAATCACAGTAAATTTTTTTAATTTATATTTGTAGGACAGAATGTGTTTTTATGACTTGAAAACCTGAAAGGTTATTTAAGCCATTTTAGTAGTCATATAAAATTCTCTATAGAGTTCAGGTAACTAAAACATTGGACATTCATATTTTACCAACATCAGGTGAGATGCTTCATAAATCACATTTATCATAGATCATTTCTCCAGAGTCAGCCTTTAAAATTTATGTATAACCTCAACATACAGATGAAATGCTTTTTGTCTTATTAATAGGGATACTACATTAATACACTATAATTCTTAATATTATTTTAAAGCATAATCATTAATGCTTTGAAGATTAGAAAAAGATGCATATTTGCACTAAACTGTTTGAAAAATGTCATATATTCATTAGGAATAAAATAAAGATAAGACAGATACTGCCCTTATTTTCACAAAGGTGACAGTGTAGCAGAAGAAAAAAGCAAACAATTTTAATAAGTGAAACGTGTGGAACACAACGGGTGCACATCATGGGAACACCTGTGTTGCACTGAGGGATCAATGAAGTTTCCAAGGAGTGATGGTGATGATGATATAAAAATAGAAACTAACACTTTCTTTGTGCTTAATAATTGCTAGATACTATTATAAAATTTTATATGCCTTTCAAATAACTGGTAGTTTTAAGGAATAGAAGGACTACTCAGTTGAATTTTCCCATATATGACAAAGTTATAGAGACCTAGGAAAATATAGTTTATAGCGGGTTATATTCAGAAATTCATACCCAGTGGAATACCTTATAAATATATATTGTAACACTTCCATAAGTGGAGCGGGGAAGGACTATTTTGGTTTTGTTTTTTTCCTCTCTGCATCTTAAACATACCTTTTGTTGCAAAATAAAAATCATCAGTGCTAAACCTAAGCCAATATACCATTTCCTATAGCTTTTAACCCTTTCCCCCTTCCTCACACAACAATCCCCTTTGAACTATTATCTTCACAGAAGAATGTAGCATCTCCTTCATCTTGGCACAGTCTCATCAACTGGGAAGTTTAGGAATAGGAATAGTTTAGGAATAGGAATAGGAATCCTCTTAGGCTTTCATAAGATCAAGATCCTCCACTTATCTGTGTGCCTCGTCAGTGGAGGATGGATGTAATGTACCCATGAAACTCCCTCAATCCTTTCTGTCATCATTTACAAAAGACTCTTGCTTTTCTGTAAGATGTGGTAGATTTTATTTTACAGTATGGTTGCAGCGTATCTTTCATCCTACAGACTCTTTAACAATAGGACCTTGGCCTTGCTCCCACCAACCCTTATATACGTGCCTCCACCTGAATGGTGGTGAGGGCTGGGACATGGATTGTGACTCACTTGTAACTACAATAAAGTGGCAGAAGTGACACTATGTGACTTCTGAGGATAGGTTAGAAAAAGCAATGCAACTTGTGCCTTGCTTGCTGGAACGCTCTTTTTGGAGTCTTGAGCCACCCTGGAAGGATTCTGACTACTCCAAGTTCACCATGCTGAGGAGTCCATGTGGATTCCATGGAGAAGCCCTGTGACTACATGAAGCAAGACAAATGCTTGGCCAGTTCTCAGCAACTCTAGCTCGGGCCACTGTAAGAATGCAGCTACATGTGAGACCCTGAACCAGCACTCCTGTCCATCCTCAGTTGGTGACACACAGAAACTATAAAATAATGAAATAGTAGTTTTAAACCAATAAGTTTTGGCATGCTCTGTTAAGCAGCATTAGATGAGCATAAAAGAATTATTGTGTAATGTTTAGTATCAAGCTGTGCCATCAAGTGTGCCATGGATACTTATATATTGCAAGGAATTTCTTTCTTTGAGAAATATCCCACTCTTTCTACATTTCTTCTTAGTATTATTGGCTAATAGAAATCACCTCAAAAACTGCCTTTAAATGTAAACACAAAAAAGGAAGATGTTGTAGTTGCACAACTTCTGTCTTGATTCTGCTGCCAGTAGATTCTGAGCACATTCTGAGAATCAAAAGCTTTCGTGGGCTGATCCCAGCTTGGCAGTTACAATGCATTATGGCTTCGGGCAAATCACTTAACATCTGTGGAACATCGTTTTTCTCTGCAAAGAGACACTACTACATGCCTATCTCACAGGGGTGTTACATGGTTTAGATAGGGTTGCATTCTACAAATATAAAGTCCTATAATTTCAAGGTAGCATTATAAACATCCTTTCCCTTTCTCATTTATGACCATATGGAGTGGGTGCTATGAAGACTTGGTTTCTAGTTTGTAAAGTTTGCGCTATGCAAACTGCCACCTTGCAACCAAACATGTCCCTCACTAACCATTTGAACACTGCAAAGGTTGATAAAATAAAAATTTACGTGTCATCTAGAAAGGGGTGCTGTTTTGGGCTTCATTTTCCTAGCTTTGGAAAAAATTTTCAGTTTTATGTGGTTTTAATAGTTCCAATCTATCTTGGATCTGTAAGAGAATTTTTACATTACTGTATTCCTATGGAGTCTACATCAGGGAGCAATTTGCTGTGGAAATCTAAGGTCCTGGCTAAGTTTTAGTCAAATTGTTCTAATAAGAACACACTAATGACTCTTGCTCCCTTGGTTATTGATATAAAATCCTTGGCTACAGAATATATGTTTCTTTAATAGAAACTTGGAATATCTATATAGAAAATCCACCTCCCTGTTTTTATAAAGATATATAATTAGCTGAGTTAGTCCCCATTCAATTTCAGAAGAGTACACATAGGTTGAACACATAAGGAAATACTGGAAATAATGGTTTAATATAATTTAACCAAGCAATATATTAATATAATTTGGCCACTAGTAAGGCAGGATGAATTAATCCATATTTCTGCTGTACTTCAGGCTTGTAATCAATTTAAATTGCAATATCAGACCAAATTTAGTAGTGTTTAAGTTGGGTTGACTGGGTTCTCCCTGAGATTCCCACAGAGTAGGTTAAAATAAGACAAATGTAAAATTAGGTTTTGAATGAGAATTGTAGTCTCACATATTTTGTTAAGATATTTATAGTTGCAAAAAGTGACAATTTTTTTATTTTTCTTTCTTCCTAATTTACAGTGCTCATACTGATCTATAA
Organism: Mustela nivalis; assembly: GCF_964662115.1. Lineage (NCBI taxonomy): Eukaryota > Metazoa > Chordata > Mammalia > Carnivora > Mustelidae > Mustela > Mustela nivalis. The sequence goes on along the minus strand of NC_139023.1, from coordinate 156,371,104 downwards.
ATCATCCATCCATCGACAGGGGATTTATAAGGAAATTACATCACTTATTCTTCACCTTTTTGACATTTGAGTATTGTTAATCCTATTTGTGTGTTTCCATAATATATTTGTTTTTGTTTAATACCAAATGTGAACTTTCTCTTTAAGAGCTATTGGGTCACTAGTTGAATTTATTAGAATGTATCTAGTAAACTACAAAACAAATGAAATTCGTAGCTTTATTTTCCTTTTTTTTTTTTTTTGAGGTTCTACAGATTTAATGTCTTTTGTCATTTTAAAAATTAAACTAACCTGCCTGCAGCTCAAGACTCCCTGAGCAAACACTGTGAACGCTTCTGTGACAGCGGCAGAAGTAGCTCACTGTTTCCACTTGTCTCCTGTCTCCTGTTTCCTCCACCTGCTGCTGCTGTTCCACCATACCTGTCCGTACACCATGGATCTTCTATTTCATGGGAGCAACCAGAATTTTTCTTTATGGTGAAAACCAGGAGTGCAGTTCTTTGACATGGACATTATGTCATTCACAGCTGGAGATGGGCCATGAGAAACAGGATAGTGCAACAATTCCTGGCAGGCAGGACAGAGGAGCTACATCCCGAGGAAAACCAGATTGCTTAATCTCCGTATCTTCTTCTTCATACAAACCATACAGACTTAAGGCTCTTATAGTCAACATTTATATTTATTATTAAGTGAACAGGAATCCCAATTTGTATTGAAAACACACACACACACACACACACACCAATTGCCATTAGTATCCAAACTGGACTTTCCTTTTACAAATCTAAGCATATAACCAAAATCTCATTGCAAAGTTCAGGAAAGTTATCATGCTGGAGATTGAGTTGGGGGCAAGAAGACAAAGCCAAAGGATCCTTTACTTTGTTATAGAGTAAATGGAATCCGTAACAGTTTCCCTGGGAGGTGTTATTTGTGATTTTTCTTAGTGAAAGAATAATTTAAAGGTAGGCACTGGATGAGAAATCAGATCAAGATAACTGTAAAGTCTAATACATTCCAAAATAATAAGCAAATGAATAAAATTATACTTTAATGCAATTCATTTTATGTTGAAAGTTTGTAAATTTTAGCATTTTTATTATTTGATAAATAGTTTATTTTGAAGCTGAGGGTCTTGACAACAGAGTAGGTAAATTTCCCAGCATATTACATAAGTCACCTATACTTCTATCACCTCCATAGTTTTTTTTTTTTTTTTAAGATTTTATTTATTTGACAGAGAGAGAAATCACAAGTAGGCAGAGAAGCAGGCAGAGAGAGAGGAAGAAGCAGGCTCCCAGCGGAGCAGAGAGTCTGACCTGGGGCTCCATCCCAGGACTCTGGGATCATGACCCGAGCCAAAGGCAGAGGCTTTAACCCACTGAGCCACCCAGGCACCCCACCTCCATAGATTTTTAAAAAATATTTTATTTATTTCTTTTGGCGGGGGTAGGGGAGGGAGAAGGAGAGAGAGACCATTAAACAGACCTTTCCACTGAGCACAGAGCCCCACATGGGGCTCTTAAGGGCTCGATCTCAACCCTGAGATCATGACCTGAACCAAAATCAAGAGTTGAATGCTTAACTGGCTAAGCCACTGAGACACCCCATCACCCGGATAGTCTTAAATTATTCTGTCATTGGATCCATAAGTTTAAAGTCATGGTCATGCCTTCTTAAACCCTATTGGTTATGCCATTATAGTACCAAACTCTGTAATAGTGGAAAATAAAACATCTACACATGAATGTGCAAATAACATTAAAAAATAGATCACATATTTTGACATGGAATAGGGTCATGATATACGTACTCAACAAAGATAGAAAACACCTCAGTGATGAACTAAAAATGGAATTTCCTGACTGCCAGTTTTATTTCCAGTAAAGAAATCAGCTACATACATTGGGGTGCCTGAGTAGCTCAGTCAGTTAAGCGTGGGACTCTTGATTACTGCTCAGGTCATGATCTGAGGGTTGTGGGATCAAGCCCTGGATCAAGCTTCATGCTCAGTGTAGAGTCTGCTTGTCCCTCTCCCTCTGCTTCTCCCACAACACTCTTTCTAGATCTCTAAAATAAAGAAAATCTTAAAAAAAAATAAAATCAGCCATGTCAATTTTATCAAGTGTTCTGACAAAATTATCTTTGAATTGAACCAGCTAGAATTTTTACAAAAAGAGCATCAAGTATATGGGAATGTTACAGCATTTAGCCTTTTAGGTTATGGGTGAGAGAGGAAGAAGTTGTGACATTATATAAGTTACTGATAATATTTTTTGGTTCTTTAAATGATAATGTTTTCTATATTTCAGGATTATTAATTTGATTATTAACTTTTCTATATTTCAGGATTATTAATTTGAGTAGAAAATTAAGGAAGAACAGCAAATAACATGGGATATACTCAATAAAAATATGTTATATTGCCCTGTGTGTGCTATTTACCGCTCCTATGTGCTCTTCCATTTATAGAACTTCTGTCCATCATAATGTAAATTACAGTGCTCCTCTTCACTGGTTTTCTAATTTCTATGTCCTATTAATTACAAGCTTCAAAGCAAGAGGGGCATTATATGCTCTAAATCTGGCATAATCCTTGGCACTTACTAAGTATTAAATAACTATTTCTGGAGTAAAGGAAAAACTTACTAGGTAGCTATTATTCTAATTGCTTCTAAAAGTATACTCCATTTAATCACGTTATCTTTTTAGAGGACTTGGCTTTTCATGAATCTTTAATTCATATGATATGAATATATTTTATTTCTTTCAATCAGGACTTATTTCAAATTAAATATATTTAATTTTTTTCTGTTTATATTTTCCAGAATTTTATCTATTCATTTATTAGAAATCTTAAATCCTGTCTGCTTAATGCTTCAATTAATCTTTTTGATTCTGTTGTTTGGAATACACTTAAACTCTTTGGTTACATTTTAAGAAAGAAATGCAGAAACAGTTTTCACTTACATTTGAGGTTAAATTTTGAAAAATTAGTTGTTTTTTCTGCATTGAAAATTAAAAAGAAGAGAAATAGTATTTCATGTGCAGAGTTACTTTGTGTGGATTTAAGTACATTAAAAATGTAGTATGTTTCAAATACTATTATTATTGTCATGGACAAGAATACCTTTTGGGGATAACAGATACAGTTCTTGGCAGTTTCCAGTCATTCAGTACATACAGTGTTTAGTAAACAGTACTTGCATGGATGTCAGCTGGCTGAGCCCAGTCCTTAACCTGGGGACAGTATGCTAGAGTAGATCTCACATTGCCAGATTAAGTCATCATGTTCACAGGTCTAGAAATTTGATTTGTCAGTTTCCCAAAGGTGACTCAGCCCTTATTCACTGACTCACAGTTGCCCAAATCCTACAAACAGGATGTAATATTGAGAATGATGTTTTCTTCTAAGAAACTACTATAAGCAACCCAACCTGTGTTGGCTGCTCCATCTTTGATGGGCTAATTGGTGGGAAATCAGTTTCACATGAAACACTCCTTTAATGGGCGCCTGGGTGGCTCAGTGGGTTAAAGCATCTGCCTCACCTCAGGTCATGATCCCAGGGTCCTGGGATCAAGCCCCGCATCAGGCTCTCTGCTGAGTGGGGAGCCCTGTTTCCTTCTCTCTCTCTCTCTCTCTCTCCCTCTCTGCCTACTTGTGATCTCTGTCAAATAATAATAATTTAAAAAAAAAAAAGAAACACTCCTTTAAGAAGAAAAACAAGGGCAATTATTTTGGCAATCTTCAAGACGCAAATATGGTAGTCTAATCTAGCTTCTAGAGTAGGGTGTGGCTGGGGCGTGCAGTCAAATCTGGCCTGCTGCTTGCTCATATACAACCTAGGTAAGAATGGTTTTTACATTTTTTTTAAAAAATTGAAAAATGTAAATAAAAGAATAATAGTTCCTGATTCATGAAATTTGTAGGAAACTTAAATGTCAGTGCCTATGAATAAAGTTTTATGGGAACACAGACCCCCCCCTTGGTCACTTACATGTTGTCTGTGACTGCTTTTTCTATAATGACAGTGTGGAGAGGTTATGATAGAGATTGCATAACCCATAAGGCCTGAGATATTCCTTCTCTGGCCCTTTAAAGAAAGAATTGGCAAACATTGCTCTGGAGACAGGTTTTTCAAATGTTATTTGGCTTATAAATTATTTGAGAACCTCTTAAAATGCAGCTTCAGATTCAGTCTGAGGAAGTATCTGAAATTCTGCATTTTTATGGAACTATATGATATTTGGATAAGGAAAATTCTAGAGCAGTGGTTTTCAACCCTGGCTACACATTAGGATCTTTGAAAAGATGCTGTTTACTGTGTGCACAGAGATAGATTAAAGCTTATATTGGGATGGTTCCTAATAGTCATTAGCTTTTAGAAGCTTCTAGTGATTGGAGATAAAGGCAAAGGGCATTATTAGAGGATTTAAATATGCTTTGCCCAAAGCCAGTGCAGTTCATTACAGTTTGCTGTTTGGATGTCTCCAAAGGCTCAACCAGATTTCTTCTTCTTCTTCCTTTTTTTTTTTTTTTTTTAATTCAAGTGTAGTTAACATACACCATTTTATTAATTTCATGTGTACAATATAATGATTCAACAATTTTATACATTACTCAGTGTTTATCATTATAAGTGTAACCTTAATACCTTTCATCTATTTCACCCATTCCCGTACCCTTCAGCATCCACCAGTTTGTTCTCCATATTTAACAGTCTCTTTTTTGTCTGTTTTTTTCTTTGTTTGCTCATTTGTTTTGTTTGTTAAATACCACACGTGAATGAAATTATATGGTATTTGTCTTTCTCTCGCTGACTTATTTCACTTAGCATTATACCTTAGACGAGGACCTAAAGATCCATCTATGGTATTACAAATGGCAGGATTTCATTCTTCTACATGGCTAACTAAAATTCCATTGTATATATAAACCACTTCTTCTTTATCCATTCATCAACGAATGGATACCTGGGTTGCTTCTCTATCTTTGCTATTGTAAATAACGCTGCAATAAACATAGAGTTGTATATAGCTTTTTGAATTAGCATTTTCATTTTCTTTGAGTAAATACCCAGTAGTTGGATTACTGGTTCTTATGGTAATTCTGTTTTTTTTAATTTTTTTTATTTTTTATTTTTTACTAAACTCCCTACTGTTTTTCACTGTGGCTACTTTGCATTCCCACCAAGAGTGTGTAAGGTTCCTTTTACTCCGCATCTTTGCCAACAGTTGTGGTTTTGATTCTTGTGGTTTTGATTCTGATAGGTGTGAGGGGATATCTGATGGTATTTTTGATTTGCATTTCACTGATGATTTATGATATTAAATATCTTTTCATGTCTTTTATGGAAAAATGTTTATGTCCTCTGCCCATTTTTTAGATTACTTGGGTGTGTGCACGTGTGTGTGTGTGTGTGTGTGTGTGTTGAGTTGTATAAGTTCTTTATATATGTTGTATTGTATAGATCATTTGTAAATAAGTTCTGCCATTTAGTCGGTTGCTTTTTTGTTTTCTAGATGGTGTCTTCACTGTGCCTTTTTTTTGTAGTCTCAATAGTTTAATATTGCTTTTGTCTCCCTTACAAGAGGACACATATTTACAGAAATATTTCTATAGGAGTCAAAGAAATTATTGCCTATGTTTTCTTCTAGTAATTTTATGGTTTTAGGTATCACATGCAAGTCTTTAATCCATTTTGAGGAGGGTTTTTTTTGTGTGTGTATGGTATAAGAAAGTGGTCTAGTTTAATTCTTTTGCATGCTGCTGTCCAGTTTTCTCAACACCATTTATTGAAGAGACCCATTATATATTCTTGCCTCCTTTTCATAGATTAATTGACAATAAAGGCATAGGTTGATTTCCACACTCTTTCTTCTGTTCTGTTGATTGATGGATGTATCTATTTTTGCGCCAATTCCATACTGTTTCAATTCTTGCAACATTGTAGTATATTTTGAAATGTGGGGTTGTGATACCTCCAGCTTTGTTATTTTCAATATTTCTTTGGCTATTTAAAGTCTTTTGTGTTTCCATACAAACTTTAAGGTTATTTGTTTGAGCTCTGTGAAAAATATTCTTGGTATTTTCATAGGGATTCATTAAATCCATAGACTGTTTTGGGTAGTTTTGACATTTTAACAATATTGGTTTTTCCAATCCATGAACATGGAAATTTTTTTTTTTGTTTTTTTCCCCTTGTTTAGAATAAATTATTTTATTTACGTTTTTACCTAAATTCCAGTTAGTTAACATAAAGTATATTAGTTTCAAGTGTACCATATGTTGAAGTGATTCAATACTTCTATACAACACCTGGCACTAATCACAACGAGTGCACTCCTTAATCCCTATCACCTATTTTCCCCCATCCTCTTCACCTACCTTCCCTCTGCTAACCAACACTTTGTTCTCCATAGTTAAGAGAGTGTTTCTTGGTTTGCCTTTCTCTCTCTCTCCCTCTCTCTCTCTCTCTCTCTCTTTTTTCTTTTTGTTTATTTGTTTTGTTTCTTAAATTCACCTATGAGTGAAATCATATGTTATTTGTCTTACTCTGAGTGACTTATTTCACTTAGCATAATACTTTAGCTCCAGCCATGTCATTGAAAATAGCAAGATCTTGTTCTTTTTTATGGCTGAACAATAACATGAGCATGAAATAAATTTTCACTTGTTTGCATAGCTTCAATTTTTTTTATCAATGTTTAATAGTTTTCAATGTTCTTTTTATAGTATAGATCTTTCACCTCCTTGATAAGTTTATTACTAGGTATTGTATTTTTTTTTTTTGTAGTTGTAAATGGGATTGTTTTCCTAATTTCTTCTTCTGCTAGATCATTATTAGTGTATAAAAATGCAACAGATTTATGTATATTAGTTTTTCATAGTGTTCTCTTAATCCTTTGTATTTCTGTAATATCAGTTGTTATTTCTCTTCCTACGTTTCTGATTTTATTTCCATCCTCTCTCATTTTTTTTCATGAGTCTGGCTAAAGGTTTATTTTTTTAGTTGATCTTTTCAAAGAACTAGCTCCTTATTTCACTTACATGTTATATTTTTTTGGTTTCTATTTCACTTTTTTCTGCTCTGATGTTTATTATTTCCTTATTTCCTCTGTTTTGGACTCTGTTCTTCTTTTTCTAGCTCCTTTAGATATAAGGTTACATTTTTTATTTGAGATTTTTCTATCTTCTTGATGTAGGTTTGTACTGCTATAATCTTTCCTCTTGGAACAGCTTTTGTTGCATCCCAAAGATTTTGGACCATGTGTTTCCATTTTCATATATTCTTTTCTTTTTATCAAGTTTTATTTAATTTCCAGTTAGTTAACATACAGTGTAATACTGATTTCAGGTGATTAATTTCAGGTAGTTTAGTGATTCATCACTTACATACAATACCCAGTGCTAATTATCTCCATGAATTTTTTTTATTTCCCCTTCAATTTCTTGGTTGGCCCCATTCATTGCTTAGTACCATATTATTCAGCCTCTGTATATGTGTTCTTTTTTTCTTTTTTTAAAAGATTTTATTTATTTATTTGTCAGAGATCACAAGTAGGCAGAGAGGCAGGCAAAGAGAGAGGAAGCTCCCTGCTGAGCAGAGAGCCAAATTCAGGGCTCCATCCCAGGACCCTGGGATCATGACCTGAGCCAAAGGCAGAGGCTTTAACCCACTGAGCCACCCAGGTGCCCCCATATATGTGTTCTTTTAAGATTTTTTATTGTGATTGACTTACAGTTTTATACCATTGTTGTTGGGAAAGATGCATTTCAATCTTTCTGAATTTACTGAGACTTATTTGTGGCCTAACCCTTCACTTTCATTCTATATGTGTCTTTAGATCTGAAGTGAATCTCTTGTAGGCAGCATATAATTGGATCTTGCTTTTTTATCCACTTAGTCACCTTTTGATTGGAGCATTGCGTCCTTTACATTCAAAGTAATTATTATTGATAAGTATATACTAATTGGCATTTTGTTACTTGTTTTACAGTTATTTTTGTAGTTCTTCTGTGTTCCTTTCTTTTCTTGTTCTCATTGCCTGTGTTTTGATGGCTTTCTTTAGTGATGTGCTTGGATTCCTCTATCTTTATTTTTGTCATATATATTACATTATATTATATTGTATTATAATATATAATACTATATAATATATAATAAGCAATAAGTAATATATAATATAAATAATATATAATATATTATATTATCATATATTACATTATATTTTTATTTTACATTATAATACATTTACATATAATAACATTATAATACCTTATATTTTTTATTTTTAGTTATCATTAGTTTCATATTTAAATCTTAGCCATATAACAGTCTATATGCATATATAGCAGTGATTAATCTACTTTTTTATTATGTTTGTATATAACTATGAAATTTTTTCCTTTCCTAATATTCTTACTCTTGACTATGGCGTTTTCTTTTCACTCAAAGAATTCCCTTTAATGTTTCTTGTAAGGTCGGTTTAGTGGTGATAAATTCCCATAACTTCTGTTTGTCTGGAAAACTCTTTATCTCTCCTTCTAATTTGAAAGCTAACTTTGCCAGATAGAATAATTTTGGTTGCACATTTTTTCCTTTCAGCACTTTGAATATGTCATATCAGTCTTCTGCCTGGTGAATTTCCTGCTAAAAAATCATCTGATTGCTTTATGGCATTTTCCTTTTTTGTATATACCTCTCTCTCTCTCTCTCTCTCTCTCTCGCTGCTTTTAAAATTGTCTCTTTATCACCACTTTTTGCCATTTTAACTATTATGTGTCTTGGTATGGACCTCTTCAGTTGATTTTGTTGGGGGCTCTCTGTGCGTCCTGGATCTGGATTTGTTTTCCTCCTAAGATTCAGGAAGTTTTCAGTTATTATTTCTTCAAATAAATGTTATGCACCCTTTTCTCTTTCTTGTCTTTCTGGGATCCTATATTGCAAATGTTATTGTGCTTGATAATGTCACTGAGTTCCCTTAACATTTCTCTTTCTTTATTATTCTTTTGGTTTTTGCTGTTCAGCTAGGTTACTTTCCATTACTCTGTCTTAAGCTTGTTGATTGTTCTTCTGCTTCCTCTAACCTACTATTCTCTGTAGTGTATTTTAAATTTTAGTTATTGCATTCTTCATTTCTAATTGGTTCTTTTTTGTTTTTTTTATCTTTGTTGACGGTCTCACTATGATCCTCCAGCCATTTTAAGTCCAGTAGGTATCTTTATGACCATTATTTTGAGTTGTTTATCAGGCATTTTGCTTACTTACGTTTCTTTTAGCACTTTTCGTGGGATTTTGTCCTCTTTTTTTCATTTGGGATATTCCTCTGCTCCTAATTTTGTCTAGTTCTCTGTGTTTGTTTCTAGGCTTTAGTAAAGTCAGTTATGACTCCTGATCTTGAAAGTAGTGGCCTTATGAAGAAGAGGTCCTACAGTGCCCAGCAGTACAATGTCTTCTGCTCACCAGAACCAGACACGTTAGGGAGAAGTGTCCCCTGTGTGGATTGTATGTGCCCTTCCTATTTTGGCTTATCCTCATTTGTCTTATGTCCAGTCATCCGCAATGGCCTGCTTTGCCTGTTGTGGGATTGGTTTGATCCCTGCGTAGTTCAGAGGCCAGTCTGGGGCCATCATAGACTTAGGGTTAGGTGGTATCACTAGTCAGACCAAGGTGCCTGCCCTCCATCCGTTTGCCATGGTTGTAGTAACACTGAACTGCAGAGCACTTTCCCCACCTTATCTCTCGAGTGACTTTTTTTGGTGGGCAGGACTGGCAGTCTGGCCAGGTGCCTGCCAGGGCTGCAGATGCGTTGATCAGGACACTCTCTTTGCACTGCTAGTTAAATGCTTTGGCCCCTGGTACTGTGAGTCTGTGGTTATCTTTCCCTCTCCCCAGAACAGAAGTCACTTTGGAGTGTCAAGGTCAGTAAGCAAGGCAGGAGTCACATTGGAAGGACTCCTGCCAGTGGAGCCAGTTGGATGGGGTGAATTAGTTGGATGGATCCATCAGATAATGTAGAGGAAGTGTGTAAGATGTGTTAACAAGGTATATAGGTAGTGTTCCAGCTGTTTCCTGCAAGTATCCTGCAGACTATTGAGGCTAGGGTGGGAAGAGAGAAATGGAGACTTCCAGCTCTTTTGTTCTTAGAGAAGTCTATTAAAGATCCCTGCCTTTCTAGCATATGTTCTGGAATTAAGAAATAAAGCTTTTTTACCCCCCAAGTGCTTTTCAAACTGCTGCTTTTCTGCTATATCTCCATGGGATTTTTTGTTATGCTTTCTCTTTAAGGGGCACACTGTTTTATATTGCCCTTTGGCTCTGCCAGACCATGAATCCACTGATTTTTAAAAGTACCTTGAATTAAGCCCTGCTGGTTTTCAAAGCCAAATGTCATGGGGACTTGTCTTCTTAGTCCAGGTCTCCTGTGTCTGGGGTGCCTACGGTGGGGTCTGCTCCTCTTCCTTCATTATGCTCGTGATGTTCCTCCCACTTGTGGTTAGTCTTGCTAGGAATTTCGTTCCCAACTGGGTCTCTGTCCCTCGTACCATTTTTTAATATGGCGTCCTCTGTATAGCTAACTGTGGAAGCTCTATTCTGCTTCGCTGTGGGTTTTTTCTGGGTTGAATACACTGATGTAGCTGTTATCTAGGTGTGTTCATGGCACAAAGTAAGCTTAGGACCATCCTACTTCACCATCTTCCTAGAAGTTCAAGAGGACTTCTGATGGTAGCAGTGATGAAGTTCCCAGGGAGAAAAATTATGGTCAAAGAAAAGTCAGTAACATCATACCTACTATCAAGCATGCCCACCTCCTACAGGGAAGCCCAAATGATACTATGCTGACATCTGAGATAGAGTCACTGAAGAGAAAGCTGCTATTGTCATTACCTTCCTTGATCTCTATATCCAACAAGTAATTCTTTGCTTCAAGGTTGAGCACTTTCAGAATGCTCAATTTTATCACTGAATTGGGTGGATAAAATAATAATTGGGATAACTGTTTTTCTTGGATAAATAACAAATATCTGAACACACGCAGTTTGTTTTGACAAGACTTTAAGGAATTTCCAAACTTTTTACATGTAAACAATCTTAAGGTAGTATCCTTTTTGAGGATAATAGATCTTCTGTGTCTGATTCTTATTGTTCCCATTTAGTTATTAGGGAATTGTAGTCATTGACATTTGGAATAGATAAGGTAACCTCTGGTTTCCATGGACCGAAATTACAGTGAGAATGAGTACTGAATTGGAAGGAAACTAAAAACCTTCAACTGCAAAGAAAGAGTCATATAAATTAACCCTATATTTCCACTAACAGTCGCCTATAAAGAGAGATTGACTAACACTGAAAATAAAAGAAGGATATAGTTTATACCCAAAGAATTTGGACCAATGAAACAGAGAAGCTGAGAGATGGATAAGTTAAATTAGAGGTCACATATAGATACGTAGCACTGGAAACCAAAGTGAAGTATAACTGTGAGGAACTGAAAAGATCAAAAAGCAGTGGGAAAAAACTATATTCTGTTAATATACTACATTGGTTCTTTCAGAAGTTCCAAGTAATAGAAAATCAGAGTGACAGAGCACTGTATACTTACAAAATACTGAAAATGTTTTACAACTTCAGTTCAGAGATATCTTCAAAGCAACTTTGCACACGTCATTAAAAGCAGATTTATCATTTCCCATTTGTATTTTTTTAATGACACAACTTTGTGATTTTCTAAATGTGCATGGATATATACTTAACATGCTAGCATAAAGCAATGGTATTGTTTTTGGTTTTTTTTTAAGATTTTATTTATTTATTTGGCATAAAGAGATCACAAGTACACAGAGAGGTAGGCAGAGAGAGAGAGGGGGAAGCAGGATCCCTGCTGAGCAGAGAGCCAGATGTGGGGTTCGATCCTAGGACCCTGAGATCATGACCTGAGCCGAAGGCAGAGGCTTAACCCACTGAGCCACCCAGACACCCTAAAGCAGTGGTATTGTTAAAATATAAGAATGTAGTAATTTTTAATTTATGTGGATTTACTATGTGCCTGGTGCCTTCCTAAGTGTTTAGCAAGTGTCATCTTACATGAACCTCACTATTCTGAAGTATTCACATAAGAAAATTAATTGGAGATGTTTTACAAAAATGTTAGTCACTTGTAAAGTGGAGAAGACTGGTTTTAAAACAAGGCCAAATGATTCCAGAGTTTGTAATCCTAATCACTATGTTCTGTGACTATAAAACACACAATAAATATGTCTCGATTCTACACTGTTGATGTCAACTTTTAAATTAGTGGAAGTTAAAAAAGAACATCACATAATTCCACATAGCCAGTATACTCTTGTTATTCTTAATCCTATTGATATGTATTTTTAAAGTAGAGCTTCATGAAGAGAAAAATGTCCAACTTACTAAAATTTCATGTACTATTAATGAAATATTTGTTGCATTCAACATTATCCTAGCAGTAATTAGAGATCTTGGTGAGAAGATTAGGTAATGAAAACTATGCCTTTTTCCCCCTTTGATCTTGTTCTTATAAGTGAGAAAAAAGTGATACTTTCAAGTTATCTTTATCTCAATGTTTTAGCAACATTTGAAAATAGAATGTAAGTGTTATAATTTAAATTCCTTATATAAGTTCTGTAATTTAATTGTGACCAATCTAAATGAAATTTCAACTCTGAGTTTTAAAGTGTATGTTATATTTTCTCACATGTAGAGTAGAATGCCATATTTTTATCTGTCTTGCAAGTTTGTTAAAAAAAAAGTTTGTTTTTCCATAATTTAAATTGAAGGTAAATTTCTAATTTACCTAAAATAGCACTCCTAACTTTAGCAAGCAAAACAATGCCTCCCAGAATAGTCATTTGTTGCTTTCCCCCAAGAGAAATTAGTGATAATTTTATTGGCTTTACCTTTAAATAATTGTAGCTGAGATTAAATATATCTATGAATAAAATTCAAGCTATGGCTTTCCATGAGGAAACATCTCTGGGTATATTAAAATAATTTAAATCTAGAGGATAATGTCATTTACCAAAGTCCTTGGCTTTTTTTAATATTAATTCTGTATTTATAACTGCATTGATTCTCTATTGCTGTTGTAACAAATTACGACATATTTAGTGCTTAAATCAACAAAAATTTATAGTTTTACAAGTCTGCAGGTTTCAAGTCTAACACTCTTACTCTTATTCTTACTGGGCTAAATCAAGTTATTAGCAAGGTGTGTTCCTTTCTGCAGGCTCTTAGAGTAAATTTGTTTCCTTTTCTTTTCCAGCTTTAGAGGTTGCTCATGTTCCTTGGCTAATGGCCCCTTCTTCCATCTTCAAAGCCAGCAATGTTGCATTTTTCTGTGCTTTAGAAAGGTTCATAGACTCAAAGGCTCATAGACATAGGCTCAAAGACTTTCATGGTCACATCTGTCTGACTCTGATTCACCTTCTGCCCTATCCTTCCATTAAAGGACACTTGAGATTACACTGCGCCTGCTTAAAGAGTACATGATAATCTCTCTATTTTAAAGCCAGTTGATAAGCAAGTTTATTTCTATTTTCTATCTTAATCCCCCTTTATCAATAAGATAACATATACACAAATTCCAGGGATTAAAGTGTGGACATCTTTGGGGACTATAATTCTGCCTACCACAAAAACTTACCCTTGATTTTAATTTAAACATCACTGATTCTGTTCTTTTATTAAGACAAAGTGGCAGTTATTTTTCATTGTGTCATTCATTCATGGTGTCATTAATTTTTCTATTTTATTTTTATATGTGATTGATCTATGAATATTCGATTAGTAGCAAATTTAGTAATAAAGCAGAAAAAATAAATACAGTTAGTGAATACCACTTAGATGATCCTCTTTCTTTTCCTAATTCTCCCAATTTTGCCCAAGGCATATACGTAAAGAAGATTTGGGAAAATAAAACATCTTAATAGGATAATTGATTTTGCATTATCATTTAAACTAGTCGAAGTTAACTTAATGGGCTCAATGTTTTGTCATAATCAAAAGGAGAGAAATTTTAATACAAATACTAGCATACCACCAGCCAACATCTTGTAGAGACCACCCCAAATATTCTGAAGAAATTCAGAAGACTAGAAGGGACTCACTGGCTACTCTCTGAGAACTTGTGTATAAACTGGCAACAACACAAGCACATGTGCCTTATGAAATGTGGAAAATGGTCTGTCTGTCCATCTAGAAGAGACCTCTTCCAGTAAGTCTCTTGTTTCTATTTGTTGTTCTAGCGCAGTTTCCCATAGCCTTCATATGCAGGGATATTTAAGCTGCCCATGGCAAACCAGAATTCATCTACAGGCCCAAGTCGTGGTGGATTCCAATCATCAGCTAACACAAGATATGTTTTTCTTACTATTTCAGCTGCTCTTTATTCTTATGGCTGTCTTTTTTCAGATGGATGTTTTCAGGTGCCTCTAGTATCAGGGTCCCATCACACATTCTACTCTACTCTGGACCACTGCCTTTTGTAGTATATGCCTTCATTTGACTTGATTAGAATTTATGACTCTGTTGTGCCCTGGATTGTTGCAAAATTTGATATTCCCAAAGTCCACTTATGTCTGGAGATAAAAAAGATGGCCAAGTAGCACACTTCACTGGAACATTGCTTGCTGAATAAGCAAGCATCACATCAACACATCTTTTTGGAGTGAAAGCTGAAGAGATAGCAACCCTTGGATTATACAAATCTTGAAAAGTCTTGAAAGAACACAACCTATAGTGGACAAATTCACCCAAAAGACTCAGACCCAAAATATAATCTGAAAAATTATTACACATTAACAGTTTCATGATAAAACAAAACAAAACCCTCTGAGCCTCCAGGTAAACAAATGAATAAAAAGAGAAACTTTCAAAAGAGCTACCACAAAAATATAGTCACATATTTTAACAAGGTTCAGTGAAATAAAACAGAGGAGCCATAGCTCAAAAATGCTCAAGGAAAGGAAATATGTGTCAAGGATTGAATAGCCACCCAGTCTTAACTGTAATAAGGCTACTAAAAAATGAACTATATAAGAATGAAGAAAATATTGTATCTCTGAACACTTACAAAAAAGACATGGATAAAGTTAGCAAAAGAAAATCTTAAAATAGGATCGGTCCTACATAGTTTCAGTGGGAAGTTACACAAATATTTGGATAATCCCAATATATTTAATTTATTTGATATATAAAAATACATTTTTGATATATAAAAATACATTTAAAATCTATTATATTAACACATTACAAATGCTCATTCTCATTAATACTAAAACATATTTTAAATAATAAGTATTCCTGCTAAAAATACCCAATAAGTTTAAATAGATACTTTCTTAAATTGATACATATGTATGAGAGTTTATGTATTATACATGTTGGCTAAAGAGCAACATCTTATTGGGGAAAATAGGATATTCTCTCTAAAGAGAGGAAAAGGAAAAAATGCACACATATTGTTGTTTGGGGAGAATTTCCCAAGATAGCTATAGAAGAGAAAGGATATTTAAAACTGCCTCTGTATAAAATAATATGTTGGTATGCCTGAAAACTTAAAAAAATAAAATAAAAAGGAATTAAAAAGTACTGTAAGAAAATCCAGTAAGGTAGCATTGTATTAAAAAAATCATTAACCTTCCCATCTACAGATAATAATTACTAGAAACTTTTAATAGGAGATATAACCTATAAAAATATAAATTGAAAAGCAGGTAAAGTAATATTACAAAGTTGTAGTAATTAAAACAGTATGGTACTAGTATAAATATTGACACATAGATCAATAGAACAGAACAGAAAATCCAGTAATGAACCCACAACGATACAGTCATTCAATCTTTGATAAAGCAGGAACGAATATCCAATTGGAAAAAGGCACTCTTCTCAACAAATGATGTTGGCAACACGGATAGCAATATGCAAAAAAAAAAAGGAACTGGACTTTCTTACACCATACATAAAAATTAATTCAAAATGAATTACAGACCTAAATGTGAGTTCTCTACTAAGATGCTGAATCCAACTAACCTAACTGAAAATATTAATTCCCATGAGTTAAATACCAAAATAAATATATGTCTGTGAACTGCCACTCAACTAGAATATGCAATTCCTTTTTTTTTCTGTTGGGGCCTTCAGAACCAGTCAAAGAGGAGACTCAGGCAATATGTGGAGGTACATACTCATTCTTGAACGAATTTTGGATCATTTTATGGTCTCAGAATTTACACCGAAACTTAAAATAAAATACTTTCCAGTTTTTTTAACCATAGTGCTAACACTTAATAGTAAGAAAAGCCTTGAATAAACATGAAGATTAGGAAAAAAAAATAATCACAGGAAGGACAAAATACTTTAAACAGATTATATATTTCTGAAAACGAAACTCCTCTCCTAAGTAACAGGTAAGGCAAATGTTATTTGTAAGAGGAAGATTCATTCTCTTATTGGACAGTTATGGTTAGGTTCAACCCAAGAATTTATGCGTGCTTCAACAAAGCAATAATTTCTTCTTGAGCTTCTTAAGTTAAAGTGTTCTATCAGGCTTAGGGAGAATTCT
This sequence comes from Mustela nivalis, assembly GCF_964662115.1. Classification (NCBI taxonomy): domain Eukaryota; kingdom Metazoa; phylum Chordata; class Mammalia; order Carnivora; family Mustelidae; genus Mustela; species Mustela nivalis. The sequence continues at coordinate 156,354,511 of NC_139023.1, read as the reverse complement.
AAAAGAAAGCTACTGAGTGAAAAATGACAACAAGAAAAACTACACAATCAAGGAAAACATACTTCTTAAGCTCATGCTATCCTTTTAGATAGAGAGAAAAATGAATCTAACAATTGACACCTATTTTCCTTTGCAGCTACATATTATTTATAAACATAAACTCTAAGTTCCTTTCAGTGGCAATGGACTTCATTTATTTTACTATTATTAAAAAACAGTTGAATTATGTAAAATTTAAGACACAATATAAACAAAGTTTCTTGAGTAAACTATAAAATCTGTACAGAAAAGTGGGAAAATATTGTAGAGGTATCAGGATTCTACGTAACTTGTATCATATTTTAATAAAATTGCTATATTATTGAAGTATAACTACATATAATATAAATATTAGGTAGATAGTAATGGCAAACAAATTTTAAAATGTTTCTGAAACTCAGAATTTTAGAAATATACCTGTTTACTAAGATAATTGGGAAATAAATAACAGTTAATTTGTTTATTAGATCTACTATATTGATTTATGAAGTGGAACATACCAGAAAATTCTGGTTACTGTAAAATAGAAGAAATGTTTGCATATATTAATTAAGATATGGAATATTTTAATATATACACATTTAATTAAATATGTGTATATAGAGATATAAGCTCCTAGAAATATAGTCATAGGCACAAATATGTATGTTTTGCTTGATTGTGTAGTGTGTGTATGTCTGTATGTATGTGTGTCTCTGGGTCTGTGTATGTCTTATTTTTAGGAGGTTTTTGGTTTTGTTTTGTTTTAGGAGATCTCTTGGTATTCTGGACAAAATAAATGTAGATATTAGGAAACTATACATGTTAACTCACCTCATAACCATTTGCATGATGATTATAATTAACCTAGATGTTTGGCGCTATTACATATAAAATGATATTAAAATTTACATATAAGGGGTTCCTGGGTGGACCAGTTGGTTAAGCATCCAACTCCTGATTTCCTCTCAGGTCACTATCTCTGGGTTATTAGATAAAGCTGGAGTTGATCTCTGCACTCAGTACAGAGTCTGCTTGTCCTTCTCCCTTTGCTCCTCCCCCCAGCTTGTACACACACTCTGATTCAAACAAACAAACAAATAAATAAAATCTTTAAAATTTATATATATGCTTTTGTATGGAAATTTGCTTTCATGCCTCTTAGGTAAATAGAGTTTAGAATGGCTTCATCGGACGTTATGGTATATTTAACTTTTGTAGGAATTGTCAAGTTGTTCTAAAAATTGGTTGCTAATATATAGAAATACAATATGTTTCGACATGTAGATATTCTAATTTGTAGCTTTGTTAAACTCACTTTTTCTTTTAAGATTTATTTATTTATTTATTTGACAGACGGAGATCACAAGTAGGCTGAGAGGCAGATAGAGAGGGGGAGGAGGGAGGCAGCCTCCCTGAGGAGCAGAGAGCCTGATCCCAGGCACCTGCGATCATGACCTGAGCCAAAGGCAGAGGCTTTAACCCACTGAGCCACCCAAGCACCCCACGTTAAACTCACTTATTAATGCCAGTAGCTTTTGTAGATTCCACAGAATTATCTATGTAAGATGGTCACATGTGCAAATAAGCATAGTTTTATTTCTCCTTTCCAATCGGTTGACCTTAATTTCTTCCAGTGCCTGATTGCACTGACGAGAATCAAAGGTCAGATGTTGAATACAAATGATCAAACACCCCTGTTTCATTTTTTATTGTAAAAAGAAAGCATAGATTCTTTCAGTATTAAGTATAATTTAAGTTTGGGGATTTCATCCATGTCCTTTATCATTTAGGCTGAGAAACATCTCACTAACCTTACTTCACTGAGTTTTTTTTTAATTAGGAATGGATGTCGGATTTTGTCAAATTCATATTCTGCACAATTGTTTTGATTGTATGGCTTTTCTTTTCCTTGTCTGTTATGTTGTGAATTACAGTGATTTTCCAGTTATTATTCCTGAATCTCTAGAGAAAAAAAAAATAACTTTTTATATGTTATTTGATTATGTTCCTAAAATATTGTTAAGAATTTTTACATCAGAGTTCACAAGAACTTTGTAAGTCAGTAGCCAGCTTTTCTTGTAAAGGTCATAGTGTTGTTATTAGAAAAGATGACATCAACAAATAATTGCAGAGTATTTCTTCTTTTTTTTTTTTAAATTATATAGAATGATTATGCTTTCCTCAAATATTTCTAAAATAATGGTTATTTTTTCTTTGTATAATAATTGATATATTTTTTTCCTTAAATAGAAATATCCTTCACTTTCACTGGTAAAGCCCTCTGAGCTCAACATTTTCTGACTAGAAAGGCAATATAGAGCTATGGAGTCATCTGGAGTTTTTGAGTTAGTTTTTGTAATTTTTATTATTTTTTAAAGAATTGTTTATTTTAGAAAGAGAGAAAAAGTATTTGGGAAGGAAAGATGCCACAGGAGGGGGACCAAGAGAATCTCAAGCAGACCTACTGCTAAGTTTAGAGTCTGATGTAGGACTGGATCTCATGACCCTGAGATCATGACCTGAGCCAAAACCGAGTGGGACACTCAACTGACTGAGCCACCCAGGTGACCCTTGGTAATTTTTAAAAGAAATTTTGTCCATTTTGCATTTTTTAAGATAATGTCTTATAACCTTTTAAATATTTGTAGAAGCTCTATTGATGTCACTGTCCTCGTTCTTAATAATGACAGTATTTTCCCCCCTTTTGTTACTGGTCAGAGTTGATAGAAGCTTATCAATTTTATTGATCATTTCAAAGAACAGATTTTGATGTTCCTTGATTTTTCTGTATGATTTTAAGTTGATTATTCTTGCCTTTAAATATACTGTATTGTTATTTCTTTCCTATTTACCAAATAGGTTCTTTGTCCATTTACTTCTTTTTCTTCCTTTTCAGATTTTTGTCAATTCATTTTATTTCCTTTGTGGGCTTATTATCATTAACTTTTTGTTTGTTTTGCTTTGCTTTGTTTTGATTTTAGCAGTTGATATAAGGTTTATAGTGTCTATATCTGACTTTTAGTATACTTCCTTCAAGTGTTATATAATACCGCTCAAAATAGGGTATAGGAACCTTACAACAATAAACTTCATTTTCTTTAAGATGATGTTCCATTGTTTTCTAATTTACATTGTTTGTTAAGAGTAATCTGCTATAATTTTTACCTTTTTCTTCTCTAGTAATTTTGTTTGTTTTGTTTTTTAACTCTGGTACTTAAAAAAAATTTTTATCACTGGTTTCAGCAATATCATTGTGATGGATAATGACTTAGCCTTACATATGTTTATTTTACTTAGGATTGATCATATTCTTAAACTTGTAGATTTATAAATTTCGTCAAATCTGTAAAAAATGTTCTGATATTTTCTTTGTTCCTTCTTACTTCTCTTCTTCAAGGACTGCAACCATACTTAAACTAGGCTGGTTCAAATTGTATCACAATTGTTCCACTACCCTACAGCTCATTTTTCCTATCTTTTTTCTTTCTGTGTTACATTTTGTATAGTTTCCATTTCTATGTTTTCAAGTTTACTAAACAATTTTTCTGCAATGTCTTGTTATTAATATTGTCTGGTATATGTTTATCATAGATATAGTAATATTTTTCTGTAGTATTTTAATTTATATTTTTTAAAAGATATCTTTCATGCCTCTACTTCACATGATAAAATTTTCTTCTAGCTTCTTCACATAGAATTCAGTTATAATTATTGTTTTATTACTGTTATATGATTATTGAGTTTCAAGCCTGGAAATTTTTGATTGAAAGATGGACATTATGAATTTTACCTTTTGGGGTCCTGCATAGCTCTAATTATTGTTTCATGTAATTCTTTTGGCTCTCCCCCCACACACATCATCTTAGGGGGGAAATTTTCCCCCATCTTCATATATTTTTTGACAAGTACTTGCTTCTATATTTGAGGGGTGCCTTCTGAATTTACTTGGCGTTTCTGTGTGCAGTTATCTTCTCTGGTATTCTTTCCTGTAAATGTTATCAACTATACTTTCCCTGGACTTTCTATCAATAAATCATCCTACCAGTTTATAACTGGGTAATGTCTCCCTGCACTGTATTCTGAAAACTTGTCTAGGCCATAAACCGAAGCCATACTAGGATTCACTTGATTTGTTTCCTATTTCTCAGGAATTCACCTTTTTTTGTTACCTCATGTCCAATGTCTTCAGAGTTTTTATTATATATATTTTACCTAATTTTTTTAGTTATTTCAGATAGGATGGTAAATCCAGTACTTTTTCTTCTACTTCTAAAAGTTTAGTCTAAAAGTTTAGGTTGCTGTTTAACATTTTTTTTTAAAGATTTTATTTATTTATTTGACAGAGAGTGATCAGAAGTAGGCAGAGAGGCAGGCAGAGAGAGAGAGGAGGAAGCAGGCTCCCTGCTGAGCACAGAACCCAATGTGGGACTCGATCCCAGGACCCTGAGATCATGACCTGAGCCGAAGGCAGCGGCTTAACCCACTGAGCCACCCAGGCGCCCCTTTCCTGTTTAACATTTTTGATCTCTCCCTCTCTCCCCTCTCTCTACATAAAGTATATAAAAATATAGACACTAAATTTGGCTCATATCTTATCATTTTACCAATCTATTCCTTTTGTTGCTATTGAATTAGAGCCCTTTTCTTCACAAAGTGATTTTGGTTTGAGAATAATAATGGTTATGGGAAGAAATGCTTCTCAATTTTATTTCTGAAGTAACTTTTTGTCATGTGAGCTGATTGTCCATGACCATTCTGCTCAATTTACTAAGGTCTTACTATGTACAGAAAATATTTAAAAATGTCTTATATGTATTAATTTGTCTAATCTTCACAGTTACCTTAATCCTATTTAAAGACAAACCAAGTGAACAAACCTGAAGCTTAAAAAGTTTAAGTAATGTGCCCCAAATTGTAGAGTAATAGGTACCAACATTTGGATTTGAATTCATGCAGTCTAATTCCAAAGAGTGACCATACTCTTAAATTATCTGTGTACTGCCTCTATCTCAGCTTTTCTGAACCCTAATAATGCAATATTACTATCTGGGGAAACTTTTAAAATATATCAGTTTTCAGGTCTCATCTTCTTGATTGATTCATTCCTTCCTTCCTTCCTTCCTAGATTTATTTATTTATTTGAGAGACAGAGAGCACACATTTGAGGGACAAAGAGAGAGGAAGAGAGAATTTTAATTAGACTCTGCTGAGCACAGAGCCTGACACGGGGCTTGATCTCACAACTCTGAGATCATGACCTGAGCCGAAACAGAGAGTCAGACACTTAGCTGGCTGTGCCACCAAGGCATCCCATCATTCCCTTGATTTCTGATGTAATTAATGTAGGACACGTCTGAAATTCGCATTTTCTAAGGCCCTGGTGATGATTATAGTATGAATCAGTATGACACTGAGAACCATTGCTCTACTTCACAGTCCTCTAGGTGACAAACAATGACTTATGAAACAGATGGACAAAATATATAAATGATTGTTTGGAGATTCAGAGTGTCACATAATCAATTCTTTGAAGTATTTGTGTACCAAGACAAGAGAATCAAGTTATAATTAGTTTAATTAACACTTTCACAAGCTTTCAAAGGCTTTACTGCTAACTACCATGGAGTTTAAAAGGGCAAAGCTCTTGTTTTACTAAGAATATAAAGGAAATCACTGGCTGTAAACCTTTTGATGATTAAGAAGATCTTAGTCTGTTAGTTCTTAGAGATATTTACTTTTTTAGGCATGCATTCAGTTTTACTCTTCAAATAAAATAACAAATGTCTAATTATATGGAGGCAAATGTGAGTGTAAAATTAAAAATAAAATAAATAGGTTAAAAAGAAGGTCAATCTTTTTAGACAGATTAAAAACAGGAGAAATTTAGCATAAAATCTTAATTCTTCATAGATTATCTCAGTTCCTCATTTGACGGTTTTTTTCATACTTTCTTTAGCCCTGTTTATTTCCAACTAGTAGTCCATGTCCTTAAGTCTTTTTTTTAAACATAAATTGCTTTGGATTTTCTGTAATTCTTCTCTCATTGTTGGTAACCGCATACTACATTGCCATGACAAAACCATTTGTTCCTCTCCTGCTTTTGCTTATAATCTGTGTACACAATTTATAAGGTTCATTACATGCAAAATCAATAAGAACTTCAATATGCTATTCTCAGCATTTTTGTGGTCTTAGCAGTATAAAAGATTATTTGCAATTTTGCTTGATCTTCTTCACTTCTATGTTATGGGTTTGCTAAAATTCAAATTGCTTATTATTTTTCCTCAGCTGTTAATGGCTTCACTTAGAGATTATTATTCTACTTGGTTGCCATCCACAAGCTCTGCCTCTAAGAAATTTTTACACCGAAACTTCTTTAAAAACATAGTATGATCATATCCTTCACATGCTCAAGAAAAAGAAAAAAAATGGGAGGAGGCGGTGGTAGATACTACCCAATACATGCTGAATAAACTTTACAGTTTCTACCGTCCATAGTGCATGTTCTCTCCTTTGTTCCCATATGTTTCTAAGTAAGCAAACAGAAAAATAATATCCTTTTAAAAGACCTAGAATTTCCTTGTCTTGAACTTCTAGAATGTCCTTGTTTTGTTAACTCATGACTTGAAATACTCTTCCCCTTCTCTTTAACTTTCCCCACTCGTCCAGATGTTACATAGATGAAGCCTTCTTGTATCATAAAAAGGAGTTTCTCTTTTTTTGGTGCAACATGGAGATTTTCCATATACATTAATTAGTTAACATATATATTAATACTTCATTCTCTAAAATTTAAGTCCCAATGAAGCCCCAAATCTCATATTTCTTATCTTGTAGTTTTAGTATAGTTTTTGTACATACTGAGAACTTTAGAATGCCCATTCAACTTATTTGACTTTAATTTATAAACCATATTCAGGAGTAGTAGTTAAACTGTGCTACTTAGGTATATATCAATTATGTATCTGAGGGTTGGTAGATATATAACATGAGTGTATATTAAAATTACCTCATGTCATAGATATATTCTGAATTAGAGTGGTGCTTTGATATTAAAAAAATCATATATAAAATAATGGTGATCTTCTATAAAAGAAAATGTACGTTTTTATCTGATGTACAATACCACTATATTTTAGTTCTGATTTAATTGTTAATTGTTAATTTAATGTTAATTGTTAATTTAATTGTTAATTAACAATTAAATAGGTTAAATTAACCTATTTAATCACCTATTTAAAATAACAAAAAATTTAAAATCTTTAAGCATAGTTTGAATAATCTATTTTGTGAATTTTAAGTATGAATTCATTTCAGCTAAGAAATCAATCTGCATTTAAATACCAAACTGACAATTTTGCCATTTGAAAAGTGATAAAATGCTGATTAGAAATGATATATTAATATTGGCAAAGCCTGGGCGCCTGGGTGGCTCAGTGGGTTAAGCCGCTGCCTTCGGCTCAGGTCATGATCTCAGGGTCCTGAGATCGAGTCCCACATCGGGCTCTCTGCTCGGTAGGGAGCCTGCTTCCCTTCCTCTCTCTCTACCTGCCTCTCCGTCTACTTGTGATTTCTCTCTGTCAAATAAATAAATAAAAATCTTAAAAAAAAAAAAAAATATTGGCAAAGCCTAAACAAGAATGATTTATTTGAAAAGGCATTTTTGTAAACCTTTCTGATGATGAGGGATAAGATGCTTTCTCTGATAATTTCATTCATGTTGCCAACTAGATCATGTTTCTATGAAATACTACTGTCAAGGAAAAGAGAACAAAATATTAAATGATTGATGGTATAGTCAGTTGTTTTTTTTTTCCAAAAACAGAAAATGCTCTGATGAGAAAAAACATATAAATTTGAAGGGCCCTCTCTCCTTATACAAAGTTGATAGTTGAGAATGATTTGTGTATTATGGAGAATCTATATCCAGTGACACTGCCTATTTTAGATTGATGATCCTAAAACTAGGAACATCTATCCAGACCCAGGTTTGCACTTTTTAGATTCACTTCAGAATATTATTGAGAAAAACATATCTTCTGACAGAGTAAATGTATTTCAAGGGGTAGTATCAATATTTTCCCATTGATTTCACCTCTATATTGATACTTGATATTGAATCTATAGAAAGTGACCAATCAGCAAAAAATTAACTATATACATTAAATGAACACTGACCAGTCCTTCTGTAGAAAATATAGAGAATAATTTGAGTGTTTTTGCTACAGGGATTTTAAGTTTTATCCTGTAAAATAGATTTATAGCTAACTTATTATTTTAAAATTACTTTATGTCTCAAAAATAACAACAAAAAGGTAAATATTATGTACTGGGTTTCATTTCCTAAAAAAAGTTGATAATAAATGTGGAACTGGCCTAACCCTTGACATTTTTTACCAACCCTGAGGGCTAGCTATAGCAGTATTCCTGATTAGATGAAAATCAGAAGACAAATCTGCTAGCAAAGCATTAGTATCTACATCAAAATTTATTATTTTCAAAAGTCTGTGCTGTAGACGATTACTTAATATCTATAGGTGTAGAAGGCTTAATTAGTTTGTCACTTAATTAGTTTGTCACTGAATATTGATGTAGAAAAGGTCATTGTTCTTCAAATTAATTTCACTTATTTTAAATTTGTTCTTTATGACCATATTAAAGGTACAAGATGAGTTGTTTCATATGTTGCCTCCATTAGTAGTTGAACTTTGCACATTATTGCAAATATGTCACATTCAATAGATCTGGTCAGATGATTCAAACTGAAAATTAGTAAGTTAATTTCAACTTGTTTTGATTTATATCATCTATGTCATTGCTTATTAACTCATTATTGTGAATGTTCTTTTAAATAGAGATTTAAAGTTCAACACTGAAGATGAAATAACTTTCTTTGGTGTTGATTGTATACATATAAATTTTTGTTGAGCAAAATTGTAAAATATTAATATTTCTACAAAATAAGAATCTATGAAAGAGAAATATCTTTGGAATTCACAGTTGGATCTAAACAAATTATAATATTTTACCAATACACAAAAGGGTTTTCAAAATGTATGGACACACATGTCCAGAATAATTACACTCCCTTATTTTGTGACATATAAATTATACTTAAGCAAGCCAGGATATGTGCTTTCTCTTTGCTAGCTATTATCAACTTAATTTAACAAAGCTTTGAACATCTAAATGACTATATTTAAGTCAACATTATAATAGTATAGAACATATTTTTAGTGAGTATTCAAATTTTTGTTACAATCAATTGAAAATATTGAATCAAATTATTCCATATATAGAACACAAAACTTCATTTTTGGAGTTTAGGGTATTGTAATTATTGAAAATCATGCCGAAATACAAAGGTGTTAAAGTTATTTCTCAAAATCAGTGGAGAAACTGAAAAAAGTAAACCAGAGCTCATTGTTAAGCTTTAATTTTGAAGTTTTAAATCAAGATTTGGATTACTTATAATTTCAGGGAGAATCTTTCTTATAGAACTTTTATGGCACTATTTTTAATTAAATATGTGTATATCCTGTACCAAAATGAAAATTTTGTAGATTAATTGCAAAAATGCCCCTAATTCTTCATTTCCCCCTATAACCATGGACTTTTGTACTAACTCAGTAGTTTACTCTATTAAGAGGTAATATCTAACCTTAGGACAGGATAATCTGCTATAGCAAATGTATTCTTTTGCCAGTGAGGGGTTAGACCTCCAGATATTGGTCATACTTCTCTCTCTCAGAGACCTTCCGTACCATTAAACCAAACTAATTAGAGGGTAAGAGAGCATATGTAGTTGAGCTGAATTTTCTCTACCTGTAGAAGAACTCTGAGACCAGCTAAATGATTAAATGAATAAGCACGGTCAACAAAAGCTGAGCCCCAGAGTGAGTAAGCATAATAACCCAACCACCTCAGAGACTTGTGATCAATCATTGTTTTAATCTACTAAATGTTGGGATTATTTGAAACATGGCAATACTTAACTAATTTAGACATGAAGGTGAAAAAGTTTAGAAATTTGTAGCATTTGATTTCAGTGATATATTCAAAAGATTTAAAAGATAGTCTTTGTAGAATATTGATTTGCATACAATTTTTTAAATTTTTTTAAATATTTAAAATTTTTTATTTGTCAGAAATAAAGAGAGAGCACATAAACAGGGGGAGTAGCAGTCAGAGGGAGAAGTGGGCTCCCCGCTGAGCAAATAGCCCAATGTGGGACTTGGTCCCAGGACCCTGGAATCATGACCTGAGCCTAAAGCAGACGCTTAACCAACTGAGCCAGCCAGGTACCCCTCATCTGCATAAGTATTTTTTAGTGGGAGGAAAAAAGAAAGTGTGTGTAAAAAAAACAGTGGGCTGAAATATTTGCACATATGTTATTAAAAAACAAACAGCATATGATGAGATGAGCACTGGCTGTTATAGCAACTGATAAATTATTAAACATTACATCTGAAATTAATAATGTACTGCATGTTGCCTAATTGAATTTAAATAAAAACTTTTAAGAAATTAAAACAAAACAAAACAGAATGGAGACTTTCTTCATATACCTGTATGTTCTTGGAGTTAACCTTGTTGGTTGGTCAGCACCTAAATGAGAGCATTCTTCAATTTGAAATACTGACACCGGGTACCTGGGTGGCTTAGTGGGTTAAGCCTTTGCCTTTGGCTCAGGTCATGATCTCAGGGTCCATCGGGCTCTCTGTTCAGCAGGGAGTCTGCTTCCTCCTCTATCTCTCTGCCTGCCTCTCTGCCTACTTGTGACCTCTGTCAAATAAATAAATAAAATCTTTAAAAAAATAATAGTAATTAAAAACTGACACTAAGACAAACAAGTCAGTTGAAAGAGTCATTAACCTTACTGCATTCCCTAAAAAATAGAATTTTGAAAAATACATAAAATTTTATAAAAAATTAACTATCAAAAGGACAAGGAGAAATATGATATTTAGAAAAATACCAGTTACACAGTATTAGAGAATAATATAGTTAAGAATTAAATAAAGAATGTAGGTATCTGTAGGGCACCTGGGTGGCTCAGTTAAGTCTCTGCCTTTGGCTCAGGTCATGATCTCTGAGTCCTGGGTTTGAGCCCCTAATCCAGCTCCCTGCTAAGCAGTGAGTCTGCTTCTCCCTCTCATTCTGTGCTCCATCTCTCTCTCTCTCTCTTACTGTCTCTCTCAAGTAAATAAATAAATTCTTAAAAAAAGTTATGTGGACATCTGAATCAAAAAATAATTTTTCTTTTATTGCATACTCAAATGTTTATTATAAAAAAATTTTGGTTTTTTTTTTTTTTAAAGATTTTATTTATTTGTCAGAGAGAGAGCAAGAGAGCATATAAGCAGGGGGACCGAGAAGCAAGCTTCCTGCTGAACAAGGAGCCCAAAGCAGGACTTGATCCCAGGACCCTGGGATCATCACCTGAGCTGAAGGCAGATACTTAACCGACTGAACCACCCAGGCATCCCAAGACTTCATTTTTGAAGAGTAATTTTAGGTTGGTAGAAAACTGAGAAAAAGGGACAGAAATTTCTATATATCACCTCCCTAACCTCTCCCATTATCAATTTCCCTGACAGTGTGTTTCATTAGTTACAATTGATGAACCTACACTGACACATTGTAAACATTCAACATCCATAGATTACATGACAGTTCATTCTACAAGTTTGGCATGTAATAATGGTATGTATCCCTCATTATAGTATCATACAGAGTATTCTCACTGCCCTAAAAATCCCCTGTGTTGTGCTTATTCATCTCTCCCCCATGGCCAAGCCCTGGAAACTAAGGATGTTCTTACTCTCTCTAGTTTAGCCTTTTCTAGAATGTCATATCATATAGTTGAAATCATACAATATATACATTTTCAGATTGATTTATTTCACTTAGTAATATGCCTTGAAGGTGTTCCATGTCTTTTCATGGCTTGATAGCTCATATCTTTTTAGTGCTGAATAATATTACATTGTGGGTTTATCCATTCACCTATTGAATGACATCTTGGTTGCTTACATGTTTTTGGTAATTATGAATAAAATTTCTATTGTTTATAGAATAAACAAATAAATAAACCTGCATACAGGTTTTTGTGTAGGCATATTTTCTGTGACTATGGGTAAATATCAAGGAGTGTTTTATTAAGGTATTGCAAAACTGTCTTCCAAAGTGGTTGAATTCCCACCAGCAATGAATGAGAGTTCCTGTTGGTCCACATTGTTACCAACATTTGATGTTGCTGGTGTTTCAGATTTTGGCCAGTCTAATAAGTGTGTAATGATATTTCATTGTTGTTAATTTTCATTTCTCTAATGACATATGATGTGGAGTATTATATCGTGCTTATTTGCCATCTGCATATCTTCTTTGGTAAGGTACCTGTTAAAGTCTTTGGCCTATTTTTTAATTGGGTTGTTTGTTTTTTTGCTGTTATATTTTAAGTGTTCGTTGCATATTTTGGGTAATAGTCTTTTATCAGATATAGCTCTGTAAATATTTTCTCTCAGTCTGTGGTTTGTCTTCTCATTCTTTTGATGTTGTCCTTTGTGACATTGTACTTTGCAGAGCAGAAGTTTTCAAATTTAAGTCCATTTATTATAAAATATAGGGGAAACCTATATGACCTTGAGTATGGTGGTGGCTATGTTATCTTTAGAGATTTTATGATTTTGTATTTTACATGTAGGTCTCTGATCCATTTTGAAATAAGAGTGTTTTTCAGAATTCTGTTGTAATGTATGTAGAAATACAATTTTAATATTTATATTTTTATAATGTTTATTTCTCAGAAATAATAATTTTTCTTTTTTAAATAGTTATTAGTTCTGGGACGCCTGGGTGGCTCAGTTGGTTAAGCGGCTGCCTTCGGCTCAGGTCATGATCCCAGCGTCCTGGGATCAAGTCCCACATCGGGCTCCATGCTTGGCAGGGAGCCTGCTTCTCCCTCTGCCTCTAGCCTGCCACTCTGTCTGCCTGTGCTTGCGCTCTGTATCTCTCTCTCTCTCTAACAAATAAATAAAAATCTTAAAAAAAAAAAAATAAATAAATAAATAGTTATTAGTTCAAGCTATTTTGTAAGTCTAATAATATAATAAAACTATTTCAATCAATAACAAATATCTGTTATTTATATATTTCTAAAGTATTCTTAGAAGTCACTTTCACTTTCAAAATTTTTTCAATTTAAAAATATATGGTCGTCCAGGGCGCCTGGGTGGCTCAGTGGGTTAAGCCGCTGCCTTTGGCTCAGGTCATGATCTCAGGGTCCTGGGATCGAGTCCCACATCGGGCTCTCTGCTCAACAGGGAGCCTGCTTCCTCCTCTCTCTCTGGCTGCCTCTCTGCCTACTTGTGATCTCTCTCTGTCAAATAAATAAATAAAATCTTTTTAAAAAATAAATAAATAAATAAATAAAAATAAATAAAAATATATGGTCATCCTATCATAGCTTACCGAGTATAGTACAATTACTCCTGTTAATACATTGTTGCTTTATTTCCTAACATTGTTTTATACCCTTTATAATGGTTTAGTAATGTGGTTAAGTTTGTGTAGTCCATAAAAGAGCAGGTAGCTGAAAAGATAATGTGAAGTCTGTATACTATGAAGGATGACACAGGGAGGATGGTATAAAAAAAGAAAAAAATAATCCCGTGATATGGTCTGAAGGAAAGAAATTTGAAATTTGAAATAAGATATATGAGCCAACACTGTAAATAAACTGACTAATGCTTAAATCCATGAGCTGTAAGTGAATAGAGGATATAAAATGGGAAATGTAAGTTAATTAAATTCCAGATTTTATGATCCCAATTTCTGTTTTCTAATAATGATTTTTATGCTTTTGAAATAATATTTTTTTGTTTAATTATAGCAATTACAGTGAAGAAGGAAGCATTTTATGGTATGGAAATAAAATAAGGAATGACTACACACTCTGCGAACCAGAATCAGGAATCATGTTCTGAGCACACTTGTCAGAATGATCCATTCTCTCCAGCTTTCACAATTCTACATGTGTTTGAGCAATGAGCAACTGATACCATGAAGCCTAGAGTCCATGTTTGCTTATCATCACTTAATACCTTTTAGGTAGAATATGGTGGCCCAGAAAACAAAGGAACGAAGGTGTAAAGAGAAATACTCTTTCCTTTTACATATACTGCATACTTGCATCATACATGTAAGGATCTTTCTTCCTTCACACTGTTATTTGCAATAATTTGAGCAATTATGTCCAGTTTTTATCTTATTTGTATGTCCATTGTGTTCATCCAGATGGCCATTTATCTATCCATCCATCCACCTATCTTCCTATCAGATATAGAATATATAGCATATGTGAAAGGAAAGAGTATTTTGCCCATTGCTCAAATGTGAGTGTTACTCACTGAATATTGTATTCCTCCAGAGAGGATTTCAGTTTATTTCTAAATTGCTGGGATGAAAACATAGGAAAATCCAGGAAATCTCTTATTACATATGAAGATGGTGATAATTCAAAGTTGGCTTCAGTTTATGTGAAGTTTGATTTACTTCAGGTTCAAACTTTTCCTTTTAGTGTCTTTGTATACTAAACCTGAAGCCTGTAGAATTTGTGAGGACTACAAGCAGGTTATGAATATTAACTTTTGTCTTGCCAGTTTTTGTAAAGTTGGCAAAAGATTTATTCTTAGCCAACATCTTAGACAAACTTTTAGAAAGAACTCCCTGGACTTTTATTTTTCCTTGTTATTTATTTATTTATTTATTTATTTATTTATTTATTTATTTATTTTTATAAACATATATTTTTATCCCCAGGGGTACAGGTCTGTGAATCACCAGGTTTACACACTTCACAGCACTCACCAAAGCACATACCCTCCCCAATGTCCATAATCCCACCCCCTTCTCCCAAACCCCCTCCCCCCAGCAACCCTCAGTTTGTTTTGTGAGATTAAGAGTCACTTATGGTTTGTCTCCCTCCCAATCCCATCTTGTTTCATTTATTCTTCTCCTACCCATTTAAGCCTCCATGTTGCATCACCACTTCCTCATATCAGGGAGATCATATGATAGTTGTCTTTCTCTGCTTGACTTATTTCACTAAGCATGATACACTCTAGTTCCATCCATGTTGTCGCAAATGGCAAGATTTCATTTCTTTTGATGGCTGCATAGTATTCCATTGTGTATATATACCACATATTCTTGATCCATTCATCTGTTGATGGACATCTAGGTTCTTTCCATAGTTTGGCTATTGTGGACATTGCTGCTATAAACATTCGGGTGCATGTGCCCCTTTGGATCACTACATTTGTATCTTTAGGGTAAATACCCAATAGTGCAATTACTTGGTCATAGGGCAGTTCTATTTTCAACATTCTGAGGAACCTCCATGCTGTTTTCCAGAGGGGCTGCACCAACTTGCATTCCCACCAACAGTGTAGGAGGGTTCCCCTTTCTCCGCATCCTCGCCAGCATCTGTCATTTCCTGACTTGTTGATTTTAGCCATTCTGACTGGTATGAGGTGATATCTCATTGTGGTTTTGATTTGTATTTCCCTGATGCCGAGTGATATGGAGCACTTTTCATGTGTCTGTTGGCCATCTGGATGTCTTCTTTGCAGAAATGTCTGTTCATGTCCTCTGCCCATTTCTTGATTGGATTATTTGTTCTTTGGGTGTTGAGTTTGCTAAGTTCTTTATAGATTCTGGACACTAGTCCTTTATCTGATATGTTGTTTGCAAATATCTTCTCCCATTCTGTCAGTTGTCTTTTGGTTTTGTTAACTGTTTCTTTTGCTGTGCAAAAGCTTTTGATCTTGATGAAATCCCAATAGTTCATTTTTTCCCTTGCTTCCCTTGCCTTTTGCGTTGTTCCTAGGAAGATGTTGCTGCGGCAGAGGTCGAAGAGGTCGCTGCCTGTGTTCTCCTCAAGGATTTTGATGGATTCCTTTCGCACATTGAGGTCCTTCATCCATTTTGAGTCTATTTTTGTGTGTGGTGTAAGGAAATGGTCCAATTTCATTTTTCTGCATGTGGCTGTCCAATTTTCCCAGCACCATTTATTGAAGAGGCTGTCTTTTTTCCATTGGACATTCTTTCCTGCTTTGTCGAATATGAGTTGACCATAGATTTGAGGGTCTATTTCTGGGCTCTCTATTCTGTTCCATTGATCTATGTGTCTGTTTTTGTGCCAGTACCATGCTGTCTTGATGATGACAGCTTTGTAATAGAGCTTGAAGTCCGGAATTGTGATGCCACCAACGTTGGCTTTCTTTTTCAATATCCCTTTGGCTATTCGAGGTCTTTTCTGGTTCCATATAAATTTTAGCATTATTTGTTCCATTTATTTGAAAAAGATGGATGGTACTTTGATAGGAATTGCATTAAATGTGTAGATTGCTTTAGGTAGCATAGACATTTTCACAATATTTATTCTTCAAATCCAGGAGCATGGAACATTTTTCCATTTCTTTGTGTCTTCCTCATTTCTTTCATGAGTACTTTATAGTTTTCTGAGTATAGATTCTGTGTCTCTTTGGTTAGGTTTATTCCTAGATATCTTATGGTTTTGGATGCAATTGTAAATGGGATTGACTCCTTAATATCTCTTTCTTCTGTCTTGCTGTTGGTGTAGAGAAGTGCAACTGATTTCTGTGCATTGATTTTATATCCTGACACTTTACTGAATTCCTGTATAAGTTCTAGCAGTTTTGGAGTGGAGTCTTTTGGGTTTTCCACATATAGTATCATATCATCTGCGAAGAGTGATAATTTGACTTCTTCTTTGCCGATTTGGATGCCTTTAATTTCCTTTTGTTGTCTGATTGCTGAGGCTAGGACCTCTAGTACTATGTTGAATAGCAGTGGTGATAATGGACATCCCTGCCGTGTTTCTGACCTTAGTGGAAAAGCTTTCAGTTTTTCTCCATTGAGAATGATATTTGCGGTGGGTTTTTCATAGATGGCTTTGATGATATTGAGGTATGTGCCCTCTATCCCTACACTTTGAAGAGTTTTGATCAGGAAGGGATGCTGTACTTTGTCAAATGCTTTTTCAGCATCTATTGAAAGTATCATATGGTTCTTGTTCTTTCTTTTATTGATGTGTTGTATCACATTGACTGATTTGCGGATGTTGAACCAACCTTGCAGCCCTGGAATAAATCCCACTTGGTCGTGGTGAATAATCTTTTTAATGTACTGTTGAATCCTATTGGCTAGTATTTTGTTGAGTATTTTCGCATCTGTGTTCATCAAGGATATTGGTCTATAGCTCTCTTTTTTGGTGGGATCCTTGTCTGGTTTTGGGATCAAGGTGATGCTGGCCTCATAAAATGAGTTTGGAAGTTTTCCTTCCATTTCTATTTTTTGGAACAGTTTCAGGAGAAAAGGAATTAGTTCTTCTTTAAATGTTTGGTAGAATTCCCTGGGGAAGCCATCTGGCCCTGGGCTGTTTGTTTGGAGATTTTTAATGACTGTTTCAATCTCCTTACTGGTTATGGGTCTGTTCAGGCTTTCTATTTCTTCCTGGTTCAGTTGTGGTAGTTTATATGTTTCTAGGAATGCATCCATTTCTTCCAGATTGTCAAATTTGTTGGCGTAGAGTTGCTCATAGTATGTTCTTATAATAGTTTGTATTTCTTTGGTGTTAGTTGTGATCTCTCCTCTTTCATTCATGATTTTATTTATTTGGGTCCTTTCTCTTTTCTTTTTGATAAGTCGGGCCAGGGGTTTATCAATTTTATTAATTCTTTCAAAGAACCAGCTCCTACTTTCGTTGATTTGTTCTATTATTTTTTTGGTTTCTCTTTCATTGATTTCTGCTCTGATCTTTATGATTTCTCTTCTCCTGCTGGGCTTAGGGTTTCTTTCTTGTTCTTTCTCCAGCTCCTTTAGGTGTAGGGTTAGGTTGTATACCTGAGACCTTTCTTGTTTCTTGAGAAAGGCTTGTACCGCTATATATTTTCCTCTCAGGACTGTCTTTGTTGTGTCCCACAGATTTTGAACCATTGTATTTTCATTATCATTTGTTTCCATCATTTTTTTCAATTCTTCTT
Organism: Mustela nivalis; assembly: GCF_964662115.1. Classification (NCBI taxonomy): domain Eukaryota; kingdom Metazoa; phylum Chordata; class Mammalia; order Carnivora; family Mustelidae; genus Mustela; species Mustela nivalis. The sequence continues at coordinate 156,336,419 of NC_139023.1, read as the reverse complement.
TAATTTCCCAGTTGACCCATTCATTCTTTAGAAGGATACTGTTTAGTCTCCATGTATTTGGGTTCTTTCCAAACTTCCTTTTGTGGTTGAGTTCTAGCTTTGGAGCATTGTGGTCTGAAAATATGCAGGGAATGATCGCAATCTTTTGATACCGGTTGAGTCCTGATTTAGGACCGAGGATGTGATCTATTCTGGAGAATGTTCCATGTGCACTAGAGAAGAATGTGTATTCTGTTGCTTTGGGATGAAATGTTCTGAATATATCTGTGATGTCCATCTGGTCCAGTGTGTCGTTTAAGGCCTTCATTTCCTTGCTGATCTTTTGCTTGGATGACCTGTCCATTTCAGTGAGGGGAGTGTTAAAGTCCCCTACTATTATTGTATTGTTGTTGATGTGTTTCTTTGATTTTGTTATTAATTGGTTTATATAGTTGGCTGCTCCCACGTTGGGGGCATAGATATTTAAAATTGTTAAATCTTCTTGTTGGACAGACCCTTTGAGTATGATATAGTGTCCTTCCTCATCTCTTATTATAGTCTTTGGCTTAAAATCTAATTGATCTGATATAAGGATTGCCACTCCTGCTTTCTTCTGATGTCCATTAGCATGGTAAATTCTTTTCCACCCCCTCACTTTAAATCTGGAGGTGTCTTCGGGCTTAAAATGAGTTTCTTGGAGGCAACATATAGATGGGTTTTGTTTTTTTTTCCATTCTGATACCCTGTGTCTTTTGACAGGGGCATTTAGCCCATTCACATTCAGGGTAACTATTGAGAGATATGAATTTAGTGCCATTGTATTGCCTGTAAGGTGACTGTTATTGTATATGGTCTCTGTTCCTTTCTGATCTACCACTTGTAGGCTCTCTCTTTGCTTAGAGGACCCCTTTCAAGATTTCCTGTAGAGCTGGTTTGGTATTTGCAAATTCTTTCAGTTGTTGTTTGTCCTGGAAGCTTTTAATCTCTCCTTCTATTTTCAATAATAGCCTAGCTGGATATAGTATTCTGGGCTGCATGATTTTCTCGTTTAGTGCTCTAAAAATATCATGCCAGCTCTTTCTGGCCTGCCAGGTCTCTGTGGATAAGTCAGCTGCCAATCTAATATTTTTACCATTGTATGTTACAGACTTCTTTTCCCGGGCTGCTTTCAGGATTTTCTCTTTGTCACTGAGACTTGTAAATTTTACTATTAGGTGACGGGGTGTGGGCCTATTCTTATTGATTTTGAGGGGCGTTCTCTGAACCTCCTGAATTTTGATGCTCGTTCCCTTTGCCATATTGGGGAAATTCTCCCCAATAATTCTCTCCAGTATACCTTCTGCTCCCCTCTCTCTTTCCTCTTCTTCTGGAATCCCAATTATTCTAATGTTTTTTTGTCTTATGGTGTCACTTATCTCTCGAATTCTCCCCTCGTGGTCCAGTAGCTGTTTGTCCCTCTTTTGCTCAGCTTCTTTATTCTCTGTCATTTGGTCTTCTATATCACTAATTCTTTCTTTTGCCTCATTTATCCTAGCAGTGAGAGCCTCCATTTTTGATTGCACCTCATTAATAGCTTTTTTGATTTCAACTTGGTTAGATTTTAGGTCTTTTATTTCTCCAGAAAGGGCTTTTATATCTCTCGAGAGGGTTTCTCTAATATCTTCCATGCCTTTTTCGAGCCCGGCTAGAACCTTGAGAATTGTCATTCTGAACTCTAGATCTGACATATTACCGATGTCTGTATTGATTAGGTCCCTCGCCTTCGGTACTGCCTCTTGTTCTTTTTTTTGTGTTGAATTTTTACGTCTTGTCATTTTGGCCAGATAAGAGTAAATGAAGGGGCAAGTAAAATACTAAAAGGGTGGCAACAACCCCAGGAAAATATGCTTTAACCAAATTAGAAGAGATCCAAAATCGTGAGTGGGGAGAAAGGGGATAAAAAGAGGTTCAAAAAGAAAGAAAGAAAAAAAAAGAAAAAAGAAAAGAAAAAAAAAAAGAAAAAAAATTTTTTTAAAAAAAGAAAACACCTGAGAAAAATGTTAAAAAGAAAAAATATATATATTAGATAAACTTTTAGAAAGTGGTTGTTTTTCTGGTTCCAGAATTGCTGTTCTTCTTCTCTTCAATCTGCCGATGGATTTTTAGGTGTTTGCAATCTTTAGATAAGCTATCTAGCTGATCTCCGGCTAGCTGAAGCAGTCTCAGCTTGCTACTTCTCCGCCATCTTGACTCCTCCCCCTATTTATTTTTTTTCCCTTCTAAGACATTTGTCTTGCAATTTCTCACTGCCTTTTAAAGTAATCTTTTTAAAATTATATTTTGTCCAATTTTAAAATTATTATCTTTGGGAGGTTGACAAGAACTTTCTAGTCTGTTGTTGCTGAAATTAGAATTGAAAACATTTTTGCTTCCTGATTCCTAATCCTATTTTTTGATGCCCTACTATGGTACCATTGTCTTTTCCCTCAACCAGAAATACCTTTCATTGTCAAATTATTATACATTCAGCAAGGGCTAGTTCAAATGTCACTTTCAGGACATCTCTCTTGATCCCTAGTTGGTGTTACTATCAATCTACATTTATTTGTCAGTAACTTCTAATTCTCTTGAAAGAAAATCACACTGTACCACATTTTTCCTTTAAATACTTGATAGCCTAATTGTTTTTGACTGCTAAAATAGAAGTAACTGAGTTGCAAAGCTAGTACTTTCTATATTTCATATTTGGAACAGTTTATCCTAATGCCAGATATTCAGGTTGGTTATATTTAAAGTGGCATAGTAATGCCAGTAACTACCCACATTCTGCGGTGTTAATTGCATTACTTTTTTTTTTATCAAATACACAATAATTGGAATATAACCATTTCTAAAATGTGTTATTTTAAAAGAGCTTACTTTGAAATTCACTTCTACTTATAACAAGATAACTCTAACAAGACCATTGTGTAATACTCATCCTGATCCATTTTTATTCAACTCTTAATGACTATTCATTATAAACTACATGTGCTTACTGCCACTAAACCACCTTGTAAACAGATGGTTACATTTATGAGTTACGTATTAATATGGAGCTAGATGATGGACCAGGGCAAAAGAATTTATAAAATAAAGATACAGGCTTATGGTTACAACCACCCAATTCAGTCATAGGTTGGAACTCTTTTCTCTATTAACTCATAGTCTACCTTGCACTACCCAGAATAGCCCTTTAATATTAATCAGGATAATTCCTTGATCTTGAGTTAAAACTTGGAATGGTTTAAATATGATAATAGGACAAAAGGGTCTCATTGACAGTTTCCATTTTCTCCAGGGCATACATCTCAGTATCTAGTCGGGAAAATTTTATCTTTTAATTCATTCAAACATGAAATAACCCCTGGCTTTTTAAATGACTAGACATTTAGTGAACCTACTTAAGGAATAAAAACACAATAATTATTTTTTTCTGGAAAAAGACCCATGAATTTTAAGGCATTTATGAACTCTATACAAGCATTATAAGTAATAAAATGTTTTAACATTTCCCAAACACTGGAAAAGTTTCAATGAATTTTAAGTCTGGATTTTTGATATAATCTAAAGTATCATACACACTAAAGCAAGGCTACTTAATAATAACTAAAATTTTGAGGACCTTGTATTTTTCTACAGGGTTACTCTAGAATTTCCAAGGATTATCTCTGCTCTAGTCCACGGTAAAAAGTATACAGGTCCAACACAGACTTTCTATAGTAATTTTCTAAACTGTGGACAATGTTAGGAGTTTCTAAGGTCACTAGTAATTAGAAGAAGTGATTTTCAATCCAGAGCTAGATTTTTTCTATTTGCCACTGCCAGTGATCCCAGCTATAAAGATACTAATTTAAGAGGGGTTTCTTTAAACAGATTCAATAATTTCAGTCTTATTTAGCTGATTTATCAGTTAAGATTGTTACAGAAAAGAACAAACAAAATAAAACAAAAACAAAAAAGTAAAAAATACTGGGCAAGGTAAAAACACAAAATTTAACATTAAAATGACAAATTGTTGGCATTACTTTCATTCCTTAGTTTAAAACATTTAGAATACTTTTATAATTCACATTTTTAATTTCTCAGTATATTTTAATTAAATTATATGTTTTTTACTTCCTTCTTGCTCACTTAAAAATAATGAACAAATCAATAAAATAATAGATCTTTGAAAATACTTTGGAAATATTTAGAAAAAAAATGTGATCTGAATGAAAGATGTAACAGTGAACCAAAGGAATTCTCTGACTGAAAAAAAAGGGACAAAAAATACTTGTCTGCTTTTCTTATCCTTATTGTTCTTCTCATAGATCCTATAAAATATACTTGTGCAACTAATACTTGTTCATTTTATTCTATTCCTAGTCTATATAAATAGCTAAATATTAGAGAAGTAAAAAATTAAAGCAGTGATATATAAAATATATATTTTATAGGTGATTACACTTAGAGTCCATATAGTTAAAAACTTGGGTGAAGACAACATAAACTGAGCTTGAGATATTCACATTAACGATTTACTTAAATTATCATGGCTCTGCAAGTTCCTCTTGCCCACTGTAGTCTTCTCTGCCGCTTTTATGGTTTTTTTAAACAGTTTTATTGAGATATAGTTCATGTACTATACAATTGACCCACGTAAAGTATGCAATTCAGTAGTTTTTTCAGATATTCACAGACCTTTTCATGTTTTTATCTCTTCTTTCTTCTACCCTTTTAATAGCCTTCCTCTGACCTACTCCTCAACTAAAAAGTAGATTTATTAGGGAGCTAATGATAGAAAATGACCTGGTATTGCTATTGGTAAAATGCCATCAAGAACCAGCCCTAACTGAGCTGTATTGTAGTACACTGGGTGGCTGTTATCACTTCACTTTATTAAAACCCATATAGGTTAAGGAATAGGAGTAATAAAAAGATGCCTTGAGGATAATAAGAAAATATCACTGGACACATTTGCCTCTAGTCGACTTGGCATCCAAATTAAAAGTACTAAAGGGAAATCTGGAGTCCCTTTATGTCATCAGTAGTGGTAATTCTTGTGAAACTGAAATTCATAAATGCCTTCCCTGAATTTACCTAGCATAGTAATTTATGAATCAGGCAGTACTAATGTTACAGCAGCTCAAGCTCTTATGTATTCCTGACCACCACATGGAAGTGAATATAATATGGAAGGGCATAAATTAGGTTTCCAAGTAATGAAACTGCATGCCCTTGATCCACGAAACAAATCAAAAGCAATCTGTTTCATGTGAATTCACAATCTATGGGTTGTTAATAATTCCTCACACATTTGATAAGTGAAAGTAAACCCGCATATTAGAACATATTAGAAGCTGCAAATTCTAAAAGCCTATTAAGAGTTTTGTAACCTAAGTATATTTATTCTACTCTTATTTTGTGCTGTTTCAAAAAATTAATTTACAAATGTTAAATAAATTAATATAATGTAATCTCTGTTGCACATCTGTTATACACTTAGAAGCCAAGGAAAGATATATTTCTATGATTGGAAGCTACATGCCTTATATTTTTACATGTAATCATCTGAAACTGAATATTTATTTATTTATTTATTTATTTGACAGAGAGAGATCACATGTAGGCAGAGAGGCAGGCATAGAGAGAGGAGGAAGCAGGCTCCCTGCTGCGCAGAGAGCCTGATGCGGGACTCGATCCCAGGACCCTGAGATCATGACCTGAGCCGAAGGCAGCGGCTTATCCCACTGAGCCACCCAGGCTCCCTGAAACTGAATCTTAATTGTAGAGTTACTGCACTTTCAGTAGGGTGTTTTTATTGTTCACTAGAATAATGGATAGTTAAGTTGTTGGGAAAAGCAAAATTGACATGCATGTTAATGAACTTCTTATTCTTCTCTGTCACAGAGGGTTTCTCCAACAGTAGAAAGTGTAATTTAAGTATTTTGCATAAAGTTAATTGGTGAGAGAAGTTTTATATAACATGGGAAAAACAAAGATATGGAAACATCATTATTAGATATCTAAATGACATCTCTAAAAGAGAAAAACAGCCCATTAGATTATACCTTAAAAATGTTTAGAAGTAATTCTGTGGGAAAAAATAAATCATATAAACACTATTACAGTACATTTTACCAGCATATCATAATATGTGTGCTAAACTGATGATGGGTATTCATGGATTGTCTCTACTGACTCTACATTCTTGAATTAAACAGTAGATCTAACTTAAGATGTCAGAACATATCAGTATCTGATTTGAATCTTCATGTTTCTATCCTTTCTTTGAGATTTGGCTTAGCAGTCTGGGATACTGGGACAAATTAAACCTCATTTTGTTGATCTATTCTAGACAATAAATAAAGAAGTAGTCCCATGCAGATTAGTTTTGCTCTGATCTCCTTTTCTTTTAACCTGATATTAAAAAAATGTACCTAGTAGTTGCTTAGAAAAACAGCCTTTGTAATTCAAAGCTGTATTGGAGTCCTGTAAATGGAACAGAAAGAGGAAAGAGGCAGTTGAATACAAACACCTACATGACACACACACAGGCACACACAATCCACCACTAGTCCTTCTACGTCGTTCCTTTCTTCTCTTGATTAAAATCCTTGATATCAAAACATGTTGATAAGTTGCTGTTATTATATTGTTATTATATTTTATTCTGCATTGAGTATAGCATCCCACCATGAATGAACAGATAACCAAAAATTATTGAGTCATTGCATAACCAAAAATGTATTCTTTAGGTGCCCATATTGCTAGAAAACAGAGAGAAAACTTTTTCTGGAAATAAAATTTTAAGGCAATTTCTCTAAGTAATAAAATTAGCTGTTGTTAAGCAGGTATAGGCTAGGTGAAAAAAGACATAAACTAATTTTATCACTAAGTAACTCTTCCCTTCCAAATCTATGGGGGTTTTATAACCAAAATGGAAAATAAGGGAAATAAAATTTATTACGATCTAGAGCCATAATAATATACCCTAGTGGAAAACACAAGTGAGTTAGAATTGACCCAATGGACTATTTCATTGTCTAGTCTAAATCAATTGTAACAATGTAAAAACAAGACTTAATGGTGGCACTATCCGATCTTTCTGTCCTATCAGATAATCTAAAAGACATCTTATATACAGGCATACCTTGGAGACATCATGATTCCTTTTGTAGTTCAGTAACCAAAAGTACCCTTAACCTGATCAATCCAGAGCACTGTTCCTCCTTAGCAGAGATATCCAACATTGGTCAATTAATTCCTTCAGTGATTAAACTGACACTAGCTTCTTAGCTTGCATGCAAGAATCCCAACTGATCTCAATCCCTGAGAAGCTTTACCTCTAAGCTTTTGATTATACTGAATCCTTCGCGTGGCTCATCATCCTCGCTCTCTCTCTCTGAGGTCCTTGGTGTCAGGTCAAAGCATTTCTCATGGTGGTGTAACTCTCAGAGTACCTGACTACAGTATCATGACCTGAAAAACTTAATAGCTAAAACTTCAGCATTTCTCCACTATCTAAAACTGGTTGAGTTCTGATGGACAGTTTGAAAGCTTATTTAATAACCATTTTCATTTACTATCCTTAACTTTGACAATTAAAAGTTACTGTTGGTAAATGATTCTTGTCTACCATCCTTCTCCTCAAATGTTTCAAGGCATTTTGTAGCTGGAGTCATCCTCAGTCTTACTGGTCAGTTTATGGATTTTTCTGTGGGATGGTCACCAGACATTTTTATTCACTGTTTTATGCTTCAAATATCAACAACAATAAAGCTCATGTTAAAAATGGGGCAAGGGGGTGAATTTAGTTGGCATAACAGAATTCTGTGACAACACAGACTTCTGTGTCTAAAAAAAAAAAAAAACATTTTATTTATTTATTTGAGAAGAGAGAGAGAACATGTGAGAGAGAACATGGATGGAGGGAGGAGGGGAGGAGGTGAGCAGGGAGCCAGATGATTCGAGACCCTGAGACCTGAACCAAAGGAGGATGATTAACCGACTGAGCTACCCAGTTGCTCCCAAGTGTCATCTCCTTTTTTTTCTTTTTTAAATATAAGGAGGAAGAAAACTCCTTGAGAAAAATGTCTTAATTAATATTAGCTTTAAGGAGGAATAATTTGCAAAAAATAAGAGCATTTCATACAAGCGGTACCACATCTGAATTATTTATATACATATTTTTACATACACACACTTGTGCACACACACACATAGAGTTCCCTAAGAAAGAGGATCTTAACATTTTTATGCATATTTTCAAAGACCAGACTACCTCAGGATAAAAGAGGGAAACATGTATCACCAGAAAGTAACACATTTGCTACCAGCCTGCTCTCAACAGCTTGGCATAACCTGAAGACACCATCGCTACATACTGTGGAGATGAACCACTAAAGAGTGCTGCTGCTTGCGATGTTTCTTCAAAACATATTGAATTGCCCCAAGCTAGCAAGTTGTTTAATGGCATATTGAGTCCATATGTTAAAAAGTAGGGAATTATTTAGAAGAGTGTAAAGCTATAATTATCTTTTCTGTTACCAGCCAGCACATTGCAAATCATCTTCTCAGGGATACAAAATCTCTACACATTCTATAGCTCAAACTCTAGCTTTTCTTTTTTAGATTGATAAAGATGAACCTAAAATAACTCAGTTATGATGTTTCAAAAAAGTGTCCCCTCGATCACTTATCACATCATGATCTTGGAAGTTTAATAAGATGAAGATTCCTAGTACTGAGTTGTACTCAATACCCTTGGAGTTCAGAACCCTTTTACACTTAGGCATATTGGGTGGCTCTAAGGGTCCAGGAAATTTGGGAACAATTATTTACAGAACAGAGGCCAGATGGACACCTGCAGAAGAGTTTGATTAAATTGTTGCTTAATAGGATTCTCTATTTCACAGGCCAAACTTAAATTAAAAGAAAATTTTTCCTATTATTAAAGTGATGTGATTTTGCTATCAAAGGAAATAATGTCCAGGCCCTTCCCCTCTTCTTCATATATTGTATTTACTACAGAATAGAGGGAAGCGTGGAAGGCCATGGGGGTTCTATTTGGAAAACATGCTTCCTATCCAGTTTTGTAAGAGACAAACTTAATTGGCTCCTCTTGGTTATTTTTACTTTAGCTTGGCTTTCAGTTTGAAAGGAAAAGAGAACTACAGATTATTGGAATTTACATATATGTATATATGTAAAAAGAAATATAAGAAACTCTTACTATCCATACAGCTACACCTCATTAAGTTAGAACAATACTTCTCATCTTTCTACATAAAAAATTTCATTTGTACCAGCAACTCAATAACCCAACAACAGTTTTAGGGATTTAGTTTTCTTTATTTTCCCCACTATTATGAAGCAACTGGCAAGCAGAGGGAGATAACTGTCTCCTGCTCTTAGAGATTTAAGAATGCTATTTAATTTTTGCTCTCTAAGTTAGGTTTACATGCTTCTGTCTCTGCTTTTGTTGCTACCCTGCATTTTATAGGTACCTCATACTTTATACCTGAATCTTCTCAAAACAGATCTAATGGATCACTTTGATTTTGGTCAATACAAAAATGAGTTAATGGAAAAATATCCCTGTCAGACTGATGAAGTTCTAGAACCTAGGTGAGGTTCGGTGGGTTGAGGTCCAGAGCCGATGACCAAGAAAGAATTCTTGAGACACCTTTGGTGCAAAATGGTGGTTTATTAAAGCAGGAGGACAGAACCCGTGGGCAGGAAGAGCTGCTGCCCCCAGTTGTGAGAGATGGCAGGTTATGTACCTAGCCATTGGGGGAAGGTGAGGGGAAGGGAGGTTTCAACTGAGCTTTCATATGCTAAAGAGGGCCTACAAGGTGCCATACCCAATGCCTTGCAGTTTGATCAGTGTTGTGTTTTGGCAAGCCATTCACATTTCTGCTATCAAGCGTTTTTGTTAGTGAGATTTAGGTTTAGAAGAGATTTAACTATATTTACATTTCCTTCTACCTCAGTGTTGGGCTGGCAGGAAGGGCTACCAAAGATGGTGAAAGTTCCCGCCACAAGACCTGAGCTCGGACAGAACAAAGGACCAAGATGGCGAAAGTTCCCACCACAAGACCTGAGCTCGGACAGGAGAACAAAGGCCCAAGCAGGAATCTGAGACCCCCGCTCTGGGCTCCTGTGGACCAATGGGATCCCGATGAGCAGGAGGGATATCCAAATAAGGGAAACTTGCCAAAAGACCCCTGAGCTTTCCCCAAGACCCCTTAAAAGCCCCCTCCTCCTTGCCTTGGGCGCGACTTCCCCCACTCTGCTTTCCAGAGTTGCGGAACCTCGCCCGAGGGTGCCCACCTCCTCCCGGTGCAACTTTCTCAGCTCCCCTTCACCTGGGCCCTGAAACTTCACCGGAGAGAATTTAATAAACCTTGCCTTACACCCACTTTGCCTGGTGTGTTTATCTCGCCGGAAAAACCTTACACTCAGTTTTGTTTATGGAGGGGAGGGTGACATTAGGGTTTGAGGAACTGAGTTATTTGCCTCTGGAAAGCATGCTATTGATAAGGTAACTTCTTGGTTTGTAGATCTCTAGGACATTTGTAAACCAAGGGAGACTCCTGTCTTGTAGGATTGAGATTTCTGCAAGTTAACTATTTGTTTATCGTTTATGGCAGTCAAGGTTACCTGAGGAATGCTACACATATTACCGAGGGGGAGCGGATGGTGCTGGCTTTTGCTTTGTCTTCAGCCAGCCTCCTGCTCCCTCATCAAGACTACCCCAGAGTTTAGGCCTTCCTTATGTCCTAAAAGGATGAGATAGCTAGAAATGGTAATAATTTTGATGTAGTTTTAGACTGTAAGTGAGGTTCGGTGGGGTGGAATCTGGAGCCGATGACCAAGAAGAAATTCTTGAGACATCTTTGGTGTAAAATGGTGGTTTATTAAAGCATGGGGACAGGACCTGTGAGAAGAAAGAGCTGCTGTCCCAGGGGTTGTGAGGGGGTGGCAGATTCTGTACCATGGGGGGTGGGGGAAGGAAAAGGGAGGTTTCAATAGAACTTTCATATGCTAAAGAGGACCTACAAGACACCAGAGGCCTTGAGGCCTTGTCATTGTCAAGGTCTTTTTTCCCTCTAGCAAGGTATTAACATTAAGATGGGTGGAAGGTTCCTAAAGAATGTCACATATTTTCCACCCAGGAGTGGGAGTGGGGGAAGGTTGCAGGGTGTTAGATTGTGCTTTGTCCTCAGCCAGCCTTCTGTTCCCTCATCAATTTCACCAGAGAACTTATTACTAGAAAAATCTTAAAGAAGATTACTTTGACTGCTTTCTTTGTTCAGGGTGAGGTGGGGGAAGGATTATGGATTTAGAATGTTGGTTTAGGTTTGCCTGTGAAAGGAGACAGAGAAAGAGTGAGAAAGACTGAGAGAGTAAAGGGGGAGGGAAGGAAGTGGGCTATTTCCTCATTGTTGGAGATGGTAACTGCCCATCTAGGCCACTTATTCTATAAAAAAGAATCCTTTAAAACAGTGTTGAGATATAGTGATTTGTTAGTATCCAGCAGATGTGAGTTAATAATATTATTTAGCCCTCTGTGTTAGGTACTTTGGGTTGTAAATGGCAAGTTTTTTCAGTAATCCCTATGGTTTAAAAGAGTGACTCTGGACGCTGTCACATCAAGCTCTTTGGAAATCTCAGCAACTACATAGCCGATTGCCCATTTTCTTCATTAAATAGGTTGCTTCTGTCGATTGGCAACTACAGTAACAATAAGAAATGTTTTTATATTACTATTTATTGTCTGAGCCTATAATTTCCTACTTGGTCTCTGGCTATCTTTTACAACTAGAGGATATTTCTAAGTAAAAGCTACAAAGAAAAAAATCATGATTTTCACAAAAGCCTGCATTTAAATGCCTATGTCTTAAATTCTGTAAAACTGAGCTGTGATTCCAGAATACAAGGCTCAATTCTCCTGAACAATATGTGGGGGAGAAGATTGTTATTAACATAGTTATATGATAGTACTTAGTGTTGGGCTGGCAGGAAGGGCTACCAAAGATGGCGAAAGTTCCCGCCACAAGACCTGAGCTCGGACAGGAGAACAAAGGCCCAAGCAGGAACCTGAGACCCCCGCCCCGGGCTCCTGTGGACCAATGGGATCCCGATGAGCAGGCGGGATATCCAAATAAGGGAAACTTGCCAAAAGACCCTTGAGCTTTTCCCAAGACCCCTTAAAAGCCCCCTCCTCCCTGCCTTGGGTGCGACTTCCGCCACTCTGCTTTCCAGAGTGGCGGAACCTCGCCCGAGGGTGCCCACCTCCTCCCGGCGCAACTTTCCTGGCTCCCCTTCTCCTGAGCTCTGAAACTTCGCTGGAGAGCATTTTAATAAATCTTGCCTTGCACCCACTTTGCCTGGTGTTGTGTTTATCTCGCCGGAAAAAACCTTACACTTAGCTGAGTACTATTATTTTACTTTCTCTTGTGTCCAGTGACATTTTATCTGTTTATTAAATGTCTTACCCTGGAAAGAAGGAGGTTGGTATTATTATCACCTTGATAAAAAAAAAAAAAAGTGTACCTTTTCTATGTAGAGGTTGTTGTGAGATTCTCTGCTCTTCCATATGGAAAAATAAACTTTTCTATACTATGTATTGAAAATGCTTGCTTTCTTATCATTTCCACTTAAGGAAAAGGGCTAAAATTTTGTTCATCGTGATATATTTAAAGTCAATCAGAGTGCTTAACACATGATAGAGTCACAGAATAGCTATTCGTAGAATAGATGGATGAATGAATGAATTGGAGGGGATTTAATTTTCTCTCTCTCAGTCACGGTGTATCTTGCCACATTACTTCTCAAACTTGAATGTGCATGTGAATCACCTGGTTATTTTTGGGCTAGCAGGCTCCGGGAATGCAGTGGGGATGCAGGGACAACAGCAGAAATGACCCCCGGGGCTCGCCGTCTCCCAGCCCCCTCCTTTCCTTCACCCTTGACTCTTCTGCCATAAGGATGTATGCGCAGGTCACATCTCCATAGGTAACCCAATACCTGTGCAGGAAACAGAAGTATCAGTGATGGAGTTCTAGAACCTAGGTGAGGTTCGGTGGGCTGAGGTCCGGAGCCGATGACCAAGAAAGAATTCTTGAGACATCTTTGGTGCAAAATGATGGTTTATGAAAGCACGGGGACAGGACCCATGGGCAGGAAGAGCTGCTGCCCTGGGTTGTGAGGGTCGGCATGTTATATACCTTGCGGTTGGGGGAAGGTGAGGAGAAGGGATGGGAGGTTTCAACAGAGTTTTCACATGTTAAGGAGGGCCTACAAGGTGCCAGAGGTGAGGGGAGGCCTTGCCCTTATGGCTTGATCAATGTCGCCTTTAGGTCAGGCATTAACATCAAGATAGTTGGGAGATTCTTGGTGGGGCATTATGATCTGGCTATCATTTACATTCCCTTCTACCTCAGCCTCCTCCAGTTTATGGTGGGGAGGGAGACATTAGGGCTTCAGGAACTGAGAGTTATTTGGCTCTGGAAATTTGTGCTATTGATAAGGTAACCTCCCTGTTTAGGTCTCTAGGACATCTGTAGAACAAGGGAGATTCCTGTTCTGCAGGATTGCGATCCCTGCAAGTTAACTATTTATCGTTTTATGGCAGTCAGGGGTGTCTGAAGAATGCCACACATATGGAGGGGAGCAGGTGGAGAGGGGGTGCAAGGCGCCAGCTTTTGCTCTATCCTCAGCCAGCCTCCTACTCCCTCATCAGGACCCCCCACCCCATACCCTCTGATCACCAAATACCCTACCATATATGGATGTGAGCCCATGCCCTGCCTTGACTCGATAAAAGACCCCCACCAACTCCCTCCCTGTGCAACTTCTCCCACCGCCCTTTCCAGAGTCGAGGAACCTCACCAGAGATTGCTTACCTCCTCCTGGAGCGACTTTCCTGGCTCCCCTTCTCCTGAGCCCTGAAACTTCACCAGAGAGTGCCATTAATAAATCTTGCTTTGTACCCACCTTTGCCTGCTGTTATGTTTACCTCACCTGCAAAACCTTACATTTGGTGCTCGGAACCTGGAAGGAGATTGAGCCTCCACCCCAGTGGGGAGGCTCTCTCCTCTCCCTCGCCAGACCTCGACCTGCCTTTCCAAACGCCACTTCTGAAGCCATGGTGAGTTTCCCCGGATTCTGCTCCTCCCTCCAGAAAGCCCTGCCTAATCACGGCTGCATCAGGGCAGACCCCGCCGGTCACCAGGTGACCTCCGTGACTCTGAGAGGCTGGGAGACGTCCTAACCTCTACGGCAGTGGACACAGTTTTTCCACAACCCAGTGGTGGACAAGGAGATGCCTTCCTCCAGCCCTGGGGTTGCCCGGCAATGAATCATGGGGACCTCCCAATCCAAATTCGACCCTAAAACATCCCTGGGGTGTTTGGGGCCTGTTGGCCAATCTTAAAACCCTGGAACTGGACCAGGACCTGTGAAAACAAATGGAATTAAATTTGTTGGACATTTATGTCTTTTCCAAAGAGGAAAAAATGCCAAGTCATTGATTACTGACCATAGGTTTGTGCTTTTGACTTCTTACAGCAAAGAAAATAAGAATATTTAAATCTGTTAGTAAGCATGGATTGTGCTTAACTGATTCATAAATTGACATCTAAAGAATTCTATTATAACTATTCACAATTGATTAATAACTGATTAGATGTTAATAACTAAAGGTGTTTCTAAGAGTACAAAATTCTGCTAACTGTAAGACTGATGGAAATAAAGGAAGCAACTCTGTATGTAGGAAAGTAGAAGATATGTAAGAAAAATTTAAGGAATGGGAGTACATTTTGTTGAAAGTAAAAGGAGGTAATTTTGTCCTTAATGAGATGGTTGTTTGGGACAAAACCTGAATGCAAAGGAATGTTGTAGAAGATTTGTGAAGGGAAATCATTCAGGAACCCAATGAAAACCCCGCCGTGCTTCTTAACTGACTTACTGAGGCGCTGACTCAATACACTCACCTAGACCCGGCCTCTCCAGCAGGGGCAACTGTTTTAGCTACCCACTTTATTTCTCAGTCAGCCGCCGACATTCGGAAAAAATTAAAGAAAGTGGAGGAGGGCTCTCAAACTCTCATTTCTGATCTGGTGAAAATGGCATTTAAAGTCTTTAACTCCCTAGAGGAGGCAGCAGAACTTAAGCGCCAAGCCAGACTCCCAACAGAAGATCCAAATGCAGACCCAAGCCCTGGTAGCAACCCTGAGGCCAGCAGGTTCTGGGGGTCAACAGAAGGGAGCACCTAACCGTGTCCCTCTGGGGGCCTGTCTCAAGTGCAGAGCCAAGGGACACTGGGCCCATCAATGCCCCAATCCAAAAGTGCCTACTAGGCCGTGCCCTCAATGCCACATGATGGGCTACTGGAAATCAGACTGCCAGCCTCTCCCCAGCACCTCCATGCCGGGGAGACCCTGAGACGGTAAGTCCTGACTTCCAACTTTTCCGATAGGAGGATGACTGACAGAGCCCAGACTCGGATATCCCTCTCACCCATGCTGAGCCCAGGGTCACACTCCAGGTAGCAGGTAAGTCCATTTCTTTTCTGTTGGACACAGGGGCTACCTATTCTGTCCTGCCTTCCTACTTGGGTCCAATTCGTCCCTCCCCAGTTGCAATTATGGGAATTGATGGTACTTCCTCCACTCCAAAGGCCAGCCCATCCCTTACGTGCAGCCTGGATGGATTCCCCTTCTCATACTCTTTCCTCATTATCCCTTTCTGCCCTGTTTGCCTACCAGGCAGGGACATCCTCCACAAACTTCAAGCCACCATTCGTCTCTCTCCCTCTCCCTTGACTTCTGCTCACCTCGTGCTCCCTCTACTCCCTCTGTCTCATCCTCTATCCTGGACTGTCTCCCCTCCATGGACCCAGAGTTATGGGACATTTCCAGATCTATAATAGCAACCCACCGGTGAGGACTTAAACCCATCATCGACTGCCTCGTGTAGTAGGGTCTCCTTATCCTCATTAACTCTCTAAGCAACTAGATGTCACCACCCAGGGATGGCAGCCCTGCTTCAGGGCCCTAGCAGCAGCCGCTTCTCTGACAAAGGAGGCCCTCAAACTTACCTTAGGACAGCCCATCATGGTCTTCTCCCCACATCGACTGATGGACTTAGCCACAAATCCTTGTCACAACTCACTCAAAAGGCAGAACTCTTGGCTCTTATCAGGGCCCTTCACTATTTATACTGACTCCAAATATGCTTTCCTTCTTACTCACACTCACTCTGTCCTCTGGCGAGAAAGGGGATTTCTCACGACCAAGGGAACCCCCCATAGTCAACGGGCCTCTTATTGCCAAACTCCTCGAGGCTCTCAATTACCCTACTGAGGTGGCAATTGTCCACTGCCATGGCCATTAAGCCTCCAATGACCCCATCTCTTTGGGGAACAACAAGGCCAACTCTATTGCCTGACAGATGGCTTTAAACTCCTATCCAGCCCCTCTCCTGTTTCTCAACACTCCCCACAGTCCCTCATACACTGATGAGGAGACTCAGGCCCTCAAAACATTAGGTAGCAGGTTGGGTGACAAGAGATGGTATTTTGTCCAGGACAAAATTGCCCTCCTGAACAGCCTAATCCACACCCTCATTACTGACATCCACCAGTCTCTCCACATCAGTCCAAAGGCCCTATACCAATTTCTCCAAACTCTCTTCACCACCCCTTCCTCCAAAAGACCATTAAGGAGGTACACCAGGCCTGCAGAACCTGTTCTGTGGTCAACGTCCAGGGCGGCCTCCGCAGACAGGGACCCACCCACCAGCTCCGAGGGCATCAGCCAGGCAAGGACTGGCAACTTGACTTCACTCACAAGCCTCGACACAAAACCTACTAACTCTTGTGGACAACTTCACAGGCTGGACCAAGGCATTCCCCACCGCTAGGGAAATAGCAGACATGGTCACCACGATTTTCACTGAGCACATCATCCTGAGGTTTGGACTCCCTCGAACCCTACAATCAGACAACGAACTGGCCTTCATCTCCAGCATCACACAACAAATCTCTGAGAGCCTCAACATCACCTGGAAACTCCATGTCCCATATCACCCCCAGTCTTTGGGTAAGGTCGAGAGGGCCAAGGTCTTCCTCAAGGAACAACTCACCAAACTCACTCTTGAAACGTGCCTCTCTTGACTAACCCTTCTCCTTCTAGCACTCACCCGTCTTAGGGCCTCCCCTCACGGCTGTCAGGAATCAGCCTCTTTGAGCTCCTGTAAGGCAGGGCCTTCCTACTCAGTCACAACCAGCCTGCTTTTCCTCCACCCCTCCTATCTTATCTGCCCTATCTGACCCTCTTACAAGCCCTCCTAAGGGCTCGTGCAGATGCAACCATCCCTGCCCTCAACAGCCCTGGCAGAGACTTCCCCCAGGCCCTAAATCCTGGGGACCAAGTTATCCTATGAGAACTTCACCCAAAGTCCTTACAGGCCAGCCCCCATACTGTTATTCTCACAACTCCCACAGTGGCAAAACTCCTAGGACACCACCCGTGGGTACACATTTCCAATCTAAAACCAGCCCCACCACAGGATGGTTGGACTTCCCAAACCCTGGGGCCCATGTGGTTGCGGATTTCCCACACCACTTCTCCTCACCCTCCTCCTTCTATCCCCCCCCCAAGTAGCTGCCCCTCTGGTGACCCTGGGTTCAGGTGGCACTTCTTCCTAGTGGAAACTTGGACCCATGGGGACACCACACGGTCTAATCAGCTGGTCACCACAGATTGCCAGCCCGAAGGGTGCCAGCCCTAGCAGAAATGGCTGTCCTTTCCACCCCCCTCCTACGACAGAAAAGGGCTGTGTTTCTTTCTCTGGTTATTAGGGTCTCCTTGGCGTCTTCCCTAGTGGGCACTGGGCTGGCCACTGGGGCCCTAGCTCACTCCATAGATGCTACCCGAGATTTATCTGAACAGCTCCGAATAGCTATAGAGGCCTCAGCCAAGTGTTTGGCATCCCTACAATGACAGGTTACCTCAGTGACCCAGGTAGCCCTACAGAACCGATGAGGCCTGGACCTGCTCACCATAGACAAGGAAGGAACCTGTTTATTCCCAATGAAGAATGTTGCTATTATATCAATGAATCTGGTATAGTTGAAACCAATATCGGTGTCTTGGCAAAAATCCACGACTCCCTTCATGGCCAGCATCACCCTGAAATAAACCCTTCTCAATGGTGGCTCTCCTCCTTAATGACCTGGCTCCTTCCAATCCTAAATCCCCTTATTCTCCTCTGCCTATTAGCATTAATCACCCCCTGTGTTCTTTGCTTCATTCAGGATCGTATCTGCGAGGTTTCCAGGGTCACTGTCAACCAACTTCTCCTGCTTCCCTATATCCACCTACCCACATCCGTAGGACTCTAAAACAATGCCCCTTTGCCAGCAGGAAGTAGTCAGATCTGAATCGCGGCCCCTATTACACCAAAAAGGTTGGAATGTTGGGACTGCAGGCTCCGGGAATGCAAGAGGAACAATAGAAATACCACTGGGGCCCCACCATCTTCCAACCTCCTCCCACACCCTTTCCTTAATCCTTGACTCTTCTGCCAAAAGGATGTATGCCCAGGTCATATCTCCATAGGTAACCCAATACCTATGCAGGAAATCGAAGTATCAGGACCCCCCCTCCCCATACCCTCTGATCACCAAATACCCTACCATATATGGATGTGAGCCCATGCCCTGCCTTGGCCCATAAAAGAACCCCACCAACTTCCTCCCAGTGTGAATTCCCCCACTCCCCTTTCTGGAGTCAAGAAACCTCACCCGAGGGTGCCCACCTCCTCTTGGCGCGACTTTCCTGGCTCCCCTTATCCTTAGCCCTGAAACTTCACCAGAGAGTGCCTTTAATAAATCTTGCCTTGCACCAGCCTTGCCTGGTGATATGTTTACCTTGCCTGTGAAACCTTACAGTTATCTGGGTAAAATATCTCATTGATAGCTCTGAAGTAGGGCCTGCCATTTTTATTTTATAACCTAAATGGTTCCAATAACTTTAGTACATGGAACCTATTTTGAGGAACAAGGATGAAATTATTGTTGCAAGCAAGCAACAGAGTTCCTTGTCTTGGATTTTTTCAACAAGATGAACAATTTGTAATATTTAAAATGGATGTCAGAGCACCACATGACAATATATTTCATTTTTATATTTGCTAATTAAGAAATCTAGTTAGTGGCTTTCCAGTCAAGTCAGACTTTCAAATGTATTAGGATTTTATTTTTTCAAAGCATCAAAATAATACATATGTGTATGCATCATATTTACTAATATGCATACAGTATACTCAGTGCTTTCAAACCTCTTAAACAGTTTCCTCAAAGTGTAGTGATTGGAACAGTGAGGATCCTAAGACAAAACAAATCCATGAGGTCAAAATTATTTTCATGAGGAACTAAGATTTTTGCCACAGAGGTATTTTTTTTTTAAACCAAGATGTCTTTTGATTTCTCCATCATATTGGCATTTGTAAGACAGTACAAGAGCTAGTAGTACAATAAATAGCTCTTTAGCATGAATCAAGGTAATGTCATCAACTATACCAGTCATTGTATTCTTAACCACCATGCACTCACAGTAAAAATAATGCCAGTTTCATTGAAAAATTGCTATGATGAAGGAGTTCAAATTATATTTTAATGTATTTTGACCTCAAGTACATGCTTTTTTCATATTCTGTATGACAAAAGAGGGAGTATGCATAATGCACTTTTTTTGGCATAATGAAAAACAGTATTTGTTCAAGGAAAGGCACTTGTGCAGTTGTTTGTAAAACTAGTTGCTGGTTTTACAGAATGCAATCCAACTTGAATGACAAACTATGATTTTTTTCTGATTTAGCTGTATAGCAGATTTTCTTGAAAATGAATGAAGTGAGTCTGTCATGTCAAGGTAATAACTGACAGTATTTGTTACCAATTGTAGAATTTGAGCTTTTAAAGAAAATCAGATTTTGAAAAAATTGGATTTGCCACTGTGAGTTTGACAGCTTATTTGTACCTAACACTCTTCTGATGACAAGAGTGGCAATATTAAGAAATGTGGTCTTTTGATATCCTATAATGAAATGTAAACATTTGGAAAATACGAATAATATACCAAACCAATATTTTGCAGATGACCAAAGCATTATTTTAGAAGAGCATACATGACAAAAAAAAAAAAAAAAAAAAAAAAAGCCTTTCAGAAGCAAGAAAGACCAATGTATTTTAATATAACAAAATACAAAAAGTTTGTTGATAAGGTTTTAGATTCCACACTGGAACTAATACTTTTTAAAAGTACCACTTGTCAGGAGATTTGGTATAGCATTTATTATCCATAATCTGAAGTATAAATATGTCTGTTATATCATGCACTTTCAATTTGATGATTATAATTATAAAAGTATTAAAATTTTAAAAAATAAAAATATTAATTCATACACTGTTATTTTGCTCCTTGCTACATTTTTTTTTCGCTGAAGTATGTCTTGACTTAAGATGTTGGAGTTTTCTTTTTTTTTATTATAAACATATATTTTTATCCCCAGGGGTACAGGTCTGTGAATCGCCAGGTTTACACACTTCACAGCACTCACCACAGCACATACCCTCCCCAATGTCCATAACCCCACCCCCCCTCTCCCAAACCCCCTCCCCCCAGCAACCCTCAGTTTGTTTTGTGAGATTAAGAGTCACTTATAGTGTGTCTTCCTCCCAATTCCATCTTGTTTCATTTATTCTTCTCCTACCCCCTTAACCCCCCATGTTGCATCTCCACTTCCTCATACCAGGGAGATCATATTATAGTTGTGTTTCTCTGATTGACTTATTTCGCTAAGCATGATACCCTCTAGTTCCATCCACGTCATCGCAAATGGCAAGATTTCATTAGTTTTGATGGCTGCATAGTATTCCATTGTGTATATATGCCACATCTTCTTTATCCATTCATCTGTTGATGAACATCTAGGTTCTTTCCATAGTTTGGATATTGTAGACATTGCTACTATAAACATTGGGGTGCACATGCCCCTTTGGATCACTACGTTTGTATCTTTAGGGTAAATACCCAGGAGTGAAATTGCTGGGTCATAGGTAGTTCTATTTTCAACATTTTGAGGTACCTCCATGCTGTTTTCCAGAGTGGCTGCACCAGCTTGCATTCCCACCAACAGTGTAGGAGGGTTCCCCTTTCTCCACATCCTCGCCAGCATCTGTCATTTCCTGACTTGTTGATTTTAGCCATTCTGACTGGTGTGAGGTGGTATTTATATTTCCCTGATGTGGGTTTGATTTGTATTTCCCTGATGCGGAGTGATATGGAGCACTTTTTCATGTGTCTGTTGGCCATCTGGATGTCTTCTTTGCAGAAATGTCTGTTCATGTCCTCTGCCCATTTCTTGATTGGATTCTTTGTGCTTTGGGTGTTGAGTTTGCTAAGTTCTTTATAGATTTTGGACACTAGTCCTTTATCTGATATGTCCTTTGCAAATATCTTCTCCCATTCTGTCAGTTGTCTTTTGGTTTTGTTAACTGTTTCCTTTGCTGTGCAAAAGCTTTTGATCTTGATGAAATCCCAATAGTTCATGTTTGCCCTTGCTTCCCTTGCCTTTGGCAATGTTCCTAGGAAGATGTTGCTGCAGTTGAGGTCGAGGAGGTTGCTGCCTGTGTTCTTCTCAAGGATTTTGATGGATTCCTTTCTCACATTGAGGTCCTTCATCCATTTTGAGTCTATTTTTGTGTGTGGTGTAAGAAATGGTCCAATTTCATTTTTCTGCATGTGGCTGTCCAATTTTCCCAACACCATTTATTAAAGAGGCTGTCTTTTTTCCACTGGACATTCTTTCCTGCTTTGTCGAAGATTAGTTGACCATAGATTTGAGGGTCTATTTCTGGGCTCTCTATTCTGTTCCATTGATCTATGTGTCTGTTTTTGTGCCAGTACCATGCTGTCTTGATGATGACAGCTTTGAATTAGAGCTTGAACTCCAGAATTGTGATGCCACCAACTTTGGCTTTCTTTTTCAATATTCCTTTGGCTATTCGAGGTCTTTTCTGGTTCCATATATATTTTAGGATTATTTGTTCCATTTCTTTGTAAAAAAAAAAAAAAGGATGGTATTTTGGTAGGAATTGCATTAATTGTGTAGATTGCTTTAGGTAGCATAGACATTTTCAAAATGTTTATTCTTCCAATCCAGGAGCATGGAACATTTTTCCATTTCTTTGTGTCTTCCTCAATTTCTTTCATGAGTACTTTATAGTTTTCTGAGTATAGATTCTGTGCCTCTTTGGTTAGGTTTATCCCTAGGTATCTTATAGTTTTGGGTGCAATTGTAAATGGGATTGACTCCTTAATTTCTCTTTCTTTTGTCTTGTTGTTGGTTTAGAGAAATGCAACTGATTTCTATGCATTGATTTTATATCCTGACACTTTACTGAATTCCTGTATATGTTCTAGAAGTTTTGGAGGGGAGTCTTTTGGGTTTAGCACGTATAGTATCATAACATCTGCGAAGAGTGAGAGTGTGAATTCTTCTTTGCCAATTTGGATGCCTTTAATTTCCTTTTGTTGTCTGATTGCTGAGGCTAGGACTTCTAGTACTATGTTGAATAGCAGTGGTGATAATGGACATTCCTGCTGTGTTCCTGACCTTAGCGGAAAAGCTTTCAGTTTTTCTCCATTGAGAATGATATTTGTGGTGCGTTTTTCATAGATGGCTTTGATAATATTGAGGTATGTGCCCTCTATCCCTACACTTTAAAGAGTTGTGATCAGGAAGGGATGCTGTACTTTGTCAAATGCTTTTAAGCATCTATTGAGAGTATCATATGGTTCTTGTTCTTTCTTTTATTAATGTGTTGTATCACATATTGATTTGCAGATGTTGAACCAAACTTGCAGCCCTGGAATAAATCCCACTTGGTCGTGGTGAATAATCCTTTTAATGTACTGTTGAATCCTATTGGCTAGTATTTTGGTGAGAATTTTTGCACCTGTGTTCATCAAGGATATTGGTCTGTAGTTCTCTTTTTTGATGGATCAAGGTGATGCTGGCCTCATAAAATGAGTTTGGAAGTTTTTCTTCCATTTCTATTTTTTGGAACAGTTTCAGGAGAATAGGAATTAGTTCTTCTTTAAATGTGCTTTCCCCCGGGAAGCCATCTGGCCCTGGGCTTTTCTTTGTTTGGAGATTTCTGATGACTGTTTCAATCTCCTTACTCCTTATTGGTCTGTTCAGGTTTTCTATTTCTCCCTGGTTAAGTTGTGGCAGTTTATATGTCTCTAGGAATGCATCCATTTCTTCCAGATTGTCAAATTTGTTGGTGTAGAATTGCTCATAGTATGTTCTTACAATTGTCTGTATTTCTTTGGTGTTAGTTGTGATCTCTCCTCTTTCATTCATGATTTTATTTGTGTGGGTCTTTTCTCTTTTCTTTTTGATATGTCTGGCCAGGGTTTTTCAATTTTATTAATTCTTTCAAAGAACCAGCTCTTAGTTTCATTGATTTGTTCTTTTTTTTTTTTTTTTGGCTTTTTTTTCATTGATTTCTGCTCTGACCTTTATTATTTCTCTTCTCCTTCTGGGCTTAGGGTTTCTTTCTTGTTCTTTCTCCAGATCTTTTAGGTGTAGGGTTAGGTTGTGTACCTGAGACCTTTCTTGTTTCTTGAGAAAGGCTTGTACCACTATATATTTTCCTCTCAGGACTGCCTTTGTTGTGTCCCACAGATTTTGAACCGTTGTAGTTTCATTATCATTGTCATTATCTCTCGAATTCTCCCCTCGTGGTTCAGTAGCTGTTTGTCCCTCTTTTGCTCAGCTTCTTTATTCTCTGTCATTTGGCCTTCTATATCACTAATTCTTTCTTCTGCCTCATTTATCCTAGCAGTGAGAGCCTCCATTTTTTATTGCACCTCATTAATAGCTTTTTTGATTTCAACTTCGTTAGATTTTATTTCTTTTATTTTTCCAGAAAGGGCTTTTATATCTCCCAAGAGGGTTTCTCTAATATCTTCCATGCCTTTTTTGAGCCTGGCTAGAACCTTGAGAATCATCATTTGGAGCTCTAGTTCTGACATGTTACCAATGTCTGTATTGATTAGGTTCCTAGCCTTTCCCTAGCCCTAAAATTTTTCCGTCTTGTCATTTAGTCCAGATAAAAAAGAGTATATGAAGGAGCAAGTAAAATACTAAAAGGGTGGCAAAGACTCCAGGAAAATATGTTTTAACCAAATCAGAAGAGATCCCAAATTATGAGAGGGGGAGGAAAAGGATAAAAAGAGGTTCAGAAAAAAAAAGGAAACAATATAAAAAAAGAAAATGAATAAAGAAAAAATATAACAAAGAAAAAAATATATATATTAGATAAACTAGTTAAAAACATTAAAAAAGAAAAGGGTAAAAGTTAAAAATATTTAGCTGAAGAAGAAAAAAAAATTGAAAAAGAAAAAAAAATAAATAAATTAACTGCAAGACTAAAGAATCATGGGGAGAAAGCCATGAGTTCCATGCTTTGCTTTCTCCTCCTCTGGAATTCTGCTGTTCTCCTTTGTATTGAAACTGCGCTCCTTGGTAGGTGAACTTGGTCTCGACTGGATTTCTTGTTGATCTTCTTGGGGAGGGCCTGTTGTAGTGATTCTCAAGTGTCTTGAGAATTCTGCCACAGGCGGAATTGCATCACCCTTACCATGGGTGGGCTGAGTAATCAGGTTGGGTTTGCTTTCAGGAGCTTTTGTTCCCTGAGCACTTTCTGTAGAGTTCTGGAGGACGGGAATGAAAATGGCGGCCTCCCTGTCTCCATCCTGGAGGAGCCGAGAGCTTGGGGCCCCACTCCTCAGCGTGCCCTCAGAGAATAGCACCCAATTACTCCTTTCTCCCTGGCCTCTGGCCCCAATCTGAGCTGTGAGCCTTCCACCGGTTCAAGGGAACTCCGAGCTGAGAGCTCACTCTTCAGCTCTGTGTCTATAGCCGGCTTCCCCATTCTAATACCTGCAAGCTCTGCGACACTCAGACACCCCTGATCCTTCTGTGACCCTGCGGGTCCTGAGGCCACACTGACCCCGTGTGGACTTCACCCCGGTTTAGCCTCTGGAGTGATGTCCCTCAGTGGAACAGACTTGTTCCCACTTGCTGGGAGCCAGCCATTCCCCCCACGGTCTATCTTCTGGTTGCTTTGGATTCACTTCTCTGCCAGTCCTACCTTTTAGAAAGTGGTTGAGTTTCTGTTTCTAGAATTGCTGTTCTTCTTCTCTTCCATCTCTTGTTGGATTTGTAGGTGTTTGCAATCTTTAGATAAGCTATCTAGCTGATCTCCTGCTTCCTGAAGTAGTCTCAGCCTGCTACTTCTCCGCCATCTTGACTCCTCCTGATGTTGGAGTTTTCTAGTCAATTCTTCATTTGTATAGATGTACATATATCTATAATCAGTAAAATAGACATATATCTGTATAACATATAATTTAAACTATTTTATAATGCATGTTCACATAATTATATACATATATAATTATGCAATGTCTAGTGGTTGGTTAACTGCTCATATAATTATACTTAGTTTAATTTTCAGTAACTGTAAATTTAT
Organism: Mustela nivalis; assembly: GCF_964662115.1. Classification (NCBI taxonomy): domain Eukaryota; kingdom Metazoa; phylum Chordata; class Mammalia; order Carnivora; family Mustelidae; genus Mustela; species Mustela nivalis. The sequence continues at coordinate 156,310,822 of NC_139023.1, read as the reverse complement.
TTGAAATTGTGTGAGTGGGTGTTTATATGTTTTATGTTTATTACAATCACAAGCATTTGGATGGATTCTGTAGAAATTGTTAATATATATCTGAGAGTATAGTGAAAAGTGAGCAGTTTATAAGAATTATTTTAAGACTAAGTCAATATTCAAAACTTTAATTTGCTCATTAATCTAGCGATATTATGTTTTAGATATCAAAACCATTCAAGTGTTTGTTGTTGCTGCTGTTAAATTAAGTCAAGTACAAAATATACATTGACTTTAAAAGTGTTCTTTTAGTATTTTTTTCCCTAATATTCTCAGGGGCTAGGCATTTTAAAATAAAAATAAAGTATTGTCATAAGATTTGTCAGTCATATGTCTCAAAAAATAAATAACTTTTGAGTTGCTTAGCCTCTTTGTGTGTGAATTAAGTGTAATGACATGGCAATATAATTTATTTTTAAAATTTTAATATTATTATCATTGAAATAATTATAAATGTGTTGGCAGGAAGCTTAAGGATTTAGATCCAGGGTTATTCAATAAATAGATTGTAGTTTTGTACAATCTGTCTTGTGATAACAAGAGTAATTTGTCCACCAATGCAAAACAGGAGTGAAATAAATGAATCATTTCTTCTTGGTTTTACTCTAGAATAAGTGTCAGCAAACTTTTTCTATAAAATGTCAGTATAGGGGCACCTGGGTGGCTCAGGCGGTTAAGCCACTGCTTTCAGCCCAGGTCGTGATCCCAGGTTCCTGGGATCAAGTCCCACATGGGGCTCCTTGCTCAGCAGGGAGCCTGCTTCTCTCTCTGCCTCTGTTACCACTTTGCCTGCTTGTGCTCACTCTCTCTCTCTGACAAATAAATAAATAAATAAATATTTTTAAAAAATGGTTTTAAATAAAATGTCAGTATGGAAATGTGTTTGGTTTTGTGCCCAGTCAGTGTTGCAACTACTCAACTTTGTTGCAGTATGAAAACAGCCAAAGCCAGTAAATAAATGAATGTGTGAGTCTTTGTTCCAATACAACTGTATTTGTAGTCTGTAGCTGATTTGGCCCAGGAGGTTACAGTTTTCTAAACCAAGCTGAAAAAGGATGATAAAGCTTGTCACTGGGTCCCTGGTGTAAACAAATATTTGAGAAGTACTTAATGATAGTCATTGCTATTTTTAGCATTCTTGCTATTTTAGAAGGCGAATTGAATGCATACTGTGTGCTAAGCACTCCACCATGTACAATATGGCAATCAATGATCTCAAGGTCAACCTAAGGATATCAAAATATACTTCTCTGAGAATAGTAAATGTAATGGGAGCAACATGCAGACATATGTGTTGTGTCCTAGCAAGGGATCCTGGAAAGGAAAATCATGAAGCCAATAAGTCCATGGTGTACTAAGAGCTGTGTTTTACAAGGCAAATACTTTTTGTTTGTTTTGGAATAGGATTTAAGAAGCATGTGAGAGGGTATTTTTTTTTTTTATTGTTACTCTTTTGAAGTGATAAATTTCATGAGTACTTAACATCATGTTTTGAATGTACCTAGATTTGTCACCTTTAATTTTTTATCTGTATTCTCTCCTTTATGATGTCAGCTCAGTAAGGACAGCCACTTTGTTTTGTTTATTGAATCCTCAGTCACTGATACAGAGGGTTTGGATTCCTGGTGATGGGTTCAGGATTTCATAAGTGAACCTCTTCTTTGCTAGAGTTCTCAACCAACTAAGAAAAGAAAAATGAACAAGTTGATGGGGCTTCTGTGAGTCTCTGTTTCTTTGTTTATAGGTAACAGGGATCATAATAAATAACTAATTTCATAGAGTTCTTATCAAGACTGAATAAGGTAATACTTATAAAGCACTCACAGTGGTGCTCCTTCTATCCACTCAGTAGGAGTCACCCATTACTATTAACAGGCTACAATAATACTGTTAAGTAAATGATATTAAATTAGTGTGGAACATCTCTCATGGTATTTTAATACAAATTGAATTATATACATGATAATATCTAAAATTAAGAAAGGAGCAACACATTTAGCCTCTCATTGTGCTAATGGTAAATTTATTTCTACTTGATGAGAATTATAAAGGTATCCTGAATCTATTCCTCTTAAATATAATTTATTTTTTTCTTCTCAAATGATTTACTGTGATTCTGTAGTAGCCTTAAAATTCCACTTAAATAGTTTTTAATTACTATTACCTTATTCAAAATAATACAATGAAAGATAAAACCTATAAATATTATTTCATACTCTTAATGGGAATCTGAATCTACTTACAATTATAAGCGAATTTTGCATTTATCCATACATTGTATACATTTGTTGTGCTACTGAAATAGCATTTATTTTTTTATTTAATGATAAACTGTGAAGAGAAAGAGTTGTATCATCTACTACAAAACCCTTTGTTCTGGATGCGTTCTTTTTCACTCCAAATGATTCTTCTCCCATCTCACCCCCTAGACCCCCCGCTGTGTACTACCACAGATGGGTCAGTGGACTGCATTAACTGGATCCCTTATTCAAAGACAATCACAGACCAGACAATGAGAGGGAAGGGTAAAATGAGGTTGCAGTATCTATTCCTCTGCAGGATGTCCATGGATGATTTCAACCCTTGATATGAGGTCATAGATACTGTTAGACAACTCCCTCTACACAGCCCTTCTTTCTTCAAGTTCAAGTAAATGTCTCTACACTCCAGTCTTCAAGCATGGGGAAGCCAACTGCTCTCCCCTTATATTAACCTCAGGATGCTGCCCTATGCCAAGTGGTTTTCTTACACCATGACTTTATATGTAATCCCTTTGTTAAATTATCCTCAAATTATCCCAGTTTGAGTGACACATACTTTTTCTTCTCAGGATACTGATGGCACACTTTATGTTGCAAGTAAATAAAAGAAGTTTTTGAGAGTAGTTAGTATTTATTTGTTTTTTACCCAGAAGCTTAGAGGCAGATAGGGGCTGAGAACTGAGGTCTTTCACTTATAATTAACATGCTTAATTGCCTAAATTAGCAATGCTGTAAAAAAAGAATTCAGCAATGCTTCTCTGTATCCTACACCATGTATGTTCATGTATAGGCATAGGCATATGCATACATACATACATACATACACTGCCTGTGGTCCCTGGAGGATGGTGATTAAGTGAGGGCCCCTAGCATCTGATCATTGATTTAAATCCAGCCTTCACCACTTCCTAGCTATAAGAGGCTGAAAAAGTAAGTCTCAGATTTCTTATTTATAAGGTGGGGAAAGTACAATTACTTACCTCATAGAGATGTTATGGAGATGAATTGAGATAAACTTCTAAAGCATTTAGCAGAATGGATCCTCACATAGAAAGCATAAATCAATGCCTGCTGTGAAATCATTTTTACTAATAGTATTAGAAAATAATAGTCATATTATTTTGATAAAGTGAATTGAGGTAGAATCAAGAGGATATGTTTTATTCCCTTTTATTCCATTTTATTGAATTTGTTTTCTTTATTTTATTTGAAATTGTTTATTTGAGCTCCGAGTATTAAATTCTTCAATCTTGAGTTATTAACATTAAGTCCTTTACTGTAGCCAGGGATCTTAAAACATCTGACATTTTATATACTTTTTGAAGGAATGTACATTCTTTAGGTTAAATGAAGAAGAAATAAAACTTCATAAAAATTAAAGTTTATTTTTTATAATTGAAAACCTTATTATCTTAAATAGAATCATTTTAGCTTTGGTTAGGATCTGTATTTCAGAAATTGTGTAAATTTCCTGAGTCTATTCTTAATTTTAGACTATAAATGCAATTCTTTATTTTGTAGTCACAAAGATTTATATGGTTGAAAAAAAAATGGTAGTTTTGTGTGCTAAAATACTCAATGCAAATCTTTGAATTGGTCTATAAAACAAACTATACTTTGATGAACCTATATTTTCACATGTGTAGGTGAAAATTCAGAGGCAGGCATATTTCTACAAATGACTTTCTCTTAATTTTAAGTCAAAAGGGTTATTTTAATTAGAAAACTATAGAGATTAATAATGAGCTGGGAAATTTCCAAAATAGATTTAAAAATGCCTGTACTTGATTAAGCAATTCCTCTTTAAATATATTTACATTAAAAATTTGGGGCACAGTCGACTAAGTGACTGACTCTTGGTTTTGGCTCAGGTCATGGTCTCATGGTTGTGAAATTGAGCCTGTGTTAGGCTCCATGCTCAGCATGGAGTCTGCTTGAGATTCTCTCTCCCTCTTTCCCTCCTGTTCATGTTCTCTCTCTAAAATAAATAAAATCTTTTGGAAAAAAGTCATTTTTCTTGACGACAGCTATTCTAATAAGTGTGAAGTGATATCTTGTGGTTTTGATACTGCTCTGAACATTTTTCTGATGATTAGGGATTTGAAAATCTTTTTATGTACATATTGGTCAGTTGGATGCCTTCTTTGAAAAAAAAAGTCTATTCAGTTCTTCTGCCCACTTTTCAAATGGATTTTTTTTTGTTATTGACTTGGATGAGTTTGTTATATATTTTGGATATTAATCCCTTATACGGTATCTAATTTGCAAATATTGTCTCTCATTCTATAGGTTGTCTTTTCATTTTGTTGATTGTCTCTTTGGCTGTGAAGCTTTTTAGTTTGATATTGTTCTACTTGTTTATTTTTGCTTTGGTGGTCATGGTTTTGGTGTCATAATCAGAAGTCATTGTGAAGACCAAGGACGTGGAGTTTCTTCGCTGTGTTTTTAGCTAGAAGATAAGAAGGATTGGCAAGGATATAGAGAAAAGGATACACTTGTGCACTATTAGTGGGAATGCAAATCAATTCAGCAGCTATGAAAAATAGTATAGAAGTTCCTCAAAAAATTAAAAGTTGAATCCAGCAATCCCACTTCTACATCTATATCTAAAGCAAATGAAAATAGGATGTTAAAAACATATCTGCACTCCAATCTTTATTGTATCATTATTCACAGTAACTAAGATACAGACACAGCCTAAGTGTCTTTCAGTGGAGAAATAAAGATATCATCTATATCTACATCTACATATCGATATCTGTTTCCACACACAATGGAATATTATTTAACCATGAGAAAAATGGAAATCTTGCCATTTGTAACAACATGGATGGATCTTGAGGGCATCATAGTAAGTGAAATAAGTCAGAGAAAGATAAAAACTGTATTACATCACTCTTAAGTGCAAACGCCAAACTCATAGAAACAGAACAAAAAGGTGTTTACCAGGGGCTGGGTAGTGGGGATTTGGGGGAGATATTGTCAAAGGATATAAACTTTCAGTTAGAGAATGAATAAATTCTGGAGATCTAATGTACAGCATAGTGATTATAGTCAGTGATACTGTATTGTGTACTTTACAGTTGCTAAGAAACTAGATTTTAAACATTCTCACCTCATAAAAGAAATAGTAATTTTATATTGTGATAGAGGAGTTAGCTAATGCTTCAGTGGTAATCATATTGTAAATGTGGTCAGTTGTAAAATAAATTTATCAAATGTGACTTCAGCTATTTAACTGTTTGAAATTATGCCACAACAAATATTACTTATAAAATGGTTGTGTGCAAAAATGGAAGAAACACAGGTATTTGGTATGTGAATTAATGTAGTGGATTTTTGCAAAATCCACAACCAATCCCATTTTTAATTTATCACAAAAACAATTCTCTGTTGTTCATTGAGAAGCTCTTCAGAGTAAAGATGAGAGTGACCAATGTGTTGAGTAAAATGTAGAAATTCAAATAAAAATGTTAGAGAGAATTCAAGCACCCTCCTGTGTTTAATTATTTTTCCTATTTCTTCCAACATTCAATGACTTGCACCTCTGGTCACATTGAGATCCATATACGTTTGAGATATGATGTCTTAATATCTCTCGTTTCAGCAGAAAGAGGATGTTATATTTCCCTCCAAAACTCAAGTGCTATTGTATTTGATCTGGTTTTTCAGTGTCCATTTTGTACTTTCCTTTTTAATTTTGCACTTTAAAGTGGTGTGAATTTTGGCCACAGTCACACAAGATGGTAATATTAATAGATGGTTGGAAGTTATTAATGACTACTTACATTTTCAAATCTGAATTCAAATCCAATCTGTAGGTGCAGCACAGTGCCCTTAATGCTGACTTCTGTTGTTGCTGCATTCTTGCTTTATTCTGTTCATTGAAGCGGCACACTTATTTAATTATATAAAGCAGCTGTTGTGCAAGGGCAACAGCTGCTTTGCATAATGTTTATTTACATTGCCATAATGTCATTTAAGAGGCCATTATGATTCCACTTTCAAGACCAATCCCATATTCTTTTGTAGATTTTGTAGGCAATGAACTTCTATCTTTGTCAAAGCCTGAAGTGATAGAGTAAACCAAATATAATCATGATATACTTCTCTGATTTTATGTTTCATGAGTTATGAATAGAAGTGTATAATAATGTGTGAAGATTATAAAACATTAGTACAATACTTCATTTCGGCATTTGTGTCAGAACACAAAGTTTATGTGTTTCTTTTTACTTCTCTTTGCTTTTCCCTTCTTCGTCCCTCCTTGCTTGACATGATTGCCCTCAACTTTCAGGTTTGGATGAAACACTCAACTTCTTGCTTAAGACATGGGCCAATTGATTCTTCTGGAAGTGCGAACAAGTTAGTCAGTCCCCTATGGGATGAACCTTAAGAATGAGAAGCAGGATCTGGGCAAAATCATCTCCCCTCTCTCTACTTGATGGCTTCATGGTGCAGTTCCTTCTCCCTCATTCTAATAAGGAAGATACTGTGTTGTGAGCTGTTCAATGGAGATCTCCAGTGTAGCAAGAAACTCAGGAAAGCCTGTGGTCATAAGCTAAGAGTAACTGAATTCCAGCAAACTGGGAGCAACCATCCTGCTGACAATCAGATGAGTGAGTAAGCCTAGAAGCGATCTTTCCCCAGTTGAACCTTGAGATGATGGCAGTTCAGTGAGCCCCTTATATAAATCCTGTGAGAGACCTTGAAGCAGAGAACCTAATTAATGCAATATTGACCTCCAGAAACTATGGAGTACTAAGTATTATTATCTTATAATGTGAAATATTGGGATATTTATTACACAGTGTTATTTACTAAAGTTCTAACATTCCTTTTGCAGATTGCATTCTACAGCCTTCCATCTACTAACAAAGCCTTTGCCAACCAGGAAGGTCCTACAACTACACAGGACTTTAGGTGACCTATTCCATTGGTCCTAAAATTATGCCGCATTATATGGGCCAAGCTTGTGTTTTGGAGCCCTACCTATCCATGGTGAAGGACTTCTTTTCATGGACACCAACAGAGATTTCTCACCTAAGCTTATATCTTTGCAGTTAATACAATCATGGGAATGGGTTTGTGTATGAGTTTCACTCTAATAAAACAAATTTTGTATTTATGCTGCACAGGTCTATTTGTGTGGGTTTAAGTTTTCATCACACCCCATGTGATGGTTAATTTTATATATCTACTTCATTCAGCATAGTTGTTTATTATCATTATTATTAATGAAGTTGCTTTTATGTTAGTGTTCAGTGGTGTGTATTGATTTGCAGGATGGATAGTCTATACCATTGATCTATTCCTTTATCACTGTGAAATCCAACCATTTCAATTATTATATCTTTATGGCAAATTTTAGTATCTAAAAGGGCTCTCTCTTCTTATTTTCTGTTTGTTAGAAGTATCTTGATTATTAATGGGCCATTTCTTTTCTATAAAAATTTAGAAATAATGTTATTATGTTTCATTAAAACCTTAATTGAGTTTCATTAAATCTGTACAGAGCTACATTGAAAAAAATTAAGGCATTTAATCTTTTTATCCAGAAATATAGCACATCTCTTTAGTAATGACTTTCAAATATTTCTGTTCCCACATATATTTGTTTTTGGATGACTTCAGATTGTTTATTTTTATGAAAATATGTTTGAACAATTGGTTTCTCTTATAAAACATGCAGTCATCTTTCATACATAGCCCCCTTGCTGTTGCTGAGGAACACTTCTCCATAGGTTTCTCACATGGCTGTACATCTTGGCAGAGACATTGATTGATTTTGTTCTGAACTATCTTCTTAAGGATGTCTGGATATTGATCAAACTTGTACAATAAAGTAAATGTCTTCCGCTTGGACATAGATAATGTCTTGTCCATTTGCTATCTTGGAAAATAAAACTAATGATCCCTTACAAAGCAGATGTTGTGTTAAGTGTTCTACTAGGCCCATTTAAGACTGGGAATCTCTAAGGTTGTAGTTTCTCTGCTATGACACAAACCCATATATACTTGAAAAAAATGCAGTGTGGTTTTTTGTTTGTTTGTTTTGTGATTCTTGATGATAGTCTTTATGTATGTCTGTTAGGTAAAGTTTGTAATTATGCTGCCAACTTTTCTAAACTTAAGTGATTTGTTTTTTACTATCTTGATCTACCAATCACTGGCAAGGCTATATTGAAAATTTTCAAACCATTGTGGATTTTCCTTTTTGCATTATAAAACCATAAAAGTTTATATAATGAAGTTACATTGGTAAATTGAACAATATATCATCAAGAAGTGAACCATAAGTACTATTTAATATTAATATGCCTATATCATTTCCTTTTTGATAGTGTTTCTATGATTTATTTTTGCTCATTTTTTAAATTTCCAATTGTTTTTATTTGGCTTTGTTTTTAGCTTTACTTCTTGCTGGCAGCTTATTGTTGGTTTCACTTTGTAATTTAACTCAGTATTCCTTTTTCAACAGAAGTATTGATTCTATTTACATTTTGTACGATTTTTGATAAATTTATATTTAAATTTATAGCCTTGTTTTCTTCTTAACAACTGTCCTACTTATATTATCTTTCTTCTTTAATTTGGGACCATTTTTTTAAAATTAGTTTTTTATTGGTTTATTTGATCACTTGCCTTAGTAATTTTTTGGTAAATTTATTATTTATTACAAGTTTAATTTTAAAAGTACTTCTCTAGAAGCTAGAAAAGATTGCCCTGTAGCCAATATCTGGACCATATTAAAAGCAGTTCTTATTCTACAGCAATTTATTTTTGTCTTTACTTACTAATTATGTTTTCCAGTTGTGTATTAACATAGTGAGATGCAAAAAGCAGGGAAGTAAAATTACATAGAAACATAGTTAAGTGAAAAAAATGAAAATAAAATGATTTATACTTGACATTAACTGGTCAGAATTAGAATTCACTGAAGTTTAATTTCAGCTCAGTGTAAGAAAATATTTCCCTCAAATAAAGGCCTCCCAAAGTGGAATTATCAGCTCTGTTCCATAAACTGCTTAACCCTTTGGTTGTGGTGAATGCTCTCAAGGAAATTTGAGATGGAGGGGATTTCTCATTTCTCTTATTCTCATTGACATCAAATCCAGGCCAGCTGGTGAATGTCTGCACTTGGAAGGGAATATGTGGCCTCATTGGACCTAAGAGGACAATCATTTTAAGTAAGTTATTAGTTACTCTGAAATAGGAAAAGTTGTGTTTGTTTGCTTGTTTTTTTGTTTTGTTTTGTTTTTGTTTTTTAAGTTTTATTTAAATTCTGGTTAGTTAACATACAGTATAATACTAGTTTCAGGTGTACAAAATGTTATTTTTAGTTCCATGCAACACTTGGCACTCATCCCAAGTGAACTCCTTAGTCCCCATCACCTATTTAACCCAGACCACCCTCCCCTCTGGGAACCATCAGTTTGTTCTTTGTAGTTAAGAATCTTTTCTTATTTTTTTTCCCCTCTCTTTTTTCCCACCTTTATTAATTTGTTTTGTTTCTTAAATTCCACAAGTGAATGAAATCATATTGTTTATGTCTTTCTCCGACTGACTTATTTCCCTTAGCATTATACTCTCTAGCTCATTGCAAATGGCAAGATTTCATTCTTTTTTATGGCTGAGTAATGCTCCATTGTAGAGCTATATCACATCTTCTTTGTCAATTCATCAGTTGATGGACACTTGAGCTATTTCCATAATTTGGCTGTTATAGATAATCCTGCTGTGAACATCCAGGTACACGTATCCTTTTGAATTGGTACTTTGTATTCTTTTTTTTTTTTTAATCCTCCTATGTTAATAAAGTTGGTGTTTGACTCAGGACATGTTTTACACTCCTAAGACTTAGCATCATTTTGTTCTCCAATTTTACTTTCCCTCCAGCTTCTTTAACTTCTGGCTCATTCATGTTGTCAAATTATCATTCATGGAGGGGGATAAACTAACTAGTGATGTACTCTAATAATTCTCTTACCCCTAAGAGTCTGTAATGCTATTAGAACTTTCAAAAATACATATTTTAAAATAAGCAGACATTTAAGTTTCATCATGCAATTCTTCATCCTCAGTTTATGAGTATCTGAGTGAAAAGTAATGAGTACTCTTCATCAAAGTGGAACTAAATTTTAGAGCATTAATATTAATTATATAATTGTGAATCCTTTCAAAACATGCCAAAATGTATTTCATTTGGATATCTGCATGATCATTTTTATTTCAAATGTCCTCAATCTAATTAAAGAAGATTAAAAGTAACCTTATCTTTCTAAATTTCTGTATTTTATTTAAATTAATTTTCATTGACTTTCTCAGTTCCAAATAGTTGATCATCAGTTGAGATAAATCAAAGTTTGAGACTACCGACAAGCTGTCCCTACGGCCAATTCTAGTTTCTTTTAAAGGATAAAATAAAATAAAAAAGAATTGAACTCCTGTGGCTTTCAGCTAACTGTAACCATCTGACTTCAGTTGTGATTTTAGGCAAATCTTTACATATTTTAACAAAAATTTCATACTCTATTCTTTATAATTGTATAAAAATCTTTGGAGAGTTATTAAAATAACAAAACTCATTAGACATTTCTTCCTATAGGTTTGATTATCCTTACATTAAAGGTAATAGGATTCTAGTGAGGTAACTTCTGAAAAAATATTTAGCTCTAGTTGTGGTAGTATATGTCCATAGATGTCAAAAAGTTTGACTATTTTGTCAAACATTTTGCAGTTGCTTCTATTGTGTACCTATGTTTAGACATGTATTTATATCATAATATATGTTATAATATAAGCTGAGTACTGCTTTAAGGTTATCTAAAATTATGATAATAATAAAAAAGTAATTTTATACATCCGAGAAGAAAATGATAACCATTCATATTAAATTTATATCAACTTTATAAGTCTTTTGTCACTATGACATATTTATGAAGCTGTTAACTTTTAACTGCCTGGGAGTTATAATGTACTTGATGTGACCCTCACATGTTCAGTCAAGACCATACAAGTTTCATTGATCATACGTCATTCAGAAATAATACTAATTTAGTTTACTATGCTTTTCATGGAAGCTTATGAAAAAGGATGGTCATTTCTTAGAAAGAAAATATATATAAAAATGCCCCTAAATAATATAACTGAAATGCCACATTTGATGCTAATGTGCAAATATTAGTGCATCAGGAGACTTATTTTAAAACATTAAATTGGCATTTAATAAAATTAGATTTTCCAAAATAAAATTAAGTTGTTTGTGTTTTTGGCACAGAAAAATTAAATGGAAGGGTCCCTGGGTGGCTCAGTCAGTTAAGCATCTGCCTTTGGCTCAGGTCACTATCCCAGGGTCCTGGGACTGAGCCCTGGATCAGGCTCTCTGCTCAGGGAGCCTGGTTCTCCCTCTCCCACTGCCTGCCACTCTGCTTACTTGTGCTCTCTGTCAAATAAATAAATAAACTATTAAAAAAATAAATGGAAACCAAGTTACAACTCAACTTTACATATTATCTTGACTGGCATCAAATAATGCCACCAAAGGTAGCATAGTGATATAAAATAGTAATGTGGAAATGCATGAGGTTTTAATATTAGCTAATGGATGTATTAATTTGATTGACCTTTTGTGTGTTAATTTATCTTATTATAAATGATAGTTGCAAAGAGTCATTTTTTAAAAATCAGTTGATAGGACAGCTATCACTTCTCAAAATTTTGCTTAATTTCTGATCTGGACATTTCATTAATTTTAAAATTTATTTCTACTGTCTTGCCAAAAGGACGTTTACCACTTCTTAAGTAAACATTATAATGTTTAACACTCTTGTTCTTTTTTCTTGTTCTCTGTCTTTATTTATGTCTTGATCTGGTCAAAAGTTCATGAAAATAGGCTTTGAATGTACAAATTAAAGGTTCCCAAACATTAGCATACATCAGAGTCACCTATAAGAGTTATTTAGATACATTTTACTGAGAAATTACTGAAGGAGATCAGAGGTGGGGGTCCAAGAATTTGCTTGTCAATGCTTATGTTGCTAGATGGTGGAAAATAATTTGAGACTTACTGTAAAACAAATACAGTATTGGACCTTAGCTCTGACTACTTTATGAACTAGGAAGTGCAATATTTACAAATGAAGAAATTTTTTACCTAATGCAGTGATATGTCAGTAAAAGTTTCTGAACATGTTTCCCTCTTTTGGGGGTGGAGGAGAGAGGGAATAAAACATAAATAGGTATGACAGTGATCATTTTATTGCTTTTCAGCTCTACATCCATCCTTCTTTGCTTTGTTTTGTGATATACAGGAGGAACCTGTAAATCTTTTAGTTTTCCTTCCTTCCTTCCTTTTCTTCCTTTAGTCTAGTAACCCAGGGATGAGTGTGCAGACATCCTGGGAGAATTATTCCGTAGCCTTCAGGGAATGCTTCTGCAGCACTCATGGGCTTCCCTCTGTATCTGGCAGCTGCTTCCACAGTAGTTGCAGTCACAGTCTTAGGGAGCTGTCTCCTCACGGTAGTGCACGCCTACTGAAGATTGTCTGTGGACTGACTTCTGCTTGTCTAAACCACTTGGCAATTCCTGGACCACTGGCAGACTTTGTGCTCCATGGCGGCTCCTTCACTGAAGAGGTCTAAATACCTACCAGCCTGACCTGCACTCTCATCCTTAGCGCCTACTGGTTCCCCAGCATCAACTGTTACTTGCTTTTTAATACTTGCTGCTTTTGGTTCTGTTAGAATTTTGTTTTGCCACTTTTATTAGTAAATAGCCATTTTCGTTAGTTAATTATTGATATCTTATTAAATTTTCCTCTTCAATTGCTGTAGTTACACTCTTGACTGGAACCTGATTTATCTTGAATATATTTAAATTAAAGCTTTATTATTTTTTTTAAATTTCCTTACAGATAAACTCCTTTTTCTTGTTTCACCAGTGAGCCTCCTTGTTGAGACTTCTGTGAGCTTGAAGAATGAATAGACTAAGCCCAGTTTATGAACAACTATTTTAAAATAATATTTTAGATGGCAAATGGAGGACCATGCTTTCAAAAAATGTTAGATTTCAGTGAAGTTTTTCATTTTTGGGAGGACTCGTCCGATATGCCTGAGAATTTTATCTTTTTGATGTGGTAGTTAAAAAATTCTCTCTCATGTCCAAATCAACCTTTCCATGTCTTGCTTTCTGCTGAGACTCTGTTAACATTTATTCTTTATCATCTGACTCTCTGTTGAGCTCTGCCATAAGTGTGTGCTAGAGGGAGATTCCAAGACTGGAAAAAGAATGAACTCCTTCTTTTCTATTTTGTTGCCTGTGTGCTTGCTGTCTGCTTCCTCCTTCTTTCTTTACTGTTAGAAACACCTGCCTCTTCATCCCAGCAGCACCAGTTCACTCCTATGCATTTTTCCCCTATCACCTCCTAAAGCATGGAACCCTCTCTGAGACACCCATTTACTCTGGAGACCCCTCCTCCAAGGTCAGAGGCATGCACACCAGCCAGGGAGCACCTCTTCATCAGAGGTCTGAGGTTCAGCTCCGTGGGTCTCTGTGCCAAATAGCTAAATCGAATGGTACTTTCCTCTTTCCTGTGTTCCACCAAACCTAGGAGTGGTAGATGCCCTCCTGGAACTGGTTTTTTTCAGTGATAACTTAGGTGTTTTGTTTTGTTTTGTTTTGTTTTCCTCTCTCTCTTAAGTTATCTGGTTAACAGTTTGATACCTACCTAGCAGTCCTTATATTAATGTTGTTGTCGTTGTTATTGTTGTTGTTGTACAAGTAGCCGGTGTCATTTTCGTCTTGTAACAGGACCTTGATAGTAACCGAAATTGGTACCAGGAGTCAGACTCTAAAAGGTAACATTAAATTGGGTTTGGTTTTATACTTGTGCTTGAATAGAGGGCTTGCAAATTGGAGTTGGGAGCCTACTATTCTGTGGTATAAGGTGGTATTATGATTAATCCAATTTTACCTATTGCTTATTGTGATGAAGTTGCTACTGAAACCAATGCCTTGGGGAATGAGGGATCTATTGTGTTTGATGGTTAGGACAATAACAGTGACTACAGACACTATCCTGTAGGACGGATTCTTTTCAGTGCACTAAATTACTTAGAGAAAGAATATGTCAAGTTTGAGGTCATTGAACTCTCACTTCAAATCAGGAGACAGAGAATATCTGTGATACTCTAAAAGATTCCTTTATTTCATGTAGCCACCAGACCAAATCCTACTGAACATTTTTTAAAATGTAATTTTATTTGTTGCAGAATTAAAACATAATTTTAATCTAATATCTCATCAAGTCTAATAAAATGGAGTGCATTTTTTTTTGTTGGGAGTGTGACCCTAAAATTTTGATTTAAGACATTTGGTTGTAAGCAACTTTCCTTCTCATATACATGCTATATTCATATTTCCTTTGCTTAGAAACACAGTAAGAATTATATATAGGAATTTTCCTTTCAAATAAATCCCCATTCTCCTTAAAATCTACCCCAAATATTCTTTGTTTCCATTAGTCTTATTACTAGGTTTTAGTAATTAGTAACTACTAATTTAGTAATTAGTAATTAGGGTTTATCCTATATTTAGGATAAAATATATCCTAGTATATTCCAGCAGAGCAAGTCGATGTCTGAGTAAAGAAGAAATGTTTTATATACCAAAATAATTTAAAGATTTTGCTAATTTATATTGGCAGAACCCTGAGGAATATATATAGGAATGTATATCAAAGGGGATGTATTCGGTAAGATTGAATGAAATTTATCAATATGGATGTACTTACCAAAATTACTCTGTCAAATAAATAAATAAAAAAATAAAATATTTAAAATATTAAAATGTATTTTTCTTCCATGGTAATCCAGGATTCATTTGAACATTGTTTTCTATTGGAAAATCTTTTGGTAGTCACTTACAAAAGGAATTTTCTTTGTATTTTTCACTTTTCTCGTCTCTTGATGAATTAGATGAAAAGGGCTTTTGCACTATTCACTTGAGAATACATGGTAAGTGCAAATTTAAGTGATATTTCTTAGTAACATTGAACCACAGAACAACACAAAAATATTAGGTATCTATTTACTACTATTCTTAAAAAAAATTTTTTTATTTATTTATTTGACACAGAGAGAGAGATCACAATCAGGTAGAGAGGAAGGCAGAGAGAGGGGGAAGCAGGCTCCCTGCTAAGCAAAAAGCCTGATGTGGGGCTCCATCCCAGGGCCCTGAGATCATGACCTGAACTGAAGGCAGAGAGGCTTAACCCACTGAGCCACCCAGACACCCCTGATACATTTTATTTTTTTGCCTTGCTTTATGTTTTTTTAATTTAAAAAATTATTTTATTTTATTTTCAGTGTTCCCAAATTCATTGTTTATGCACCTTACCCAGTGCTCCATGCAATGCGTGCCCTCCTTACTACCCGCCACCAGGCTCACCCAATGCCCACCTCCCTCCCCTCCAAAACCCTCAATTTGTTTCTCAGAGTCGACAGTTTCTCATGGTTTGTCTCCTCCTCTAATTTCCCCCAACTCACTTTCCTTTCCTTCTCCTAATGTCCTCCATGTTATTCCTTATGCTCCACCAGTAAGTGAAACCATATGATAATTGACTTTCTCTGCTTGACTTATTTCACTTAGCATAATCTCCTCCAGTCCTGTCCATGTTGATACAAAAGTAGGGTATTCATCCTTTCTGATGGTGGCGTAATATTCCATTGTATATATAAACCATATCTTCTTTATCCATTAGTCTGTTGAAGGGTATTTTGGCTCAGATGCAGTTAAAAGAAGGGCCATATGTACCCCAATGTTCATAGCAGCAATGGCCACAATCTCCAAACTGTGGAAAGAGCCAAATGCCCTTCAACATTTAAAGTGCTATACTTAATGTACTTTGCAATATTATTAACATAATTGTGGTTTAAATAACCACTGGAACTGTTATAATTATCCAGGACTCCACCAAATAGCCTTTAACATAAAACATGGCTAAAATAACATGCTCAGATCATGGATCAGTTAAAGTAATGTGTTGCTGTATATAAAATACACTAATTGCTATGGTGTTAATAATATAAGATATAAAATACAGTTTAAATTCTGTTATCTTAAATTCATTAAACTCTGTTATCAGGTAAAACTTGTTTTCCTAATTTTAAGTTTTATCTTTAGTGAAACAAATGTTATAATTGCTTTGATTTTAAATGAAATAATATACTTATTTAAGTATTCAAATATCTTAGAAATATAGAAGCTCAAAAGTAGAAGCCTGTATTTTGTATAAGCTTAGAAGAGCTCAAATCATTGTGTACATCTAGACACTTATTACTGATTTTTGCAATGATAATTTTTTTCATATGGAAAACTTATAAATAAAGGATAAGTTAATATTATCATATTGAGCTCTCAATTATTTTAAGGCTTTTGTATTTGAATTTGTTTCCAATCATACAGAACAAACAGTTTCTGGAAACAATACTTATGGAAAACTATGGTACACAACCTGTTACATATAAATGCCTATATTTGAGCATTGTCATATTCTCATCAGGTACAACTCAATGTAAAATAACTTAGCAACCTCCCTAATAACCTTCTGATTTTATGTAGAAATAGTGTGTTCAAGACCATGCAATAACAATCAAGGACAATATGCTGAACGGAGAAGAACAAAAGTTTATAAATTGAGTTGCAGATCTGATCCCCATAAATCATTTATACAATTTAGTGCTTAGTCAAAAAAGCTACATTGATTCTAAGGAAATAAAATTCACATTTCACTTTTAATAATGTTCAAAGATATTCTTCAAAGGTGAGCAAAAACTTTAAAGGATTTAGTTAGAAATTCTCTGCAACATGTATACGTATTTGACATAATAAAATTTATTTCCTCGTGCTTTCAAAGTTGCCTACATTCATTTTCTGAACACTTTGACTTTGTACTTTATAACCTGCCAGTTTAAAGGTTTTGAACTAGGTCTTAATGTCTGTGCAAATTTCAGAAGCATATATTTAGGTATAGCTCTAGTTATTTTTAATAGCTTATAGCTCATCTAAATATAATTGGACTCTGATTGACTAGAAAATTGGATTAACTCCGTATAGTCTACGAAAATTATTGTGTAGAAATTAAATGAAGTTCTTTGGGTTTGAACAATTTTTACATTCTAAACTCTTCCACTTACGGTTGTCAATTTATTGGGAAAGAATTTTCAATTTAGCCAACTCAGTGTAGATTTCTTCAGTCTTGTCTGTCAACAGCAACCATTTTCATAAACATATGCTTTGTTTTCCTTGTAATTCAGGATTAATTC
Source organism: Mustela nivalis (assembly GCF_964662115.1). NCBI lineage: Eukaryota > Metazoa > Chordata > Mammalia > Carnivora > Mustelidae > Mustela > Mustela nivalis. The sequence goes on along the minus strand of NC_139023.1, from coordinate 156,293,205 downwards.
AGTGTAATGGACACTGAATCAGTTTCTTAAAATTTCCTTCAGCCACAAGTATCTGAAATTATAGAGGCTTCTACATTTCTTTGTTGACTAGTAATATCCCAGTTCTAGGGCCTAATTTTCTGAGTCAGATAATTTTTAAAATTGATTAAATAAATTAGAAATATTTGTTTCAAATTTTAAATATCTTGCATTTTTTCTTTGAGTATGTTCTTAAAGCAAACCCCACAATTATGGGGCTATCGGATAATCCATCTCATTAGTTTGATGGGTAAATGTGAACACTGAAATATACTTGTAGTTTCTGTGTTCTGAAGTTTGGTAGGTTTACACCTTAGTGTCAGGAAGAGTATAATTCAGTATTCATTGAGTAATTGGTGTTAAATAAAATAGCTATTGGCAAAACTACAAGTGAAATAAAGTGTACATAATATATGTCTCTAATTGGTACCATTAAAATGATATGGAAAGACCTGGATTATATAAAGAAAAAAAATAAGTAGTCCAAATATCTAAACATTTAATCCATTTTTATGATTAATTTTTTTCTTGTTTAGTTGCTCACAACATCACATGACATAATATCATTATCCTATAGAATGAAATTCCTCTTTGATAAAATAGCTTAATATATTTTGCCATTTCTTAATAATTTTGACATGCATAAATATTTATAAGAAAACATACATAAAATTTATCTCAATCTCTGTAAAAATCAGATAAGGAATCTAGAATTTTTTTAATCGCTATGTCGGCATTATTTGGGATAGGCATAAAAAGTCTTATTTATTCATCCTTGTTTCAAATTTCTATCGATATCCTTTAGAATGTACTTAGGAAATGTGCTAATGACATTGAATTCAGACTAAGGCACAGGCAGTATTAATTTCAATTCCAAGTGACCTTAATATTATATTCAAAAACAGGATAATTAAAATTAATAAGAACATGAACAAGATATCACACCTGAGCAGAAAATAATAAACTGCAGAAATACAACATCATGCATTAAAATCAGTAATTTGTTGAAAAAAAGAAAAAAGAACACGAGTATTTATGAACATAAGTTGATAGCTTATTGGTTTTAGTTGCCCATTTAAAAATTGTGAAAATGGAATTCATGAGTATCAGTATCGAGATATTGACTCCCAGATTCAATAACTGACAAGTTAATTTTTTAAAGAATGCCTTTGAATATATTATTTCACACAGTGCTTATAACAATCCTATGAACTTCATAAAGTCAGTATTATACCTATGTTTTCTGCTAAGGAAACTCAGAATACCTGAGGAATCCCAACTGTTAACATACTAATTCAATGGAGCAGAGGCTGGAGCCCTGTTCTTTGGACCTAGAGGAATGAAGGCATCTAAGGAGCATATACCCAGCAGAACAAGTTTCTTCTGGATTTCATAAATAAAAAGAAGAAATAACTTAAGAAAGAAATGAAAGCCATCACAAAAATGATTGAAATGTTGGAAATTCATATAAATATGAAAATGAGAGCTATATCATAGAGGAAAAAAAAGTATGGAGCAATTTATTGTTCACAGTAGTACAAGTAAGTCTTTCAAAACTGATAGAAAATTCATATCTTTATTGAGATTCTAAATTTGTTCTTCCTTATTATTCTAAAATTTGGTGATTGTTTATTTTTCTATTTACTTACTCTAACATATTATAAAAATAAGGCTGCATTCTAAGAGTGAAGCTTAGCAACAAAACTAAAATGAAACTATGATTATGCTTAGTGAACAGTAAGTTTAAGATTGGCTGATAGGCTACCTTATTTAAGGATGAAACTCAGAGCCAAGATGAAAGGCTGAGTCAAAAACTCTGGGTATAACTATGAATGCATTTCTTTAAATAAAATCATAATTAGCCTCCAAGCTGTGTAACACAGATTCTAATCAAAGGACTTGGCTCCTTGCCTGGTTAAATCAGGCTCTTACTTGATTTCTCTTTTTCTGAGCCATTCACTTCAGTATTCTTAACTTTGTCTCAGTGGCTAAGAAGGAAGGGCTGTGGCCTTTTCTTTCAATATTGAAAGGTAGTTGTTGGAACTACCAGAGTTAGAGGCTAGGAAATCCAGAGATCATCCCATTGTTGTTTGCCTAACCCCAGCACAGTTGAAGGAGTAAAAAGTAACCTGTGGTCAAGGTGGCATTTTTTTTTTTTTAAGATTTTATTTATTTATTTGACAGACAGAGGTCACAAGTAGGCAGAGAGGCAGAGAGAGAGAGAGGAGAAAGCAGGCTCCCTGCTGAGCAGAGAGCCCGATGCCGGACTCAATTCCGGTACCCCGAGATCATGACCTGAGCCAAAGGCAGCGGCTTAACCCACTGAGCCACCCAGGCGCCCCAAGGTGGCAGTTTTGATGGTATCTCATAGAATGCCAACATAATTTTGACCCTTAGAACTTTTAGTTGAGTGAAAAACAGGGTTGATTGACTTCTTTAAGTGGTTTTCCAACTTATCTGAAAGATTGAAGATGGCTTCTACAAAAAGGAACAGCATTCAAAATTGATAAATCTGGCTTAAAAGATTTGAAACATAGCATCCCCCAATCGAAAAGATTTATGAAGGTTTTATGACAAAGGTTATGATTAGAATATGATATCTACATAGTATTCCTTTCTTGTTATGAAACAAAAATAATTTAAAAATTGGCTATAACTTGAGATGCCTGGGTGGCTCATTTGGTTAAGCAACTGCTTTTGGTTCGGGTCCTGATCCTGGAGTCCCGGGATTGAGTCCTACATCGGGCTCCCAGCTCCACAGGGAGTCTGCTTCTCCCTCTGCCCTTCTCCCCTCTCATGCTCTCTCTCACTGTCTCTCTCTCTCTCAAATAAATAAATAAAATTTTTAAAAAAGTTAAAATTGGCTATGGTTTAATTTTCATATGTTCAAAATTATGATGCTTTCCATAAAACAAAAATATTGTTAAGAAAATGATGCAGGTTATTATTTGCATAACATTATCAAGGAAGAAGATACAGAATATTGCAGGAAATGAGAATTAATCATTAAATATCAACATTGTTATTCTTTGAAACATTTTACTTTTGAAAAACTGGTGAATGTTATGTCTACTTCTATTTGAATGAATTATTATTTTCATTGTTTCAAACATTAGTTGTAATTTTTAGTATTCTGAGTGGTGAAAATTCCCAAAATCTTTAACTCTAAATGAAATAGTAAATCAAAATCTGCCCTGCGGAAGAAAGATGTATATTATAATATGTCCTTAAATCTGATAAAGAAATTACTTTAAATGACATTATAAACTGCAATATTTATCTATGAACTAAAAATGATATAGCAGATGAGTTACTTATTAATATATGATATAATACAATATACAATTTTTCCACTTGCAAGACATTTGAAGATTTTTTAAATGTTCTATTTTTTTAAAGATTTTATTTATTTGAGAGAGAGAGAATGTGTGCATACATGAACCAGCAAGGGGCAGAGGGAGAGAAAGAGAGAGAATCTCAAGCAGACTCCCTATTGAGTGTGGAGCCCATATGGGGCTTGATCCTATGACCCTGAGATCATTCCCTAAGTTGAAACCAAGAAGTGCTCAACTGGCTGAGATACCCAGGCATCCCCAATTGAAGATTTTTATAATTATTTTTATTATGGAAGTTAAGGTAAGTTACAATTTTAAAAAAGAAGTTGAAAAATTACCCAAACACCTTTTCACCCAAATATATTGGATCAATAAAATAAGCAGTAAAGATCAGCGGAGAAGGAAAAAGCACATTGCCTATATGACTATTCCTTGGAGATTACAGGTTAGCCTTAAAATAACATCAGCAAACTCAATCTCTGTTTTGTCATCTGTTCATTTTCTCCATAAATGATGAATACAGTTATTTGTGCTGAGTGGCAAAGGTTAGCAATTCAGAGGTTACAGAATCAAAGAATCTTGGAATATTAGATCAGTCCCTTGAAATTACATCTGAGGAAATTAAAATCAAGACAGTACAAGAGACTTTTAATAAAGTTACTGAGACAGTTAGAATTAGCAATTTTCTGGACATAGTAGGTGGAGGTTTATATTTATTGGCAGAAGCTCTAAACAATCTTAGTGATGCACTATTCTGAAAATAGTGTAAATTGATGCAACATTGGTTCATCTAAGTCAGAAATTGATAATGATACTTGGATAATTAGCCATTTTCCTCTGGCCATGGGCCATTTGATAGCTCTTGTTAAGTTCATTCAGTACCATCAGACATTCCTTTCCTTAGGCAGCATAGATGCATCTACAGTCCATCAGATGTTTGTCTATTTTCTTTTTTGTCCACCACACTAAAACTTGCAATATGGGATAGATAAATTCTGTCATCCACACTGTTGCCTTTAAATAAATGCAGTTGTGTAAGAGTCTAAATTAATTTATGTAGAAATATACCATAAGTAATATAAATGTCAGAACATATAATCTAACAAATGAAATTAACTTGTACAACACCTGATTTTGTATTACTGTGTTGGTCTCTTTTCAGATTAGATTCAGCTTAATTTCTAGAGAGGTATCTCTAGAATTCTCTGTAATGTTGGCTCAGAAGCTATGTTTATAATCTGGTATAAAATGGGGATCAGCTTAGGCCACTTATTTTACAGTTGCCTTTGCACAGCATGATGTTGTTTATTTAGATTTAATGTTGTAGATCATTAGAATAATTGAAGTTTTCTAAACATGTTTTTTATAATCTTAAGAAAATTTAAATGTCAGCATCATTATTACTAATATTAATAGAAGTAATATCATTAAAATGATTTGGAAAGCTGTTAGAGCTCATAGGAAATAAAACATTCAAATAACAACAAACTACTCTTTGGTACATCACTGTTTTCACCCATGTCTAATTTTGTCAATGTAAATAAGTAAGGGTATACAGACATATACATAAATGCATGTGTATAGAAGTAGTACCTATTATGTTTGGACAGTTGAATTTTCGTTGCTCTCATGTGGGGGATTTGCCTAAAGACCCTGTGTTCTTTTTGGATAGAGGTCTCAGTAGAATCTAAGGATTGGGTTTGGTAAACCAAAGGTTTTCTTTCTTTTTTAAGAGAGAGAGAGAGCATGTGTGAGTGGGTTGGAGTGGGGCAGAGAGAGAGAGAGAGAGACTCTTAAGTAGGATCCACTCTGAGCACAGAGCCCCACAAGGGGCTCCATCTCAGAACTCTGAGATCCTGACATAAGCCAAACTCAAGAGTCGAGGCTTAACCAACAGCCCCTCAGGCGTCCCAGAATCAAAGGATTTCTAATGCTATGGGGGAAATGATCATCTAGAACTACCCTTCCAGCAACTTTCATAGCCAGATGTTTTTTTAAAGTTTCAAGATGCACTTATAACTAGACACTTACAAAGTATCTATGTATAGTTATTCATCCCTTGCATATTGCCCTTTTGGACTTCTTTGTTATTTTTTATTAGAATTCCCTTGTGATGTTCTGAAGAGTCAGTTTTGGGTCTGAGGCACTTCTAAAATTCTTGAGATAGTGTGAAGTTGTGATAATAGGAAACACTCAAAATCTACCTCCACCCCCCCAAAAAACCTAGTGATAAATGGCTTTACAGAATACTTAAAAATATTATAAATGATATAGAAGAGAGTATCCACAGAATTCAGTACTGTGTCCATTTTTTAGGACCTATGCCAGATCAGAATTTGAACTTCCTTTTCAAATTCTAGACTTTACCAATGACCAGCAAAAGACCAACACACAACAATGCTTTGTTAGCAAATGTTGATTCAGATTTAGCTGAGAGACAGACTGCTAGTGAAGATCGATGAATTTCTTAAATTAGAAAATTACAATTTATAATTATCAAGTCTGATAAATCACATTTCCATGATATACTGAAACAAAGTAATTACAACTTATCCACTTCCTCTGATTAAAATATATCACAACCTTTTTGAATAACTAGATGGCTAGTTATTTTTGTTTTGCTAAGAAAGTCTCCATGTGTACACTTTTTACATACTTAAGGAACATTTTTGTAAAACATGTGTAAATTGTATCTTCCAGTTATAATTTTTTAGTCTTCTGCATGACCTCAGCAAGTAGGTTTGAGGAAATATGTGTGTGTACACATACATGTATGTGTGTACATGTATGTGTACACACATTATATATACATATGTGTATGCGCACATTATATATATGCATGTATGTGTACATATATTTATATATAATATATAAATATATATGCACTGTGTGTGTATATGCATACATATGTGCGTATACACACACACACACACACACACACACACACACACACACTTCTCATGACTCCAAAACCATTTCATGAAAGAATCTCTGTAATATAAAAGGCCTAGATGAAGCCCTAAACTATTTTTAGGGGTCAGATTAATTTAGAATCTTCTACAACAATATGAAATATTAGTTACTCAATATTTTGTCAATACTTACTAATTCAATAGATGGATTTAGAGAAACAGCATTACGAAGCAACGGTATTATTGCAGATATTTATGTCACCATGTTTCACTTTCAAATCCACCATGTCTATGTTTCTATTCCTATCTACTTATTTATTTGACAGTATTTCTACTCATTTTCTCAATTACCCATGAGTCACCATATACTTCAAGAACATGCTAGAAACATCTCTGCCCTTTGGGACCCTTGTTATGTTAAGGAAACACACATAAGTAACACAAAACAATTTAGGAAGAAAGGTTACTTTTAGGAAGTTTTCTCTAGTTTGAGTCTGTATCATTGAAACTGTTAATAAAATTAAACCATACTAAATTGTTTTCTAAATTTTTAAATAGCAATTTAACAAAGTTCTATAGTTTTAGTAATTCCAGCTTTGGACAAGCTTTAATAACTTTAAATACTATAATTAATTTATAGATTAATTTTAACAATAGGTAATATAAGAATATATTGCTTATTTCAAAATGATTTAAAATTAAGAGAAGATTCTTAATCATTTTTTTCAGAAGAAATGTTCATTTTATTTTATTTTATTTTTATTTTTAAGATTTTATTTATTTATTTGACAGAGAGAGATCACAAGTAGGCAGAGAGGCAGGCAGAGAGAGAGGAGGAAGCAGGCTCCCCGCTGAGCAGAAAGCCTGATGCGGGACCCGATCCCAGGACCCTGAGATCATGACCTGAGCCGAAGGCAGCGGCTTAACCCACTGAGCCACCCAGGCGCCCAGAAATGTTCATTTTAAATAAATAAAACATTTTAAAGTTACCAAATTTAGCCAGCTCTTTTGTATGAACAAAAGATATATATATATATATATATATATATATATATATATATATATATATATTTCCTGATATATAAAGACTGAAATATATGCAAGTATAATTGTTTGAACTTATTTTAAAATAATAAACAATAATATTTTTTGTAAAATTTATTGAGTTCAGTTTTCCCCATCTGATAATTCAGTGTTAAGTTTCTGCCTCAGTTTGGCTCAAAGCGTGATGTGTGAAAACTTAGTCATGTTTCATTGTTGTAAAAAACAAAAAAAAAAACGGGGCACCTGGGTGGCTCAGTGGGTTGAGCCTCTGCCTTCTGCTCGGGTCATGATCTCAGGGTCCTGGGATCAAGTCCCGCATCGGGCTCTCTGCTCAGCAGGAAGCCTGCTTCCTCCTCTCTCTCTCTCTCTCTGCCTGCTTGTGATCTCTCTCTGTGTCAAATAAATAAATAAAATTTTTTAAAAAAACCCAGGCAAATAAAAAAAAGTTATCCCATATATATTAACATGCAATTTTAGTATAACATTTCTGTCAAAAGCATCTTTTGAAGTTTTAACTAAATCCTTAGGTTCTAGTACATACAATATGTGCAACAGGAAAAAAAAAAAGAAGAAAATATCTATCCCAAAGAAATACAGCTTAAAAATGTCCTACTTGCCTTATATTATAAGATTGCTGTTTTTAGTCAGAGGAATAAAAATATAAACATAATTGTACATATCTCACTAATTGATTAAGATGAAAAATGCACTCTTTTTTTATAAATCCAAGGCACACAGTCATTTATAAATTATGATATAGCTCATTACTGAACTGCTAAAAATGGAATACTCGAAAAAACAAAAAATCATTAAACAGCATTCTTCCCAATTAAGCCTAATAACTTGACTTTGAAAACTTTTCAGAAATAAGTCAATATTGATTCTCTGGTAAGCTTTGAAATGACTTTCCTACATCTGATTCATTAGGTCATTACAAGGAAAAATTGTCAACCACATGACCATGCAATTTGTATTCTGTAACTGGCTGCCTTAAAATTCTTTGTTCTGTTCATTTTCACCTGGGATTTCAGCCAGAAACTGACAGCTAGAGGACACTTGTCCACTGGTCTTGCTACATCATAAGTCATGTCAACAGTGCTGCCTAAGAAATCATATTCCTTCTATGCCTATCACTGCCACCACATCAAAAGAGAAAGACACTGATGATGTAATTTCATTCACTTTTATGGATGCGTTTATTTCTAGCATAACCGTTAGTGGTTGTAGAAAAAGTTCAAATGTGTTTATGAATAATAAACATTACAAGACAGTATTGTCTTGGTTGTATTCTTCGTTGCATTTTCTTTATGTAAAAAGGCTGGACATTCTAATAAATTTGATTAAATGGAAAAAATGGAAAAGAGTTTATTTTAGTAGATTATCCTAGGGGAAAAAAAAATAGGAAGATATAGCAAATCAACTTTCACTTTGTGACATTTTGTTTTATCTCAATTGGCCTCAAAATTTCATAGATAAAACAGTATATTTCAATTTTATTTACATGGGAAATGAAACCAAGAAGCAATAAAAAAAAAAAAATTACACCATGTGACCCACCTTGAATACAAGTTTCTACTCAAAGACCTGAGATAAGGAAACTACTTGCCAGAAAGTGGAAAAAGACATTAATTTTTGTGGAAATTCATAATGCCTGGTCAAATCAGATTTAATAAACACATGCCTCCCTGGATGAAACTAGTTGAAAAGCAAAGAAGGAATGTCTGGAAAACTGGGCCTCCTTTGAAGTTTCTGGGCTGAAAACAGTCAGATCCTTGTTGTGGCTCAATAGACTCATCCAGGGAGTAAATGCTTAGGAAAAACCTTTCTCTTTGGTGGTCATGCATCCCATGTACTCCCTGTCTGCACATGCTCACCAGCACAGCTTATTCTAATCATGAGATGCTCCTTATGTCACCGTCCTGATTATTAAGTCTTCTTCAACCTTTTAATTTTTCTTACTCCCTTGTTGTATTGATGACATTCACAATAAAGGTGGAGACAGAGTTTGGCTCCGGGACTTTCACCACAAGAACATCTGGTCCCCACCAGATCTCCTTTCTCCTACTTAGGAGAAAAGGTCTTCTTTCTCCTACTTAGGTATCTGGAGTAATCTTTTCATTGCTGCCTCAAGGTTTGCTGGCCAAATTCAACAAATTTTCATAGTTCCAAAGGAAGACATATCCACATACACACAGACACACACACACACACACACACACACACACACACACACACACACACTCTTAAACACATTCATCCCCCAAATGAAATTGACTGAATATAAAAATGAAAACTATCAAGAGAACTAGTAGTTTGACCAGGACCATGGACCTTTTCTATCTTTAAGTCTTTTAATCTAATAAAAGTCTCAAATACCAAAAAAATCCCAAATCGAACACTTTTTAAAAATGAAATAGAATTGACATATTACAGAATAGTACTTTTATTTATAAAACATAAGGAGCTAATGTTTGTATATATTGCAAAACAGTCATCATAATAAGTCTATTTAATATCTATCACTGCGCAGAGACACTTTTTTCCTGTGATGAGAACTTTTAAGATCTACTCCCTTAGCAACTTTCAAACTTACAACACAGTATTGTTAACTATAGTTCCCATGCTGTGCATTACTTCTTCAGGAATTTTTTTTATAACTGGAAGCTTATACCTTTAATTCCACATATTTCACCTACCCTGTGCCTCCTGTGTCTGGCAACTACCAGTCTGTCCTCTGAACTTATGGGTTCAAGTTTTGTTGTGTTGTTTTAGATTACACATAAAAAAAGTGAGGACACAGTATTTTTTTTTCAGTTTGTAAACACATTTTTAAAATAAATTGTATAACCATATAAGAAATATATTTCAAATGTATTTATGGCTCATGTCTTTCCCCAATGATCTTTTGCTTTTACAACTTGAAAACAGAAGGAAGTCATTAAATTTAAAGTTACTGAGCAATAAACCAATGAGTGAAAAATGGAGACACAATATATTAGCAAGTGTTGTTCTTCAAGAATTGTGCTGTGTACAATTGGTTAGTATGTAGTAATTTGGTCTAATTGTGCTGTGTACAATTGGTTAATATGTAGTAATTTGGAGGATGGAGAGTTTACCATCAATTGATAAATATTATAACAGTGATTTAAACAATTACCTTAAGTCCTACACTCACAGTCTCATACGATGGCTGGATTGAATTAAATACACTTTTTAAGAGTCAAACTGTAGAATTACTCATGAAAGAAAGAATAGAAACTTAATTTAGTTTTCTAGGCTTGAAATACTACAGACTACATACTGTTTTTTTTTTTTTTTTTTTTTTTTTTAGTTTCATTTATTAGTTAAACCAATCTGCAAGAATCACTTCTTAGGTGATATTTCTCACAATGATATCTATAAAAGGAGTCATATTGTGCTTGTCAGGGTGTGGATGCTTTTATATATTGCTCAAAATTTTGAGGAATATGTATGTGTGATGTATTGTCCTTAGGAACATGCCTCTATCACGGTGAATTAAAATTGTTTCGATGTTACTGTGCTAGTACTTTTATTACCCTCTGCTTTATTTTCATATATTGATTTACTGTAGAATTCATTTATTTCCTATCCACAAGGCTGTTAGGTTTGTCTTCATTTTTTTAATCTAGTGATGTCCTGAGCAGTTAGAATCAAAGCATTTTTATGTTACCAGTTCTACGTATGTACTTATTTTCTAGCCCTTCCACTAAATTATGGGATGGATCCTTGAAGGCTTTCTCATCTTCTTTTCTCCATTACATAATAGAATGTAATTACATAATAGAACAGGAGAAGATACTGTGACAACATACCTTTTTATTTATTTATTTATTTATTTGACAGAGAGAGAGAGAGAGAGATCACAAGTAGGCAGAGCAGCACACAGAGAGCGAGCAAGGTGGAAGCAGGCTCCCTGCTGAGCAGAGATTCCCGATGCAGGGCTCGATCCCAGGACCCCCAGGATCTGAGCTGAAGGCAGAGGCTTAACCCTCTGAGCCACCCAGGCGCCCCTGTGACAACATTCTTATGAGAATTCTTATACCATTCTTATACCAGAATTCTTATATACATAATTCTTATACCATGAGAGGGCTGACTGAATCAATTCTTATAGTATTAGTCCCATTGTATAATCATGACCCTGAGCCAAGATAAGTCTTTTGCCTGTTTTTCCTTAACTAGGAATCAGAACATCAGAGATCGTTGTCTATGTATGTCCAAATTCAATTCAGTTCTCATTTATTGTATCTTTGCCCTTCCAGTTCTCTGTGCATGTAGGTGTATGTGGGGGGGATAGGGGATGTGCATGGGGGATAGGGGATGTGCATGTGTGCCTGTGTATATTGAGTACTTCTTTGTAATCTCCTGTACTGTTCCCGTGGAATTGAACCTTCAGATTCATATGTAAAGTTTGATAAGTTGTTTATGTTTTTTCATTAATTATAATTAATGTAAATATACTCAGAAATCTGTTGTTATATATAGATAAGGTAAATATCAGGTTTAACTTTCAATGATTTCAGTTTCTTAAGGTTTGTTCTATAAATTAATTTGGAGAAAGAAGTTATTCTATAAAATACAGCAAATTTGAAAAAAAAAAAAACTTTATTTAGTCTTTAATGGACTAACCTTATCCATCCCATTCATGGTTTGCATATTTTCCCAGATCATTTCAGAGTAACCTGCTCTTTCTTAGCATTGGCTTGTTTTCTCAATTAAAAGACAAAGAAGCTGGACTAAAAACTCACAGTATTCCTATAGTTTTTAAAGCCCAGCTCCTGCACATTGGTGGACTGGAGAGAGGAAGGCCCTGGCTTCACCAGGCTTCCTCTGAGGCTCTGGGCAGCACAACCTTTGGTGCAGGTGAGTTGACGTTTCATGAAGCAGAGTCTCAAAGTGGGATCTGGGAGACATGATGGAGTAAACAGACAAATAACTTCTGCTACTAATAGGCTTGAAATGTCATCAGCAAAAGTCACAGTACTTTTTGTGATCATTGCTTTCAAATCATCAAGTACTTGATACCCCAATGTGATTACCTCTACTTCCGTTTTATATATGTTTAACACAAATGAAAGTCTTGCTCACTATTTTATCACTGCCTATAACACCTTCCTTATTAATCACCATGGGAGACCCTATTGCCCTCATATTGCATACGATCTCCTTCCAAAATCCCATTCTGAGTCTGTTTTTAATCACATATCTACCTTCCTAGTCCATAGTCCAAAGCAAAAACTTTTTTTGCTACAGTCTTATTGGATGCAATATTAGAGAAGCAGCAGTAAAGGGAAAAGGGAAGTAAGGGAGAGAAGAAGGAAGAGCAAATGGAAAAAGGCATTTAATGAAGTTCATCCCAGAATCATCACCACCACCAACAATAACAACAAAAGCTGATTTCTCATGGTGATAGATTGAATTATTGGCTCCAGTTCTTCACTCTATACCTAGATTCATTCTCTTTGCTTGAGATAGAGCTTTGCAGTTCTTCCCATCCCTACCTTTTTAAACTTCACTTCCTTACCTTAGTCAGGTTTTTAGATTTGGGTCATTCTTCTCGCCACCAAATTAGCCTAGCTGAAGCACTGGGTGGGGATGAAGAAAAATCTAAAAATTGGGTGGAAGCAGTAAATGAAAACCAGTTGTAATCCTGAGATCAACTGTTGAATCAAGGTTTTTTTTTTTGTTTGTTTGTTTTGTTTTGTTTTTAAGATATTGCAGCTTTTTTTTTAAGATATTGTAGATATCATGAGAGGGCTGACTGAATCAAACTGATGCAAGGACTATACTGAATTCAGCTCATGTGTCATGGTGCATTGTCACAGTCCTGCCTATTTCCCATCCAGAGTTCTGGCAACCTGTCCTGCTGGTCCTAGTGACAGTCTGTGTTATTTCTGTGATTATAAAGCCTCTGCTGCTGCACCTGCCACTGAAGTTGCCTCTAAAACCTTTATGTGTGCCTACTCCAGCAGGCACATGCTCTACCTAAATGCAGCCCTCGGAAGCTTTGATTTCTCTGGGACCTGACTCAGAATGCTAGATGACCTAACTCGAGAGTACAGGAGAATTGGTATGGTATTGTGTGAACTTACTTCTGTGGGAAATGGAAGTAAGAGGGGAACAAAGATAGTTTGCCCATCTTTTGTATCTATTCCAGCTAAATGTTCTGAGATTCAGTAATTTTTTAAAAGTCCTGTCTGAATGTGTGCTAGTGAGACCCAGCAACTAGTAACGTCATTATGTAGTTGTAACAAACTTGGTAATGCATCTCCTGTGGTTTCTCTTCAATTTTTCTTCATCTCATTTTTTCCCCTCATTTCTTCCCTGGGAAACTCCCTTCTCCTACCTCAATAAGACATTAACAGGAAAGCCTTTTGTTTCTTGGTCTTTTTTCTAGGGATCATGACAAAGATATATCAGTCATGACCTGTTTTCATAACCTTACATTCTCTCTACCACTTTCCCTTTATGATATTTTTTTTTTTTATGATATTTTTGACAACAAAGAAATAGATAAACACTGTTTGAGGGAAAATGAGCTTATAAGCAAAATACTACAGTTCTTGCAGCAGCATGTGTTGCTGCTCTATTAATTTCAGTGGTTAAGTACTGCAGAGTGAGCCTCCAGCAGAGCATTACCTGGCAACAGCTAAAACTGCAAACACATTGCTAATTGCAACATTACTTCCTCTAGCCAATCAGGAAAAAAATAATCATAAGCTATCTGCAACTAAGCTGCACTGGGAAATGTGATTTGGCTGAAAATAAGGTAACTATTTGCTTGTTTCAAGATGAAACATTTCCTCTGACCCATTTGGAAAAGAGTGTTAGTAACAATAATAATAATAAAGCTTAGCAAGCTAATCTTCTATTTGTACCATGTGGATAGCAATTCTGTTAACTTAAAAGGAGAAATTTCCATCTTTTCCCAAACCTGGATTCTCAAAGTACTGAAGTAAGAATGCAGTTTCTGGCAAAATATCTCTCTTATATAAATGGTTAATGGAAATTTCTGGAAGTTTGGAGAGCTGTTTATTCTACCCTCCAAAGAATCTCAACAGAAACCCACATTTTGTTATCAAAGTCCAGGAAGAAAAATTAAAAGTTTGAGAAATTAGACTCAAAGCCCAGAAATTTTTAATGTGTGTAGAAATTTTGTAACATTATAAATGAGCATCTTAAAATATGTTTATGCTCTTTGTGATACATCTCCCATGTCTAAGATGTTTGCATTCTAAAAGTTTAAATTTAGAACATTATGTACTAATTACTCAACATGATAAATAAAAACTGAATTTTTAAAAGCTTAATAATATTATCTAGACACATACTGATTGTTTATTGTGTTAAGTTCTTATATGAAATATCTCACTGAGTATTGCCAAGGATGTATATGAGAGATGATATCATTATCTCTACTTTTTAAATAAAGTATCTGACACAATAGAGTTTATTTTGCTTGCATAAACTTTGCATGAAGAAAGTGACAGAGCTGAGACTCAATTCCAAAGTTATTTGACTCCAGACTTGATGTTCTCTGAGTTGTAGTTACAGTAAAATTGTTAATAATCACTTTTGCTCAGTAAAATCAAGGAACCTTGGAGATTTTCTATTCCTTTTCTAAGTCACACTTCTATTACCTAGCAATTGCACATCTTGTCTCCACTACCCAGAACACTTTGTTTGCAAACCTTCAAGTGGCTGGCTCATCGTTCAGGTGTTGAGCCAAAACAAACAAAAATCCCAAACAAAACAAAACAGATTAACAAAAATAGCAAAAACAAAAGAAAAACTGGACAAAACTTTAGTTGAAAAGCCTGCCTTGGTCAGCTCATCTACACCGCTTATCTTTTCTTCCAAACATTTATAGCATCATATTATTTTTTCCTAACTTCCCAACTGCTATTGAAAGCAGATGTGGGGACTGAGGATATAGAGCAAGAAACAACAGCAGAAAGAGAAACACTATATATTACAAATTTTGTTTTCTACTATTTACTAAATACTACCAACTTCCCACTGGAAGGCCTTCCTCTCAGAGAAATCAGATGTATGTATACATTAAATAGATAGTATACATACTAGTATTAGCAGAACCCCCTCTCACACTTATTTAAATTT
This sequence comes from Mustela nivalis, assembly GCF_964662115.1. Lineage (NCBI taxonomy): Eukaryota > Metazoa > Chordata > Mammalia > Carnivora > Mustelidae > Mustela > Mustela nivalis. The sequence goes on along the minus strand of NC_139023.1, from coordinate 156,277,754 downwards.
TTAATTAAAAAAAATTTTTAAGACTTATTTACATATTATTTTAGAGAAATGGGGGGTAGTGATGGAGAAGGAGAGAAAAAAATCTCAAGCAGACTCCCCACTGAGCACAGAGCCTGACCTGGGGCTTAGTCTTACAACCCTGAGATCATGACCTGAGCCCAAACCAAGAATTGGATGCTCAACCAACTAAACCACCCTGGCATGGCACCCCTACCTTTTCTTTTTTTTTCTTTTTAAAATAAAACAGCTCACCTAGTTCCCTAAAATGACCAACTATCTCACCACTAAGGATTCCCAGTTATAATCAATAACGTGGATCCAGTTAGACCCAATTATTCACCTACCCCTCAGAGAACATCAGGACTGATTTCTTCATGTACCCATGTCTTGTTTACATCCATTTCCATTAGAAAACAAACTTCACAGAACGCTGCTCATTGATGAGGGTCCTGTGCCATACCACATTCTGCTTTCTTAGTATAACCAGTCACCTACTCTTCTGAGTTCTCACCTTCCACCATGCTGTGTGAATTTCATACTCTCACCAGCATATTCCCAAATCTTTAAACACCTCTTTAGTCATTGCTGTGATTCTCTTGCTTCCAGCTAAAATCTTGCTTTTCCCTGTGGATTAGTCTTCTCCAATGCCATGGGTATCACGGGGAGGTAAGACTCCATATTCTTCATTGCCATTTTAGATATTGTCTTCCCCTTTACTCCTTAGATCCTCAATGGTAACAGTTCTTTGATTCCCAGTATTACCACTACTTCACTGATCATAAAACTTTCCTATTGGATTTTATCCTTCATTTCTGAGATAATAATCCATGGTCCATCAGTACAATCAATGCTCCTATATTCCATCAACACAATTTTCTTGATAAAGCCACAACTCCAGTTAATTCAGTTTTCTACCTTCTCTTTATCTTTTGAACATTGAAGCACAAGTCATACTAGATTATTGCATTTTATGTCTGTCTCCACAGACTCAGTATGGACATGAGAATCCTAAAATAATTTTAGCATTAGCACTCTTATAAAAGACTATCATACCTTCTCATCCAAAGCTTCTAAAATTTGTTTTCAGTCTCAGCTGATAATATTGATTAATTTACTGCCAAAATAAAAGCAATAAAACGATACATTGTTAAGATGAAGAGAAGTTACAGCTGAGGAGAAAATAGTTGCAAAACACACATCAGACAAAAAACTAGTATGCAAAATATACAAACAAATTTTAAAAGTCAAAAGTACAAAAAACTAACAACTCAGCTGCAAAGTGGACAAAAGACATGTACAGACACTTTACTGAAGAAGAGATACAGATGGCAAATAAGCACATGAAAAGATGTTCAGTATCATTAGCCAGCAGGAAAATGCAAATTAAAACTATGAGATATCACTGTTCACCTATCAGAATGACTAAAACACGAAATAGTGGCAACGCCAAATATTGGTGAGGATATGGAGAAACTGAATCACTTATATATTTTTGGGTAGGGTGGGGTTGGAACAAATGTAAAATGACATAGCCACTCTGGAAATCATTTTGGCAGTTTCTTAGAAGACTGACCACATAATTACCACATGACCTAGCCATTTTAGTCTTGGGCATTTATCCCAGAGAAATGAATTTTCACCTAAAAATCTAGAGAAGAATGTTCATAGTATCACTATTGTAATAACCCTAAACTAGAAACAGCCAAGATGTACAACAGATATATGGTTAAGCAAGTTGTGGTATAACCATACCATAGAGTGCTACTAATCAGTAAAAAGAAACAGGCTATTGATAGACACAACATAGATGATTCTCTAGGAAATGATTTTGATGAAAAATCCAATCCCCAAAAGACTGCATGCTATATGATTCCTTTTATGTAACATTCTTGAGGACAAAAATATAGAAAGGGACAACAGACTATTGGTTGCTAGGTGTTAAGGAGTTTGGAGGAAAGTTGGAGTGGCTATAAATGGACAACATAAGGAATCCTTCTGGAGATGAAGATGTCCTTTATTTTGACTGTGTCATGGTATGTATTGAAGTATAGTTCTACATATTCTCTCTGGAGGATTCAGACGAAAGGATACATAGGATTTCTCAATATTATTTTTTACCACTATATGTGATTGTAGTTATTTCACAATAAAAACTTTAAAAGAGAAACAAAAGGTAAAACCACAGTAAACAAAAAACCTTTCTTGACCTCACATTTTCCTCCAGCTACTGCTTCATTTCTCAATTCTCCTTCATAATAGTTTAAATGGCTTGTTCTACGCTTCTTTATAATTATAGTTCTTGTTTATGCTCCTACCTTTCTTGTCAACATTGATCTCTCTCTAATAATGTTTTCATTCCCTTTACCATTCTGAAATGGCAGTATTAAAGATCCTATCTAGCCTAATTCAGTGATCAATTCTAGTTTCTCATTTTATGCAAGCTAAAAAGCAGAAATTTACAGTTATTCACTTTCTCCTTCAGAAATAGTGTATGTCCTTTGTTTCAATGACAACATCTCTCATGTTATCCATTTACTTCATGGCTCCTGTTACTCAATCTTTTTGCAGGTTTCTCCTTCCATTATTACTTCTAAATATGGGAATACTATTCCAAGAGCATGTACATCATGTCACGGTTTTTTTCTGGAGTATTTTTTAGAATAAAGCCCTGGTTAAACATAGTATGGTATAACTATATAATATAATACTCTAATTTTACATGAAATAAAGATGTTTTTAAATTTTTTTCTATCTCAACAATTTTTGAAGTATACAATTCAGTAGATGTTAAGTGTATCCATATAGGTGTACAACAGGTATCTGGAACTTTTAGATCTTGTACAACTGAAACTCTATACCCATTTAATCATTGCCCTTACCCCCCTTCCCACAAACCCTGGTAACCGCCAGTCTACTTACTATGCCTACAATTTGACGACTTTAGATAACCTATATATGTGGAATCAGGCAGTATTTGCTTTCATGTGACTCTTTTATTTCACTTAGCATAATGTTCTCAAAGTTCGTTCATATTGTAGCATGTGACATTATTTCCTCCCTTTTTAAGGTTGAATAATATTCCATTGTATATATGTACCACTTTTTTTTTTAAGATTTTATTTATTTATTCAACAGACGGAGATCACAGGTAGGCAGAGAGGCAGGCAGAGAGAGAGAGACGGGAGGAAGCAGGCTCCCCGTGGAGCAGAGAGCCCGATACAGGGCTCGATCCCAGGACCCTGAGATCATGACCCGAGCCAAAGGCAGAGGCTTTAACCCACTGAGCCACCCAGGCGCCCCTATATGTACCACTTTTGTACATCCATTCATTTGTTGATGGATTTGGGATTGCTTTTTACCTCTTGGCAATTGATAATAGTACTCGTATGAACATAGATGTATTGGGAATTACTCCATTGTACATATTTACTACATCACCTTTATTCCTTTTGGACATTTGGATTACTTACATCTGTTGACTATTGTGAATTCTGCTGCTATAAGTATAGGTGACTTAAGACCATGCTTTTTAAGACCATGCTTTCAATTATTTCATATGTATACACAGAAGTGGAATTGTGGGGTCATTTAGTAACTATTTTTAATTTTTGAGGAACCAACTTACTATTTTCTGTAGTGTTTTCACCATTCTACAATTTCACCAGTAGTACTCAAGTGTTCCAAGTTCTCCACATCCTCACCAACACTTATTTTATTTGTTATTTTATTTTATTTATTTTTTATTTTATTTATTTTGTTTGTTATTTTATTTTACTTGTTTTGTTTTGTATTGTATTATTTTTAGTAACCATCCTATAGAATATGAGGTGATATCTTACAGTGGTTTTGACATACACTTCTCTAATGATTAGCGACATTAAGCATTTTCTCATATATTTATTGATTATTTGTATACTTTCTTTGGAGGAATGTTTATTCAGATCCTTTGCACATTTTTAAATGAGGTTATTTATTTATTTTTTTAGTTGTAAGAGTTGTTTACATATTCTGTAACTTAACCACTTGTAAGATACATAATATGTTATAATCAACATATTTATTTATAACATATGTTATTTATAACATATTTTCTCCCATTCTGTAGTTTCCCTTTTTCCTCTGTTGATTATGTCCTTCAGTGCATTAAAGTTATCTTTTTTCAATACACATTTTTTAGAGCAATTTCAGGTTCACAGTAAAATTGAGCAGAAAGTACAGAAAGGGGTGGCTGGGTGGCTCAGTTGGCTAATAGTCTGCCTTCAGCTCAGTCATGATTCCAGGGTCCAAGGATCAAGTCCCACATTGGGGTCCCTGTTCAGTGGGGAGTCTGCTCCTCCCTCTCCCTCTGCCCTTCCCCTCATTTGTGCTCTCTCTGGCACTCTCTCTCAAATAAATAAATAAAAACTTAGCAAAAAGAAAGTTCCCATTTATGCCATTGTCCCCACATAAGCACAAACTCCCCACTATTGATGTCCTGCACTGCAGTGGTCTCTTTGTTTAATCAGTGAACCTATAATGACACATCATAATCATCTGAAGTTCATAGTTTGTATTAATGTTTACTATTAATGTTGTACATTATGTAGGTTTTGACAAATATGTATGTCTACCATTGTAGTCTCATATTGAATAGAGTCACTGATACAAAAATCCTGTTTTCTATTTATCCTAGTCACCGTACTCATCCTAATCCCTGGAAACCACTGATCTTTACCACTCTCCATAGTTTTGCCTTTTCTAAAATGTTAAATAGTTCAGTATATACAGTAGATAGCTTATTTTACTTTGTAATATGCATTTAAGTTCCTCCATGTCTTTTCATAGCTTGATAGTTCATTCATCTTTAGTACTGAGTAATATTTCATGGATGTACCACAGCATATTTATTTGCTTACAAAAGACATCTTTGTTGCTGCCAACTTCTGGTTATTATGAGTAAAACTGCTGTAAATATCCACATGCACATTTCTGTAGAGACACAATTTTCAACTCCTTTGCATAAATACCAAGAATCATAATTACTTGATTGTATGGCATGTTCAGTTTTCTAAGAAATGGCTAAACTATATTCCAAAGTGGTTGTACCATTATGCATTCCCACTAACAATGAATATGAGTTCCTATTGCTCCATATCCTCATCCTCACTAGCATTTGGTGTTGTCAGTGTTCTAGATTTTAGACATTGTAAAAAGCATCTAGAGGTATTTCATTATTGTGTTAATTTTCAGTTTCCTCATAACATATAGTATTTAATGCATTTTATATGATTATTTGTCACCTAAATATCTTCTTTGGTGAGGTGTTTTTCAGGACTTTTAACCATTTTTTTTTTATTGGGTTGTTCATTTTCTTATCATTGAGTTTGAAGAGTTCTTTTTATATTTTGAATAACAATCCATTATCATATGTGTTTGACATATTTTCTTCTAGTCTGTGGGTTGTCACTTCAGTCTCTACATTCTATTTCACAGCCCAGATGGTTTTAATTTTAATGATGTTTAGCTTATCAGTTATTTCATTCACAAATTGTGCCTTTGGTGGTGTTTCTAAAAAGTCATCATCATACATAATGTCATCCAAGTTTTTTCTTATGTTATTTCCTAGCAGTTTTATAGTTCAGTATTTTACAGTTATATCTTTGATCTATTTTGAATATATTTTGGGAATATAAGGTGTTGTTTTGGTTCATTTTTGAGGATTGTTTTGGGAAGGCTTGACATCTTGACAATATTGAGTCTCCATATCCATGAACCTGGAATATGTCTCCCTTTATTTAGTTCTTTGACTTCTTACATCAGTTTTATAGTTTCTCTCATATAGATCTTGCACATGTTTTGTTAGACTTATACCTACTTCATTGTAGGGGGAGAGATAAAATAAATGGTAATATATTATTACTTTATTTTCAGAGAAAGGAGGTAAGTGATTTGTAAACACAGGGACATAAGAAAGACTTATATTTGATGGTATGTACTTTTTGTATCATTTTAATGTTTTTCCATATAAACAAATGACTTTAAATGGTAAATTAGATACAAAAATGTTTCCCTTCCTCATGAGTTATTTTATTTACTTTTATCTTTGATTTTTTCTGGAACAAATATTATCTTTCCTCTTTCCACCCAGTTTTCATTGTCTTTGATGCATTCGAGAACTTATAATTTTGACAGCAAGGGATAAATCACATTAATTCTGATAATCACTGAATGAATAGAAACTCAGACATTTTGTTACCTGAAGCAATTTTGATGCATTTTTTAATAAAATGTTGTTTAAACTAAGTTTAATACTTAGTTATTTTTGACCAGAATTATTTTTATGAGCTCATTCAGTGACTCTTACAAATAAAAATGAACATCAGCTCAGTGAATTGTTAACAAATATGATTCTGTTTATTTAGAAATATGGCTACAAATAGAAAATGCATCTAGGATCTTTAATAGGTAATACATTCTTATAGAAACAGAGACAGATGAGAATATATTGCCTAATTTTGAATTTTATTGCCAAACTGCAAATCACATCAAATAGCTACAATTAGATGGATGGATTTGATTGCTATCCAGTGAGTTGGGCAACTCAATGATAGTAATTAAATAATATGGTAGGAGAGTAAATGCATCTTATTTGACCCTCCTATCCTCTCTCATTAGTAAGCCTTTCTAACACTGCTTCCAAGGCACTAAATCAAATTAATATTTCAGAATATAACTTCCTACTACAAGGTCCTTATGCCTTGTAAGGTAATACACTTAAGTGTATGTTCCAAGATGTTAAATCCTCTGTAACCTCTGCTAAAATGCTTCAGAGCTCAAAATTGATGTCAAATGTTAATCAAAATCTTTTGGCAAGTATAGAATTTTAATGGAATTGCTTGGTTCTTGAATTAAAGCAGATTTTTAGTCTCTGAAGTATAGGGCAAAACCTTGGCATATTAGAGATCCATTCTCTGGCATTCATTAAAAAAGGGCAATCAGGAACATAAAATGAATGCTATTCATACAAGCTAGTGGCATTAAGTACATTGGTTTGAACATTAACCTTATCATTTCATGAATCTAATTGATTTGTCTCTTTTAGCCTTTGACAAAAAAAAATTAAAAAAAAAGATTTCTATCACTATTATTCATTTACCTTTCTTTCAAAACACATCTTAATGCATAGTAGCTAATTTTCTTTGAGAATCTTTCAGAATTCCAGAAAATGAACTTCCTTAATTTTAATATTTTGCTTCCCATTTTCTCCTTCTCATTTCCAGATTTAAGCAGTAGTAAAAGTATTTTTATGTATCAGGAAAGGCAAAATTATTCAATTCCTAAAAAGGTCTTTCTCTGAGATTTGGAATCAAGAAAAAGTGGCTCTTCAGCTTCTCAAAGTCTTAGAATATGCATATCCTCAAACATTAGAATTGTATTTTTACTTTTTTAAAGGAGAAACATCTTTTGTAATTTAAAAGGAAGAAAAAATTAAATGCTACTTTCAGTATTAAAGGATGAACATTTATCTGATTTTCAAATAAACCACCATTTGCCCTTTATAATTTATATTTACAGAAAATTTATATTTTGATTTGATAAGCAAATGTCCATTATTTTATTAATTATGGCCCTACCAATGAAAGACCATGAATTTCTATACAGAATGCAATAAGAATGTAGGTAGTAAAGTTGATTGCAAGGGCATGAAACAAATTTAGCATTGTCATATTTTCAGAAATTATTTGTATGCTAATTATATTTATATACATTTGCTTTCCTCAGTCTGCCTCAATTCTTATTTGGGTCACAAATAGTTGATTATTTATGAGCAACACACAAAACATAGAATTGTAAAAAAGCAGAAATTAACACATTTATTGTGTCCTTCTAACCAAAGTGTAACCTAAGTATTATTGCATAATATTTTGTAATAGGCACATTCAGAACTGCATTGAAGTCCTTCATATGTAGGACGTACCTTGCCTTGTTCAATTTATTAATCACTTTGAATATTTATGTTTATATTAAATTCATTTATATTTATCTTATTTCTTAATTTAATGATCACACTTTTACAAAAATACTACAAAAATACTTCCTGAAAGCAAAAGAAGTTTGGGTAGAAAGAAGATTTTACTGTACATCTTGCAATTCTTTCAGTTTCAGTATTTACTGCAGATATCTTTTGGTTTTTGAGTCGTACAAATTAATTGATAATAGAAAGTTAACTTTACAAGCAATGATCAGGAAACTCAAAAGACAATGTTCCTTTTCTTCTGCCACTCCTGGTGCTGCTTGTGTGCTCGTTTGGTGCGGACCTGGTACTTCTTTTGTGAAGCGGCAGCTGAGGAGACTCCCGCGCTCGCATTGGCCGATGAAAAGCCCAAGGAAGGAGTCAAGACTGAGAACAACGATCATATTAATTTGAAGGTGGCGGGGCAGGATGGTTCTGTGGTGCAGTTTAAGATTAAGAGGCATACACCACTTAGTAAACTAATGAAAGCCTATTATGAAGACAGGGTTTGTCAATGAGGCAGATCAGATTCCGATTTGATGGTCAGCCAATCAATGAAACAGACACACCTGCACAGTTGGAAATGGAGGATGAAGATACAATTGATGTGTTCCAGCAGCAGACAGGAGGTGTCTACTAAAAAGGGAACCTGCTACTTTACTCCAGAACTCTGTTCCTTCAGACCAAGAAGACATTCTCAATTAGAAAGCCGCAATTTGGTTCCGCCACATCCCGACTACTACAGTATAGTTTTCTCTATTCTTTCATTTCCCCTTCCCCATTCCTTTATTGTACATAAAGTAACTGTGTATGTGCACAAGCATATTGCATTTTTTTTTTAACTAAATGGCCAATGGTATGTTTTGATCGACATCAAATGGAGATGGGATGGGGGAAAATACTGCTTCTGTGAAAATCCCCCCCTCTCCATTAGTGGCATGCTCAGTCGGCTCTTATCTTTATATTCCAGTAAGTTATTTTGCTCTCACTGTTTAACAAAAAAAAAAAAAAAAAAAAAAAAAAAGAACAACATAAAAATCCTTGCATACCTTGTTCGATTGGAGAATTTTAATGTTTTTCATTTATCATTGTAAAACCAAGGACAATTTTATAACTTTTTTGTACGTCGCTGTTACATGTAGGGCAATCTGTCTTTAAGTAGGGATAAATTACTCTAAAAGAAATGAATCCTAGATAGTTTTCCCTTCAAGTCAAGCGTCTTGTTGTTTAAATAAACTTCTTGTTTAAAATGAAAAAAAAAAAAAAAAGACAATGTTCTTTTAGGTACTGTCTTTGTTAAGTTTTGTTATAAAGGCTATGCCACTTTCAAAGAGAAATGATTTGGGAGTACAACCTGTTAAGTAATTTATTAAAACTTACCTGTAAAGAGCATAGTTCATGAAGTGTTATCTGGGCTTTGGAGAAAATAGACTTTCAAAGTTTTGGTTTCCTATTTACTAAGGAAAGAGAGTATGTTATTAAAGTTTTAATTCTAAGTTATCTTACCTATATTAGGTGGATAATAATATATCTCTCATTCTAAGATTTGGGGCTATTATGATAGAAAAGTGAGATCTCCTCTGATGACTTTATGGGTAGGGTTTCAGTATCCCTAAAATATTCTCTGACCATTGTTGGCATGGTGTGTAAATTTCTGCTTTTAAGCCATCATAATTATGTTTAACATTTAAACTTTTGTAGTGAAGATTCTTCATCTTATTATTTATGAGTAATTTGATTCTGAATAAAATTAAATTCATAATTCTTATAGGAGGTAGGGCTTTTCTGGGCATAGAATTACGATGCCTTTTAAAAATGCCTGTAAAACCAGGGCACCTGGGTAGCTTAGTCAGTTTAAGCAAGCTTTTGGATCAGGTCATGATCATAGGGTTCAGAGATCAAGCCCCATGTCTGCCTACCTGCTCAGTGGGGAGTCTGCTTCTTTCTCTACTCCCTGTGCACTAGCTCTGTCTCTCTCTCAAATAAATAAATAAATACAATCTTTCAGAAAATGTGACTTTTTCATGCAAAAAAAATTAAATTATAAAAGTGCCTATAAACTATTAATATATATTTTGATTTATTGATGCAACATGGGGGCTTATGGGTAGAAGAAGAATCAATCAAACAAGATGGGATTGGGAGGGAGACAAACCATAAGTGACTCTTAATCTCACAAAACAAACTGAGGGTTGCTGGGGGGAGGGAGGTTGGGAGAAGGGGGTGGAATTATGGACATTGGGGAGGGTATGTGCTTTGGTGAGTGCTGTGAAGTGTGTAAACCTGGTGATTCACAGACCTGTACCCCTGGGGATAAAAATATATGTTTATAAAAAATAAAAGTTTTTTTAAAAAAAGGTAAAAATAAGAAAGAAAAATGAAGAAAAGATCTTAAGAGTCGAGAAAAGCAATATTTACCTCTAAAAAAACACATATATATATATATTTTGATTTTAACTACAGATCTATTATAAACCTATTTTACCTATATTCTGGTCGGAAAATATAATAGACAAGATGAAAGTTAAATTAAATTGATTGTACAGCATAGTGTATAATTTTAAAGGCTATGTAACCTCTGCTCTGGTCTAGTGAGTTCCTTCTTCTTAAGAAACCCCTCTCCTCCTTCCTAAGTATAACCTCTTCCAAAATGATCATCACGTACTTATACTTTCTATATAAAGTATTTATTAATATATATATACTTATATTTATTGTATCCATCTAAATAATTTTATTAGTATTTTATACATTCTCTTTTTAAATCTTTTTAAATATTTACAGCCTTTTACTATTTATTTTAAACATTTTTCCTCCAATGTACATTTCATTTTTTTTTTTTAAGATTTTATTTATTTATTTGACAGAGAGAGAGATCACAAGTAGGCGGAGAGGCAGGCAGAGAGAGAGAAGAGGAAGCAGGCTCTCTGCCCAGCAGAGAGCCCGATGCAGGGCTCGATCCCAGGATCCTGGGATCATGACCTGGGCCGAAGGCAGAGGCTTTAACCCACTGAGCCACCCAGGCACCCCTACATTTCATCTTTTAAGAAATTATCTCTTTTAAAAAATTTGGCTCATGTATATTAATTCTTTACTTGAATTTGAGAGTTTATTTTTTTATTATTTTGTAGACTTCTTGGGCTTTTGCTTTTCTTCTACAATATAAGTATTTAATGCTATAAATTTCCTATTAAATATTATTATATTAGGATGCTAGAAATGTTCTAGATAGTATTTTCATTATTATACAATTGAAAATATTTTCTAATTTCTTCTTTGAATAATGAGATATGTATTTATAACTTATCAGTGTATTTGAAATATCCAAATATATTATTTGGAAAATTTGGGGCTTATTATTTTATTGATTTCTAATGTAAATGCCTTTGGCCAGAGAGAACATTTATATGATTTCAGTGATTTGAAATTTGTTGAGATTTTTCTTTTTTTTTTTTTGAGATTTTTCTTGAAACTGTATAGCTCAGTATATGTTGAGTTATATAAATATTCTGTTTCAACTTCAAAAAAAGAATGTGTGCCCCACTCTTACTGAGAATAATATTCTGCATGTTTTGTTTTGTCATGTTTGTTAAGCTTGTTCAGATCATCTATATATCTGAGATATAGATAAGTAGGTAGTTAGGTACATACATATATATAGATGTAGATAGAGATATAGGTATAGATTTTTTTTTCTATTTGTTCTTTTAGTTAATAGGAGAGGTAAGTAAAGCTCCTCACTCTGTAGATTTGGAATTGTCAATTCTTTTCTTGTAATTTTCTAACTTTTTCTCGTGTGTGTGTGTGCCATTTATATGCATGTAATGAAGATAGATGATAGATAGATATAGAACACAATGACTTCAGTTAATAGTTTCCGACTTGACACGTGTTTTGTTTGGTAATAATGTAAATAAGCACACATACTTTAAATTAGTTTTTATTGACAATATATTGACTTTTACGTTGCCATGTTTTCGTTTATGTCTGTCTTAGTATATTCACAGCCTGTAAATACAATAAGACTTTTTGTTTAAACTAGGCTGATAATTTTTTTTTTAAATTTCATTTATTTATCTGTTAGAGAGAGAGAGTGAGCACAGGCAGACAGAGTGGTAGGCAGAGGCAGAGGGAGAAGAGGCTACCTGTTGAGCAAGGAGCCAGATGTGGGACTCGATTCCAGGATGGCTGGGATCATGACCTGAGCCGAAGATAGCCGCTTAACCAACTGAGCCACCCAGGTGTTCCTAGGTTGATAATTTTTTTAGCATGAACATTTAAATTTTAATATAACACTAGTAAACTCAGAGATTAAGTATACTAGGTGCATGTGTATGAAAATACAAGAACTTTAGGGGCACCTGGGTGGCTCAGTGGGTTAAGCCGCTGCCTTCGGCTCAGGTCATGATCTGACCTGAGTCCTGGGATCGAGTCCCGCATCGGGCTCTCTGCTCAGCGGAGAGCCTGCTTCCCTCTCTCTCTCTCTCTCTGCCTGCCTCTCCATCTACTTGTGATTTCTCTCTGTCAAATAAATAAATAAAATCTTTAAAAAAAAAAAAAAGAAAATACAAGAACTTTAGAGCAGTTTAAATCTCATTTTTCTCCTCCTGACTACTGATCACAAGTTATAATTACAGGTTATAAGAAGATAATATTATATAGTTATGATTATCTCATTTCATTAATTTTATAAGTCAGAATAAGCAGTGATTCTCAATCAGGGGTGATTTGCCTCCCTGAGGAGACATGCAGAAATGTCTGGAGACATTTTTTAATTTTGTTTGAACAGTGGGATGGGGGAATACTATTGATATCCAGTGAGTAGAGGCCAGGGAAACTGCCAAACATAGCCTTGTACAGGACAGCTCCCCACAAAACAGAATTATCTAACTCAAATACAAATAATTCTGAAATCGAGGTAACCTAAACTTAGGTTATATTAAGGTTAAATAAAAAGCCACACAATCAGATGTCTACTAATCACATGTCCCTAAACCAGAGTCATCTTTTCTCAGGTTCCCAGACTGAGGAAGTAGCCATAGCCATTGTCTGTAGTAATACTGATAATTGTTTCATAGAAAAAGATAGTTCTGAAGAGTCTTGCATTATGTATCAGAGATTTGGCCTGAGAAAAGCATATGTCATTTCCACTCATCACTTTACTGCCAACACTAATGAGATAGACCTATCTCATTTAAGCACATTCCTACCATATGCTGAAGATTTGAAGAGGCAGAAAATATTCAGTGTATGGCACTAATGAACTACTACAGTCAGTCCTGTGGTCACCAAATATTTGGGCCTCTCTCCCTCCTGTAGAAAAATACAATAACATTTCTTTTCAAAAGAAAAAGCTCAAAAATCCAGTTCAGTCTCAATACAATCTCAAAGTCTGGGATTTCTGCATGACTTATAGTAATTGCCACGTAAGTAATAATTCGGTCTTTTTATCTTATCTTGTTCTTCTCTGAACATTAAAAAAAATGTTTTGTTCCCAAAAATATGCTAAAAAATATTACCTACCATTGGGGAAGGAAAGAAATAAAAATTTCTATTTATAGGGGTTAGAAGAAGAGACCCACAGAAATCACTGTAGAGCAGCTATTCTAAAATCCAAAGTGCAGAATTTTTTTTTTTTTAATTTTTTTTTTTTAAATTTATTTATTTGTCAGAGAGAGAGAGAGAGCGAGAGCGAGCACAGGCAGACAGTGGAAGGCAGAGTCAGGGAGAAGCAGGCTCCCTGCGGAGCAAGGAGCCCGATGTGGGACTCGATCCCAGGACGCTGGGATCATGACCTGAGCCGAAGGCAGCTAGCTAACCAACTGAGCCACCCAGGCGTCCCCAAAGTGCAGAATTTTTAAGGGCCTCTGTCCTGGTAATAGCTAATATGCTTTGATTAGGCTCTAATTTTATTCCCTTAGATGGATCACCAGTTTATTATTCTTTGTAAACTTGGCCTTTAGAAATGTCTTCCATTCCCAATGCTCTCTTTGGCCACAAACAAGATAATTACTTGAAAATATGCCTTACCTTCTTCTAAGAGGATATCTGAGGCATTGTCCTAAGAACTTTCCTTTGTCAGTACAATTCTCTTAAGAAAATAGTGAAATTTTTATCCCTGATTCCAGAGTCATAGGTCATTTGATTCTTAAAACAAAGCTAATTTTTAATTGGTCTTTATCACTCTAAATTTTATCTTATACTAGTTGGGACTTTTTTTTTTTTTCTCCTGAGTAAACACCCAGTTTGAACTGCTTGTCAATTAGTACATGTACGTATAAATTTACAAGAAAATGTCACACTGTATTTGACAAAGCCATCAGCCATTTCTCTGTCCGTTGCCTTCTGGCTTATGTAGGTTCTAATGAGAGGACTGCTGTATTTCTTACCTTTGTTCCTCTGTTACATGTCTTAGTTCTCTGTCTGATTTCAGATTTTCTTTGCTCACTGGTTTCGGCAATCATCATTATGTGCTTTGTTGTAATTTCCATTAAAATGTGTTGCTTGTATTTGTTGGGCTTTTTTTGATTCTTGTGTATACTTTTCATGCATATGGAACGTTTTCTACCATTATTCCTTGACATCCTACTACCACCTTTTATTCTGGGGCTCCAATTATATATATTTTATACCAGGTTATCCAGCACACATGTTCATGTTTTCAGTCTTTATTCCTCTCTGTGAGACATTTTAGTTTCTATAGCTAGTTTCTTGTTGTTGTTGTTGTTCACTCGTCCTTTAAAGCCTACTTTACCCAATATAGTATTCTCAACCCTACAGGTACCATTTTTGTCTTTTCCATAATTATTATTTTTTCCTTTCATTTTGTTTATGCTTTCCTCTAACATCTTGAACACATGGTGCAAGTTCATTTTAACATTTAACATTCTTGTTTGCTAATTCCATCATCTCTGTTGTCTTGGCTTTGTTTCTATTGAATGATTTTTCTTTTCATTATGAACGGCATTGATCTGCTTCTTTCCATGTCTGATAATTTTTGATGGCTGCTGGATATTATATTATGTTAAGTTAACCTTTGGGTTTGCAAGTCTATTTTTAGCTGGTTTTATCCACTATTATACCCATCCATTGAATTTTTAATGTTGCTATTGAATTCTTATGTATAAAATATCCAATCATTCCTTTTCTAATTAACTCTTTGACTTTTTGTAATTCCAGCTCATCTTTCTTAAAACACTGTAAATATATTCACTTTATAATTTATAACTTGATATTCAACCACTGAAGAATTATGTGAGTTTTTTTCCTGTGGCCACTATTTCTGGTAGTTCTGCTCATGAAGAAAAGATTCTTTGTATAACTTACTATCTTTTGTTATGTGAGTTTCTAAAATAATATTTTTTTTTAAATTGTAGCTGTTAATTATGGTATATTATTCCAGAGAAGTTCTGAGTTTCTGCCAGTTTACCAAGGATAGTCTCTTGAGTGTAATTCACTTCTGGAATGATGACAAAGCTTTTTTTGAAACTTAAGATTCTCTGAATGGCTCAGGTAATGAAAAAGGTGGTGGCATTCCAGGGTTGGTACATTTCCAATTCTTCGATTCTCAATTTAAGGATGTAGCCCTTCTTGTAGGGAAGGGGTTTCCTTTTAGAATCCTTGTTCATCCTGAGTTATGGAATCATTAAAAGCAGAATTAAATTTCTTCTTACTGACAGCACATTCAGGGAAAAAGCATCTATTAGACTTTTTACTTCTTTGAGTTATGATTTTCCTTTAGTTTTAGCTTACAAATCCCTGCAGTTGGGCTTTTGGATAGTTTGAAGATGAGGTTTGTCAACATATACAGAGTCCTCAGATTTTATAGTATTCTTTCAAGAGAGTATGTGGTCTGAAATAATTATCCTATTTTTGGAAACAAAAAGTCTACAATTTATTTTTTTCTATTTATTATTTCTGACCTCTATATCTTTGAAATATTTTAGGATTTAGTGATTTTTTTCACTGTTCTAATATAAGTAAAGTTGAATTGATTATAATTTGACTTTAAGAATATGGTGATAAAAAGGAATCATGCCATATATAGTTTTATAAAGAAGATAAACAAATGATTAACATTTCTTTGTATAAAACATTTGACAGCCAAGAATAAGTAGGTGCTACCCTTCTAGAAAATACTATAATCTTCTTAAAAATTTTGTGTTTTGATATAGACAATTTTAGGCTGAGTTAGAGGCTGTTCCTATAGATGGGTACACCGAACTCTAGAGGTTAGGCCTAAAGTTTTCAAGAGATGGAACATTCAAGATCTCTGGAAAGAATTGCACCACATATTGCTTAATTAACCTAGCACAGGATATTTTTGTTAACAAGAATTTGACCTCAGACCACAGTGGTGGTTTAGAGACACACAGAGCCATCACGTGGACTCAATTTATACAAATTGTGAAAGCAGAGTGAGAGTCACAGAATTACATCAGGCTGAGCAGCAAAGTTTATATTTTGCAGACAATACAGATACAAAAGAGAGTATGATTCTGTCTTGATCATCTCCAAAGCCAGTCCTGTTTCTAAATTCCAATGAGCTGATAAAAAAAGAAGAAGAAGCAGAAGCAGAAGCAGAAGAAGAAGAAGAAGAAGAAGAAGAGGAAGAAAAGATTCATATAAATTTTCTAGGAAAAGTCCTTCATGAAGAGTAGGGTAGTCTTTCCTGTTCACAATACAAAATGATCTGACAAAAGTTAGTAACAACATATGCACAACAGGAGATTTATAGTGACTAATATTAATTAAACAGGATGATATAAGCAGTAAGCACCAAAGCATAAAGAGTTAAAATTTGACAGTCTCTGTTGATGCATGAAAACTCCATCAATCCTTTCATCACATCCAACAGGGAACGATTACAGTTCAAGGATCAGGATAAAGTGATTGGGCATCTTGATAAGAACACAGTTATAATCTTGACCTTTAGAATATTGCTGTAAACTTATGATTTGTATGTAACATTTGGTGAGACCAATCATGATATGGAGCAAAATATATTCATAGAAATTATGGCATTCAACAAAGATTTTTAAAAAACAGCTTTGGTCAAAGTTACATATTTATATAAAATGTTAATGTTAAAAGACAATTTCTTCCTAAAATGTAAGCTGATATCACTGAACCCAATCTAGCCAATTTAAAAAGAATGAAAAGGAAATAACATAAATGTTAAAAAAACAGGAAAAAAACCCACATAAATGTGAAGTTTTTGGATTAGTGGAAGAGGGGTCAATGTATTGCTTAATGAGCCTGATGCCTACAATAATTCCCAGATAATAAGAGAGGTGTTAGAAGCACATTAACTCTTTCAAACCACTAACCACCTAATTTGCAATTAGGGAATATTTCACAAAAGATACAACAGAAGCTGTTAAATGGTTTTTGATATTTCTTGAAATTTGTACTATAAAACTTCATGGAAAGGCTTTTGCATGGTTTATAGATAATGATTATAAGAATGCAAATGAATATAAACTTTACATAAACTTTTAATGAACACTGAGAGAGCTTCAATTTTAGTACATAAATAGGACATGTTTTCCTCAAGAGACATGAGGGACTTTTTTAGGCTTTATGATACTTCATGTTAGCGAACATTTTACTTTATGATCTTTTTTTTTTTTAAAGATTTTATTTATTTGACAGACAGAGATCACAAGTAGGCAGAGAGGCAGGCAGATAGAGAGTGAGAGAAGGAAGCAGGCTCCCTGCTGAGCGGAGAGCCCGATGTGGGACTCGATCCCAGGACCCTGAGATCATGACCTGAGCGGAAGGCAGCGGCTTAACCCACTGAGCCACCCAGGCGCCCCTTTATGATCATTTTAATTCTAAAAGTTTCAATTAATTTTTCTTCCTCCACCTCAACTACATTTCGACGCATTATTTGTATTTGATAACAAATACTTGAGCTGAACAGTGAGTTACCCAAGAGAATATTAAATATACTTCTACGATTTATTTAGGCATCAATGAGAATGCATATTTTTATAAGGACTATATAAAGAATACTCGAAAGTTAAAGGGTTCTGTGTATTCAGTGCTGTTATGCCATAATTTCTAAGGACAAAGAATAATATAACAAAGAGGGGTACCTGGCTACCCAGCTCAGTCAGGTAAGCCTCTGACTTTTGGTTTAGGTTCAGGTCATGATCTCATTGGTCTGGGTTATAAGATCAATCCCTGTACAGGGCTTCATGCTCAATGGAGAGTCTGCTTGAAGATTCTCTCCATTTGCCCCTCCCAATTGTGCTCTTGTCTCTCTCAAATAAATAAATAAATCTTTAAAAAAAATAAAAAGAATAATATAACAAACAAAAATAAGGGATTTAGTTACTCTTATTATTTTCCACAATTTTTATCATTCCTTATTATTCTAGTTGTTTGTAATTACTTTTAAGATTAAATATAAGCTAGAAACAACACAATAGTGCTTTTAGTTTTGGAACAGAAAGATGCCTATTAAAAGATGAACTTCTTTTCAACCAAAATATTTCATACAGTCTCCTTTTCTTTTCAGGTTTGAACTACCATAAGCAATATATTTTTAAATGCCTTAAAAATGCTTTATTAATATTCTATCAGCAGAGCAAAACCATTTTTATTTATTCTAATTTCTTCAATATTTATTTTGAAAATTCAAGAAAGCCTTGGAATTTATTTAAGCAGATCTGCCACCGCTTCATATTTACTGAGGCTCTAAAATATAATTTGAATTTGATGGGTTCTCCTCTATCTAAAAGAAAAATATGTTTTAGCTGCTCAAATATTTTTGAATAAAATAAACACTTTCTGGTGTGCAATGGAAATGAAAATATTAGGTAACTTCCAGTGCCTATCACTGTGCTGTGGATATCCAGGAATTTTTATGGTCACTTGATGGATATAAAAAGCATATTTGATTATAAAATGTATAGTATAGTGATTAAGAGTAAAAGTTCTAAAGTGAAAAAGATTAGAAGTTGAGCCTCTTTTTGCACTCCTTACTTGTTCTTTGACCTTACAAAAATTACATTTCTAAGTCTCTGTTGTCACTCAGAAATGCTAACAATATCTTTCTCTGAGGGTTACTCTCAAGATTAAAATAGAATTTATGTTAATAAAGTTAAAAGTTAGCATAAATTGAGTGCTAAGAAATAGTCTTTATTTTTATTACAAAATTATCTTCTTAAATCTTTGTCACTGGATACATAGTATCAATTAATATACATAGAACTATATAACTTAGAAAACAAAGTAAATATCTCCTTTAACATAACAAGTCATTGAAAAATAACTAAAAATATTAAGGTCCAATTGGACAAAATGCTGTGTCATTCTTAGATAACATTAGAGCTAATCTTCAAATATGAAGCATACTGAAATTTTTCTGTATCATTCTCAACTGTCAATTAAATTGACACTAGTTGTTATTTCTAGTGTGAAGATTAGTCTGACAATGTATTCAGTTATTTTGAGACAAAGATTTCTGACATAAATTCAAATGTGTCCATTCTTATTTTCAAACATATGCCTCTTATATACTTACTCATTTATTTGTTGTGTGTGGCATAGATACATATATATTACACATTAAACTTTCTTCCAACAGTTGAAGTTTGCATTTCTTTTTTGAGTATAGAACTTCTTTTACAATGAAGTACAATATAACAGGTAAAATTCTGGACATTGAGTTCATTTGACTTCTTGAGATTTATATTTAAGTCATTTAGTTGTTTGTATCCTGATTATAAAGTTATAACCCTTTTTAGCTAATGGCAAAGAGAATGGAACATAAAATGTTCCTTTTCTCATTCCTCGTACTTGGAATAACATATTAAATCCAGGCATTATCTGGCCTCACTGTACTATGCCCTTCTCTTCAAAACTAACCTTAATTAATGCCCTTAATTAAAACACAAATTAATATTTGAAATCATTAAAAAAGAAAGGTAGAAAGTGGGGATTGGATTTTAAAAAGTTTATTTAATCAAAGAAAAGAAAAAAGGAATGAAAGACAACCATATCAAGTCAAGGAACAGTGTTTTGTAACTATGTTGAATTTGGGACTGTTTATTGGCTGAAATTTTTCTAAACATAGTTAACCAATTAGAATAAATTCAATATTTCAATTGAAAATAATCATCTAAAGATGATCCCTCTTTTTATTTTAAGGTTGTGGTTTTTGTTTAAACAGCATATCCCCAAATATTGCATATACAGAGAAAAAAAAACATTCATTATAAATAGCTTACGATTTTTGAGAGATTGTTATATGCTTATCACTTCATTGCTATATGATTATTTCATTTAATCATTAAAATAACATATGAATGGACTAATATTACCCCACTGTTACAATTACTAATTTTAAAAATTAATCAACTTCATTTTTAGAGCACATTGAGGTTTATAGCAAAATTGAGTGGAAAGCACAGAGAGTTTCCATATACACCCAGTACATCCCCCCACACACAGTCTCCTGGAATATCAACGTCCCACATCAGACTAGTACATATGTTGTATTTAATTAACTTACATTGACACATCAGTATTACACAAAGTTCATAGTTTATGTTAGGATTTACTCTTGGTTCATTCTCTGAGTCTTGATAAATGTGTAGTGAAATTCTTCTATAATAGTAAAGGAGAATGTCACTGCCATAAAAATCCTCTATGTTCTGTTTATTTATTGCTTCCTCCCCACGAAGCTATGGCAACCACTGATCTTTCTTCATAGTTTTACCTTTTCCAGAATGTCATAAGTTTGAATCATAGAATATGGAGCCTATTTAGACTGGCTTCTTTCACTTAGTGATAGGCATTTTAGTTTTCTCCATGTCTTTCCATTTCTTTTTAAAAAATATTTTCTTTAGTTATTCATTTCTTTTTTAAAAATATTTTCTTTAGGGAAACAGAGAGAAGCAGAGGCAGAAAGAGAGGGAGAAGCAAGCTCCCTGTGGAGCAGGGAGCCGGATGCAGGACTCTGTCTCAGGACCCTGGGATCATGACCTGAGCTGAAGGCAGATGCTTAACTGACTAAGCCACCAAGATGCCCATTGTGTTTCCATTTCTTGATATCTCATTTATTTTAGGTGCTAAATAATATTTGATAGCCTTGATATGCCACAGTTTATCCATTTACCTGCTGAAGAACATCTTGATGATTGCTTCCAAATTTGGGCAATTGTAAGTAAAACTATAAATTTCCATGTTCAGAATTTTATGCAGACAGAAGTTTTCAACTCCTTTGGGAGTGTGATTATTCTGTCTTACAATAAGAACATATTTAGTTAGGTTTTTTTTTTTTAAGATTTTTATTTATTTGACAGAGAGAGATCACAAGTAGGCAGAGAGGCAAACAGAGAGAGAGAGAGGAGGAAGTAGGCTCCCTGATGAGCAGAGAGCCCCATGTGGGACTCAATCCCAGAACCCTGAGATCATGACCTGAGACGAAGGCAGAGGCTTAACCCACTGAGCCACCCAGGCACCCCAAGAACATATTTAGTTTTATAAGAAACAACCAAGTTGTTTTCCAAAATACCCATTCCATTTTGCATTCCCACCAGCAATGAATGAGAGTTTCAGTTACTCCACATCCTCACTGCATTTGGTGTTTCAGCGTTTTGTATTTTAGACATCCTAATAGATGTAATATTTCGTTATGTAATTTGCTAATGACATATGATGTTGATATTTTCGTGTTTTCTGCCATCTGTATAGCATGTTCAGAGAAGTGTTGATTCACACAACACATTTTTTAATCAGGTTGTCCACTTTCTTCTTTTTGAGTTTTAAAAGTTCTTTGTATATTTTGCATAACATTCCTTAATCAGATATATCTTTTACAAATACAATCCCCCATCCTGTGCTTTTTCTTTTTTTGAGCAGTAAACATTTATTTTTAACAGTATGGAGGCTGGGAACTCTGGGAACTAGTATGGTTGGGTTCTGAGGAGTATCTACTTCCTGGTGTATAGACTTCAGCCTTCTGCCTCTGTCCTCAAAGAGCAGAAAGAAAAAAGAGGGAGGACTGGCTCTCTGCCTCTTTTTAGAACACTAAACGCATCATGGGGTTCCACCTTCATGACTAATTACCTCCCAAAGGCCCTACCTATAAATACCATCTTGGTGCTTCCATATATGAATCTTAGAAGGGATACAAATATTCAGTTCATAGTGGAGGTCTGGCAATAGCCAAGCTAAAAACAAATAATCTGTTCTTAGATGGCCTAGTAGCATTTTTCAAACACTGATATTGTAAATGGGGCACACGGGTGCTGGAGCTCCTGGCTCCCAGAGTCTCAAACAGACTAGGTTTGGCCACCCCCCAACTGATAAAATCCAAAGGCACAGAGATAAAGGGTGGTGAAATAAGATAGTAATTTATTTCAGTGAGACCAACACCAGGAAGACAGGACTAATTTCTCAAAGACCATCTCCAAAGTGCTGAAAATATTTCTAGGTTTATATAGGAAAATAGGGGACAAAGTTGGTGAGTGTGTGTGAGTGGGAAGGGAAGGTCTGGTGGATGGTTGCCCTGGGGCAGATCATGCAGGGTCTAGCAGGTGAAGGGTAATCCCTTTTGCTTGAGCCGGTTGCTTGAGTTCCCCTTAGAGGTTACTTTGCCTACTGGGTCTTTTGCCTGAGTTAAAAGATAAGCTGAATGGAACTTAAATCAATTAGAAAGTAGACGGAAGCCAAACCGAGGATAGTTGAAGTCCTCTTTCAAAATGTATAAAACTCAAGGCGTTTCTAGCTATCCTTCAGTGTTAACTTCAGGAGAAATCCATTCTTTCCCACTTCAGGCTATGGCTGATTGCCTGTCTGTCTCCCAGCCCTAGCATGTGCACATAGTGAATGTAGAGGTAGAGGCTATCCCCATGGTCTACCATTGCTGTTAGAAGAAAGGGAGCTAAAAGGATCTCTAAAATATGCCTGCCTCACTGAGGGAAGAGAAACAGAATGCAGTTTAGCACAAAGGAATTGGTCTGCTTGATCTGCAGCTCCAGTATGGACAGGAAATTAGCCCATTTCTTAGAATCTGGAGATGTTGAATATATAGATGTATGGGCTGGAGAAAGGAATTTCAGACCTACAACGCATGTTGATGGGGTTTGGCTCCTGTGAGAATGGTGGGGTCCCTGAGGAAACTCCTCAGTTGAACTACTGAAATTGGTATATAAATGCATTGTCTATTTTATTCATGATCTGCAATCCCTCACCTTTTTCTTTGTGATTACATCACTAAATTGAGCCCTTTCATAAGTAAGCTCTAGTGTTGATGTGCCACTTTTTCCATACGCTATATATTGTGTCAGCAGGTTTGCTTTTTTTAAAAATTGAGTTCATTTTTATTATTAGGTTGGAAGAGTTCTTTACTTTTTTACTTAAAAAAATTTTTTTTAGGGCTTGAACTCAGGACCCTGAGATGGAGAACTGAGCTGAAATCAAGAGTCAGACACTTAGAATGAGCTACCCAGGCACCCCAGAAGCTTTTTTTTTTTCTTTTTTTAATTGAAGTTTAATTGAAATACAATGGTATTAAGTTTCAGGTAAAGAGCTTAGTGATTCAACAACTCTATATATTACATAGTGCTCTCTATGGTAAGTATAGTCACCATCTGTCATGATTCAACATTGTTACAGTATTTGGTCTATATTCTCTATGCTATACTTTTCATCTCCATGATATTTATTTTGTAACTGGAAGTTTGTACCTTTTAATGTACTTCTCCTATTTTGCCCACTCTCCTCACTCATCTACCTTCTGGTAATCATCAGTTTATTCTCCATATTTAAGAGTCAGTTTGGTTTTTGTTTGTTTGTTTCGTTTTTTAGATTCCACATATAAGTTAAATCATATGGTATTTGTCTTTTTCTGTCTGACTTATTTCATTCAGCTTAGTACCCTCTAGTTTCATTTATGTTGTCAAAAACGGCAAGAACTCTCTCTCTCTCTCTCTTTTTTTTTTTTTTTTGCCCGAGTAATAGTCTATTGAACATATAAACCGCATCTTCTTTAACTGTTCATCTTTTTATAGATAGATAGGTTGCTTCTTTATCTTGGTTATTGCTGCCACTAACATGAGGGTGTCCACATCTTTTCGAATTATTGTTTTCATTTTCTTTGGGTAACTATCAAGTAGTGGAATTACTGGATCATATGGTATTTCTATTTTTAAATGATTAAGAAACTTCCATATTGCTTTACATAGTGGTTGCCCCAAATTACATTCCCACCAGTGGTGCGCAAGTATTTCCTTTTTTCTACATCCTTGCCAAGACTTGTTATTCCTTATCATTTTGATACTAGGCATTCTGACTGGTGTGAGGTGGTATCTCATTCTGGTTTTGATTTGCATTTCCTGATAATTTGTTATGTTGATCATCTTTTCTTGTGTCTTTTGACCATCTTTATGTCTTTTTTTGAAAAATATCTATTTGGCTCCTCTGCCCAATTTTTCATCAGATTGTGTTTTGATGTTCAGTTATATACATTCTTTATATATTTTGTATATTAACCCTTTATCACATACATCATTGCAAGTATCTTCTCCATTCAGTAGATTGTCTTTTTATTTTGTTGATGGTTTCCTTTACTGTGCAGAAACAACCACCACAAAAACAGCAAAACAAACAAACAACAACAACAACAACAACAAAAATCTTTTTATTTTGGCATAGTCCTAATAATTTATTTTTGCTTTTGTTTTCCTTGCCTGAGGAGACATATCCATGAATCTGTTTCTAAGGCAGATATCCAAGAGATTAATGCCTATGTTTTCTTTTAGGAGTTACATGATTTCAGGTCTCACACTTAGGTCTTTAATCCATTTTGAATTTATTTACTGTATATGGTATAAGAAAGTGGTCCAGTTTCCTTCTTTTGCATGTAGCTGTGCAGTTTTTCCAACACCACTTATCAAAAAGACTCTTTGCCTCATTGTATATTTTTGCAAAGCCTGTCTTTTCCTTATTGTATATTCTTACCCCATTTGTCATAGATTAATTGACCATCTAAGTGTGGGGTTATTTCTGGGCTATTGATCTTGTTCCATTAATCTTTGTGTCTGTTTCTGTGCCAGTATCATGTTTTGATTACTTTAGTTTTATAGGAGCTCTTGAAATCTGGGATTATGATACCTCTAGCTTTGTTCTTTTTCCAGATTATTCTGACCATTTCAAGATTTTTTGTGGTTTCTTACATATTTTTGAATTATTTATTCTAGTTCTGTGAAAAATGTTATTGGTATTTTGATGATGATTGCATTGAAACTATAGATTGTTTTGGTTAGTATGTATTGCAGTCTTTTTTTACTGAAAGATGGATGTGATGTATTGGGTAGAAATAACTATGCTAAATAGGTTGTTAGTAACATCATGGTAAGATGTGGGGGATAGAGATAGGGATCTATAGTATTATGATTAGACCTCAGTCTTTTAGTGAGTTATGTCTCTACACTGTGAACTTCACTGGTGCAACTTCTCTTGCCATAGCTCTTAGGTCAAAGAGGAGGGCTGGAAGAGGCTAAACTTGTATATTTTCCTTGTCCCACATGGAAAACTGAAGAAGCTGGCATTGGGTATTTCCCTTTCCCCAGGTCCGTTGGGCTGTGATATATCCCTAGCAGGTTAGGCTCTGGTAAAATGTTTCTCTGAGGGCAGGTCTGGTTGAGAACAGAATACTCTGGTGTATTTCAAAATGGTTCATTTTTTGTCCCTTCCTAACCCAGAGCCTTAAGGAATTTTTATCTGATATTTACTGTGATGACCTAGTAGAAATCCTGGAGGTAAAACTTACAAAAGTGTAAGGGCCTTCTATGATTGGGCCCTCTTGGAGTTGTTCTCCCTTAGGTTTGTCCACACTGAATCTCCAGCAATTCGTCAATTACAGCTGCGGTGTTCCGGTCTTGTTGCTAGTTCTCACAGAGGTTTATGTGCATGGGTATCTCCTCCAGTAAATTTTGATTCTCTGTATCTGCTTATCTGTGTCTCCAATTTGGGGGCACTATTTCTTTCCTGTGACCTCACTTCTCTAATGGATCAAAGTCTGATCTAATGGATCAAAGTTGTTGCTTTTTCATTTTGTTCAGCTTTTTACTAAATGTTTGGACAAAGTGGGCTTCTAAGCTCCTTACATGCTGAATTGGGAAACAGAAGCCTCCCATTTTTTTTTTAATAGATGATATACTATAGCACTACACTGAGGCAAAGTTAACAATCAATGTTATCTATTGTGTAAGTCAAATTTGAAAAATTTGACAAATGTTAAGTAATAGATGCATAAGTAATGATTTAATCACATATATTAAAGCCTGATGAAAACATCAGGACAAATATGTTAATTCTGTGATTTGGCAGCTTATTAGGTAAAAAAAAAAAAAAAAAAAAAAAAAAAAAACCAGAAAGAATCTGTTTGAAGGCAGCTGTATCATCAGTGATATGATCTATATGGCCTATGGTCCATACAACTGCAAACACAAAGCATATTTCAAGTTGCAAAAGTGGTGCTTCTAGAACTATTTTTGCCTTTTTTTTTTTTAAAGATTTTATTTCTTTATTTTAGAGAAATAACACATAAGAGTGAGAGGAAGAGATCACAAGTTGAGGGGGAGAAGAAGAGAGAGAAGAAGGAAACTCTTCTCTGAGCAGGGAGCCCAAAGCAGGGATGGATCCCAGGACCTTGGGATCTTGAACTGAGCCAAAGTCAGATACTTAACCAACTGAGCCACCAGGAGCACCTAGAACTATTTTTTGAAAATCAGTGAACCTAAATAAATATCCCTGGGATCTTGACCTGCATGGTCAACTTAGGGGCCAGTTTAAGGGCACCTGGGCACTCAGTCCTGAAGCATCTGCCTTTGACTCAGGTCATGATCTTGGGGTACTAGGATCTAGCCCTGCTTAGGGCCCCCTGCTCATGGGGAAGCCTGCTTCTCCCTCTCCCATTCACCCTGGTTGTGTTCCCTCTCTCACTCTCACTCTGTCAAATCAATAAATGAAATCTTTTTAAAAAATAAATAAATAAAGGACACATTTTGAAGAGATAAATGGAATTCAAATCATACATTTATAAACATCTCATATTTATTATTATTTTCCTTCTTAGAAATGAAATTGATTCTAAAAATTTGAAAAGTGAGAGGTATGTAATGAAGAAATACATTTTTAAAGTCATGCCTCTTTAGAAATATGGTATAAAATCCTAGGTATCTTACTTTGCTATTAGGAAATAAATATCCATCCACAGTACTGCCCCAAAACACAGAACATGAGTTGCCACCTGTATGTATTAGTACGTAACCAAATCTCTCCTTTTTTCCCCCATCTTCCCTTCTCTAAGTTGGGGGGTCCCCCAGGAGTGTCTTTACACATGGTCAAATCCTCAGTTTCTTATATTGGTACTTAAGCCAAAGAACTCAATGCTTTTTTTGAGTCTGTAGATTTCAGATTCCACTGCCACTGGAAAAGAGCTGATCTGCCAGAAGTAGGTTGCATTGCTCATGTTGACAAAGCTAGAAGCTTGCTACTACATTCACTTCTAGAATTAGAATGCAGAATCATTCCCTGTCATGATGAAATTGAGTGGCTAAGACAAAATATTCCTTACAGGCTGCTTAGAATCGAAAATGAATCTTGTCAGTGTTGTGCTATGCCCTCCATATTATAGCATTTTAATTTTATACAAGTAGGTGTTTCCCAGAGAATACAAACCCACCACCATAAAAGATGGGTGGCCAGGGGATCTTTGATTTTCTGTTCCATGCACAGACTCAGATCTAGAATGTTTTCCTTTCTAGTAGCCATTATAGAACAGGGATCAGACTATTGCTTCTGTTTTCTAACTTCCTTAGAAAGTTTTATCTCAGAGAGCTTGTTAAATTTCCTAACTATTTTCTTCTATCTGGGTCAACTCTCAAAGTCTTAAGAACCTTGAAATTTAGGAGTAAAGTGATATATTTTTCATTATGAAGCCTCTGGACTCCTTATTAAAGGTACAGAATTGCACTTATGGTCTACCTAGCTGTACACTGCATTAATTTAGGCCTCACTAAACACAGCTCTATGCACACCCAGGTAAAACACCACACTGTTTAATGAGAACAGAAGGTATGTATTGAAGGACGACTACATACCAGGCACTGCTATGGGGAATGGGGATACAGCAGGGAAGAGACAGTCTTTGCCCTGAAGGACTCTGCACTGTTTTGTAAATAATAATATGAAATACTACTGTTTTACTTAAGGTCACTTGTTTTAAAATGATCCCTTCTGCCTTATTTTTTTTTAAGATTTTATTTATTTATTTGACAGAGAGAGATCACAAGTAGGCAGAGAGGCAGGCAGAGAGAGGAGGGAAGCAGGCTCCCTGCTGAGCAGAGACCACCCCTGCCAGGTGGGGCTTGATCCCAGGACCCTGAAATCATGACCCAAGCCGATGGCAGTGGCTTAACCCACTGAGCCACCCAGGTGCCCTGCCCTCTGCTTTAATGTGGAGAGTAGAGAAGTAAGACAAAGTAGAAGTGGGGAGACCATTTTGAGGTCTACCAAAACATAAAGGTGAAAGACTTTGGTAGTCAATACTAAGATACTAGAGGAAGTGAAAGTGGTCAGATTCATCATGGTATTAGAAACTAAAGCACATAAAACTTGGTGATAGTATGTTCTTAGAAAAATGAATAATCTTGGGATTATAATACATACAGTCTCTAAACTTTTTTAAATTTCTAGCATATTAATATCATCTCTCTCCAGTAACTGGTTTCTTAGAAAATGTGATTTTAATGAGGTGCATAATTTTTATGAAATGTCTGAACTCCCCTTTCTGTGTTGAATTGTCAATGCTGGCAAGTTTGTAGCATTCTTTGAATTTCAAGACTGACAGTGCTCAAAAATAATGATGTAGGGTTTTCATACACTCTGTCAGACAGATCTCCCACGACCATTTTGGCTATTCTTTGACTACACAGACAATGGATATATGGCAGGTAGAACTCATGAAGCTCCAATTTTTACATCAAGACAAGGGGATCTTTAACATATACTGGGAGCATGGCTTAGCCACCTCATCTCTGGCACCACATTTCTCTTCCTCTTGAACAGTCTTGCTCGATCACATAAGTTCTTCTGACATGTTCAACCTGGAAATGTGCAGAGTAACAATTCTATCCTTCTCAAATGAAATAAGAATGTAGACTCATATTTCTGAATTTCTGTGGCTTCTAATCTTTGAATGTGTTCTAGTGTTCATTAAACTGTTCTTAACGAGTGTTAATGTACTTTTCCATTTGCATATTGATCCAGTGGCACTTTTTTCTCTATTAAATGATTAAATAGGTCAATTGCACCTATTCTTTCATCAGCTTGCTTTTATAAACTTGCTTCTGTCATTTTTTGTTACCATTCTTATTTTTCAAACCTCTTTCCATTCTTGTTCTGTTCTCTGGAATGCATTCTAATATTTTAAAATACCTATTTCCAGGCTTAAATAAATAGCTCCACACAAAATCCAATGCCAATAATTCAGAATAATTTCCTTTCATCTGGGTGTGATTTATATTTCAAGTATTTTCTTGTACTGATACAAATAACAAAAAGGACCTGTTAAATTGTTAAACCCATAAAAACTTATGCAGATTATCAAACTACCAGTCGATCCAGTTACAGAATCTTACTTCATAGGATGATAGTTAACACACAAGTGTTGTGGGCTTTCATCAAATGCTATGGATTGAACCCTTGGTTACACCACTTTGGTAAATTTGTAGCTCTCATCTATACTAACAATATTTCAATGAACCAAACTTCACATGAAAACATGGTTTATATATTTTTCATATGTTTAATTGATCTATAAACAAAATCATGAATATTATCATTAATTTGTAAATTTCTAGGCAAGGAAGAGTTGACATTACCTGCGTTATCATCACTTTCTTTTGGTTCCCCTTGCCACTGTCATAATTTAAGTCTTGATAAAGTCATGCAGCAGTAGTTTTCTAAGTGATTTTCCCCAATCAGCCTTGATATTCTTCAATACTATAGATTTATGTCAAGTTGAGCTCCTAAACACTAGAGGTATTATTTATTCCTATTGTCATTTTGAATTTTGAAAAATAAGTATTAAGTCAGAAAGATCTGGGTTCAAATGCCAGTTGAATCTTTATTGAGCTGAAATTATCTTCTCTATGAAATGATGAAATTACTACTTAAAATAAAAAGTTGCTTTGGAAATTACATGAAGATACACATATTATCTGTGTATTTCTCTCTCTCTCCTCCTCTTCCTCTCGCCTTCCATCCGTCTGTCCATCATCCATCTAGTCATGTAGTAGATATTTCCTTGTTCTTGTTTAAGTTTCTTAAAAGTTATCATTTTCCTTAATAAATTCCATCAATACTTAGTCTGGCATGTAAGGCATGTTCCCATATGGCTATAAATTAACATATCTTACCTATTACCAGCATATCTTTCTGGCCTTATCTACTATTTTTGTTTCATCTAAATTGGACTTCTTATTTATCCCTTGTTTCTTTCAGCATTCCTTCCCATTATTTTTCCTGCAAATAATGCCTTTCTCTATTCTTCTGCCATCAGTATTCTGTACATGTTTCCTAAAGTTCTTTGTGAAATCCTTATTATAAACTTCAGATCACTTTTTAACATTTTGCTGTTCTTATTTTCAAACCATTTTTCTTTGATCTCCTCACTCAGTGATTTTTTTCTTTTTTTAATTAATTAATTTTTAAATTTAAATTTCATTAGCCAACACATAGTACATCATTAGTTTCAAATGTAATGTTCAATGATTCATTGTGATTCCATTATAAATTCCTCATTTGAAAGGTAAAAATAGGAAGAACACAAGTTTGGCAATGGGACTTTAATTCAGAATCAGTTTTGATATTTTAAACTGAAGAATCCTTACCTTAGTCTCTGTTTCTTTACATATAAATATAAAACAGTGATAACATTATCAACTATTTCACTTATTTTTCATGACTGACTACCTGGATAACTTCATGTAAACATGATATGTAATCTGTAAATCACTAGATGAATATAAGAAACTGTGCACTTTTGTTGTCTCTCTGTTTTTTGAAAAATAATAATTGAATGTATTAAGTATTGTACATGTACACAAGAACATACACATCTTGTGAAAATTATAAGCTCTTTCTCATCAAGGACACTGTTATGAATGTCCTTGTATCTCTTATAGTGTTACACAGAGGATTTATGGAATGCTTAATGCTTCAAAAGTTACTCTTTTAAATTAAATAAAATAAACCCATTTATAGTTGTACCAAAAATAATAAAATGTCAAGGAATAAACTTAACCAAGATTGAAAGATACTTACTCTGAAAACTATAAAACATTAATGAAAGAAACTGAAGAAGATACAAACAAATGGAGAGATATTTCATACTCATGGATTTGAAGAACAAATAATGTTAAAATGCCCATCCTATCCAAAGCAATCTATAGATTTAATGCAATCCCTTTCAAAATATGAACAACGCTTTTCACAGAACTAGAACAAGCAGTCTTAAAATTTATATGGAACCATCAAAGACCCTGAATAACCATAGCAACCATAAGGAAGACAAGCAAAGCTGGAGGCATCACAGTTCCAGACTTCAAGATACATTAAAAAGTTGTAGTGATCAAAAAAGTATGGTACTGGCAAAAAAAGTACTTAGACCAATGGAACAGAATCAAAGCTCCAATATAAACCCATGATTATATGGTCAATTTATCTTTGACAAAGGTATCAAGAATATGCAATGGGAGAAAGATAGTATTTTCAACAAATGGCATTGGGATAACTGGACAGCTACATGTGAAAGAATGAACCTGGACCACTTTCTTACACCATAAACAAAAATAAACTCAAAATGTAATAAATACCTAAATATGAGACCTGAAACCATAAAAGTCCTAGAAGACAGTATTGGCAGTAATTTCTCTGATACTGGCCACAGCAACATTTTTCTAGGTACGGCTCCTGAGCCGAGGGAAACAAAAGCAAAAATAAACTATTGGGATGAAATCAAAATAAAAAAACTTCTGCATAGCAAAGGAAACATTTAAAAAACTGAAAGACAATCTGCATAATGGGAGAAGACATTTGCAAAAGACATATCCAATAAAGGGCTAGTTTCTAAAATATATAAATAATTTATATAAATTAAAATGGCCAGAAGACATGAACAGATATTTCTCCAAAGAAAACATGCAGATGGCCAACAGACACATGAAAAGATGGTTAACCTCACTAATCATCAGGTACCTGCAAATAAAAACCAAAATAATCTATCATTTAACATCTGTCAGGATGGGTAAAATAAGAAAGACAAGAAATAGTAAGTGTTGGTGATGATGTGAAGAAAAAGGAGCCCTCGTGCACTGTTGGTGGGAAAACAAATGCAGCTACTGTAGAAAACAGAATGGAGGTCCTTCAGAAGATTAAAAATAGAATTACTATATGATCCAGTAATTCCACTACTGGGTATTTACCCGAAGAATGTGAAAATACAAATTCGAAAGATATATACACCCTTATGTTTATTGCAGCATTATTTACAATAGCCAACATATAGAAGCAGTCCAGATGTTAACTGATAAATAAATGGATAAAGAAGTGGTATATATACACAATGGAATATGTGTGTGTGTGTGTGTGTGTGTGTGCGCGCGTGTTTGTGTGTATACACACACAATGGAATAGTCATAAAAAAAGAATGAAATCTTGCCGTTTGCAGCAATATGGATGGATCCAGGGAGAATAATGCTAAATGAATAAGTCAATCAGAGAGAGAC
This sequence comes from Mustela nivalis, assembly GCF_964662115.1. Taxonomy (NCBI): domain Eukaryota; kingdom Metazoa; phylum Chordata; class Mammalia; order Carnivora; family Mustelidae; genus Mustela; species Mustela nivalis. Next base: position 156,244,949 of record NC_139023.1, on the reverse strand, counting down.
AAACATCATATTATTTCACGCATATGTGGAATTTAAGAAACAAAAGAACAAAGAAGGGACAATCCAAAAATCAGACTCTTAACCATACAGAACGAACTGATGATTACCAGAAGGGAGGTGGGCTGGGGAATGGGTGAAATAGGTGAAGGGGATTAAGAGTATACTTATCATGAAGGGCACAGAGTCATGTATAAAATTGTAGAATCACTACATTGTACACCTGAAACTAATATAACAATGCAGGCTAACTATACTGGAATTTAGATTTTTAAAAAAGTTATTCACTTATCATTTTATTAATTCAACTTAAATGGCCACATGCAGTAAATATACTACTGGTTCATCAAGTTTAAAAGTTTTAATTCTTAATTTTCAGGAGAGCAGATTTTCTAGTTATGTAAAACTACTTTTGCACTGAAGATTAGGAGTGTGGGAAAACAAGACCTTGGTGGATAGAAGAAACAGTAAGCACGGGAACAGGCATATATGGCAAAAGCTGTATACATGTGGCAAAAGCCAACCATTCCTCCATCATTCCATACTGAAAACAGTACATGCGGAAAACAGCAATGATGGTGGATAAGGTAGTTAGGCCTAGGGAGGTAGGCTCTCCCCTCTCCTGTAGCCCCCTAGCTAATGTCTCTCTAGGACCCATGCAGTCATGTACACAGTTCCTTACTGTCCTTCTCATGATTGCTTTCTTGAGTTGTTTTTTCTTGCTTCTGAAATTTTACATTCTACAATCAAACTAGCCTCCAGGCTTCACGTCCCTGCCTGCACTTCTTGGCGGTGTCTGAGGGAGCAGCTCATTCTGGCCTCTATTTGTTCAAGTTGTTGGACTCAGATTTATCATTCCATCTCTCAGTGAATATGCTAAATGACATAGAAAAAACAATCTTTTAGGAAAAAACTTTGCCAAATTCAATATTTTCATGCAGACTGAAAAGATTAAATACATAAAAGTTGAAAGTCATGGAAAAGTATTTTTTATCAACATCTCTACTATTTATGAAAAAAATCATGAGACAGTGTTGAAAAATGAGAAAAATCACATTCGAATTAGAAATCTGTTTTATTATTAACTATAATAATTTTTTCAGAAAAAATATTTTTAAATGAAGGTGAGAACCCTTTTCTTAAAACTTAATTGAATCCAATTCAAGAATTATTTATTTATTTATTTATTTTTTTAAGATTTTATTTATTTGTTTGACAGAGAGAGATCACAAACAGGCAAAGAGGCAGGCAGAGAGAGAGAGAAGGAAGCAGGCTCGAGGCTGAGCAGAGAGCCCGATGTGGGGCTCGATCCCAGGACCCTGGGATCACGACCTGAGCCGAAGGCAGCGGCTTAATCCACTGAGCCACCCAGGTGCCCCTAATTCAAGAATTTTTAAATATAATTCCCTCTTAAAAAAGAAAAATCTCATGACCCTGACCAATACCAAGAGTTGAACACTGGGCCAATTAAAACTCCCAGGCTCCCCCAATTCTAATCTGTTTATATGTGTTCATTTGCATATATGTCTGCACTCATAATTTAATAACATTTATTTTTGTGGAGAGTGTATGGAATTGGTATAATTTCCTTAGACTCACAGTCCATACATCATATTCTAGTCACAAACTCTTATGTGTCATGTCCACTTTGACAAAAGGGAAAGATTATATAAAGATGGTTATAAATAATACAATTAATTTTTAAAATCCCTTTCTCTTTTTCATCACATCCCTCATGTTCCAAACTCATATAGTGCAATGGACTTTGTGAACCTGACTTTTCCCCCCAGCCTTTTAATTACTCTATTTTTCATGCGAATCAAGGAGAATGTAAGCAACATACCTTTGTGTATCCCAGGAAGAGATGAATCTGTTTAGCTTGGTATTATGTTTGTTTTAATAGCCTGTAAACTCAGATATAAACCCATATGTAAACTAAATTTCAGCAGGAGCAATGGAGAAGATGTGTTCTCTATGACATTTCTATGGCGATTCCCAGCCCTTTCTTCTAAACAACAGTTGGAATCACCTGTTTGACAGGAGGTAAAATCTTGCTAAATTAAGGACAAGTAGGTGATAAAAGGATATATGTCTTTTACATTAAAAAAATTATTTTAAACTTTAAAAATAGTACAATCTCTGTCCTTCAATCATACATTTTCTCCAGGCTTAATACTTCATGGCATGTCTCAGAATGAATTGAGCACTTCATAGTGACTCAAAATGTTGATCATAGCAAAGCATTACATTTTTGACTAAATACCTAGTTATGTTCAGTTTAAGGAATGAGGTTTACTTCAAAGAGTACGAAATATATGAAAGATATTGTAGCATAGATTTTTTTTTCTCTTTTTTTTTTTTAATATAATTTTTTATTTTTTATAAACATATATTTTTATCCCCAGGGGTACAGGTCTGTGAATCACCAGGTTTACACACTTCACAGCACTCACCAAAACACATACCCTCCCCAATGTCCATAATCCCACTCCCTTCTCCCAAACACCCTCCCCCCAGCAACCCTCAGTTTGTTTTGTGAGATTAAGAGTCACTTATGGTTTGTCCCCTCCCAATCCCATCTTCTTTCATTTATTCTTCTCGTACCCACTTAAGCCCCCATGTTGCATCACCACTTCCTCATATCAGGGAGATCATATGATAGTTGTCTTTCTCCGCTTGACTTATTTCGCTAAGCATGATACGCTCTAGTTCCATCCATGTTGTCGCAAATGGCAAGATTTCATTTCTTTTGATGGCTGCATAGTATTCCATTGTGTATATATACCACATCTTCTTGATCCATTCATCTGTTGATGGACATCTAGGTTCTTTCCATAGTTTGGCTATTGTGGACATTGCTGCTATAAACATTCGGGTGCACGTGCCCCTTTGGATCACTACGTTTGTATCTTTAGGGTAAATACCCAATAGTGCAATTGCTGGGTCATAGGGAAGTTCTATTTTCAACATTTTGAGGAACCTCCATGCTGTTTTCCAGAGAGGTTGCACCAGCTTGCATTCCCACCAACAGTGTAGGAGGGTTCCCCTTTCTCCGCATCTTCGCCAGCATCTGTCATTTCCTGACTTGTTGATTTTAGCCATTCTGACTGGTGTGAGGTGATATCTCATTGTGGTTTTGATTTGTATTTCCCTGATGCCGAGTGATATGGAGCACTTTTTCATGTGTCTGTTGGCCATCTGGATGTCTTCTTTGCAGAAATGTCTGTTCATGTCCTCTGCCCATTTCTTGATTGGATTATTTGTTCTTTGGGTGTTGAGTTTGCTAAGTTCTTTATAGATTCTGGACACTAGTCCTTTATCTGATATGTCGTTTGCAAATATCTTCTCCCATTCTGTCAGTTGTCTTTTGATTTTGTTAACTGTTTCCTTTGCTGTGCAAAAGCTTTTGATCTTGATGAAATCCCAATAGTTTATTTTTGCCCTTGCTTCCCTTGCCTTTGGCGTTGTTCCTAGGAAGATGTTGCTGCGGCTGAGGTCGAAGAGGTTGCTGCCTGTGTTCTCCTCAAGGATTTTGATGGATTCCTTTCTCACATTGAGGTCCTTCATCCATTTTGAGTCTATTTTTGTGTGTGGTGTAAGGAAATGGTCCAATTTCATTTTTCTGCATGTGGCTGTCCAATTTTCCCAGCACCATTTATTGAAGAGGCTGTCTTTTTTCCATTGGACATTTTTTCCTGCTTTGTCGAAGATGAGTTGACCATAGATTTGAGGGTCTATTTCCGGGCTCTCTATTCTGTTCCATTGATCTATGGGTCTGTTTTTGTGCCAGTACCATGCTGTCTTGATGATGACAGCTTTGTAATAGAGCTTGAAGTCCGGGATTGTGATGCCACCAACGTTGGCTTTCTTTTTCAATATCCCTTTAGCTATTCGAGGTCTTTTCTGGTTCCATATAAATTTTAGAATTATTTGTTCCATTTCTTTGAAAAAGATGGATGGTACTTTGATAGGAATTGCATTAAATGTGTAGATTGCTTTAGGTAACATAGACATTTTCACAATATTTATTCTTCCAATCCAGGAGCATGGAACATTTTTCCATTTCTTTGTGTCTTCCTCAATTTCTTTCATGAGTACTTTATAGTTTTCTGAGTATAGATTCTGTGTCTCTTTGGTTAAGTTTATTCCTAGGTATCTTATGGTTTTGGGTGCAATTGTAAATGGGATTGACTCCTTAATTTCCCTTTCTTCTGTCTTGCTGTTGGTGTAGAGAAATGCAACTGATTTCTGTGCATTGATTTTATATCCTGACACTTTACTGAATTCCTGTATAAGTTCTAGCAGTTTTGGAGTGGAGTCTTTTGGGTTTTCCAGATATAGTATCATATCATCTGCGAAGAGTGATAATTTGACTTCTTTGCCAATTTGGATGCCTTTAATTTCCTTTTGTTGTCTGATTGCTGAGGCTAGGACCTCTAGTACTATGTTGAATAGCAGTGGTGATAATGGACATCCCTGCCGTGTTCCTGACCTTAGTGGAAAAGCTTTCAGTTTATCTCCATTGAGAATGATATTTGCAGTGGGTTTTTCATAGATGGCTTTGATGATATTGAGGTATATGCCCTCTATCCCTACACTTTGAAGAGTTTTGATCAGGAAGGGATGCTGTACTTTGTCAAATGCTTTTTCAGCATCTATTGAGAGTATCATATGGTTCTTGTTCTTACTTTTATTGATGTGTTGTATCACATTGACTGATTTGCGGATGTTGAACCAACCTTGCAGCCCTGGAATAAATCCCACTTGGTCGTGGTGAATAATCTTTTTAATGTACTGTTGAATCCTATTTGCTAGTATTTTGTTGAGTATTTTTGCATCTGTGTTCATCAAGGATATCGGTCTATAGCTCTCTTTTTTGGTGGGATCCTTGCCTGGTTTTGGGATCAAGGTGATGCTGGCCTCATAAAATGAGTTTGGAAGTTTTCCTTCCATTTCTATTTTTTGGAACAGTTTCAGGAGAATAGGAATTAGTTCTTCTTTAAATGTTTGGTAGAATTCCCCCGGGAAGCCGTCTGGCCCTGGGCTTTTGTTTGTTTGGAGATTTTTAATGACTGTTTCAATCTCCTTACTGGTTATGGGTCTGTTCAGGCTTTCTATTTCTTCCTGGTTCAGTTGTGGTAGTTTATATGTTTCTAGGAATGCATCCATTTCTTCCAGATTGTCAAATTTATTGCTGTAGAGTTGCTCATAGTATGTTCTGATAATTGTTTGTATTTCTTTGGTGTTAGTTGTGATCTCTCCTCTTTCATTCATGATTTTATTTATTTGGGTCCTTTCTCTTTTCTTTTTGATAAGTCGGGCCAGGGGTTTATCAATTTTATTAATTCTTTCAAAGAACCAGCTCCTACTTTCGTTGATTTGTTCTATTGTTTTTTTGGTTTCTATTTCATTGATTTCTGCTCTGATCTTTATGATTTCTCTTCTCCTGCTAGGCTTAAGGTTTCTTTCTTGTTCTTTCTCCAGCTCCTTTAGGTGTAGGGTTAGATTGTGTACCTGAGACCTTTCTTGTTTCTTGAGAAAGGCTTGTACCGCTATATATTTTCCTCTCAGGACTGCCTTTGTTGTGTCCCACAGATTTTGAACCGTTGTATTTTCATTATCATTTGTTTCCATGATTTTTTTCAATTCTTCTTTAATTTCCCGGTTGACCCATTCATTCTTTAGAAGGATGCTGTTTAGTCTCCATGTATTTGGGTTCTTTTCAAACTTCCTTTTGTGGTTGAGTTCTAGCTTTAGAGCATTGTGGTCTGAAAATATGCAGGGAATGATCCCAATCTTTTGATACCAGTTGAGTCCTGATTTAGGACCGAGGATGTGATCTATTCTGGAGAATGTTCCATGTGCACTAGAGAAGAATGTGTATTCTGTTGCTTTGGGATGAAATGTTCTGAATATATCTGTGATGTCCATCTGGTTCAGTGTGTCGTTTAAGGCCTTTATTTCCTTGCTGATCTTTTGCTTGGATGATCTGTCCATTTCAGTGAGGGGAGTGTTAAAGTCCCCTACTATTATTGTATTATTGTTGATGTGTTTCTTTGATTTTGTTATTAATTGGTTTATATAGTTGGCTGCTCCCACATTGGGGGCATAGATATTTAAAATTGTTAAATCTTCTTGTTGGACAGACCCTTTGAGTATGATATAGTGTCCTTCCTCATCTCTTATTATAGTTTTTGGCTTAAAACCTAATTGATCTGATATAAGGATTGCCACTCCTGCTTTCTTCTGATGTCCATTAGCATGGTAAATTCTTTTCCACCCCCTCACTTTAAATCTGGAGGTGTCTTCGGGCTTAAAATGTGTTTCTTGGAGGCAACATATAGATGGGTTTTGTTTTTTTATCCATTTTGATACCCTGTGTCTTTTGACAGGGGCATTTAGCCCATTAACATTCAGGGTAACTATTGAGAGATATGAATTTAGGGCCATTGTATTGCCTGTAAGGTGGCTGTTACTGTATATGGTCTCTGTTCCTTTCTGATCTACCACTTGTAGGATCTCTCTTTGTTTAGAGGACCCCTTTCAAGATTTCCTGTAGAGCTGGTTTGGTGTTTGCAAATTCTTTCAGTTGTTGTTTGTCCTGGAAGCTTTTAATCTCTCCTTCTATTTTCAATGATAGCCTAGCTGGATATAGTATTCTGGGCTGCATGTTTTTCTCATTTCGTGCTCTGAAAATATCATGCCAGCTCTTTCTGGCCTGCCAGGTCTCTGTGGATAAGTCAGCTGCCAATCTAATATTTTTACCATTGTATGTTATAGACTTCTTTTCCCGGGCTGCTTTCAGGATTTTCTCTTTGTCACTGAGACTTGTAAATTTTACTATTAGGTGATGGGGTGTGGGCCTATTCTTATTGATTTTGAGGGGCGTTCTCTGAACCTCCTGAATTTTGATGCTTGTTCCCTTTGCCATATTGGGGAAATTCTCCCCAATAATTCTCTCTAGTATACCTTCTGCTCCCCTCTCTCTTTCTTCTTCTTCTGGAATCCCAATTATTCTAATGTTGTTTCGTCTTATGGTGTCACTTATCTCTCGAATTCTCCCCTCGTGGTCCAGTAGCTGTTTGTCCCTCTTTTGCTCAGCTTCTTTATTCTCTGTCATTTGGTCTTCTATATCACTAATTCTTTCTTCTGCCTCATTTATCCTAGCAGTGAGAGCCTCCATTTTTGATTGCACCTAATTAATAGCTTTTTTGATTTCAACTTGGTTAGATTTTAGTTCTTTTGTTTCTCCAGAAAGGGCTTTTATATCTCTCGAGAGGGTTTCTCTAATATCTTCCATGCCTTTTTCGAGCCCGGCTAGAACCTTGAGAATTGTCATTCTGAACTCTAGGTCTGACATATTACCAATGTCTGTATTGATTAGGTCCCTAGCCTTCGGCACTGCCTCTTGTTCTTTTTTTTGTGTTGAATTTTTCCGTCTTGTCATTTTGTCCAGATAAGAGTATGTGAAGGGGCAAGTAAAATACTAAAAGGGTGGCAACAACCCCAGGAAAATATGCTTTAACCAAATTAGAAGAGATCCAAAATCGTGAGGGGGGAAAAAGGGGATAAAAAGTGGTTCAAAAAGGAAACAATAAAAAAAAAGAAAAAAGAGAAAAAAAAAGAATTTTTTAAAAAAAGAAAACACCTAAGAAAAATATAAAAAAGAAAAAAAATATATGTATTAGATAAACTAGTAAAAAATTGTTAAAAAAGAAAAAGGTAACAGTTAAAAAAAAAATTTTACCCGAAGGCAAAAAAAAAAAAAAAAAAAAAGAAAATGAAAAAGAAAAAAATTAAATTAAATTAACCGCAAGACTAAAAAAAATCACAGGGAAAAAGCCATGAGTCCGTGCTTTGCTTTGTCCTCCTCTAGAATTCTGCTGCTCTCCTTGGTATTGAAACCGCACTCTTCGGTAGGTGAACTTGGTCTCGGCTGTATTTCTTGTTGATCTTCTGGGGGAGGGGCCTGTTGTAGTGATTCTCAAGTGTCTTCGCCCCAGGCGGAATTGCACCGCTTTTACTCAGGGCCGGGGTGAGTAATCCGCTCGGGTTTGCTTTCAGGAGCTTTTGTTCCCTGAGCGCTTTCCGTAGAGTTCCGGAGGACGGGAATACAAATGGCGGCCTCCTGGTCTCCGGCCCGGAGGAGCCGAGAGCCCAGGGCCGCACTCCTCAGTGCACGCCTAGAGAACCGCGCTCAGTTACTCCCGTCTGCCTGACCTCCGGCCGCGCTCCGAGCTCACCGAGCCTGCGACCAGTTCAAGGTCACCCCGAGCTGCGAGCTTACTGTCGGCTCTGTCTCTAGCCGGCTTTCCCGTTCCAATACCCGCAAGCTCTGCGACACTCAGACACCCCCGATCCTTCTGTGACCCTGCGGGACCTGAGGCCACGCTGACCCCGTGTGGGTTTTGCCCCGGGTAGCCTCTGGAGCGATGTCCCTCAGCGGAACAGACTTTTAAAAGTCCTGATTTTGTGCGCGGTTGCTCCGCCGCTTGCCGGGAGCCGGCCCCTCCCCCCAGGGTCTATCTTCCCGTCGCTTTGGATTCACTTCTCCGCCGGTCCTACCTTTCAGAAAGTGGTTGTTTTTCTGTTTCCAGAATTGCTGTTCTTCTTCTCTTTGATCTGCTGATGGATTTGCAGGTGTTTGCAATCTTTAGATAAGCTATCTAGCTGATCTCCGGCTAGCTGAAGTAGTCTCGGCCTGCTACTTCTCCGCCATCTTGACTCCTCCTGTAGCATAGATTTTTGATTTAGTTGTCACATATGAATAAGTGGAGGGCTGCCACCTCCATCAGTACCACTGAGGGACCCTTTTATTCTTACTGTTCCAGGGGAACTGCAAGACTGAGGAGGCTGGGAGATTGGGAAGTTGGAAGGAGGAGAGCTCATATCTACTGTAGCCATTTATCAATTTTCATAACCACATAGTGATTCATATTAGCTTCTAGCTAGTAAAAGACTCTTGTTTAAGACTTTTCTAAGCCCTATAATGATATTTTATGATATATCTTGTTCCCACAGTTCATCAAAAACCCAGACATGAGTAGGGGTTTCATCTTCCATATGCTATCTACTGCCTTGAGTTTTGTTATATTTTTTTTCTTAATTTTTTTATCTTATTTTTTGCCAAGTAAATTTGTGATTAAATGTATTTTTAAAGAATTTGGATAGGATATAGTTATTCCTGGTAAAGATCTACTCAGAGTTGTCCTTGAATATGTCACTGAATTAACTATGGAGAGGAACAATTTCTTAAAGAGCTAACTGAAGAATGTACTTATAGTGTGTCATCGACCGTAAAATTTACTCATATTCATATATATATATATATATATATATATATATTTATATATAGTATATAATAGCATGTGCATAGGAAGTTTGAGTCTTTTTAAAATATGATGACTAATTTGCAGTATTAAATGATCATATCTCTGATGGGACTTTCTTTCCACTTTATCAAAATAGCATTTTTATTTAATACATGTCTTAGAAGAAAAGGAATGATTTACACATGTGAATATGAGTTTACTGCCCATAAATAGTTCCATACTTAAGAAAACCTCACTTTTATACTTAAAGGTAGAAATTGGATTATATCACCACAAAAAAGGAAATTAGATCATATCAGCCACATTACAATGAACCCCATCTTTGGCTGTCTTTGGTAATATATCAGGATAGGTTAACTGAAATTTTTTTTTTAAAGATTTTATTTATTTATGTGACAGACAGAGATCACAGGTAGGCTGAGAGGCAGGCAGAGAGAGAGGAGGGAAGCTCCTGAGCAGAGAGCCTGATGCGGGCCTCGATCCCAGGACCCTGGGATCACGACCAGAGCCGAAGGCAGAGGCTTTAACCCACTGAGCCATCCAGGCGTCCCAATTGAAATATTTTTAATTTGGAAAAATATAAAAGTATTATTTCACAGCCTGCTTTACATTAATCTCCTCAGTAACACATTATTGATAATTATATTAATTAACCCATGTTGATAAATTTTGCAGTCTTTTGTTTTATAACAAAATTCAACCTATTAATAATGTAAAGGGTTAAACTTTATGTGAGCTTTGGTAGTATGATAACTGCTATACCAAACACAGCCATGTCACACAGTGTTTTACTTGGCTTCTACCTCTGCTTCTTCTGTGTTCAAGAAATTTTAGCATTATGTATAAAGAGAACTGAGAGTTAACCACAGGGTAGCGGTCTCTGTATGTGGAGTCCACTTGCCTGGGCTCCATCCTACCTCTCCCGCTTACCAATTCTTTGTCTTTCAGCAAACCATAAGCGTGTTTACATCGGTAAAATAGAAGTAATCATGGTGCTTGTAGGATATTTGTGAAGACTTTCTGTGATAATTACACAAGGATTATAGCAGAATGTCTGCAGCATATGATGTGTTTAAATTACTATTAATTACTTTTTTCAGTATTATTATATAAGTTTTCTATGTGTTGTTTTATCATCTTCCAGCAGATCCTGAAATGAGAAAGATGTCATAGAACAGATGCAAGTCCTGAGGCGCCTTGGGTGGCTCCATCCGTTAAGCATCTGCCTTCAACTCAGGTTGTGATTCCAGGGTCGTGGGTTTGAGCCCTGAGTAAAGTCAGGCTCCCTGCTCAGTAGGGAATATGTTTCTCCCTCTCCTTCTGCCTTGTCCCCACCCCCCAGCTCATGTTCCCTCTCTCAAATGAATAAACAAAATCTTAAAAAAAATTAAGAACAAGTCTTTAGGACAATTGCTGGGTAAGATTTGCCAAGTTCTTCTTTATTCAGTATATTATATCATATTTTAAAATAGGATATATTATAAGACTACATTTTCTACGAGCTGCATAGAACATTTCCATCCTCATTTGCATTATCATTTGTCTAACAGACTAATATATAATCAAGATGTTCCTCTGAGTGGGGCTACTTTCTTCATTTTTATTTCCTGAATTAGTTTGTGGCTAAGATTAATGCTGTTAGAAAAAGACTGTTTCAAAGAAAAAAAAAAAGACTTTCTTGTTACTTAAAGCTTGTATCTCATAGAATGCAGAGACCTAGGGATCATGCATAAATTTTAACAGAGTGCCGTATAAGGACTTATCTCTCATGGTAATCAGAATTTCATAAAAATTAGAAGCATTTAGAGCAATCCAGTTGCATTACTCAGCTCTTTCTTTTCTTTTTTTTTCTTTTTTTAAGGTTTTACTTATTTATTTATTTGTCAAAGAGACAGCTAGCACAAGTAGGCAAAGCAGCAGGCAGAGGAAGAGAAAGAAGCAGGAGCCCCACTGAGCAGAGAGCCCTATGTGGGGATTGATCCCAGGACCCTGGGATCAACTTTCTTTCTTAAGCAATTATCAGTACCACAAAGTTAAGTCAGTGGTATTTTTTTCCTAGACTCCACAACTACTGAAATAATATCTCCTTACATTTCTGCTCTTACTGACACTTCACAAATTAGCCCTCTATTCTTCCTATTAATTTAGTATATTAGAAAGTATTGATAGCTATGCAAAAAAGTCTTAAGATTCATTCTTAGTATTTTCATTTTCTTGGAATTTCTGGAATCATAAAGTGTAGTGCTTTAGGGTGGCACTATCGAGGAATCTTACTCCCAGTGAAGAACTGCTGTTGAAGTCTTGCTTATATAACCCATCTGTTGCAGCCCCAGAATAAACTTTCGTCAAACTTCTCTCACTTTTGGAAAATTAGGTGATAGAAAATGAAAAAGAAATGTCAGAATTACTGAACTGTTAAGAGTTTGATAGTTGTAAATGGTACTGATATTGGCTGACAATTCCAACAGTAAAATGGTAGGTTAAGAACTGATTTGGATCTCTTACATATTACAAAACTGATTTAAAACTAGGCCTGACTTGAGGTCATCATCTTCCAAGGGCTCTGACTGATTGTCAAGCATAATTAATAGACTGACACTTTATTGCATCCCTTCCTGTAATGTATTACACATTCAAATAATTTATTAATTTTTCATTGTTAAACAATGAATACAATGTGATTCTGCTCTTTCATGGTAGTTCACAGGCAATATTGTATAGGAAAATGACTGTACTCAAATCCTACATAGATTTATATCCTTGGGTATAAAAATCATTTTCCTATTCTGGACCTTAAGCATAGTGGTTACTCTACACTCTAATATTCATTAATTCACAAACGCAAGGACACACTAAATTCACAAACACAAGGACACACTAAAAAGGTCCAGAATTGCCATGCAACACTATAAATAGCATATTAGCAAGCTAAATATTTTTAAAATGAATGAAGTTCCCTTTCTTCCTCTGAAATCTCTATTATTAAATAGCTTGCCTTTAGTTAGCTAATTTTATCTTAATTTATAAAGTAATTTAGTGATTTCACAAGACCTAGAATAAAATAATAAGATTTATAAATGTTTTAAAGATTATTTTAATATATTAAAACTGATTTAATATTACTTTTATGATCTGAAAATTTCTACTCTTATAATGTATTTTGGATTTAGATCAGGTTATCAGCTAGGTTAAATATCTTAGTTATGCAAACAGGAAAAGGTTTGACCTTAGCTTTTAAATATATGTTAATGAAAACAGTAATGATAACTTGTAGTTATATTAAAAGGACCAGTAATAACTTGACAATTAAGTATATACTATATATGTTTCACCTTGACTTAAGCATGATTCTCATTAAATAATGTCACTGTGGATTTTAAATCTGTTTTTATCACCCACAAGATCTCATCTGCCAATATTTGATTAGAGGATCTAGTTACCTAAAACAGGTTTTCTCAGTTTGATAGATAATCTAGAGCTTCAAGACTATTGATTAAAGCTACATTCAAGTAAAAAAAAAAAAAAGAAAGAAGGAAAAAAAAGTGGAAAATAATTTTGTAATTTTGATTACAGTTAAACCTGTGACTTCTGCTCTTTGCTGCTTTGAGTTCAAACAGCAAAGTACATTCCTGTCTTATCACCACAAACAGATTCTTCTATATTGACTAAACCTTGATGAAATTTTAAAAATCTTATTATGATTGAAAAATTCTTGATTCTTTCTTATAGTTTTTATTGAAATAATATAAACTCAAATCATTTGAAAGGGCAGTAGGAGTATTGTGGCAGTGTACCTTGGTCTTTTGTTATTAGATAAATAGATTTAGACCAATAATTTAAACTGTTCAAATAAACCTACTACAGCAGAATGTAGACTAAGCATGAAGTTTTCTTAACTGATTTTTAGATAATTCACTGCTTTATTCCACTATTTCACAGATCCTTCTAATGGAACACAGCTGGGATTCAGTGGACACCAAAGGCAATTGTAATGAGACTGAATGCATTAGGACAAATTTGGCTCCGCAGTTTTAAGTATTTCAGTATATTCATAAGCCAAATAAAAGTATTCATAATATATTTGTCCTCTGACAAACAAAATTCTGAAATGATGTCATAGACATCATCAGACAAAAATTCAGAACTTGAAAGGTTAATTTAAAACAGTTTACATAAACTCAAATGTATATTTATTAGTGTATAGTTTGATGAAATTTAACAGATATGTATCTTAGTATATTTGCCCACCCAATAAGGATTTGAATGTTTTCATGATTCCAATAGCTTCTCTCAAGACTCTTTGCAGCCAAGTCTCTACAACCCTGAAATAGGCAACCTCTGATCTGCTTTCAGTCATTGGAGATCATTCACTTTCCAAGAATATAAAAAAAATGAGGGCATACAATATGTACTTTCTTGTATCTGCTGTTTTTTTAAAAATATTTTATTTATTTATTTATTTATCACAGAGAGAGAGAGAGTGCACAAGCAGGCAGAGTAGCAGGCAGAGGCAGAGAGAGAAGAAGGCTCCCTGCTGAGCAAGGAGCCTGTTGCGGGACTCGATTCTGGGACCCTAGGATCATAAGCTGAGCCAAGGGCAGTGGCTTAACCGAATGAGCCATTCAGGCATCCCTTGTATCTAGTTTTTAATCAGACATCCCATGCTTTCGAGATTCATCTGTGTTATAGTGTGCATTAGAAGATCTTACTTATTTAGCTGAGTAACATCTTATTGTGTGGATATCCACCATATATGTCTATTCACTGAGTTATTGATGGACCTTTGTATTGTTTCCAACATGGGACTATAATAAGTAAAACTTCTGTGGATATTCATGTACATGTACTGATGTGGACATGTATTTTTATCACATTTGGCTAAAAACCTAGGAGTGAAATTGCCAAGTCAAATGGAAATGCATGTTTAATAGAAACAGTCCAGCTCTTCTCCTGCATGGTTTTTCCATTGTACTTTGCCAGAGCAGTAGACATATGAGAGTTCCCATTGCATAAAACCAAGAATTGCCAGTCTTTTAATTTTTAGCCATTCTACTGGATGTGCAATGGAATTTCATTGTGGTTCTAATTTGAAATTCACTGATGACTAACGATGAGAGAAACATTATGTCCATATGTTAACATTTGTATATTTTCTTTCAAAAATATCTGTTCAAAGCTATTGCCAATTTTTGTTGGATTGTATCTTACTGAGTTATATTCTTATATATAATGGATATGAATATTTGTCAGATATATATATATATATATATATTTTTTTTAAGATTTTATTTATTTATTTGACAGAGAGAAATCACAAGTAGATGGAGAGGCAGGCAGAGAGAGAGAGAGGGAAGCAGGCTCTCTGCTGAGCAGAGAGCCCGATGCGGGACTCGATCCCAGGACTCTGAGATCATGACCTGAGCCGAAAGCAGCGGCTTAACCCACTGAGCCACCCAGGCGCCCTGTCAGATATATATATTGCAAACATTTTCTTCCGGTCTTTACCTTACCTGTTCATTTTCTCAGTGGTGCCTTCAAAGAATAATCGTTTTTAAAATGTTGAAGTCCAATTTATTACCTCATTTCTTTTATGGTTCATAACTTTTGTCCCCTATTTAAGAGACATTTGCCTATCCCAAAGCAGCCAAGATTTCCTATGTTTTCTTCTATAAATTTCGTAGTTACAAAATTTACATTTATAGTTAGCATACATGTAGAGTTAATATTTATGTTGAGTGTGAGATGAGTATTGAGGTGAATCATTCTCCATATGGATATGCAGTTGGCTCAGGATTAGTTTTTAAAAAGACCGTATTTTTCCCCCATTGGATGTTATTTCCTGCTAACAAAGATTAATTGACAATATAGTTGTGGGTCCATTTCCAGGTTTTCTATTCTGTTCCATTAATCTATGTGTCTGGTTTTGTGCCAGTACCATACTATCTTGGTCACTACAGCTTTGTAATGTAACTTAAAGTTTGGAATTATGATGTCTCCAGGTTTGCTCTTCTTTTTCAAGATTGCTTTGGCTATTTGGGGGTCTTTTGTTGTTCCATACAAATTTTAGTATTGTTTGTTTAGCTATATGAAAAATACTGGTGGTATCTTGATAGAGATTGCACTAAATGGGTATATTGCTTTGGGTAGTGTATATATTTTAACAATATTTGTCCTTCCAATCCATGAGCATGGAATGTTTTCTGATTTCTTTGGGTCATCTTTAGTTTCTTTCATCAGTGTTCTATAGTTTTCAGAGTACAGATTTTTTATCTCTTTGGTTAGGTTTATTCCTAGGTATCTCATTTATTTTGGTGCAATTGTATATGGAATCAATTCCTTGATTTCTTTTTCTCCTGTTTCATTACTGGAATGTAGAAATGCAACAGATTTCTGTGCATTGATTTTGTATCCTGTGATTTTACTGAATTTGTGTATCAGTTCTATCAATTTTTGGTGGAATCTTTTTGGTTTCCTATATAGAGTATCATGTCATCTGCAGATAGTGGAAATTTGACTTCTTCCTTGTCAATTTGCATGCTTTTTATTCCTTTGTGTTGTCTGAAAGCCAGTCTCTTCAACAAATGGTGTTGGGAAAACAGGGCAGCAACATGGAAAAGAATGAAACTGGATACTTTCTTGAGCCATACACAAAAATAAATTCAAAATAGATGAAAGACCTAATATGAGAGAGGAATCCATCAAACACAGGCAATAACCTCTTTGACACTGGCCATAGCAACTTCTTATTGGATATGTCTCCTGAGGCAAGGTAAACAAAAACAAAAATAAACTATTAGGACTTCATCAAAATAAGAAGCTTTTGCACAGCAAAAGAAACAATCATCAAAGCTAAAATGCAACCTATGGGGTATTTGAAGAGGATTTTTGCAAATGACACATGTGATAAAGAGTTAGCAACCAAAATATATAAAGAACTTATCAAACTCAACAGACAAAAACAAATAATCTAGTTAAATGGTTAGAAGACATGAATAGACAGTTTTCCAAGGAAGATATATGAATGGCTAATAGATGCATGAAAAGATGCTCAACATCACTCGTCATCAGGGAAATACAAATCAAAACTACAATGAGATATCACCTCATACCTGTCAGAATGGCTAAGGTTAACAATATAGAAACAGGTGTTGGTGAGAATGTTCAGGGTAGGGGAAGGGAACCGTTTTACGCTATTGGTGGGAAGGAATGCAAACTGGTGCAGTCACTCTGGAAAACAGTATGGAGATCTCTCAAAAAAAAATTAACAGAACTACCCTATGATCGAGCACTTGCAAGGTGTTTACCCAAGGGATACAAAAATTCTAATTTAGAGGCACCTAGGTGGCTCAGTTGGTTAAGTGTCTGACTCTTGGTTTGGCTAAAATCATGATCTTGTGGTTATGAGATCGAGCCCCATGTCAGGCCCTGCATTCAGTGTGGAGTCTGCTTCAGTTTTTCACTGCCCCTCCTTCCCTGTCACTTTTTCTCTCTCAAATAAATTAAATTAAATATTTTAAAAAATAATAATTCAAAGGGATACATGTGTTCCAGGGTTTATTAACAATAGCCAAATTACAGAAAGAGCCCAAATGTCTACCAGCTGGTGAATGGGTAAAGAAGAAGTGGTTTATATACATACAGTGGACTATTACTCAGCCATTAAAAAAAAAAAATGAAATCTTACCATTTGCAATGATGTGGATGAAGCCAGAGAGTATTATGTTAAATGAAATATGGCAGTCAGAGAAAGACAAATACCATATGATTTCACTCATGGATGGAATTTAAGGAACAAAGAAATGAGCAAAGGGAAAAAAGAGAGAGGCAAACCAAGAAACAGATGCCTAATTACAGAGAACAAACTGATGGCTACCACAGGGGAGGTGGGTGAGGGGTTAGATTAAATAGGTGATGGGGATTAAGGAGTGCACTTGTGATGAGCACCAGGTGTGTATGTTAAGTGTTAAATCACTAAATTCTATACCTGAAACTAAGATTACACTATATGTTAACTAAGTAGAATTTAAATGAAAACTTAAAAAAAAAACAAAAAACTGCTTCTTTCCCCCATGGACTTAGCTTGGCATCTTTGTTGAAAATTGGCTGACTGTGTATATATATAGTTGAATTTATGGGCTATATTTATTTATTTATTTATTTATTGGTGCTCCTTTAATATTATCCTTATTCCACTACCACATTGTCTCGATTGCCATAAATTTATAGTAAGTCCTGCCATCAAGAAATGTATGAATAAAAAAAATAGTTTTTATAAAATTAATTTGGATATTGTACATTGTTTACATTTCTGTATATATTTTATCATAAATTTGCCAATTTCTACAAATAAACAGCCAATTGTGATTTTAGTAGAGATGATACTGCATCTGTAACTAATTTGGGGAGAGTGTATCTTTCAAATATTGGGGCTTTTGATTGTGAACATAAATCTATATTTAGATATATTTAAATTTCTCTCATCCAGATTTTGTATTTTTAAAATTTTATATCCATTGGTGATATTTTCTTAAATATATTCCTGAGAATTTCATATGTTTGGACACTAGTATAAGTGAAAGTTCTTATTTTATATCCTAGTTGTTCATTGTTTGCACAAAGGAATATCATTGATATTTCATCAATGGTATATTCTGTGACTTGATAAAAACTTGTTTTCCAACCAGAAAAGACCTCGAATAGCTAGAGAAATATTTTAAAAGAAAGCCAACGTTGGTGGCATCACAATTCCAGACTTTAAGCTCTATTACAAAGCTGTCATCATCAAGACAGTACTGGCACAAAAACAGACACATAGATCAATTACAAAATAGAGAGCCCAGAAATAGACCCTCAACTCTATGGTCAACTAATCTTTGATAAAGCGGAAAGAATGTCCAATGGATAAAAAACAGCCTCTTCAATAAATGGTGTTGGGAAAATTAGACAGCCAGATGCCGAAAAATGAAACTGGACCATTTACTTACACCACACATGAAACTAGACTAAAAATGGATGACAGACTGCAATGTGAGAAAGGAATCCATCAAAATCCTTGAGGAAAACACAGGCAGCAACCTCTTCAACCTCAGTCACAGTAACTTCTTCCTAGGAACATCGCCAAAGGCAATGGAAGCAAGGGCAAAAATGAACTATTGGGATTTTATCAAGATCAAAAGCTTTGCACAGCAAAGCAAACAGTTAACAAAACCAAAAGACAATTGACAGAATGGGAGAAGATATTTGCAAAGGACATAAGAGAGAAAGGGCTAGTATCCAAAATCTATAAAGAGCTTAGCAAACTCAACACTAAAGAACAAATAATCCAATCAAGAAATGGGCAGAGGACATGAACAGACATTTTTGCAAAGAAGACATCCAGATGGCCAACAGACTCATGAAAATGTGCTCCATATCACTTTGCATCAGAGAAATACAAATCAAAACCACAATGAGATACCACCTCACACCAGTCAGAATGGCTAAAATTAACAAATCAGATGACAGAAATGACAAGTCAGATGACAGAAATGACAGATGCTGGCGAGGATGTGGAGAAAGGGGAACTCTCCTACACTGTTGGTGGGAATGCAAGCTGGTGCCGCCACTCTAGAAAACAGCATGGAGGTTCCTCAAAAAGTTGAAAATAGAACTACCTTATGACCCAGTTGCACTATTGGGTATTTACCCTAAAGATACAAACGTAGTGATCCAAAGGGGCACGTGCACCCGGATGTTTATAGCAGCAATGTCCACAATAGCCAAACTATGGAAAGACCCTCGATGTCCATCAACAGATGAGTGGATAAAGAAGATGTGGTATATGCATACAATGGGATACTATGCAGCATCAAAAGAGATGGAATCTTGCCATTTGCGATGACGTAAATGGAACTATAGAGTATTATGCTTAGTGAAATAAGTCAACCAGAGAAACACAATTATCATATGATCTCCCTGATATGAAGAATTTGAAAGGCAACATGGGGAACTTGGGGGGTAGGAAGAGAATAAATGAAACAAGATAGGGGAGGAGTCAAGATGGCGGAGAAGAAGCAGGCTGAGACTACTTCAGCTAGCCGGAGATCAGCTAGATAGCTTATCTAAAGATTGCAAACACCTGAAAATCCATCAGCAGATCGAAGAGAAGAAGAACAGCAATTCTGGAAACAGAAAACAACCACTTTCTGAAAGGTAGGACCAGCGGAGAAGTGAATCCAAAGCGACGGGAAGATAGACCCCGGGGGGAGGGGCTGGCTCCCGGCAAGCGGTGGAGCAACGGAGCACAAAATCAAGACTTTTAAAATTCTGTTCCGCTGAGGGACATCGCTCCAGAGGCTAAACCGGGGCGAAGCCCACGTGGGGTCAGCGTGGCTTCAGGTCCTGCAGGGTCACAGAAGGATCGGGGGTGTCTGAGTGTCGCAGAGCTTGCGGGTATTGGAACGGGAAAGCCGGCACAGAGACAGAGCCGACAGTAAGCTCACAGCTCGGTGTAACCTTGAACCGGTCGCAGGCTTGGTGAGCTCGGGGCGGGGACGGAGGTCAGGCAGACGGGAGTAACTGGGCGCTGTTATCTGAGGGCCACTGAGGAGTGGGGCCCTGGGCTCTCAGCTCCTCCGTGCTGGAGACCAGGAGGCCGGCATTTGTATTCCTGTCCTCCGGAACTATATGGAAAGCACTCAGGGAACAAAAGCTCCTGAAAGCAAACCCTAGCGGATTACTCACCCCGGCCCCTGGGTAAGGGCAGTGCAATTCCGCCTGGGGCAAAGACACTTGAGAATCACTACACCAGGCCCCTCCCCCAGAAGATCAACAAGAAATCCAGCCAAAACCAAGTTCACCTACAAAGGAGTGCGGTTTCAATACCAATGAGAGCAGCAGAATGCCAGAAGAGGAGAAAGCAAAGCACAGAACTCATGACTTTTTCCCTGTGATTTTTTTTTAGTCTTGCAGTTAATTTAATTTTTTTCTTTTTCATTTTTTGTTTTTTTTCTCGCTTTCTGGTAAAATATTTTTTAACTTTTACCTTTTTCTTTTTTAACGTTTTTTTAATTAGTTTATCTAATATATATATATATTTTTTATATTTTTCTTATTTGTTTTCTTTTTCTAATTCTTTTCTTTTCTTTTTTTTCTTTTTTCTTTTTTTTTTCTTTCTTCCTTTTTGAACCTCTTTTTATCCCCTTTCTCCCCCCTCATAATTTGGGATCTCTTCTAATTTGGTTAAAGCATATTTTCCTGGGGTTGTTGCCACCCTTTTAGTATTTTCCTTGCTCCTTCATATACTCTTATCTAGACAAAATGACAAGACGGAAATTCAACACACAAAAAAAAGAACAAGAGGCAGTACCGAAGGCTGGGGACCTAATCAATACAGACATTGGTAATATGTCAGATCTAGAGTTCAGAATGACAATTCTCAAGGTTCTAGCCAGGCTCGAAAAAGGCATGGAAGATATGAGAGAAACCCTCTCGAGAGATATAAAAGCCCTTTCTGGAGAAATAAAAGAACTAAAATCTAACCAAGTTGAAAAAAAAAATCTATTAATGAGGTGCAATCAAAAATGGAGGCTCTCACTTCTAGGATAAATGAGGCAGAAGAAAGAATTAGTGATATAGGAGACCAAATGACAGAGAATAAAGAAGCTGAGAAAGAGGGACAACAGCTACTGGACCAGGAGGGGAGAATTCGAGAGATAAGTGACACCATAAGACGAAACAACATTAGAATAATTGGGATTCCAGAAGAAGAAGAAAGAGAGAGGGGAGCAGAAGGTATACTGGAGAGAATTATTGGGGAGAATTTCCCCAATATGGCAAAGGGAACCAGCATCAAAATTCAGGAGGTTCAGAGAACGCCCCTCAAAATCAATAAGAATAGGCCCACACCCCATCACCTAATAGTAAAATTTACAAGTCTCAGTGACAAAGAGAAAATCCTGAAAGCAGCCCGGGAAAAGAAGTCTGTAACATACAATGGTAAAAATATTAGATTGGCAGCTGACTTATCCACAGAGACCTAGCAGGCCAGAAAGAGCTGGCATGATATTTTCAGAGCACTAAACGAGAAAAACATGCAGCCAAGTATACTATATCCAGCTAGGCTATCATTGAAAATAGAAGGAGAGATTAAAAGCTTCCAGGACAAACAAAAACTGAAAGAATTTGCAAACACCAACCAGCTCTACAGGAAATATTGAAAGGGGTCCTCTAAGCAAAGGGAGAGCCTACAAGTGGTAGATCAGAAAGGAACAGAGACCATATACAGTAATAGTCACCTTACAGGCAATACAATGGCACTAAATTCATATCACTCAATAGTTTCCCTGAATGTTAATAGGCTAAATGCCCCTGTCAAAAGACACAGGGTATCAGAATGGATAAAAAAACAAAACCCATTTATATGTTGCCTCCAAGAATCTCATTTTAAGCCCGAAGACACCTCCAGATTTAAAGTGAGGGGGTGGAAAAGAATTTACCATGCTAATGGACATCAGAAGAAAGCAGGAGTGGCAATCCTTATAACAGATCAATTAGATTTTAAGCCAAAGACTATAATAAGAGATGAGGAAGGACACTATATCATACTCAAAGGGTCTGTCCAACAAGAAGATTTAACAATTTTAAATATCTATGCCCCCAATGTGGGAGCAGCCAACTATATAAACCAATTAATAACAAAATCAAAGAAACACATCAACAATAATACAATAATAGTAGGGGACTTTAACACTCCCCTCACTGAAATGGACAGATCATCCAAGCAAAAGATCAGCAAGGAAATAAAGGCCTTAAACGACACACTGGACCAGATGGACATCACAGATATATTCAGAACATTTCATCCCAAGGCAACAGAATACACATTCTTCTCTAGTGACATTCTGGAACATTCTCCAGAATAGATCACATCCTCGGTCCTAAATCAGGACTCAACCGGTATCAAAAGATTGGCATCATTCCCTGCATATTTTCAGACCACAATGCTCTATAGCTAGAACTCAACCACAAAAGGAAGTTTGAAAAGAACCCAAATACATGGAGACTAAACAGCATCCTTCTAAAGGATGAATGGGTCAACCAGTAAATTAAAGTAGAATTGAAAAAAATCATGGAAACAAATGATAATGAAAATGCAATGGTTCAAAATCTGTGGGACACAATAAAGGCAGTCCTGAGAGGAAAATATATAGCGGTACAAGCCTTTCTCAAGAAACAAGAAAGGTCTCAGGTACACAACCTAACCCTACACCTAAAGGAGCTGGAGAAAAAACAAGAAAGAAACCCTAAGCCCAGCAGGAGAAGAGAAATCATAAAGATCAGAGCAGAAATCAATGAAATAGAAACCAAAAAAACAATAGAACAAATCAACGAAACTAGGAGCTGGTTCTTTGAAAGAGTTAATAAAAGGGAGAAACCCCTGGCCTGACTTATCAAAAAGAAAAGAGAAAGGACCCAAATAAATAAAATCATGAATGAGAGAGGAGAGATCACAACTAACACCAAAGAAATACAAACTATTATAAGAACATACTATGAGCAACTCTATGACAATAAATATGACAATCTGGAAGAAATGGATGCATTCCTAGAAACATATAAATTACCACAACTGAACCAGGAAGAAATAGAAAGCCTGAACAGACCCATAACCAGTGAGGAGATTGAAACAGTCATTAAAAATCTCCAAACAAACAAAAGCCCAGGGCCAGACGGCTTCCCGGGGGAATTCTACCAAACATTTAAAGAAGAACTAATTCCTATTCTCCTGAAACTGTTCCAAAAAATAGAAATGGAAGGAAAACTTCCAAACTCATTTTATGAGGCCAGCATCACCTTGATCCCAAAACCAGGCAAGGATCCCACCAAAAAAGAGAGCTATAGACCGATATCCTTGATGAACACAGATGCGAAAATACTCAACAAAATACTAGCCAATAGGATTCAACAGTACATTAAAAAGATTATTCACCACGACCAAGTGGGATTTATTCCAGGGCTGCAAGGTTGGTTCAACATCCGCAAATCAGTCAATGTGATACAACACATCAATAAAAGTAAGAACAAGAACCATATGATACTCTCAATAGATGCTGAAAAAGCATTTGACAAAGTACAGCATCCCTTCCTGGTCAAAACTCTTCAAAGTGTAGGGATAGAGGGCATATACCTCAATATCATCAAAGCCATCTATGAAAAACCCACTGCAAATATCATTCTCAATGGAGATAAACTGAAAGCTTTTCCACTAAGGTCAGGAACACGGCAGGGATGTCCATTATCACCGCTGCTATTCAACATAGTACTAGAGGTCCTAGCCTCAGCAATCAGACAACAAAAGGAAATTAAAGGCATCCAAATTGGCAAAGAAGAAGTCAAATTATCACTCTTAGCAGATGATATGATACTATATGTGGAAAACCCAAAAGACTCCACTCCAAAACTGCTAGAACTTATACAGGAATTCAGTAAAGTGTCAGGATATAAAATCAATGCACAGAAATCACTTGCATTTCTCTACACCAATAGCAAGATAGAAGAAAGAGAAATTACGGAGTCAATCCCATTTACAATTGCACCCAAAACCATAATATACCTAGGAATAAACTTACCAAAGAGGCACAGAATCTATACTCAGAAAACTATAAAGTACTCATGAAAGAAATTGAGGAAGACACAAAGAAATGGAAAAATGTTCCATGCTCCTGGATTTGAAGAATAAATATTGTGAAAATGTCTATGCTACCTAAAGCAATCTACACATTTAATGCAACTCCTATCAAAGTACCTGCCATCTTTTTCAAAAAATGGAACAAATAATTCTAAAATTTATATGGAACCAGAAAAGACCTCGAATAGCCAAAGGGATATTGAAAAAGAAAGCCAACCTTGGTGGCATCACAATTCCAGACTTCAAGCTCTATTACAAAGCTGTCATCATCAAGACAGCATGGTACTGGCACAGAAACAGACACATAGATTAATGGAACAGAATAGAGAGCCCAGAAATAGAGCCTCAAATCTATGGTCAACTTATCTTCGACAAAGCAGGAAAGAATGTCCAATGGAAAAAGACAGCCTCTTCAATAAATGGTGCTGGGAAAACTGGACAGCCACATGCAGAAAAATGAAATTGGACCATTTCATTACACCACACACAAAAATAGACTCAAAATGGATGAAGCACCTCAATGTGCGAAAGGAATCCATCAAAATCCTTGAGGAGAACACAGGCAGCAACCTCTTTGACCTCAGCCACAGCAACATCATCCTAGGAACAACGCCAAAGGCAAGGGAAGCAAGGGAAAAAATGAACTATTGGGATTTCATCAAGATCAAAAGCTTTTGCACAGCAAAGGAAACAGTTAACAAAATCAAAAGACAACTGACAGAATGGGAGAAGATATTTGCAAACGACATATCAGATAAAGGACTAGTGTCCAGAATCTATAAAGAACTTAGCAAACTCAACACCCAAAGAACAAATAATCCAATCAAGAAATGGGCAGAGGACATGAACAGACATTTCTGCAAAGAAGACATCCAGATGGCCAACAGACACATGACAAAGTGCTCCATATCACTCGGCATCAGGGAAATACAAATCAAAACCACAATGAGATATCACCTCACACCAGTCAGAATGGCTAAAATCAACAAGTCAGGAAATGACAGATGCTGGCGAGGATGTGGAGAAAGGGGAACCCTCCTACACTGTTGGTGGGAATGCAAGCTGGTGTAGCCACTCTGGAAAACAGCATGGAGGTTCCTCAAAATGTTGAAAATATAACTGCCCTATGACCCAGCAATTGCACTACTGGGTATTTACCCTAAAGATACAAACGTAGTGATCCAAAGGGGCACGTGCACCCGAATGTTTATAGCAGCAATGTCCACAATAGCCAAACTATGGAAAGAACCTAGATGTCCATCAACAGAGGAATGGATCAAGAAGATGTGGTATATATACACAATGGAATACTATGCAGCCATCAAAAGAAATGAAATCTTGCCATTTGCGACAACATGGATGGAACTAGAGCGTATCATGCTTAGCGAAATAAGTCATGCAGAGAAAACAACTATCATATTGTCTCCCTGATATGAGGAAGTGTTGATGCATCATGGGGGCTTAAGTGGGTAGGAGAAGAATCAATGAAACAAGATGGGATTGTGAGGGAGACAAACCATAAGTGACTCTTAATCTCACAAAACAAACTGAGGGTTGCTGGGGGGAGGGGGTTTGGGAGAAGGGGGTGGGATTATGGACATTGGGAGGGTATGTGCTTTGGTGAGTGCTGTGAAGTGTGTAAACCTGGTGATTCACAGACATGTACCCCTGGGGATAAAAATATATGTTTATAAAAAATAAAAAATTAAAAAAAAATGAAACAAGATAGTATTGGGAGGGAAACAAACCATAAGAGACTCTTAATCTCACAAAACAAACTGTGGGTTGCGGGGGGCAAGGGCTAGGGAGAGGGTGATTGGTCATGGGCATTGGGGAAGGTACATGCTATGGTGAGTTATGTAAAGTGTGTAAACCTGGCGATTCATAGACTTGTACCCCTGGGCCTAATAATACACTATATGTTAATAAACAATTTAAAAAATAATAAAATTTTAAAAAACATGTTTTCCTTCTATTAGCCCTTTCATAGATGCCTTGAAATTTGTAGACATACTATTTACTATCCACAAATTAAAATGTATTTACTTTGTACTTGTAATATGTGAATCTCTATGTCTTCTTTTTCATTTTATTATGTTATTGTACTGGTCAGGATATTCAGAGTATTTATTTTTTTATTTCTTTTCAGTGTTCCAAGATTCATTGTTTATGCACCACACCCAGTGCTCCATGCAATAGGTGCCCTCCATAATGCCCACCACCAGGCTTATCTAACCGCCCATCCCTGCCCCCCTCCAAAACCCTCATTTTGTTCCTCAGGATCCACAGTCTCTCAGGATTGTTTCCCCCTCCAATTTACCCCAAGTCACTTCTCCTCTCCATCTCTGAGTAATTTTGAAGAGTGATGTTCATGTAGGAAGTCTTGCCTTTTTCCCAGCCTTAAGAAAATTGTGTTTAATTGTATTTGATTTTTCCATTAAGTATGTAGAATACTCTAAATTTTCTGATTTCTAAATACTCTAAATTTCTTCCTTTATCAGGTTTTGTAAAGTTACTTTTTATTCCTAATTTGGTGAGAATTTTTTTTTAAGTTAAGTCTTTTTTTTTTTTTGAAGATTTTATTTATTTTACAGAGAGAGAGAGAGGTCACAAGTAAACAGAGAGGCAGGCGTAGAGAGTGGGGAAACAGGCTCCCTGCTGAGCAGAGAACCCAATGCAGCCCTCAGTCCCAGGACCCTGAGATCATGACCTGAGTCCAAGGCAGAGGCTTAATCCACTGAGTCACCCAGGCACCTTTTTTTTTTAATGAAATGTTTGATTTTTTTTGTCAAATATCTTCTTTTCATCTATTGATATCATTGTATGACTTTTCTCTTTTTGGTTTGTAAATTACATTGATTGATTTTTTTTTTTTTGACAGTTAAATCAACCTGTAATTCCTGGGGTGAACCCAATTCGATCATGATACGTTATTCCTCTTACATATTGATAGATTGCATTTCTTGCATTTTTATTTTTACTTTTTAATTTTTTAATATACCAAGTTTTTATTTAAATTCTAGTTATTAACATATTTCTAACATTTTCTAAAGGAGGGTAGTGGGGAATTATGGCTTAGTAATCACAAGAGTTTGTACCAGTTTTCAAACTGGTAGTGGTGGTGGTTGCACAAGTATGTAAATAAAAGTAGTGCCACTTTTATACTCTTAAAATGGTTAAAATGTCAAATTTTCTATTATACATAATTTACTACAGTACAATATTTTTTTTCTTTTTTTCCCCATTTTATTTCTTTTCAGTGTTCCAGAATTCATTATGTACCACACCCATGCTCCATGCAATATGTGCCCTCCATAATACCCACCACCAGGCTCACCCAACCCCCACTCCCTTCCCTCCAAAACCCTCAGTTTGTTTCTCAGAGTCGACAGTCTCTCATGCCTTGTCTCCCCCTCAAATTTGCCCCAACTCATTTTCCTGTTCATCTCCCAATGTCCTCCATGTTATTCCTTATGTTCTACGAGTAAGTGAAACCATATGATACTTTACTCTCTCTGCTTGACTTAATTTCACTTAGCATAATCTCCTCCAGTACTGCCATGTTGATACAAAAGTTGGGTATTCATCCTTTCTGATGGAGGCATAATATTCCATTGTATATAAGGACCATATCTTCTTTATCTATTCATCCATTGAAGGGCATCTTGGTTCTTTCCACACTTTGGTGACTGTGGCCATTGCTGCTATGAGCACTGGGGTATCAATGGCCCTTCTTTTCACTACATCAATATCTTTGGGGTAAATACCCAATAGTATAATTGCAGGGTCATAGGGTAACTCTATTTTTAATTTCTTAAGGAGCCTCCATATTGTTTTCCAAAGTGGCTGCACCAACTTGCAATCTCACCAACAGTGTAAGAAGGTTTCCCGTTCTCCACATCTTCCTCTCCAACAGAACAGGAAACACATGTTGTTTCCTGTCCTGTTAATTTTGGCCATTCTAACTGGTGTAAGGTGATATCTCAATGTGGTTTTTATTTGAATCTCCCTGATTGCTAATGATGATTAACATTTTTTCATGTGTCTGTTAGCCATTTGTATGTCTTCTTTTGAGAAGTGTCTGCTCTTGTCTTCTGCCCACTTTTTAATGTAATTACTTTTTTTTTTGAGTGTTTAGTTTGAGGAGTTCTTTATAGATCATGAATATCAGTCTTTTGTCTGTGGTGTCATTTGCAAATATCTTCTCCCATTCCGTGGGTTGCCTCTTTGTTTTGTTGACTGTTTCCTTTGCTGTGCAGAAGCTTTTGATCTTTATGAAGTCCCAAAAGTTCATTTTCACTTTTGTTTCCTTAGCCTTTGGAGACATATCTTGAAAGAAGTTGCTGTGGCTAATATCGAAGAGGCTAATGCGTATGTTCTCCTCTAGGATTTTGATAGATTCCTGCCTCACATTGAGGTCTTTTATCCATTTTAAGTTTATATTTGTGTATTATGTAAGAGAATGGTCGAGTTTCATTCTTCTACATATATCTGTCCAATTTTCCCAGCATCGTTTATTGAAGAGACTGTCTTTTTTCCACTGTATATTTTTTTCTGCTTTGTCAAAGATTATTTGACCATAGAGTTGAGGGTCTATATCTGGACTCTCTATGCTGTTCTACTGGCCTATGTGTCTATTTTTGTGCCAGTACCATGGTGTCTTGATGATCACAGCTTTGTAGTAAAGCTTGAAATCAGACAACATGATGCCCCCAGTTTTGTTTTTCTTTTTCAACATTTCCTTAGCAATTTGGGGTCTCTTTTGGTTCCATACAAATTTTAGGATTGTTTGTTCTAGCTCTTTGAAAAATGCCAGTGGAATTTGGATTGGGATGGCATTGGAAGTGTAGCTTGCTCTAGGCAGTATAGACATTTTAACAATGTTTATTCTTCTGATCCATGAGCATGGAATGGTCTTCCATCTTTCTGTGTCTTCTTCACTTTCTTTCATGAGTGTTCTGCTGTTCCTCAAGTACAGATCCTTTACCTCTTTGGTTAGGTTTATCCCCAGGTATCTTATGGTTCTTGGTTCTATAGTAAATGGATTCAATTCTCTAATTTCCCTTTATGTATTTTCATTGTTTGTGTATAAGAAAGCAACTGATTTCTGTACATTGATTTTGTATCCTGCCACATTACTAAATTGCTGTATGAGTTCTAATAGTTTGACGGTGGAGTCCTTTGGGTTTTCCATATAAAGTATCATGTCTTCTGTGAAGAGAGAGAGTTTGACTTCTTCATTGCCAATTTGAATACCTTTATTCCTTTTTGTTGTCTGATTGCTGTTGCTAGGACTTGTAGTACTATGTTGAACAAAAGTGGTGAGAGTGGGCATCCTTGTGTCCCTGATCTTATAGGGAAGGCTGTCAACTTTTCCCCATTGAGGATGTTTGCTGTGGGTTTTTCATACATAGATTTTATAAAGTTGAGGAATAGTCCCTCTATCCCTATACTTTGAATCATTTTAATCAGAAATGGATGCTGTATCTTGTCAAATGCCTTTTCTGCATCAAAATTTTGAAAAAAGATACAAATGAAAGTTTTTTAGACTTGTGTTATCTTTAGTAATACATTACCTGAAAAGTGCAGTAGGCTGCCAATATTTGATTTCTGAAAGTCTTATGCATTAGTTGCCAATGTATATATGCCATTTAATTCCTTGAAGCAAACCTGACTCTCACCTATGCAATTATTTTATTATTTAATTAATAAGCCCATTTTCCCCTCTGCTTCTAAAGGGTCAGTGAATGAAATAGAGTGTTCGTGAATGAGACAGAGCCAATTTATTACTTGCTCCCTTATGCGCGAGTGTCTTATTCATTTCAGGCATGAGTTTCAGAAGAGAATAATCCCCAAATTTCAGAGGAATTAAGTTTTCACAGTTCCTGGTTCCAACAACCTGCCAATACTACAGGTTCTTGAGGACCAGCTCTCTTTTCACATTAGTTTTGTGCACATAATTTTAAATTGTGTAATCTCACTGAGGAGACAGTTCTATAAATTCATGGCACATGATTTTATTGGTAAAAAAGTGAAAGGGTGTCTTCTTTATAGGTTGTAACATCTTGCCTATGTGCTTTCTATTGGGCCAGTTTATAGTAAAGTTGATATTGTTAGTAGTGGTGCTCTTAATCACAATTTTTTAAATTTGTTTTCGTAGTTTGTAGAATCTTACAGAAAATCACAAGAAGTAACAGTAAAATCTCATATTCTGAGTTATTAGGTTCATGAATGCTTGAACTTCAGTTAGAACGTGGTGAAAATATATAAGATAAATTAAAATGTACATATTTATAAATTAGTTTCTTACCACGTGCTCATAATCCAACTTCTGATTTAATGGTCATTTATATAATGTCCTATTTATCATTATAAATTTCATTTTGAGATATAAGGCACAAAAGTTTATCTAAATTTAACTATTTTAAGGTACAAAGGGAAGGAATATATTAGCTTACATAATTGAACCATTCATAAAAACGTTAGCTACTGACTTTGCTCAATCTAAGGATTCAATAATGAGATCATTAGGCATTTTTCACTTTCTTTACTAAACTGGAAGGCTTCTGTTAATAGATTAAGTATCACTTCCTCTGAAAACTCAATATTTATATCTTGTCAACTGGAAAAGAAACCTTTGAAAATAGTGCATCTTTGCAACTTACTGAATGGGAGAAGATATTTACATATGATATATCCAATAAGGAGTTAATATCCAAAATATATAAATAACTTATGCAATTCAACACCTAAACAAAAACAAAAACAAACAATCCAATTCAAAAGTGGTAAAAGGAATTAAATAGATAGTTTCCAAATAAGACTTACAGATTTCTAACAGACATATGAAAAGATGCTCAACATCACTAGTTATCAGGAAAATGCAAATCAAAACCACAGTGAGATACCACCACACACCAGTCAGATTGGCTAGTATCAAAAATACAAATAATAACAAGTGTGAGCAAGATTGTGGAGAAAAAGGAATCCTTTTGCTCCATTGGTGAGAATATAAACTGATGTTATCATGATGGAAATCAATATGGAGGCTCTCAAAAAATAAAAAATGGAATTATCATATGATCCATTAATCCTACTACTACGTATTTACTCAAAGAAAATGAAACACTAATTTGAAAACATGTGGACATCCTTATGATTATTGCAGAATTATTTACAGTAGCCAAGATATAGAAACAATCCAACTATCCATTGATAAATGAACAAAGAAGATACAGTATAAATAAGATATATATATTATCTTTATCTATATGCATATATAAATAGATATACATTTATAGGATATTACTCAATCATAAAAAATAATAAACTCTTGTTATTTGCAGCAGCATGGATGACCTAGAGGTTACTATGCTAGGTGAAATAAATCAGACAGAGAGACAAATGCAGGGGCACCTGGCTCAGTGGGTTAAAGCCTCTGCCTTTGGCTCAGGTCATGGTCCAAGGGTCCTGGGATGGAGCCCCGCTTTGGGCTCTCTGCTCAGCAGGGAGCCTGCTTCCCTTCCTCTCTGTCTGCCTGCCTCTCTGCCTACTTGTGATCTCTGTCAAATAAATAAATAAAATCTTTTAAAAAAAGACAAATGCCATATGATTTCATTTATATGTGGAATCTAAAAACAAAATAAAACAAAACCCAATGAACAAACAAAAAATGAAGCCCAGTTTTCTTAAATACAGAGAACAAGTGAATGGTTGCCAGAGGGGAGTTAGGTGTACCAAGATGGGTGAAATAGGTGAAGGGAATTAAGAGGTACAAACTTCCAATTGTAAAATAAATAAATCTTGGAGATGAAAAGTACAGCATAGGGAACATAGAGATATTACAATAACATCTTATGGTGACAGTTTGTCACTTTTTTTTTTTTTTTAAGATTTTTTATTTATTTATTTGACAGAGAGAGAAATCACAAGTAGGCGGAGAGTCAGGCAGAGAGAGAGAGAGAGAAGCAGGCTCCCGCTGAGCAAAGAGCCCGATGCGGGGCTCGATCCCAGGACACTGAGATCATGACCTGAGCCGAAGGCAGCGGCTTAATCCACTGAGCCACCCAGGCGCCCCAGTTTGTCACTTTTGACACTTGTCACGGTGAGCATTGAGAAATGCATAGAATTGTCTGATCACTATGTTGTACACCTGAAAGTACTATAACATTATAGATCAACTCTACTTCAAAAATAAATTAATGAAATCCCAATAGTTAAT
The DNA here is from genome assembly GCF_964662115.1 of Mustela nivalis. Taxonomy (NCBI): domain Eukaryota; kingdom Metazoa; phylum Chordata; class Mammalia; order Carnivora; family Mustelidae; genus Mustela; species Mustela nivalis. The sequence goes on along the minus strand of NC_139023.1, from coordinate 156,212,731 downwards.
TTTTGCCCTTGCTTCCCTTGCCTTTGGCGTTGTTCCTCGGAAGATGTTGATGCGGCTGAGGTCGAAGAGGTTGCTGCCTGTGTTCTCCTCAAGGATTTTGATTAATTAAAAAAAAGAAAACAGAACTTCTCTAAGAGTTGTGATCTAAAAGACTGGAAAATTTTATGGTTATATGTACCCTCTGAGAACATTTATTTTGGCCAGAGTTGAGACAATATAATTGGCCAGGTTTCAGTCATATTCAGGCCCTGTGTCCTGGAGGGGACAAATTGAGATTATTAATCCTGTCTCAGTTACATGGAACATGAATTCCTGAGAAAAGGGGGTTTGGCAACAAGAAAGTGGACATATGCTCTTTAGCCTTCAAACAAATTAACAATTTACTACAACAATTTACTAAAACAATTTACTAAAGATTTACATAAATTATAAAGTAAGTATTGAAGGAAATTATGGGGCATGCCTCGAGAACTACCTTCACAAAATAAGTGATCAATAGATATAATTTCTTTACTTTCTCCATTCTTTTAAACAGAAGCAAGTTAAATTCAATAGATCATAAGTCTGTTTTATAGAATATATAAAATATCCAAGCTTAAACAATCCGAATTAAGGAAAAGATTGTTATATTCTTTGCCAGGAATGTATGTTGCCTCTGTAAGGATATATGGAAGTCATGACAAATGGCCTGAGTAATCAAGTCATCCCTTGTCCTGTGTGATAACAGAGGAATTCTGTCTTTAACGTTAAAAGAAATGTATGTAAATGCGAAGTATATAGGTGATTAAATTTTAAACTGTCATTTGAAATATTTGTTTACCATAGTGCGAACAATAGCTCAGTTTCAAAAAAGAGAAAGGTGGACAGATCGCCAAAAAAAAGGATAAGAGATGAAGAAATTTAGTTGTTAGAGTAAAAAATGTGTTTTTCCAGATCCAAGAGAAGAAATAATTAGTACAACAAAATCTAGATAATATGTGATTGTATTTCAAAAAGAACATTTCAGAGACAATGTAAAAAAATATAATAAATGTACTTGTAAATATTGAACAGCTACTGAAAAAAAGGCAGTTGGATCTTTATGTCTCAGCTAATAGTAAAACTATTTCAGACACATAAAATACATAAGAGTAAAGTTATTCAGGTTTAGAAAAAAAAAACTTTGGAAGAAATCTTTGACACGGGGTCACCCATTTCAATACATTTAAAAAATGTCAAAAGACAAATGACCAATTGGTTTAAGAAAATGAGACTCAAAAAAAAAAAAGAAAAAAAGAAAAGAAAATGAGACTCATATATCAGATACAAGATTAATTTTCTTAATTTCTAAAGAGTTCCTATAATATCAATTTTTTAAAAAATGCAGTAATGAATGGACAGTATAAATTGAGAAAAGTAAATGTAAATTACTCTGAAATATATATTTAAAAAGGCTTGATTGCAGTTCTGATAAGAGAAATGCAAAGCAAAACTACTTTGAAATACTATTTTTAATACCGTTATTAAAAACCACAAAAAGATTTGTTAACAATATATTAATGAGTATTTGAGGAAAATGTCATCCTCATACATTGGTTGTGTAAGTACTCATATAAGATAGTACATTGGAAGTATAACCCTGTATTGTGGTCAATTTTATAATGTTTTCACAAATTAATATATATAACATATATATTAATAATATAATCAATATACTTTATTGCATTGTTATTTATTACATATATTTAATATATTAAATATTATATATTATAAAGGGTACATTATTATGGTATATAAATATATTATGAATATATTATGTATATATTATATTTATGTATGTATTATAATATATGTATATACTATATTATATGTATGTATAAATATATTATGTATTTATATCATATATATATATATATACATACGTACATACATACATATATATACATATATAAAATGTTCAATCTGAAAAACCAAAACTTAGGAATTTATCTAAGAGGCACGCTTAACCCTATCTACATATTTATGTATGCTGTGAGTTTGTTAAATGAACGCCTGTAAGTAGAGCCCTGGGATGTTCGATGGTGAGCCCCAGTTTAATCAAAGACTGCAGGAGGATAGAACTAGAGAGGTTTATTACTCACAGGTCCCAGAAGTACACAGCATACCTTGGAGGACCACTTGGGATGTCAAGGTAGGATGTGGAAAGAGAGAGAGGAAGGACCTGGAGCACAGGCGTTTATTAGGGTCTAAAGAGGAGTGCTTTAGGGGTCTACGTCCAGATTAATCAGATCAAACCAAAAAGAGCAGGGTTTTGTTAGCTCTGGAGGGGTTTATCTGAGGGGAGCACACAGAGAAGATCTGGGATGCAAGAGATGCTGTTGCTAACAAGAATTTCTGGGGAAGTCATATCAGGCACTTATATTTGCTTGTGACTCTGGGCTATTGTCTACGGCATGAACTCACAGAAGATACAACAAGGCCAATTCAGTTCAAGGCCCTGGCAGGCTGCAAGGAAGGCCACTTAAAATGGTTCGTGAGATAGCAATATTGTGGTACAGTAGTTTAGGTAGACTGTCAACACTTATATAAAATTTATAAAATATATTTAAAATATGTTTCAATACACATGTACAAAATATAGATAGATGAAACATATCATATGTCTCAGGAAGGACACCTAATACTTTGAAGTGGGAAGTATGTCCTCAGAGACTAGCATGGGAAGGAAATATAACCTTCTTCACTTTTGTATCATATTATTGGATTTATATATTTAAAAAATTAATAGAAAGGGAGCACCTGGGTGGCTCAATGGGTTAAGCCTCTGCCTTTGGCTCAGGTCATGTTCTCAGGGTCCTGGGATCGAGCCTATGGAACATATGTTGCTCTTTTTAGAATGTTCTTTCATACTTAAACTTTATTATCTTTTTATTAATAATTCAGTTCAAGTATTATTTATTTTGGACACTTATTTCATGCCTTTTTGTTGGCCTCCTGAATGAATTACCAGACCCATATTTTGATGTACATGCTATTGTGCTAGTTTGAATGTTGAAGGTGGCCAGACTGCGGAGAACATTATACATTTTACCATGCAGAGAGTGCAAGAAAAGGTTAATGAAATCAATTAGGAAATTACCTAAATTGGTCTGTGAATGGAGGGACAATATCATCATTGTGATACAGGTAGATTGCAACCAAAAATGAGAATTATTCTATCATATTTCAAGAGGAAAGTCAAGTGCTATTTAAAAATAAAGCAAAAAGGGGCGCCTGGGTGGCTCAGTGGGTTGGGCTGCTGCCTTTGGCTCGGGTCATGATCTCAGGGTCCTGGGATCGAGCCCCGCATCGGGCTCTCTGCTCCGCAGGGAGCCTGCTTCTCTCTCTCTCTCTCTCTCTCTCTCTCTCTCTCTCTCTCTGCCTGCCTCTCTGCCTACTTGTGATCTCTGTCAAATAAATAAATAAAATCTTTGAAAAAAAAATAAAGCAAAAAGCTTGTGGTCAAGAGAATTGAAGAAACACTTATGGTTGTTCAATGCACACTGAGTAAACATTTTTCCAGACTGTAAAGACTCAAAGTACAATCTAGGAGCCCACCATTTGGGATCACGATGTTAGTGTAGCTGTGGATGCAATTATTTAACATCCGTGATGAATGAGATCGGGTGCAAACATTTTTATTCCATGTAACACACTGAATTGTAATTTGTTATTTCTCTATTATTTTTTCATATAAGATTTTGAACTCTATGAGTCACAAGATAGAATTTGCATTTCTCCACACAAGGGACATAGAACTGGTCAAGCGAGCCAAAGTTTCTTTCTCATATATTTTTATAAAATTGTGAATTAAAGTTGAGAGATAGAGTAGAAAGTTAATCAAAGTGAAGGTAGATATAGAAAGACGATATAAATATAGTTATGTAGAGATTTGATTAGGGACAGGTGTATTGAAAATATGGAGAATAACAATAAATAGGAAAGTTAGTGGTCAGTAGGAAGTCATAATTTGAAGTTTTGAAGAAGGATCCACCAAAATTTTTGAAGAGTAAAAGCAGGTGAAGTCCAGGATGTTTGAACTTAGAGAAAGTATTTAAGTATTCAGATCTCTGAGATACAGTAGAGGGAGAGGGAATAAAATTCATTAAGGAATATATTTTTTTAATTTTTTATTTTTTATAAACATATATTTTTATCACCAGGGGTACAGGTCTGTGAATCACCAGGTTTACACACTTCACAGCACTCACCAAAGCACATTAAGGAATATTTAAAGCTGTGAAAAGAAAGAGATTCTGGAAACTGTTTTCATGGCAATAAACAAATAATTAGATATGGTTTTAAACATGTACCTTAGGAAATTCTATTTAGATACAAGACCACTTTTAAAAAATATTAAAATCTTAATGTATAAACTATAGATAATTCTCATGATTGTTTAATTAATTTTTTTATTTTTTATAAACATATATTTTTATCCCCAGGGGTACAGGTGTGTGAATCACCAGGTTTACACACTTCACAGCACTCACCAAAGCACACACCCTCCCCAATGTCCACAATCCCACCCCCTTCTCCCAAATCCCCTCCCCCCACCAACCCTCAGTTTGTTTTGTGAGATTAAGAGTCACTTATGGTTTGTCTCCCTCCCAATCCCAAATGATATGAGGAAGTGGTGGTGCAACATGGAGGCTTAAGTGGGTAGGAGAAGAATAAATGAAACTCATGATTGTTTAAAACTGAATCTAAGCTATCACTTTTCCTAGTTTGAAAGTAGCTTTTCTGGAAATCATGGTAATAGAGGCAGCTATGGGTAGTATTAAAAGCATGGTCAGCATAAGGATATCTGGGTGTAGATTTACCTTAAAACTGTCTTTTGGGGACGCCTGGGTGGCTCAGTTGGTTGGACGACTGCCTTCGGCTCAGGTCATGATCCTGGAGTCCCAGGATTGAGTCCTGCATCAGGCTCCCAGCTCCACGGGGAGTCTGCTTCTCTCTCTGACCTTCTCCTCGCTCATGCTCTCTTTCACTGTCTCTCTCTCAAATAAATAAATAAAATCTTAAAAAAAAAAAAAAGACTGACACCAATATCCCTAAAAATGTAAAAACATCATTAAAAAAAAAAAACTGTCTTTGGAAGTTAGTAAAACTCTAAATATCACTGTTTTTTCCAGTTTCTTGAAAAGTTTGCTGGATTATCTGAATGACCACTTCCTAAAATCTTTATCAAATGATAAGCTGACCTTTATAAATTTCTTCCAGCACTAGTGTTTGTAATTTTATGATGTTTATGTGCCGTAGCATGGGGCAAAATAAATTATTTGTGTCCTACTGTGTGAGGATATGATATATGAAGTTGTCATAAAAGAGTGTTTGCTTATAAATTATTCCTAGGAATTTTTGAACTCTTAGTTTGGGAGCTGCCTCTGCATAATATGGTGCACACTGACTGCCAAAGCTTAGGTTGATGGCTGAGGGCTTTCGGGAGGATATTTTTGCAGACATCTTACACATAGTAAAATTCATGATTCTGTATGACTTCTCTCATTTTTATATACAGCCATATACATAGAGTATATCTTAGAATTAATTAATAATAGGCAAATCAATAGCCATTCTCCACATTGCAGAATAAAATAATGGCTCTAACTTCCTGTGGGATTTTATTTTATTTTAAAGATTTATTTATTCATTTTTAGATAATGAGCACAGGAGTGTGAGCAGGGGAAGGTGGGGAGGAGAGGGAGAGACAGAGAGAGAAGCAGATTCCCCACTAAGCACAGAGCCGTATGTAAGGCTGAATCCCAGGACCCTGACATCCTAGGACCTGAGCCTAAATCAGGAGGCAGAGGCTTAACCAACCGAGGCACCCAGGTGCCCCCAGGATTTTAGACCTAGTAAGCAGAGAGGGCAGTTGAAAAGTAAGACACTTGGGATGTAAGTTTCATTCAGAGTTTGATTAGCTGAATATGTATACCTCTAACTTACACAGAAGTGTACACACACACACATTCACACAGTATTTCAGGGTGGCAGAAATAAATTAGTCATGAATATGAAGGTATTATAATCTTATAAGTCTATGGAAATATTTGTGGAATTTATATATGGTGTTTTTGGCTATAAAAATGAGTGCATTGGGCGCCTGGATGGCTCACTTGGCTGTGTCTACCTTTGGCTCAGGTCAAGATCCCAGGTTCCTGGGGCCGAGTCCCCCTTTGGGATCCCTGCTCAGTGGGGAGCCTGCTTCTCCCTCTCCTTCTGTCCCTCCCCCTGCTCTCGCTTTCTGTCTCTCCCTCTTGCTCTCAAATAAATAAATAAAATCTTTTTAAAAATTAAGTACATTGTACAAAATTATTTCTAAGGTGATTTTGAAGACCTAATGGTTTAAGGATGTTTGTAGGCCATCTATAGGGTAGTCATAGAATTCTTGGTTTTTCTACATATGAACCAATGAATATAAATATATACTATTTACTCTTTGGACTGAACATGTGCATTTTTAAATTAAGTTGGTTACTTTTGGCTTCATTGCTAAATCCTAAAGAGTTTTTGCTTTGTTTTAATTGTAGAGCTCAGTTTATCATACTCACAGTCCATATATAATATAGTATAATCACCGGTAGTTCAATAGTTCTCACTTGGGTTATTCCCTATTAACTTCATACAACTCCTGTGACTCCCTCCAGAAAGATAACCATTTTAATATGTACATTTTCAAAGCTCTCAGAAAGTAAAATCTGGCGTATTATATTTTTTAAGTACTCCTGCAATTCACCTTTCAGATCCAAACCTCTTACTAAGAAATCTTCCTCTGTTAAGCTATTGTGTTGTTATATATCTACTTTGTCTAAGTTTTCAATTCTTAAAATATTCTTGATTAAACAAGTTTTTGTAACATAAAATAAACCGTTTTTGAAGTATCATTTAATAAATGAATAACTCGCTTCCATATTCCAGAGACTTTTCACTGACCATGAATTAAACAAGTGAACAAACAAAAAAACTATAGATTTTATTCTGTTTTTAGATTTCCGTTTCCATCTGAAATCATCAGCACCGTGTCAACCATCAATCATTTGTACTTGTGCTCTTCCAATATTGTTGGTGTCATAGCCGTATTTATAGGTTTTTGGCTGCAGATGACACAATATGGAACACAATAACAAAAAGCTATTTTGTATTATAGTAGCTTTTATTTTAATGACTAAATGGTTTGTGATCCTTGTTGCACTAGTGTAATAAATGACTCAGAAGATCATAATTTTTAAAATTTATTATTGAAGTAGTATTGACATACGGTGTTATATTAGTTTCAACTATATGATATTGGGATTCAACAACTCTATGCATTACTCAGTGCTCATCACAATATGTATAGTCACCACCTGTCACTGTACAAAGCTATTACATTATTAACTATAGTGGCTGCACTGTATTTTTCACCTCTGTAACTTTTTAAATTTTATAACTGGAAGTGTGTACCTCTTAATCCCCTTCACCTATTTGCCCATTCCCCAAGCCCTCTCCCCTCTGGCAACTATCAGTTTGTTCTCTGTATTAATGAACTTCTTTCTTTTTTTTTTTAATTTAAATTCAATTAATTAACTTATCATGTATTATTTGTTTCAGGGGTACAGTTCTGTGATTCATCAGTCTTATATGAGCACTGGGTATTATGAGCCTGTTTCTGTTTGTTTGTTTATTAGATTCTGCATATAAATGAAAGCATATGCCATTTGTCTTTCTCTGACTGACTTATTTCACCTAGCATAAAGCCCTCTGTATTTATCAGAATTATCCATACTCCTATGTCTAGAAGCCTATTCTATTTGACACCTCTTCTTAAAGGTACCTACAATGCATTGTCAGCACATTAGTCACATTTTGTCATAAAACATGAGAGGAACAAAAGCTACGTGAGAAAAAAAATTAAATACCAAACTGTACAATGTAATTCACTTCTTATACCATCCATGTTTTTGGGTATCTGCCACAGCAGTAAAGCAACAGGTACACAGAAGGGTTATTTGACATAAAAACTTTCTTTTAAAAATGAAAATCTCTCCAGTTTCCTACTATGAGAGTAGGGCTTGTTCAGTCCCAGAAGTAGGTCACTGAGGGGTAAAAGGAGGTTGGGAACAGTATCAGAGAGGACTGGATGATATCATCAACTACTTTCCCCTTTCCACATCATAGTGTTCCCTATGATGAGACATCGGTTGCTGCTAATTAATTTGACTAAACAATGTTGCTGTCTTAAAAGGCTGTTTTTCTCACCACAGCATATAAAGCTTGCTTTATCACCACACCTCCACTAATACCTCCATTACTAGGCTTCCTATACTTGTCAGTTAAAATGATTTGTTGGAGTCCTCCATATGTTCCAGAAACTGATGACACAATACCCTTATAGACAAATCATGTAACTATTTAGTCCATCAAGATGGCATCTATTAAATAGTAAGTCTTCTCTTTGATGAAATAAAATTTACCTTTTTTCTTTTTACCTTCTGGATTGTTACTATGAAATTTTGTTTACAAATATTTTGGCACTATAGCTTACAAATATGTGTTGATAATATTTACTTGATAATTTTACCTGTAACCCCTAGGTTTTTATCCATCTAGAATAACTTTGTAAATGGTATTATTTGGTAGAAATCAACTTTTATTTTCGTCCATATAGTTATCTGCTTTCCTAAGATAATATGAAGAAATCCAAGTTTCAACCTGATATATTCTGTTCGTAAATATACCTGGTTGTCGCTGAATCTCCTGTTTTCTTAAAATTTGCTTTATTTTGTAAAAATATCACTCTTATGTATACTAAAGTTTTATAGAAGACAATGCATCTCTTAATGTATTTTCTCCTACATTATTTTTATGTTATTCTTCTTTGTAAAAGTAACAATTATTCTGAGAATTTATTCCATCATATAGGTTTTTCCCCATATCTATATTTTTAGCATTTTTAATATTAAGCATAATAGAGAAAAAATCCAATTTAACGAATTCCAAGTGAATAAATGATAAAAAGTGAACACCTATGTAAATATCAGTCACAGAATGTTTTCTATATTTTCAACTTTTTCGTTTCCTTCATTTTCTTTCTTTCTTTCTTAAATATTTCCCTTACATACATTGGGAAGCCCATCAGACAATGATATAACTTTTGCCTTCAAAAACAAAGATAATTTAAAAACCAGGATAGAAATAGTTTATTATATTTTCACTTATTGTAACACTTTCCCCTCCTCTTTTTTTCTTTCTTGATGTTTCCTGTTGCCTTCTGTTATTACTTTTATCTCTGACATTCTTCCTTTAGCAATTCTATTTAGATTGGTTCTGCTGGTAACAATTTTTTTTTTAATGTTCCTTTGTCTGAGATTGCTGTTTCAACTTCATTTATCCTGTGTACAAAATTCTGTGTTAAAGATTCATTAATTTCAGGACTTAGACACTTTTTATCACTTCTTTGGTTTCCATAATTTTTAAAATTATGTTCAGTTAGCCAACATATAGTACATCATTTGTTGTTGATGTAGTGTTCAATGATTCATTAGTTAGTTGCATATAACACGCAGTGCTCATCACAACTGGTGCCCTCTTTAATACTCGTCACCTGGTTAGCCCTCCTCCTGAACCCCCTCCCTTCTGTAACCCTCAGTTTGTTTCCCAGAGTCCTAGTCTCTTATGGTTTGTCTCCCTCTCTGATTTCTTCCTATTCAGTTTTCCCTCCCTTGTCTGGTCCTCTGTGCTATTCCTTATGTTCCACATGTGTGTGAAGCCATATGATAATTGTCTTTCTCTGCTTGACTTATTTCTCTTACCATAATCCCCTCCAGTTCCATCCACGTTGATGCAAATGTATTCATTCTTTCTGATGGCTGAGTAATATTCCATTGTATTTATGATCCACATCTTCTTTATCCATTCATCTATTGATGGGCATCTCAAGCTCCTTCCACAGGTTGGTATTGTGGACATTGCTTGTATTGACATTGGGATGCATGTGCTCCTTCTTTTTACTACATCTGTATCTTTGGGATAGATACCTAGTAGTGCAATTTCTGGGTCACAGGATAGCTAGTTCTGTTTTTAACATATTGAGGAACCTCCATACGGTTTTCCAGAGTGGCTGTACGAGCTTGCATTCCCACCAACAGTATAAGAGATTCCCCTTTCTTCACATCCTTACAAATACTTGTTGTTTCTGGTTTTGTTTCCTATTTTGTTAACATTTTTGCCATTCTAACTTGTGTAAGGTAGTATCTCATTGTGGTTTTGATTTTATTTCCCTGATGGCTGGTGATGTTGGACATTTTTTCATGTGTCAGTTGGCCATTTGTATGTTCTCTTTGAAGAAGTATCTGTTCATGTCTTCTGCCCATTTTGGTTTCCACAATTTTTTTTAAAGATTTTATTTATTTATTTGACAGATAGCAATCACAAGTAGGCAGAGAGGCAGGCAGTTTGGCGGGGGGGACGGCTCCTTGCTGAGCAGAGAGCCCGATGCAGGGCTCCATTCCAGGACCCTGGGATCATGACCTGAGCAGAAGTCAGAGGCTTTAACCCACTGAGCCATCCCAGTGCCCCTCCACAATTTTTGATGAGAAATTTGCAGTTATTTGACTTGTAACCTTATGTATAAAGTGTTCTTTTCTCTGGCTCTGTTAAGATAGCTCATTGGTGCAAAAATAATGAATACTTTTATGCTGAAAATAAATTTAAAAAAAGATAGCTCTTTGTCTTTGGTTTTCAAAATTATGATTATGATGTGTATGGAGATAGATTTCTTTAATATTTTTCTATTTAAGTTTTGCTCAGATTTTTTTTAAAGATAGAGGTTTATGTCTTTTATGTAATTTTGAATACTACCAACTAATATTTCTTCAGATATTTTCCCAGATCCATGTCCTTTCTCCTCTCCTTCAGGGACTTGAAGGAAATGAACATTAAATCTTTTGTTATTGCTTCTCAGATCTCAAGGGACCATAAGCTTACATAATATCTTGGGGGAGAGTGGAGAGGCAGTTGGGTTATGGGCGTTGGGGAGGGTATGTGATACGTTGAGTGCTGTGAAGTGTGTAAGTCTGACAATTCATAAACCTGTACTCCTGGGGCAAATAATACATTATATGTTAATAAAAATAATTAATAAAAGATCTTATATGTAGATACTCATAGTAATGTTATTTATAATAGCTATAAACTGGAAACAATCTAAATGACTGTTTATCAGGTGGTTAATGGAGAGTTAAAAATAATAGTAAAAAAATAAATAAAATGTAGTATAGCCATGTAATAGAATACTATTCAACAATACAAAGGAATGAACTACAGACATACTACAATATGGATAAATCTCAGATCCTCATGCTAAGAGAATGAGGTCTGACACAAGAAATTACATTTTTATGATTCTACATTTATAAGATGACCAGAAAAGGTAAATTTATGAAGGCAGAAAGTAAAGCTTGGTAGCCTGGGGTTGAGGGGGTGGGAACAAGGGTTTAAATATAAAGGGACATGCAGGATGTTATTCGAATGATGGAATGTTCTGAAACTGATTTATATCCATGGTTTCACCACTTGGGAAATTCACTACAAATAATTGATTTGTAGACTCAAAGATGATGAAGCTTACAATATATAAATTATACTTTAATAAAACAGCTTAACCAGAGGATTGGGTATTCTGTCCAGCAAGAGCTCTCTTCCTGGTTCTAAGATTAAAAGACAATAGGCTTTTCTGGAGCTTTTACTTTTTTACTTTTGTTTTCTTCTTTTTCTTTGCTCTCTGTGTGGGTTGGTGGTTTGGGGTGCCTATTGCATTTGCCTCCAAGATGGGATTTATAGAATGCAAACATAAATCCCAGAGGGGTCTTATGGAGTACCTATGTTCCTAGCCATTTGCCTTCTTTTCTGTACATTACTATGACTCAGGTACTTTTGTTGTAATTTGGAAAAGAGCTAGAGTCCAATGTGCTTAATCTGTCCAGACTCCTACTTAAATTTTTATCCTTCAATTATTTTAATTAATGAAAAATAAAGCATATATCCTGGGTATCATTTCAGACATGTTTTTTATTTTCCATTTACTTGTACATATTTTTCTCTTTTCCCTTTCTACTTCCTTTGTTTTGATCATATTTCCTTCTTTTTAAATTTATAAATTTACTTCATTTTTCTTACAGTTGCTTTTAGCTTAGAGCACTTTTATGATTTTCATATTCATTTGCTCTAATCAATTGTCTAAACATTTAAATGTCTATATTTCCTTAAGGAAAAATACACTTACCCTGCTCTTAATCCTTTTTCACTACTTTCAGCGAGCTAAAATACTGCTTGTACTATCCTGTCTAAACAGTCACTATTTGCATATTCGCTATAATGACTTGCAAATATTTTACCCCAAATTTAATATCCTGACAACCTGTTATGATTAATTTGCCTCTGGGTATTAGGAAAAACATTTACATTGCACACTGGTGTGGGTGAGAGATTGCAGAATCATATTTAGCTATTACTGTATTTCAGAAAGACTTTTCCAGTAGCTCACTTTGTTTAAATGCTTTGGGTATCATGGCTATTATCTTTAACGTATCATTAAGTGAAAATTTCTTCGAAGGTAATAGAAAAGCCAGTGAAGATTGTAGATGAATCTAAAAGGCCTAGAATATCCGATACAATATGAAAAATTATCTTCTTGGGGATTGTGCTCCATTATTGAGGGCATGTTCAAGAAAGTATTACAAAGCTAAATGGCTGTAATATGCAAGGAACTAGTCTAGAAATTTCTTGTTACTCTAACATACATATGAAGTAATTAAAGCAAAAAATTAATATTACAAAATAATTGGGATTCCTGCAACAGCCATGAAAAATTTAAGAATTCTGTTATCACATAGTGAAGCACCAACAAGATTTACTTTTTTAGCTCGCAACTAGGGTAGACACAACACTAGGTTTTGACCATTGGGTTTAAACAGACATGATGTGTTCAACTCATGAAATGATCTCAATGAGAATGTGTCCTCTTAGCTTCTTATTTCTGTTTTTACTGGCTAAATGAGTATAATATGACCGGATAAAGTTGCAGCAGAAATCTCGAGGTATGATCTGGAAATAATAGGTTTAAATAAACCAGAAAGTGCCTGGAAACTTAGTTTTCATGCAGTCATCCTATTAATTATGAGAGTTTGGAATTCATATCATTAACAGAAATAGAGTGGACAGGAATGTTTAAAATAAAATACATGTATAATATGCATACAACATAACTATATATATACATATAATATATATATATTTCTGTGTCAGTAAGAACGGTATGGCTCCATTTATTTTTGAAAACATATTATTTCATCTCCTAGTTTCTGAATAGGAAAATTCAAATGGGACACTTAAAATTAATAGTTGTTGCTTCAGTCCTCATATATAACTGATGTATTGATTTATTACTAATTTCTTTTACAAAGAGAAATGCCCTTACTAGTCACTACTATTCATTAGTTTTAGCCTCAAGTATAAAAACTTAAATGGCAGATTAATTTAAAAATATAGCAAATGGGATACATGTAAAGAAAAATTTGGTAAAGCTTTTGTTACATGACATATAATTTAGGGTAAAGGTAAGGGGATACTTTGTCATTGTATTTCAGAAAAATAAAAGAGAAAATTAGTTAAACAAAATAAAATCAAAACTTTAGTTGGATTTTAAGCAAAACATAATAAAGCCAGGCAAAAAAAGAAAAATCTATTTCCATTGAAGTATGACTATAAAAGAAACTTATAATGATGGTGGACATAAAATTGAGAGGAAAAATTAGCATTTAAAAATGAGTAATATGACAAAAAAACCTTCTTTAAAGTTGCTTTAAAAAAGAAATAAGCATTTAGACTAGCATATTAAAATTCATTGACTATGAAACAATTTACAATCACAACAGTAAGTAATGTTAGAATTACTTAAAAGAACTAAATTGCCATCATTAAGTAATATATCTGTCCATTTTTTGAAATATGTTTTTTCAGAAATTTAGCATAATTAACTTCAAAATACTTGTTTTAATGTGTTAGATTTTTGTAACAGAAGATACCTTGCTTCTATGTATTATATCCATTTATAATAAGAATATATGCTTTCTTCCATCAGAATCCTAGAGGAGAACATAGGCAGTAACCTCTTCGATATCAGCCACAGCAACTTCTTTCAAGATATGTCTCCAAAGGCAAAGGAAACAAAAGCGAAAATAAACTTTTGGGACTTCATCAAAATCAAAAGCTTCTGCACAGCAAAGAGAACAGTCAAAAACACAAAGAGGCAACCCACGGAATGGGAGAAGATATTTGCAAATGACAGTACAGACAAAAGGTTGATATCCAGGATCTATAATGAACTCCTCAAACTCAATACACACAAAACGGGCAAACATATCAAAAAAATGGGAAGAAGATATGAACAGACACCTCTCCAATCAAGACATACAAATGGCTATCCGACACATGATATTATGTTCATCATCATTAGCCCTCAGGGAGATTCAAATTAAAACCACATTGAGATATCACCTTACACCACTTAGAATGGCCAAAATTAACAAAACAAGAAACAACATGTGTTGGAGAGGATGTGGAGAAAGGGGAACCCTCTTCCACTGTTGGTGGGAATGCAAGTTGGTGCAGCCTCTTTGGAGAACAGTGTGGAGATTCCTCAAGAAATTAAAAATAGAGCTTCCCTATGACCCTGCAATTGCACTTCTGGGTATTTACCCCAAGGATACAGATGTCGTGTAAAGAAGGGCCATCTGTACCCCAGTGTTTGTAGAAGCAATGGACACGGTGGCCAAACTATGGAAAGAACCAAGATGCCCTTAAACGGATGAATGGATAAGGAAGATGTGGTGCATATACACTATGGAGTATTATGTCTCCATCAGAAAGGATGAATACCCAACTTTTGTAGCAACATGGATGGGACTGGAAGAGATTATTCTGAGTGAAATAAGTCAAGCAGAGAGAGTCAATTATCATATGGTTTCACTTATTTGTGGAGCATAACAAATAGCATGGAGGACATGGGGAGTTAGAGAGGAGAAGGGAGTTGGGGGAAATTGGAAGGGGAGGTGAATCATGAGAGACTATGAACTCTGAAAAACAATCTGAGGGGTTTGAAGTGGTGGGGGGGTGGGAGGTTGTGGTACCAGGTGGTGGGTATTATAGAGGGCACGGATTGCATGGAGCACTGGGTGTGGTGAAAAATAATAAATACTGTTTTTCTGAAAATAAATAAATTGAAAAAAATTTTAAAAAAGGAATATATGCTTTCTGTTAATTAAAATGAATGTCCATGTGTATAACCTTAATCTTTAAAAAAATCACATTGAGTCAATAATCTTTTAAAGTAAAGTGACACTTATATAAGCATGGAATTTGACCTGATGTATCTGGAGCTTAAATGTTTTAAGTAGTTGTTAGTTTAGAAGAGGTATCCAAAATTTACCTATCTGAAAAGGCTAGTTTGAAACCACTAACCCATGAGGCAGACTGGTTGGAAATGTGGTCAAAGGAGAGAATCTTATTTTTTTTCTTTTTCTTTTTCTTTCTTTTCTTTTTGTTCTTTTCTCTTCTTTTCTTTTCAAAATACTTGATTTCTAAAGTGTGGTGACAACTCATTGCTCTCCTCCTTATAGGAAATATGAGTCTGTTTAACCCAGTTTTCTCATTTTTCTGGAAAATTTCACGTCAGTATTTAAATGAAATCACATATGTAAATAGCAAGACAACCAATTCCAGTTTTTTTAACATCTTAATTTTATTTTTTTCATGTTCCAAAATTCATCATTTATGCACCACACCCAGTGCTCCATGCAATTTGTGCCCTCCTTAATACACACCACCAGGCCAATTCCAGTTTTTTAAAGATGTGTAAACTATCTCAATAGGCATTGGTAAGTGACTTCTCTTTTATACAGAAGTTTGTGGATGATTTTTTCTCTGACGATTCCTGAAAATGAAAAGAATAATTCTGAGTTTAGAATTTGAAATTCTTCATACATAGAATGGATAACATAAGAATACATACTTTGGTCTTATTTTCATGAGAAATATATGGGATACACTGAATAGCCCATACTCCTTTAAATATTTTAGAATTAGACCAATTTATAACTATTTATGTTCCAGACATAAGTATGCATTACATGTTTAATATGAAACATATATAAGAATATAAATATATAAATGTAAAGAAAACAAGTAATAGTTTGCATCATTTACATAGTGAAAAGGGTAATAAAACCATGAAGAAAATATATATGCAATAAAAACCATCCTCCTAAAGCAGCCAGTATTTAATCTTCATGGTTATAAATTTCAGTATCGAGCTTTATAAACTTAAAAAAATCTAATAAAGTTCAGGACACGAGATAACATCTAATATGAGTATTATATTTTTCAAAACAAAGTTAGAGCAGAAATATTTTAACCCTTAATGCAAAGCTAGTAGAGCTAGAACCTTGATCTGCTGAATCAGTTTGGCATTTTGCATATAATGTAAAAGAGCTTTATTATTGTTTCTTGTACTTATTTGCCTTTTTTGATAAATAGCTCTTCAACCTAAAACCAATATTCCAAAATTCCAATGATATTAGACCATGTACCGTGCTCAGAGTGCTATTTTACTTATTTGTCTGATATATAACAAAAGGATATGACATACTTTCTAAATTTTTTTTTTGCAAATGAGAAAAAGTATGGTAAGAAAAAGTTTCATCTTCAATAAAAATAGGATATGTTGAATGAAGATAAAATAAACATCTTATTATAGAAAATTTGGAAAATACTGAAGAGTGAATGCAAGAATTAATTAAAAAGTACTGAACTGAAATCTCCCAAATTAAAACATTCCATAATAACGTCATCCATTGACAACATTTATAGTTTTTATTTTATTTATTTATTTATTTATTTAAGATTTTGTTTATTTATTTGAGAGAGAGATAGCAAGAGAAAGCATGGGCAGGGAAGAGAGGGAGAAGCTGGCTTCCTGCTGAGCAGGTACCCTCAATGGGACTCAGTCCCAGGATCCTGGAATCATGACCTGAGCTGAAGGCAGACATTTAACTGACTGAGCCACCCAGATACCCCTCTTCTATAGTTTTAAAATTAAATATAAAAATTTGATATTTATATATATTTTAAAGATAAAAATAAAACATGGGTGCATCTATTATATGATATTAAGTGCAAATTGGTATGTTTACATATAACATATAGGGTAGGGATGTTATCATATCATTAATATATTTAAAGACTTCAGCTTCATACTTTTCCAACTTTCAAACCTTAAATACATAAATATCCTGTTAAATATGTGATGCTTTTACCATATTTTTTATCATTTTTTTACCTCAGCATTTTCAAAAATAAATATTCAGCAACTCATCACATTTATCCAGAATACAGAGTAAGCATGTCTATATTTACTATTCTTTTCTGATTAATTCCCATGCTTAAAATGTACATATTTTGGTAATATTGCCACATTCCTTTCCAGAAAGATAGGATTAAGAGACTCATCTACCAACAGTGTGTACAAGTATTTGATTCACCACAGTCTTACCAGCTTAGGCATTGTATACAAAAGCAAAACTAAAAAATAAAATTTCTGGTTTCAAATTGATCTTAGTTTTATGTTTTTTTGCAATTTCCTCCTAGTTCTAACATATTTTGGTTATGTTTCAATTTATCATTTGATAATCTTATCTAAGTTTATTTTCTCCTTCTGTTACTTATTTTTACTTCACACATGTATACAGCCCAGGTCTTGTCACCCAGCGTTTAGTGTATCATAGTTTTCTAAAATGTTCTTATGGTTCCTATGATGAACGATTTTTCTCCACACGTCTTGTGTATAAATCTTCAAGATGATGGTTTCACTAATCAAAATTTGTATTTCATAGAGAAGAGAACTATTGCTTTTCTGTTAAATCCCATTGGAATCAGTAGGGATCTATCTATTTACCACTTGAAGGGAATATGGATTTGAGCTTGTGTATTAGCTGATTTCATTTTAGGCAACTATTTCTTGGCTATGCTTCTGGTATATGGGTAGGCATATGATATACCTAGGCCAATTTCCAGTAATTTTGTTCTCTGCTCTGCTTTTACCACTACAACTATTTCCAGGAAAATGATCTAAAATTTCCATCTTAGAGCTCCTGGTTGGCTCCATTGGTTAAACATCTGCCTTAGGCTCATGTCATTATCTCAGGGTCCTGGGATTGAGCCCTGAGTAGGGCTCCCAGCTCAGTGGGGAAGTAAATCTGTTTCCCTTCTCGCACTCGGCTCTTTCCCCCTGCTCCATATCTCTCAAATAAATAAAAATCTTTTAAAAATAAAATAAAATTTCCATCTTGAAAATCTACAATAACTTTTGTAAAAAACAAACTAGAAAGTTTTACCTATTGTCCGTGTAAATGTGTATATTTTTGTTTTTCTCTTATGTATTGTACCTGGTATAATCAGCCATTTATATTAATTACCATCTTTAACCAAAAACCAATTTATTTTCTCTCCAGATGTAAGAGAAAATGGGAGTACAGCTTAGTTTTTTTCTTCACTGTGGTAGTCATTTATTCTTATATTATTTTAGCAAATAGAGGTTAACTAAAATAAATGTATATAAATTATGTATGTATACATGCATGTATAATTTGAGAAATAATTTTTATATTTTATTCTATTATAAAAATAAGAGTGAAGCAGTAAATTAAAATTATGTTTTGTGACTAGTGTATCTTACTTAGAAGTCATCCAGGCATACAAAAATTGTGTATTAATTAAATAATGTATCTAAGTTCTTGAAGTTAGTTAAAGATCTGGAAAAATACAGTTTTAGCTAATACATTATATTCCTGTTATTAGTAGCATTGTAGGAATTCATAATCTACAGTGGTCTTGCACAAACCAAAATATTGTGATGACATTACTTTTTTTTTTTTAAATAAAGGACTTAAATTATGCCCAAACTTAAGAAGAACACCCCCATTCTTTTTTTGTTTTGTTTTGTTATCTTGTTACCAAAACTTTTCCTCTTTAACTTGCAACAATAGAAACAAAGGCTATGGGTGCCTGGGTGGCTCAGTGGGTTAAGCCGCTGCCTTCGGCTCAGGTCATGATCTCAGGGTCCTGGGATCGAGTCCCGCATCGGGCTCTCTGCTCAGCAGGGAGCCTGCTTCCCTCTCTCTCTCTCTCTCTGGCTGCCTCTCTGTCTACTTGTGATTTCTCTCTGTCAAATTAATAAATAAAATCTTTAAAAAAAAAAAAAAGAAACAAAGGCTATGATGTATATGACATTTTCCCTATCCACAAACAATGTAAACTGCTGAATGTATGTATTTTTTAATTTAGACATTATGAATGCTTATCTGGACCAAATATCTCTAGAGTACTCATATGACAGAAATTTTTGTTTTGCTTTATTTATTTATTTTTCTTATTAATCTTTCTAGTTTACTGAGAGGGAAAAAGAAAAATAGAGGGATAAAACAAAACAAAGTGAGAGAATGTCAGCTTCAAGCAAATATGAAGTTACTGTAAAAGACAAATTATCTTCCCTCTGGACGTTGAGGGGAGAATCTTTAGAGTCAAGAAAATGAATTTGGACACACACATCCATAAATGAGAGCTGTTACAGGTATTTTAAATAATAATTCAGTCTTTTGACAATGATTAAGTTGTAGGATTTTAAAAATCACTAATTTCTGAAGTATGGCAACAAGGATATGTTTAACCAATAATCTCTTTTCTTTCAATAGGCAAAACATTCTTCTTTGGAGGGTACTTACCCTTTTTGCTTGAAAGCATGTCCCAAATGAAAATTGTTTTGCAAATAAAAATTTTACCAAAGTAGCCACTATTTTTCTAAATTGTTACTGTTGAAATTTTGCCAGTTAGGGAAATATACATAGAACTTAATGTGTTCATGAGAAATCCTAAAGAGAGCAGGTATTTGGCTTTGGGGAGGCACAGTTTTATCTTCAGAGGACCCAGAACTAGAACTAGAACTAGAACTAGAACTAGAACTTAGCCAAAGGGCAGTTGTCAACTATAACGATCAAAACAAAATCAACCTCAAACTAAAAGACTTGAATGAAATATAGGTGCACAATTCAGCATGACCTAACTTCCCAGCCATAAGCAGAATGATTAATTTAATAGATAGAGACTCAAGGGGCTTCAGATGTGCTACCTCTCCCTGACTTGCGAGTCCCAGTTCAAGGCAGCAAGGGTCTTGGATGAATCTCAGTGAATCTGCAGTTCTGTCAGTAACCTCTAAGCAAGGCCACCAGGAACATATCACTGTTGGCTCATTGCGGCCTGAGAAAATGTGCAACATATAGAGCTGTGGCTCTATTCACTAGCCCTCCCTCCCACCTCTAGTCTTTATAAAATCAAAATACCACCAAGATGTTTCAAAATGCCCCAAAGTGGGAGGGAGTATTTCATCCTTTGAGATTTTTTTTTTTGCATTTTATATGAAAAATGGAAATGTGGAAAAAGGATATTACAGATTGCCCATTTCTGTCAAATAGGCATCAAAGACCTATATTTAGAACTAAGTATTAATGT
Source organism: Mustela nivalis (assembly GCF_964662115.1). NCBI lineage: Eukaryota > Metazoa > Chordata > Mammalia > Carnivora > Mustelidae > Mustela > Mustela nivalis. The sequence goes on along the minus strand of NC_139023.1, from coordinate 156,192,112 downwards.
ATGTAAGTGTGAGCTTGAGCAAGTGATATAAACCCAAAGATGGCTGGCATTGTCACATCCAGGTAGTATTAGCCTCAGTCTATTTTTTGTGTTTCTATCCTAGAGCATCGGAGGCCTGGCAGGTTACTAAATAGTGTGGGTTTTTTTCCCCCCTTAACATATCTAGTAAATGTGGATCTAAATAGTTTATACACCATAGGGAGCTATAGGATATCTCAGTAAAATACTATTAGAAAAAAATAAGAGACTAAACATATAAATGGACAATGGCCAGACCATATACAAAAATAGAACTCTGACCCATAATTACAGTAACCAGCCCAGGAAACCAACCCATTAACTACAATAATCAGTCTGGGAAGCCAGCTTATTATAAATCAGACATATAGGAAGTCAAAACACTGTCTCTAGCAATAATCCAAGAAGCCAAATAGTGACCTCTTGCTGGAGAAGGTCATCAAGGGGAAATGAGTGCAGGTTGACTCATAAGCTGAACCCAGGAAATAGGAGGTTCCTTACCCCTCTTCTCACAACCTTCAGTCCTTGGAATGCATGTTCTGCTCATCGTTCCTCAGGTGGGATCTGTTTGAGGGAGATTGCCTTGAGAGTGTAACATGTTGTTTAGAACATCTGGATAGCATATATGACTGAACCTAGTTAAAGCCTCCATGTAAACTTTTAGGATTCTGGTGGCTGGGTGTGGAGCTCTGTTTGTCTTGCAGCCACCCAAGACAAGCTTCATATGTAAGTTCCCTTGCTTATTGAAAATACTACATGCCAATATGGAATAACCTGACTCTTTGTGATTTCTGTTTGTTCTTTGCGTACAGGGACCAGTTTAGGAACCAATACCCCTATAACCCTTGGTTCCAAATGGCTAGGACTTGTTAATTACTCCCAGCTTTCCTGATTTCTGTCCTGACTTCCATCTTACAGCCAAGTAGAGAAAGCCACATTTGTACCTCTAACCAACCACTAGGATACCCACTTCTAGTTAGCCAGCCTACAACTTCTCCATGCCAATAGCCTCCATCAGAATGTATGAGAAGCCTTACTTTTCTTCCACTATAAAGTTTTCCCATTTCCCTGGCTGCCCTAGCATCTCTGCCAAAATGTCAGTGGTAGTGACTGACTCTTGTGATATAGAAAATGCTAAGTAGATAGTCTTTGCTTATTCTCATTTGATTGTTTCTTGTTTATTTCCACAGGAACTGTAAGAAAGAAACTAATATGAAACTGGAGGTTCTCAAGGCTTCAAGGAGGTAGGACTCTTGGATTTTATGAAGTGGGGTTATTATTATTTGGTATCTGTATTATGTCTAGGTGGCAGAAAGAAGGAAACAGGGCTAAGTCTATAATTGGAAAAGAAGGAGCAATCATAACAGCTAGAAAAGGGAGATAGTTGGTCATTTTTAGTGTTTGCAAAATGCTTGGGGCTTGATATGAATACATTAATGGTAAGGATGGGATGTCTTTAAGAAGCAAGTATCATGTTTACTTAAAATAATTAGATGCCATAAAATACCTAGTCTTTTTATTAACAATTGTCTGATGGGGGGTGGGGCATCTAACTGAATATCAACCTAGGGACCCTCCATCCTTTATCTATACCAGCAGATAAAGAACACCCATGGGCCCTGTCAGATTTATTGCTAAGTAATCTTCCTCTCCTGGAGAGATGAAATTGAACAGAAATATGAACAATGGGGTCAATAAAAAACAACTCTACTTCTGTTTAAGATTCAGACCAAAAAATGTCAACCCTTTAGAACAACATGTTAAAATATGACTAAAGAGTGTACTGGTCATGATATACTTTATTAGAACCTATCCCCAATAAGCATAAAATTTTAAGCTGCAAAAGTGTCATCATTTTTGCCTGCCTCCAACCAAAATGAAGTTTGCATATGGATTTAGGAATAACTGTGGAGCAACAGAACCGTTTTTTAGAACTCCAGGATATAGCCTTTCTATTTCTCTGTGGAGACCATTTAATTCTATCACTGTAAGTAAATAGAGTAGCTTTATCAATGCTTCTCCCTCACCTGTGTTTTGTAGTTTGTTGACTCCAAGTGTGTATTTTCTGTATTTATTTATGAAATAACTTCTTGGTTGTTACACAGCAATTCGCAGTAGTTATAAATCAATTCCTTAAAGCAATTAATTAAAAAATTTAAGGCAGTTAATCCAGCCTAAGGCCTCCAAACTCATGGATCACCAGCTGGGTTTATGGAAGCCATCTGGCATATACTGATTTTTCTTCTTTCGTATTTAAAATTTGCAGCGTAGATTGTTCAATCAAGGTCTTTCTTTGAAAGATTCAGGACATGACGTCTTGGTCCAAAAGCCAACTGAACGTAGGGAAGTGTGGATATATATATAAAAAGTTAGGATACTAATTCTCACTTGGGGGATAATATTACATGTTACACTTGGGAAAATGTGAAGTTGTGAATGTCCCTTTTTGTTTTCTTTATCCTCCCTTACTCATTTTTCTAAGTCAAAGAAAAGTTCATATTTTAATTCAGAAATTCTCAAATCTGTAAGACCCAATGACATCTTTAAAAATTTTATAACATCATTTCCTATATTAAAATGAAATTCATGGATTTTATAGCTTGCCTACAAAAAGACTTAAACCAAGGAAATACCATAAATATAAGGGAGTTACTAAACATTAATAAATAGGTGTTTGGTGTAAACCTATAAAATGTAATTATATTAGAAGTCGTCTTGAAGTGAGATGCTTCCAATTTGACATAGAATCACTGTGAATGATGCAATGATACAGAACTATTCCACTTTTTAATGTTAGCAAGATGACAGTCTTCAATATCTGAATAATTCCTCCAAATGAGTAATCAGATCAGAAGCTCACCCACCAACTCCCCCTGCACATCCACACCCTCTGTCTCAGATTGCAGATGGCAATTCAGATCACAGTGTAGCACCATACGTGCCCTAGCCTATGATCATAACAAAACAAAACAAAACAAAACAAAACAAAAAACTCCGGTCACCAATATCCCATTATTATTTCTCTCCAGACATAACCTGAGCCTTTCTCCTTGGGGGAATCCACTTCCTGTTTACCATGTGAGTAATAAAATATTTTATATCCATAGCTCCCTGAATGTCATTAGACCAAACGTGTATAAATTTGGGAGTGGGGATGGTAAGGGAGTTGTTCTCTATATCCAGCAGGGGATGCCAGGTGCTCAAAACAAAACAGAAAAAGAAAAAAGATACAGTTGTGCATTGTTGGTGATTTAAATAATAAAAACTGCTATTTTACCATTATAGGTATGGACTTTTTTGAAATGGTATATATGGCTAAATAAAGTTTGAGGAAAAAATGCTATGTTTCCCTGATTTACGTGTTTGTTCTCTATTAGAAAATATAGAAAATAGCTAAGACTTATATTTATTGTATATCAAGCACTGTTGTAGGTTTTTATATTTACTCATCACAGCAACCCTCTGGTATTATCATTACGATTTTACAAAAAGAGAAACCAAAGCACAAGACGGTGATTTACTGCCTAAGATCGCACAGCTAGTGACAGATCCAGAATTTAAACCCCAGTATTCCAACTCTGGAATCCTTTTCTCTTGGTCAATACCCTGTATTGGTTCTTAGATACTTTTAATTTATGTGCATACAGTTAGATTTCAGTCTTGGGTAGTTAATTATAAGGTTTTCGCTTCACACATTTCTAGTAGGACAGTCACCATTCATACAGGAAGCAGGTCAGTTCTGACCACATAATGCTGTAGGACCAAGGCCAGCTAACTGCCCATTGGACCTCATTCATCTAAGACCATTCCATCCCACACTTACTGTAGTGGTGACACCAAAAACATGACCGAAAATTGACAAAATTCCCCAAAGTTGGAGTATTTCTTCCACTGACATTATTGCTTTATATTTTAATGGAAGTAGAAGTGTGGGATAAAACCGCCAATTGCCCATTTATATCATATGAGCATTAAGAACCTTGTTTGTAGGACAGATGAAGAATAGGAAGTATGAACTTGAACAAGTCACATAAATAGACAAGCATGTAAAACAGCACTGTGTATTGAATTGGTAGCTGTTCTACATTTCTTATAAGTATCTACATTGAGGGCATTCACAGCTTAAAAGACGTGGTATTTTGAGACTAGGTACTCTTTTTTTTGCATGTAACAATATCCCCAGCATTTTTCTATTAAATGTCCATCAAGTTTACAGACACACTTTTTATCTAAGTTATCTTTGGTCTCATATTTCTACTCTTCCAAATCAGAAAGCTCTAGACAAAAGGCCTTAGGGATTGATAAAGCAACTTAATATTCTTTCTTATTTTGCATTTATTTAGGCTTATGATCAAAGTGTAAATATTTGAAACTTCCAAAGCAATTAATCTCAAATAGTTCCAGAGTTGTTTTTTTTTTTAAATTTCAGAATTCTCTGGAGATTACTTTTATCTAAAATCCTAAAAATGAGACTACAATGAAATCAAGTTTGCTAAAACATACTTGTAAAGTATATTCTCCATGCATTTCTCTATACAGAACAGAGTATGTTGACAGGTCATAAAATATTTAAGTCATAACAAAAGGAGAAGTTGGTTTTTTAACAGCTTTTTTGAGAATGTTAATATTAACATTTATGTGAATGTTAATATTTTCTCAATTCTTTCGATTCTTTTTTTCTGTAGAGTTTTACATCTCTTTTAACAAAACTGTTATTTAATTGATGCTACTAATTTGACATTACCTGAGTTGCTCTTATACCTAAGAAAATATTTTTTAAAGTTTTATACAACTCCCCTCTACTGCAGTATTTGACCTTAGGGCGGATTAGAATTTTTCTTTGGCTTTTGAATTAATCTGGAAATGAGTCCCTGCATTCTAATACAATCAATGAATCACTAAAGAGATACTAGAGGAACCAGAGAATGCATCAAGAATTATTTATGAGTAATTCAGAAACTGATAGATACATAGTTTCAAAGTTTGGAGAAATAAATATAGCATTTATTAGTAATGTTTTCATGCCAGTGAGATAGAAATCATTGAGTAAAATCCCATTGTAAACATCAGTTCTCAGCTGCCATTAGGAAAATGCTGAGCATCTCATTTCCCAGCTCTAGTCAATTTTAGTGATATTCCCAAGATCAACTTCCTGTCAGAAGATGCTATAGAAAAAGCAAGACAATGAAGATAAACTTCTCTCCATGAGAAATTATCCTCAGACAAAGAGATCCTGTGAATCTAACAATTAATAATCTTTAACTTTGCCATGTTTGACTTTGAAGAAAGTGGTGGATAACAAAATGCAGGAATAAAAATTGGGGTCAGTTATTTTTCCTAGTCAAGCTTCTTTTTTCCTTTTACATAATTTCCTCTTTAAATATATTCTTAATGAACTGAACAACTTAAAATGCAAACTATTTCATAGTTTAATAGAATGACACTGAACTAGAACTGAAAGAGCAGCGGATTTCGGTTTCAGGATTGTTAGGAAGTCTGTTTCCTATTTTACTTAATGGGAGCCATATGTAGCCACTTATATGAGAAATGAGGCCGCAGTGGATAGGTTTTTTAGTTTATGTTTTGTGAGGTTCCTTGATGGGCCACAGTGGGAGTAAAGGGTGAGTGTAGAAGGCTGGGTAACATGATTCTCAGCTTTTTACCTTTGTTTCAAATAGAATACATTTCCCTTTATATGTTTTACATGTTGGACTGTGTATTGTAAGTTTTAATTCGAAGCAGGCACTGGTAATTTACTTCTCTTTTACACAAAAGTGTATGGATGATTTTGCTCTGACAATTCCTGCAGATAAAAAGAGTAATTCTGAATTCATTTTCCAGAAGTAAGGAAGTTTAATAAATAAAGACAGAAAGATACAGTTCAAGCGAAAATGAATATTATTGTGTAATGACTTTATATGGCTCTGTGAAAGATGTACATTAATATTTGTTGGTGGATGCAGAAGCCCAGGCTGGATTTTGTTCTATGGCTGATGGGGGCGGGGGTAGGTGGGTGGGTGGGAGGTGTTCGTATAAACAATTTGTCAGCTAGTTCAGATCTGACTGTCCTTGATTTTCTCACTAGCCCCCAGACACCCACTTTGGAGATGTGAAGTATCAATAGCCTATGTGATTGGTTTTCTGCCAAATGTTACTTTAAGCTTACAGTGCTGACTCTTCGTTGCCTTTAACCTTCTTTATATGGTATATTTCTACTTTGAGATTCAAAATGATATCTGCTCCTGTTGCGCTATTTTCCCTCCCTCTCACAAAAGGGAAGTTGATTTTGATAAGAACCAAGCAAAGCATCGAAAATAAGCAGCTTTGGTCTTAGCCACGGGTAGGAATGGGATGTAAGAGAGTACCAGATAGAAGGTGAAACGAGCCACTATAAGCCTTTCACAGTTTTTCAGGATATATCTTAGGGACAAAGACTAGGGATGCCAGTGAAGATGAATAAATGTCAGGATATTGACCATGACACACTATGGTGATCTGTTTTCATTCTGTGCAAAGATCTCTCCATATGTTTATGGTTACACATTTAATTTTTTTCTGTGTGGTCTGTGTATATTTATCCCTCTGCTCTCGTGCCATTTCCCCAGTTTAAATGTTAACAAACCCTCAGTGAGGCGGGTTGCTTAAGTAAAAAATAAAAATATCACTCACAACTTAAAATAGGCATTTACATACTGAATACTGAGATATGAGCTGGAGGTAAGAAATGGAAGTAGGAGAAGGGAGTTGGGGGAAATTGGAAGGGGAGGTGAACCATGAGAGACTGTGGACTCTGAAAAACAATCTGAGGGGTTTGAAGGGGCGGGGGGTGGGAGATTGGGGGAACCAGGTGATGGGTATTAGAGAGGGCACGGATTGCATGGAGCACTGGGTGTGGTGCAAAAATAATGAATACTGTTACGCTGAAAATTAAAAAAAAAAAAAAGAAAGAAAGAAAGAAAGAAATGGAAGTAGGAAATAAAGGGGAGACTTACAATCCAGAGAAAGCAGGTCTTGATTCCTCAAAGCCTAGGCAGGGGGCCTGCAGGGCATTAGGAAGAGCTTGTCAGGGAGAAGAGGAAATCTTCTGGAAAATGAAAATGAAAAACACTTTTCAGCAAGATTTCAAGTAAGAATTCCACACCAGGACTTAGAAGAGCCCATTAACCACAGATTGAACAGAGAACTGGGGCCCTGAATACTGTCTGTAATCAAGAGGGCTCAAACAGAACAATGTTTCCTGGAGTGGGCTCACACAGGGTGCTCAACTTTCGAATTTCCCCATAATCGGAATTGGATTACATGCACAGCCTCGGTGATTCTGACTCCTTCAGATAGAAATGAACATTTCATATAACAGACAGACAAGTGTTGAAATTTGGTTAAATGCTTAGGAAACAGCAAAATGTGCTGATATTCAGAGCAAAGCTATTATGGAAAATACATTCTGTCTTCGGAGATATATCACCCTAAAAGATATGCTTTTCTTTATGAGTAATAACATTACTGTGCCAAGTTTTGACTGACACATTTTCTATATTTTTTGGCCTCAAAAGCACCCAAGATCATCATTGGATAAACTTGCTAATTAAATCCAAATGAGAGAATTCATGGAAATATATTTCCAAAGATATGAATTTGCTATATTTTCTTTGGGAAATTAGAATGATGTACCAACTGGTATTATAATTTTTCCAATTTTATTATTTAAAATAAATTGCTCAATATTTTTAGTGAATATTATTTTTACTCAAAATTTTTAGCACAATATTGGACTCAAGAATTCTGACAGGAATTAAGAATATTTCCTCTCATTCAAATAAGTGTACCATATTAAAATTTAATTTTAAGTAAACAACAGATGAAGTATTTAACTTACCAAATCTATAGATATAGTTCCATCTAGTGTATTTAGAGTGTAATCTATCCTATCAAAAAAGTTAACTCTGTACCTATATTCTTAAATCTTCAATTTCAAACATATGCAAATGTCTTTCCTGATTAATTGCAAAGCTTGGATTCCGAGGTCAATGTTCTACATGAAGAGCAGATTACTTTTAAACGTTGTTAATTCACTATTGATCACTTTCAGACTCTTTGGCATCTAGTGGAGAAACTCCTTTGGAATAATTTATGAGTGCTTATATCTGTTATGAACTTTCAAAAAGCCTCTATTCTGCAACTGTTATATTTGTTTTGCTTATGTTCAGTATACCCTACCCCCATTCCACAGGTTATTGATATTCTAAAAATAATTGCATCTTACATCATAATACTATGAATAGTGACTTCTACTAGGATTAATATAAATTTGTTCATTTCGGATCCTTTCTTTTTCCACAAGTATCCTTTTTTTCCCACAAGTATCTTTTTTTTTTTAATATTTTATTTACTTACTTGACAGACAGAGATCACAAGTGGGCAGAGAGGCAGGCAGAGAGAGAGAGAGAGAGAGAGAGAGGAGGAAGCGGGCTCCCTGCTGAGCAGAGAGCCCAATGCGGAGCTTGATCCCAGGATCCTAAGATCATGACCTGAGCAGAAAGCAGAGGCTTTAAGCCACTGAGTTACCCAGGTGCACCTCCACAAGTATCTTTAGAGCTAGATCGTATTTGTGGGTGAGTTTTTCATCTATTCCCCACTCTGGGTCCTCTCTAGTAGAAAATTCAGTAGGGGACTTTTTTCACATGAAACGACTTAGTGGTATGCATTATTACAGAACGAATTTGGCCTTTTTTCCAACTGTAAGTTATTAATTATCTGTTTATATTGTATTGAGTTCCTGATGCTATAAGGTGGCCTCATTGAGTCCTCATAATAAAAAAAATAATGTTCATGAATGCAGTAACACTTACGAAATTATTCCCTTTAGAACATCCCTGTATATTTTACTCCTGTGATTATTCATTTATAGTAGTCATATAAATTTTCAAGGCAAACTTATATTAAATTAAAAATCTTTTATAAAACAAACCATTTTATGAGTTAGATAAAAATGATGTTGGAATAGCTTAGTTGAGCCATGAGGTAGAATAGTTAAGAATTTTTTTAAAAGTATTTCCATAAAAATAATTTAAAACCAGAGAATGTAAAAGTAATCTAAAATTTGATGAAATATTTTATATAATGTCCTGAAATATTTTACAAAATAATCTGGCTTTTTAAATTATGTATTTATCATAAACATTAATGAATAGTTATAGCTAGTGGTATTTAAAAATTGTTTACTTTAATGTTATTATCACTTAAAAATGTACTTTATTGGGGTGCCGGGTGACTCAGTTGGTTAAGCATCTGCATTTGGCTGGGGTTACGATCCAGGGGTCCTGGGATAAAGCCCCATGTCAGGCTCATTGCTCAGTGGGGAGTCTGTTTCTTCCTCTCCTTCTACCTCTGCCCGTGTTTGTGCTCTCTCTTCCTCTCTCTCTCTCAAATAAATAAAATCTAAAAAAAAAAAAAAAAAAGTACTTTATTTTCCATGTTTCATCACTTTCCAGGTTTATTGATTTTTTTGCTTTTTGCTTTTTTCTACTGCTCAGGGCTTTTCCAATCCATTCTTTCTTTACTCCCACCCCTGGTAGTATCCTTGGTGTGTCTCTAATCAAGTATTGCTTCTTTGTTTTCCCTTTTTGGCATTCTTGAAGTACCTTGGTGTAAACCTCTAGTGTAGCCTTTATTATAGTGTGTGATAAGATGCTGATATTTCTCATTTTCTCACTAAGTTATTACTTTCTGAATTCTAGGGACCAAGTTTTACTCAATAAAGCTCATTCCCAGTGCGTATAAACATTCTGTCTTTGAAAAACCACTTGTCAAAAAAAATGTTAAAATATCTATTGAGGTCAGAATGGGAACAAAAGAAAAAATTTAAAAAGCCAGATCAATTGTGTTGAGAAGCTGTTTTAATTTCTAGTATAAGATTAATTGAAAATAAGTCATTTTTGTTTTTGTTTTTTTAGTCTGGCTCTGGTCTTGCTGTAAAAAGAGCTGCCAGATTCAAGTATGTTTGGATGTAAGCAATTCACTGAGGGTGTGTAATCGGTGAGTGATGATATGTTTTTAGCAGCTTGGAATGAGAAGAAAAGAGATCAATATGATAATAACTTGACTGGGAAGCGAGAAGAAGAGAAAAATAGGATTTTTGTTTTGTGGTTGGTGTGTTTTTAACAATTCTATTTAAAATTCTCACCATTTGAAAAATTACAGAACCTGATTCAATTCTATTCTTTTTGAGAAGCTGGAGTAAGCATTGTGCTTTTCACTATAATTTTTTCTTCAAAATTAGTTTCCTGTGGATGTGCAATCTTAAGACATCAAATCCCTTTCTCAGCTGCTATTGCTTTCATCAGTGATAGCAAAAGATCATTTATGTGTCTAAATTCTTATGGAGCTATCATACTGGGAAACCAATAAATTTCCCACTATGGAAAATATGTTCCTTATAGGATTTTGGAAATCTATTAACCCAACATATCATATATGGTAAATTATTAATCCACTAAATGTGGACCCATATAACTAAATTCTCAAAATGCAAGTCACGCAGAATTTAGGAAATATATCTTTCTATACTTAAGACACTTTTATTTACACATTTTAAAATTTGTCCTGGCTTTTGCTTAAACAGTATTCAAACACTGGTTGTGCTTCTCAAGCTGGAGAGGATTTAAACCTGTGGCTCATGGTGGTTGAGCTGATCATAGGCCCAGAACTCTAAAACTTCCAGAAGAAAATTCAGGAGAATTTTTTTTTTCCTATTGGGATAGGCAAACTTTTTTTTTTCTTTATTGGGTTAGACAAACATTCTGTAGGGCATAAAATCACAAAGTATAAAAGAAAAATAATGATAAATGAATAAAATAAAAATAAATCAGTATTCCTTTTCAAAATACAGTTAAGAAAATGAAAAGCAAACCACATACTAGGAGAAAATATTTTCAAAATATGTATATGATAAAAGACTTAGATCTAGAATATATGATACATATTTCCAACTTAATAATAAGACAAATGATTCAATAGGACATGGATGAAAGATCTGAACAAATACATTGCTAAAGTAGATAAATGATGGCTAAAGCACATGGAAACATGCTCAACATCATTAGTCATTAAATAGAAGTTAAATTAAAATACAAATTAAGTGCAAATTAAAACGACAATTAAATGTCACTATACACCCATTAGAGTGGCTCAAATTAAAAATCATGGCTCTAGCAAGCAATGCATACTCTCACATATTGCTGGTGGGGATAAAAAAATGGTACAGCCAATTTAGATAACAGTTTAGCAGTACATTTCACAGTTAAACATATAATCACCACAACCTCTCTTTGTGGCATTTACCCAAGATTAATTAAAACAAATGTCCACACAAATATTTATCACATTTTTATAATATTCTATTGACATTCACCCCAAAACGAAAACAACCCAAATCTCCATCAGCTCGTGAATGGATAAAAGATATGGTGTATCTATACAAATGAATGCTGTTCATAAACAACTAAACTACGGATACACAAAATAGCATGGATGAAATACAAAGCATTTTGTTTTGTGAACAGAGCAAGGCACATAGATGAATATATAGCTTATGATTCCATTTATATGAAATTTAAGAATAGTCATAACTAGAGTGCCAAAAAGCGTATTAGTTGTTTCCAAGGGGTGGGGTGTATGGATTTACTGATCATGGTTATAAGATTATGGATAGCTAACTGCATATATTTGTCAATAGCCTTTGAATTGTATGCTTAAAAGAGTGTATTTCCTTTAATGTAAATTTATACTTAATAAAGCTGTCTAAAAATATTCTTTAAAAATATTAGAAAGATTAGTGAGCAAGAATCCTTTATAGACTTAGATTAATCAAATCAAACATTTTATACAGTTATTACTATTTTATAATTCATTATGCTCAATTTGTGAAGTAAAATAAGATAATTGGAAAAATTATAATAAGTGATAAAAATGATACAATTATTTTTTAATTTTTAATTTTTTATAAACATATTTTGATACAATTTTTTATATCATTCAAGAGATGGACTGATAATGCCTTTTGGCTTTAATAAAGATGCATGATATGATTCCAAAAATAACTAATAAATAATAAAAAGGATTTTATAATATAGCTACCATCACATAAAAAATGCATAGGAGAAAAATACAGAATATCTAAAAGCAGCATGATATTTAAAAAGAATCTAAATATTTCCCTTATTGAAGTAAATTTAAATGGACTAATTACCAGATTGTATATTAAAATCAAGGTACATGCTATTTATAAGATGTACACTAGAATCGTAATAATACAGAAAGTTTTAAAATAAAGTCATGGAAAAGACATAGAAGGAAAACAATAAAACAAAGCAAAATAAAAGTCAAGTCTATCATTTGGCAAAACAGTCAGTTAACTAATTAAACAAGTAATAAAATAGCCTATACTTACATGAATCTTTAATAAATACAATAGAAAAAAATGAGTCATCATTACCATATGCAATTGCATCATATTTCTAACTGAAGTTTTGCAGATAAAATTTTAGTGAAAATTCAAAAATTTTGAACAAAAATAATGACTTTCATTTATCAAAATGCATAAACTATCATACAATAATTTGTGAATTACTAGAGCACACTTGAAAAATTTGCAAATAACTGGCCACTTAAAATATGGAACAAGTTCTGGTAACTACTAAGTATTAACAATGTTGTAAAACTCATCCTTTAATGAAAACACAAGTAAATTTGAAGGCAGTAAGTACAGGAAAGAAAAACACAATCTATGTACTTGAAAATTTAAAAGCACACTGTTCCAAGAAATAAGTTGTGGTGATAATTTATAAAATAATTAGAAATATATATGCATGTCAATAAATATGTCATGACAACAATACTTAGAGGGAAATTATTATCATAAATGATATTATTAAAATAATATGTGGCCAATAATGAGCTTATCATTCTAACTTAACACATTACTAAAATAACAAGAAAAAAATTATATTAGAGAAAAAAATCAGTGATACATAAAACAAGGATGTAATAGAAGATACTGATGAAGCCAAAAGTTAATTCTTTTATGTGACCACTTAAAAAAAATTTTTGTTGCATATAGCAAGAAAATAAAATGAGAACTCTTAAGTAAAACAAAAATATTTTAAAAATATTAATACATTTTTAGCAAATTTCTAAAAACATAAGAGCATACTATTAAAAGCTGGATGGCAGTGTATTTATAACTTAGATGAAATGGACAGTTTTCTAGGGAAAATACAGTTGTCCTTTGAACAACATGGGTTTGAACTGAGTGGGTCTGCTTATACACAGATTTTTTTTCCTCTTTTTTTATTATTTTTTTTATAAACATATAATGTATTTTTATCCCCAGGGGTACAGATCTGTGAATTGCCAGGTTTACACACTTCACAGCACTCATCATAGCACATACCCTCTACACAGATTTTTTATAGTACAGTACTATAAATGTATTTTCTCTTCCTCATGGCTTTTTAATTAATCTTTCCTTTCTCTAGCTTACTTTATTGTAAGAATACGGTATATAATATATATGCCGTACAATATATATTGTTGGCTCTTTGCATGATCAGTAAGGATTCTGGTCAACAATAGGCTATTAAGTTTTTGAGGAATCAGAGGTTATAGCAAGATTTTCAACTGCTCTAGGGTCAATGCCCCAAACCTCTGAGTTGTTCAAGGGTCAACTGTATAGTTAATTAAAATAAATTGAAGGAAAAAAAATGCTTGAGTAGTGCTATAGTATTACTGTAATCCTATAGTATAGTAGTACTATAACCAATATTGAATCAATTCTAAATGTACTTTTTTGAATGAAAAAAAATTGATATAGTATTACAGGTAAACATCAGTATTGATGTTTGATATAGTATTACAGGTAAAATGTCAGTAAACAAATCATTATTCTTTTATTTAAATTTCTTTGTCATAGAATACAAAAGAGAGAGAGAAAGAGAAAGAGAGGAAATAAACCCAACTCTATTTATGAGGTCACTAAAACTTCTCTAACAAAATTGAACCAGTGGAAGAAAAGAAAGATTTTCTAAATGATTGCATCCATTTGTGGAAATAGATAAAAAAAAGTTAAACAAATGTTAACAAATCTATGTGCAGAAATCAAATATATTATGAGATATTGGAGTTAACCTGGGAATATTGGAGTAGCTTAACAAAAAAAAGATATTTTATCATTTTCACAGATTGAAGCAGAAAAGCATATGAGCATCTCAATAAGTGTAGGAAAAGCATTGAAACATTTCAGCATTTATTTTTGAGATCAACTCAATAAAAGTTCTGAACCTGATACTTTGTATCTACTTAAATAAGGCACAGTAGTTATAATTCTCGATTGTGAAATTTTAGAAAGATAATAAAGAAAAACAAACCTGTAAATATCATGGAAGATATTATTATCTGCACTGAGAATCCTAGTTATAGACATATGATTAAAAATAACTGATAAATATAGCAAAATATCTGCTTTAAAATCAATATAAAATAATTTTATCCAGGGCGCCTGGGTGGCTCAGTGGGTTAAGCCGCTGCCTTCGGCTCAGGTCATGATCTCAGGGTCCTGGGATCGAGTCCCACATTGAGCTCTCTGCTCAGCAGGGTGCCTGCTTCCTCCTCTCTCTCTGCCTGCCTCTCTGCCTACTTGTGATCTCTGTCAAATAAATAAATAAAATCTTAAAAAAAATAATAATTTTATCCAATAACAGAAAACATGCAGAAAATATAATATTTATTGCATTAAATAGACCTCAATAAATAATAGTTAAATCATGTCACAGTAAATATAATTTCTTCATTTTTTTCTCATTGATTTTTACACATAATGCAATTTTAGATACAATATTTCGATTAAAATCCCAGCAAGATTTTGGTTACATTTAACCCTGTGTCAGGCTCTGTGCTTAGCATGGAGTGTAGTTGAATGATCTACCCCTTCCCCACATATCCTGTCTCTCTCTCCTTCAAATAAAAATAAATAAATCTTAAAAAAAAAAAAAAAGGACACCAGGGGGTTAGTAGGGGAGAAGATAAGAGGGAGGAAGAATCATTAAATCTTTAGACCAGAGCTTTTAAAGGGGTTTCTGTGGGAAAGACAAGGCAGGGCAGAATATACAGTTTCAGACTGGCTATTTTAAATAATTTTGTTGGATCTTGAGACATAGGGACTGTACCTAGTTGTCTGGCCCTGGGATACTAAGGAAGAGGGATATTGCCTGTTGGAGTGTACAGGCCCCATAGAGGAGGGAGGGCTCTGAATCCTTTCATTTCCATTTGCATATCAAATGTATGCTCCCATCCAAAGAAGTGGCCAGTTGGAGAAACAGTCTCCCAGAAATTTTTTGTCAGATGTCAAAACAGGATCATATACCAAAAAATTTAAGGATATAAATAATATAGTATGGTAAGAAATCTTTATGATAGGGGCGCCTGGGTGGCTCAGTGGGTTAAGCCGCTGCCTTCGGCTCAGGTCATGATCTCAGAGTCCTGGGATCGAGTCCCACATCGGGCTCTCTGCTCAGCGGAGAGCCTGCTTCCCTCTCTCTCTCTGCCTGCCTCTCCATCTACTTGTGATTTCTCTCTGTCAAATAAATAAATAAAATCTTTAAAAAAAAAAAAAAGAAATCTTTATGATAGTGATAGGAATTATTACTAAATGTGTTAATCAATAAAATATAACATCATTTGCATTGGGTTATTAAAATCAACAATTTCATTTATCAAAAACCTGTTTCAAGGTTGTAGGAAAATAAGTCAGTTGGAAAAACAGTTTGCTACTGGCCTTGAGCATCCTTGCATATACTTGCTGAGTGTGGCAGAATGAAAGCTCTAATGCTGAGTGGTTTCTGTAACTGATCACATAGGCATATATGTAGGTCAAGGAAATCAGTGTGACTACTGTGGAACTCGCTTCCCCGGGTGTGGTGACAGGGACATGAAGCAAGATGAAGAGCACAGGCATGTTTCTGTTTGGTAGTGTTTGCTCTTTGGTTAGCATGTGCTAGGCCCGTAGCGCTGGGTACCTCAGATATGAATCCTGTTTACCTTCTAAGTAATAGGTACTTCGTGAAAGGTGAAGCTGAATCTTAAATAAAGTGGTAAGGACAGATTTTAATCGTTATATATTATCGAAATACAGAAAAGAGCCCAAAGTGAACTAAACTTAAATTTAATTTGTAAAGAGGTGACTCAGAATGAAAATAAATAATTAAAGGAAACAGGAAGGCATAGAAGAGTTGAGCTTTTGGGCAAGGGGAACTTGTAAATTTAGGCTGTAACTCATGCTGTTTGCTGTGCTTTGAGTATAGTCTCTTTTCACTTATTCAGGAGGTTTTTTTTTTTTATCTTTTTCAGCACCCATGGCACTGTGGCAAGCTGACATTTGAACTTGCAAGTAGGGTACAGTCTCACACGCTTCACTGTTTTTGACAACCATCATTTTAAAGAAACTATTTGTTATACCTAAAACCAACAACATTTAATTCCAATATGCATATAAAGAATTCCTGTGAATAAATAAGAAAAGGGAAACCAACAAAGTTAAAAACAGGTATAAGATAGAACTGGTCATTTGAAATAGGAGGAAAATAGTAAATAAACATGAAAATATCTTCTTAACTTCATTTGTAATCTGCGAAATGGTAAATGAGATCCCAATAATATAGAATTTTACACTCACTAGTTTGGCAACAAATAAAGATATGTGACAATTTCCCTTTTTGGGTAGATTTGGAATGATGAGAAATCTTATGATTGTCATTGGGAGTGTATATTGGTAAAAACCACTTTGGGATAGAATAGCATTCAGTACTCTATAATTCTTCGGTATTATTATCTTGCAAGTAAAGGTTAGCAGAATATACCACCCCAAAATATGGCCTTTTGGTATATTGACTATTTTGAGCTGTGAGACACTTGAAAAACAGATAGTGAAAAGAGAAGCTTTATTTGAACTCTTCTCTGCCTTAAGAAAGTCCTCCAAAAGGAATTCAGATGCCACACATCTCCTCCCTGGGTGTTTCCTCAACAAAGAAGATTGATTCTTATCATAAGGAAAGGATGGTAGAACTCAACAGTATCACAGCCAGACAAACTTTGTAACAAACTGTCCTATCTCCTATCTCTTCTTCTAAAAGCCCATTCCTAAAAATAATTTTCTCCCCTAAAAATAATTTACTTTCCTAAAAATAATCTACTCTACTCTAAATTCCTGCATTTTAATCTCCCCATTTTTCCTATGATGATAGTATTTAACCCTGAATTCCAGGCTAACTCAGGGACTTCCTCATTTTTCCCTGAGTATTCCCCATGCATACAGGAGACATACAGGTGAATAAACTTCTCTTTGATTTTCCCTTTTTAATCTGTCCTTTTTTATGGGGAGCTCACCTAGAACTCAGAGGAGTAGAGGGAAAACTAGATTTCCTCTCCTACAAGTAAGAGACATTTATGAGATTATTCATTGCAATGCTGTTCTTTAAACAGTAGAATGAATGCAATTCAAATATCCATTGGCAAGACAGAGTATGTATAATGAATTAAAGAAATATTCTAGGAATGTGACATTGAACAAACTAAAGTCACACTCAGCAACATGCATGAACCTACGGAATATTAATGTGACCCCACCCAAAAGCAAGTTTTACTGTATTATATTTCTTCTATAAGATCCCAAACCAGCCAAAATCTTAGAATAAATATATATGATAAATAATTGAATGTATACCATTAAGCCAAAATTCAATATAGTTGTTCAGCAATGGTAGGAGGACAGAATTTGAAGTACACATATATATTCTATGTTATGGGTGACATTTAATTTAAATATGGAAATGTGGTCATGGTTGTTTATTTTTATTATGTTTATATATAATATATATTATATTTTATTTTTATAAATTAAATATTATATAATAATTTAAATAGCATATGATAAAACAAAAACTTTTACTATACATAGAAATAATAAATTCAGAATTTGAATGTAAAAAAAAATTTCTTTAACATCTAAGCAGATAATGGTACAAATAATTTCAATCAGCTCTTGAATTTCATAACAATTTTTATTTTCCAAATTGTAGAGTACTTTTTTAAAAAGAAGATTTATTTATTTATTTGATTATTTATTTATTTGAGAGAGAGAAAGAACACATGTGGGGAGGAGGAGCAGAGGAAGAAAAAGAAACAGACCCCCTCCTAATAAGGAAGCTGGATGTGGGACTCCATGCCAGGTTCTGTGATCATGACCTCAGCCCCTGAGCTGAAGGCAGATACTTAATCAGCTGAGCTACCCAGGCACCCCTTTAGAATACCTTTTGTTCCATTCTAGTAATTTTACAGCTTTCGTTCTCTCTCTTTACCTGAAAGGCCATGGAAAAATTTTTCCTGTTTCAAAAAATTATTTAGGTACTATTGTGACCAGTGAGCTCTATTTAGTTATTTTACTAAATATGCCCTGAAGTCCATGCGTAAAAATTTTTTTGAAGTATCAGTGATTATACAAGAGTTACTTACAAGATTTTCATCAATATAATATCTACTCTTTTGAGACCCATGTTTCTTTTTAATGTGTTACAATAAATCAGCTATAACTCAAACATAACAAGTCATTAATCCCTATTATTTTTCTTTCGGTGTAGGTAAAATAGAATTTCCCAACTTTAGGAATTTGGTTTAATGTTAAGAATGATAACAAAAACATGAAAAAAAATCCTCTCTTATTTACCAAGAAAAAATGCCTTTCTCATAAATTTTATGAATGAGAAATCTTCACAGAAAAGTTTGTAAGCATTTTTTTTTCTTTTTTACCCATTATTCTCTTTTGATTTTCTTTTTTCTTTTTTTTTTTTTCTTTTTTATTTTTTATAAACATATATTTTTATCCCCAGGGGTACAGGTCTGTGAATCACCAGGTTTACACACTTCACAGCACTCACCAAAGCACATACCCTCCCCAATGTCCATAATCCCACCCCCTTCTCCCAAACCCCCTCCACCCAGCAAACCTCAGTTTGTTTTGTGAGATTAAGAGTCACTTATGGTTTGTCTCCCTCACAATCCCATCTTGTTTCATTGATTCTTCTCCTACCCACTTAAGCCCCCATGTTGCATCACCACTTCCTCATATCAGGGAGATCATATGATAGTTGTCTTTCTCTGCTTGACTTATTTCGCTAAGCATGATACGCTCTAGTTCCATCCATGTTGTCGCAAATGGCAAGATTTCATTTCTTTTGATGGCTGCATAGTATTCCATTGTGTATATATACCACATCTTCTTGATCCATTCATCTGTGGATGGACATCTAGGTTCTTTCCATAGTTTGGCTATTGTGGACATTGCTGCTATAAACATTCGGGTGCACGTGCCCCTTTGGATCACTACGTTTGTATCTTTAGGGTAAATACCCAATAGTGCAATTGCTGGGTCATAGGGCAGTTCTATTTTCAACATTTTGAGGAACCTCCATGCTGTTTTCCAGAGTGGCTGCACCAGCTTGCATTCCCACCAACAGTGTAGGAGGGTTCCCCTTTCTCCGCATCCTCGCCAGCATCTGTCATTTCCTGACTTGTTGATTTTAGCCATTCTGACTGGTATGAGGTGACATCTCATTGTGGTTTTGATTTGTATTTCCCTGATGCTGAGTGATATGGAGCACTTTTTCATGTGTCTGTTGGCCATCTGGATGTCTTCTTTGCAGAAATGTCTGTTCATGTCCTCTGCCCATTTCTTGATTGGATTGTTTGTTCTTTGGGTGTTGAGTTTGCTAAGTTCTTTATAGATTCTGGACACTAGTCCTTTATCTGATATGTCGTTTGCAAATATCTTCTCCCATTCTGTCAGTTGTCTTTTGATTTTGTTTACTGTTTCCTTTGCTGTGCAAAAGCTTTTGATCTTGATGAAATTCCAATAGTTCATTTTTGCCCTTGCTTCACTTGCCTTTTGTGTTGTTCCTAGGAAGATGTTGCTGCAGCAGAGGTCGAAGAGGTTGCTGCCTGTGTTCTCCTCAAGGATTTTGATGGATTTCTTTCACACATTGAGGTCTTTCATCCATTTTGAGTCTATTTTTGTGTGTGGTGTAAGGAAATGGTCCAATTTCATTTTTCTGCATGTGGCTGTCCAATTTTCCCAGCACCATTTATTGAAGAGGCTGTCTTTTTTCCATTGGACATTCTTTCCTGCTTTGTCGAAGATTAGTTGACCATAGAGTTGAGGGTCTATTTCTGGGCTCTCTATTCTGTTCCATTGGAAGAAATGGATGCATTCCTAGAAACATATAAACTACCACAACTGAACCAGGAAGAAATAGAAAGCCTGAACAGACCCATAACCAGTAAGGAGATTGAAACAGTCATTAAAAATCTCCAAACACATACCCCCCCCTTCTCCCAAACCCCCTCCCCTCAGCAACCCTCAGTTTGTTTTGTGAGATTAAGAGTCACTTATGGTTTGTCTCCCTCCCAATCCCATCTTGTTTCATTGATTCTTCTTCTACCCACTTAAGCAACAAAAGCCCATGGCCAGTCGGCTTCCCGGGAGAATTCTACCAAACATTTAAAGAAGAACTAATTCCTATTCTCCTGAAACTGTTCCAAAAAATAGAAATGGAAGGAAAACTTCCAAACTCATTTTATGAGGCCAGCATCACCTTGATCCCAAAACCAGACAAGGATCCCATCAAAAAAGAGAGCTATAGACCAATATCCTTGATGAACACAGATGCGAAAATACTCAACAAAATACTAGCCAGTAGGATTCAACAGTACATTAAAAGGATTATTCACCACGACCAAGTGGGATTTATTCCAGGGCTGCAAGGTTGGTTCAACATCCGCAAATCAGTCAATGTGATACAACACATCAATAAAAGAAAGAACAAGAACCATATGATACTCTCAATAGATGCTGAAAAAGCATTTGACAAAGTATAGCATCCCTTCCTGATCAAACTCTTCAAAGTGTAGGGATAGAGGGCACATACCTCAATATCATCAAAGCCATCTATGAAATACCCACTGCAAATATCATTCTCAAAGGAGAAAAACTGAAAGCTTTTCCGCTAAGGTCAGGAACACGGCAGGGATGTCCATTATCACCACTGCTCTTCAACATAGTACTAGAGGTCCTAGCCTCAGCAATCAGACAACAAAAGGAAATTAAAGGCATCCAAATCGGCAAAGAAGAAGTCAAATTATCACTCTTCGCAGATGATATGATACGATATGTGGAAAACCCAAAAGACTCCACTCCAAAACTGCTAGAACTTGTACAGGAATTCAGTAAAGTGTCAGGATATAAAATCAATGCACAGAAATCAGTTGCATTTCTCTTTTGATTTTCTTATAATATGTTTATCATATTTATACTGTGTGATGTGCACAATAACCACTTCATGATATTAAAATAAAAATCTTAATTCAGCCTGCTATGGAAAATATATTTCAATTTTATGTTTCCTTGTCTCTTTACTTAGCTCCATATTTCTTTGTTTGCCAAGTGTAATGGAAGTGTTGGTCCTTTAAGCACTGATTGATGGGGAAGATAAATGTTCTTTGAAAAACAATGAACTTAAGTTTCTTTTTACCTAGTTGCTAGCATAGGTCTATTTATTCGTGGAGACTAACAATACATAGCTAACATAGATTTGTATAATGCAGTTCTAAAAGGTGATTTTTATGATAATGAAAATACCTCATATGGGATTAAAAAAGGAGTATCCTTTCTATTCTCAATTTATTCCTCTTCCCTCTGAGAATCTACATCTGCCTAGAATTATCATCAACAGAGAGAATAAATAAGAATGTGCCTGTGGCAATTCAGGGTGTAGGACACCTTCTGTTGGGCTTCTCTTGATCATTTGTGCATTTTAATTTAATACTTAATGCTAGGTTATTGCTTATCTGTATAACTGCTTTCTGACACTACAAAATGGCACAAGTTGCCTCTTAATCTTCATGGTGGTACAAAAATTTAGATTCACCTCCTAACAATAGGTCCCTCCTCTTAATCGATATATGGGATTTAAAAAAAACACTTATTGGAAGATATTGTTTATTTTTAGTACTATTTATAATAGAAAATCATAGTTTTGTTAGCAGTGAGTTCCTCCTAGGCCTGGGTTCTTGAGTTCAACCAAGAAAGATTCAGAGCCAAACTCTTAAGCAAGCAAGTGTCCAGTAGCTGATTAAGTAAAAGTACCCTTTGATGATTGTGAGAGAGGTAGGCCTAGCAGTGGCAGCTGCACCTGGAGAAGTCTTTTCTTTTTATGTTTACGTTATGGGTTATACCTAGGGTGGGCTCTGACTGAGGTTGCCTCCAGTTATCAAAGGGACTCCTCCTACTGGCTGGGAGGGGGAGATTTTGGTCCTATATGGTTCTTGTCAGAACTATCATGTCAGCCTTACCCCACCCGGTTGAAAAACCACAGTGTGAGTGTATTATAATGAAGCTATACCTCACTGAAGGGCAGTATCATGGGGAAGAGCACGTGCATATCCCCTGGGATCTATCCCAGCTGTATGGAATCTGGTTTCTGATCTTTATCAGTCAGAAAATGCTTGTTCCCTGCTTCTATCTAACTGCAGGCTCTATCAGGTTTTGTTGTTGTTGTTTATTTTTTTGTTTTTCCCATGAGTTTGGCTCTTGAGCTTTTGTTTGTGTAAAAGAGGAAAATTAGAATAAACCTTTCATCTTCAGAGTTCACTATTTTACCACCGATTTTCCAACCTTTGTTATGAAAGTAATTATATAAAACTGTTTTATCTACAAATAAATTGATGAAGGTACCTTTAAACTTTATTAAATAGTTCTGAATAAAAAGTATGATTACAAAGCATAGAGGGTTTTTTTTTTTTAACTAATGGCTAAACTCTCTTATGATTCATGAAGAAAAATAAACATTAAAACTCCTTTTATAATAAAAATAATGCTAGATAAGATTATGACCCTAATAGCATCTATGTTAGATAAGCACCATAAAATACCCATCCAGAAAGTAAATAAAAAAACAACTCAGAGTCACAGATTTGCTGTGAAAATGTCATTATAAGACTCTTTTTCTTAGCATTTGGAAATAATCCCTTGAGATATAAGAATTTTTAATTAAGTTATATTGGAACCCATTGCAAGCCAGAGATACTTCTCTCAACTATAAGGGTTGGACTGACTGAAGCAATCAGTTTGAATTCTGAGTTTCCGCCTAACACTAATTCAGTGGGTTATTTTGTGATGACACAGGAGTGAAAGCTACAGTGGAGTATAGAGAATGGAATAATGTGTGTGTGTGTGTGTGTGTGTGTGTGTGTGTGTGTTTAACACCAAACAATTCCAAACAAAATACAAGAAATAAGAAATTTCAAAACACTGAACATCGGTTACTAAAGAATAGTGATTCCTGAGAGACAGGGCAAAAACACGATGAGGCCTGCAATTTCTCTGCAAGTTGCATTAAGAGAATTCCCAGCCACTAGTGCAGGAAGAGGAAACTGAGAAGAAAACTAGTAGTTTCCTTACATTGAGAAGGTGGAGCTGAAAGTCCAGGGCAATCAAGGTAACCTGGTCTCATAAGACTGTATATCAAAGAAGAGAGAATTACACAGAAACAGAACCCCAGAGATCTGTAGAAACTCCTTGAATATTTAGCAGAGTGCTGATGAGCATACACATGTAATGAAACTACTGCAAGATAGGAAAGAACTAATCAAAAGGGTTAGAATAATTAGTGGTTGGCCCTCACACAGGGCCCAGAATACTAATTGTTCTCAGCCAGATTGAAAGAAATCATTAATTTACAGGATATTGAGTAGACTACTTTGGCAGGTTTATTCTCAGAAGTGAGAAATAATTAGTCCTACACTGAGCACTTTTTCAGACCCACCTAACAAGTATAAAAACAATCCCTTAATCTCACAAAACAAACTGAGGGTTGCTGGGGGGAGGGGGTTTGGGAGAAGGGGGTGGGATTATGGACATTGGGGAGGGTATGTGCTTTGGTGAGTGCGGTGAAGTGTGTAAACCTGGTGATTCACAGACCTGTACCCCTGGGGATAAAAATATATGTTTATAAAAAATAAAAAATTAATTAAAAATTAAAAAAAAAAATCCCTGAAAAGATTAAACTGTCTACAAACTGCAACTCAAAACAGAGCTTAAGAAGATTTATAGGAATACAAAAGTATCTAGAACTGCCAAGTGAAATTGACAAGGTCTGGCATCCAATCAAAAATTACCAAACATGGGGCGCCTGGGTGGCTCAGTGGGTTAAAGCCTCTGCCTTCAGCTTAGGTCATGATCCTAGGGTCCTGGGATCAAGCCGCACATCAGTCTCTCTGCTCCACAGGGAGCCTGCTTCCTCCTCTCTCTCTCTCTGCCTGCCTCTCTATTTTTGATCTCTGTCTGTCAAATAAATAAATAAAATATTTTTAAAAAATTACCAAACATGAAAGAGGGAAGTCTAAAACAATCCCATGATGAGAATAGTCAATCTATCAAAACCAATGAATTGACACATATTGGAATTAACAGCAAAGGATTTTAAGATAGTTATTTTAACTGAATTTTAAAAATTAGGAACTTAGAATAATAAAAGAGAACTGAAGTTACAGAGAAAAAAATACAATGTCTGGGATGCAGTGTGTCCCAGATAGGATTAATAGCAGATTCTATTTTGCAAAAGAAAATATTAGAGAAAATGAAGGCAATGACAATAGAAACTATCAAAAATGTCACAGAAGGGAAAATAAAATTTTCAATAATGAAAAGATTATGAGGGACGATTTTGTGCAGCCTAATTTATAAGTTACTGGGTCTCTCAAAAAAAAGGCAAGAAGAGGAATAAAAGTAGAGGAAGTCATGGCTGAGATTTTTCAAACCTGATGAGATCCTGTAGGAACAAGAAGTTTATTGAAATCGGGACGCCTGGGTGGCTCAGTTGGTTAAGCAGCTGCCTTCGGCTCAGGTCATGATCCCAGCGACCTGGGATCGAGTCCCACATCGGGCTCCTTGCTCAGCGGGGAGCCTGCTTCTCCCTCTGCCTCTGCCTGCCACTCTGTCTGCCTGTGCTCGCTCTCTCCCACTCTCTCTCTCTGATAAATAAATTTAAAAAAAAAAAAATCTTTAAGAAGTTTATTGAAATCCACTTGCAGAAAAAATGAGTAAACATTTTTAAAACAAAATTAAAAACACAATTAACCTTATTTTTTTAATGGGCAGAAAATTCTCAAAAATGGTGAAGTAAAGAAAAATATTTTCAGACATGCAAAATTTGCAAGGCTTTTTCACCAACATTCTCACACAACAAGAAATGTTGATGGAAGTCCCAAAGAAAGATAATTGTACCAGATAAATATCTGATCTACCCAAAGATATAAAGAATATTGGAAAGGGTTACAATATGGGTAAATGTAAAGGTTTTTTTTTTTCCTTATTATGCATATCTCTTTGAAAGGTAAGTGGCTGTTTTCCTGAAGTAATAGCCATGTATTGTAAGATTGATAAAATATATAAGATGGGGAGGAGTCAAGATGGCGGAGAAGTAGCAAGTTGAGACTGCTTCAGCTAGCCAGAGATCAGCTAGATAGCTTATCTAAAGATTGCAAACACCTGAAAATCCAACGGCAGATCGAAGAGAAGAAGAACAGCAATTCTGGAAACAGAAAAACAACCACTTTCTGAAAGGTAGGACCGGCAGAGAAGTGAATCCAAAGCGACAGGAAGATAGACCCCGGGGGGAGGGGACGGCTCCCGGCAAGCAGCGAAGCAACCACGCACAAAATCAGGACTTTTAAAAGTTTGTTCCGCTGAGGGACGTCGCTCCAGAGGCTAAACCAGGGCGAAGCCCACGCGGGGTCAGCGTGGCCTCAGGTCCCGCAGGGTCACAGAAGGATCGGGGGTGTCTGAGTGTCAGGGAGCTTGCGGGTATTGGAACGGGAAAGCCGGCTGCAGAGACGGAGCCGACAGTAAGATCACAGCTCGGTGTTACCTTGAACCGGTCGCAGGCTCGGTGAGCTCAGAGCGCGGCCGGAGGTCAGGCAGACGGGAGTAACTGGGCGCTGTTCTCTGAGGGCGCACTGAGAAGTGGGGCCCTGGGCTCTCGGCTCCTCCGGGCCGGAGACCAGGAGGCCACCATTTGTATTCCCGTCCTCTGGAACTCTACAGAAAGCGCTCAGGGAACAAAGCTCCTGAAAGCAAACCAGAGCGGATCACTCAACCCGGCCCCGGGTAAGGGCGGTGCAATTCCGCCTGGGGCAAAGACACTTGAGAATCACTACAACAGGCCCCTCCCCCAGAAGATCAACAACAAATCCAGCCGAGACAAAGTTCACCTACCAAGGAGTGCGGTTTCAATACCAAGGAGAGCAGCAGAATTCCAGAGGAGTAGAAAGCCAAGCACGGAACTCATGGCTTTTTTCCTGTGATTTTTTTTTAGTCTTGCAGTTAATTTAATTTTTTTTTTTCATTTTTTGTTTTTTTTTTTTTTCTTCTCGCCTTCGGGTAAAATTTTTTTTTTTTTAACTGTTACCTTTTTCTTTTTTAACGATTCTTTACTAGTTTATCTAATATATATTTTTTCTTTTTTACATTTTTCTTAGGTGTTTTCTTTTTTGAAAAATTCTTTTCTTTTCTTTTCTTTTTTCTTTTCTTTTTTCTTTCTTTTTCTTTCTTCCTTTCTGAACCTCTTTTTATCCTCTTTCTCCCCACTCACGATTTTGGATCTCTTCTAATTTTATTAAATCATATTTTGCTGGGGTTGTTGCCACCCTTTTAGTATTTTACTTGCCCCTTCATTTACTCTTATCTGGACAAAATGACAAGACGTAAAAATTCAACACAAAAAAAAGAACAAGAGGCAGTACCAAAGGCTAGGGACCTAATCAATACAGACATCAGTAATATGTCAGATCTAGAGTTCAGAATGACAATTCTCAAGGTTCTAGCCGGGCTTGAAAAAGGCATGGAAGATATTAGAGAAACCCTCTCGAGTGATATAAGAGCCCATTCTGGAGAAATAAAAGAACTAAAATCTAACCAAGTTGAAATCAAAACTGCTATTAATTAGGTGCAATCAAAAATGGAGGCTCTAACTGCTAGGATAAATGAGGCAGAAGAAAGAATTAGTGATATAGAAGAACAAATGACAGAGAATAAAGAAGCTGAGAAAAAGAGGGACAAACAGCTACTGGACCACGAGGGGAGAATTCGAGAGATAAGTGACACCATAAGAAGAAACAACATTAGAATAATTGGGTTTTCAGAAGAAGAAGAAAGAGAGAGGGGAGCAGAAGGTATACTAGAGAGAATTATTGGGGAGAATTTCCCCAATATGGCAAAGGGAATGAGCATCAAAATTCAGGAGGTTCAGAGAACGCCCCTCAAAATCAATAAGAATAGGCCCACACCCCGTCAACTAATAGTAAAATTGACAAGTCTCAGTGACAAAGAGAAAATCCTGAAAGCAGCCCGGGAAAAGAAGTCTGTAACATACAATGGTAAAAATATTAGATTGGCAGCTGACTTATCCACAGAGACCGGGCAGGCCAGAAAGAGCTCGCATGATATTTTCAGAGCACTAAACGAGAAAAACATGCAGCCAAGAATACTATATCCAGCTAGGCTATCATTGAAAATAGAAGGAGAGATTAAAAGCTTCCAGGACAAACAAAAACTGAAAGAATTTGCAAACACCAAACCAGCTCTACAGGAAATATTGAAAAGGGTCCTCTAAGCAAAGAGAGAGCCTACAAGTGGTAGATCAGAAAGGAACAGAGACCATATACAGTAACAGTCACCTTACAGGCAATACAATGGCACTAAATTCATATCTCTCAATAGTTACCCTGAATGTGAATGGGGTAATGCCCCTGTCAAAAGACACAGGGTATCAGAATGGATAAAAAAACAAAACCCATCTATATGTTGCCTCCAAGAAACTCATCTTAAGCCCGAAGACACCTCCAGATTTAAAGTGAGGGGGTGGAAAAGAATTTACCAACTAATGGACATCAGAAGAAAGCAGGAGTGGCAATCCTTATATCAGATCAATTAGATTTTAAGCCAAAGACTATAATAAGAGATGAGGAAGGACACTATATCATACTCAAAGGGTCTGTCCAACAAGAAGATTTAACAATTTTAAATATCTATGCCCCCAACTTGGGAGCAGCCAACTATATAAACCAATTAATAACAAAATCAAGGAAACACATCAACAATAATACAATAATAGTAGGGGACTTTAACACTCCCCTCACTGAAATGGACAGGTCATCCAAGCAAAAGATCTGCAAGGAAATAAAGGCCTTAAATGACACACTGGACCAGATGGACATCACAGATATATTCAGAATATTTCATCCCAAAGCAACAGAATACACATTCTTCTCTAGTGCACATGGAACATTCTCCAGAATAGATCACATCCTCGGTCCTAAATCAGGACTCAACCGGTATCAAAAGATTGGGATCATTCCCTGCATATTTTCAGACCACAATGCTCTAAAGCTAGAACTCAACCACAAAAGAAAGTTTGGAAAGAACCCAAATACATGGAGACTAAACAGTATCCTTCTAAAGAATGAATGGGTCAACGGGGAAATTAAAGAAGAATTGAAAAAAAATCATGGAAACAAATGAAAATGAAAATACAACGGTTCAAAATCTGTGGGACACAACAAAGGCAGTCTTGAGTAAAATATATAGCGGTACAAGCCTTTCTCAAGAAACAAGAAAGGTCAGGTACACAACCTAACCCTACACCTAAAGGAGCTGGAGAAAGAACAAGAAAGAAACCGGGAAACCGTAAGCCCAGCAGGAGAAGAGAAATCATAAAGATCAGAGCAGAAATCAATGAAATAGAAACCAAAAAAACAGTAGAACAAATCAACGAAACTAGGAGCTGGTTCTTTGAAAGAATTAATAAAATTGATAAACCCCTGGCCCGACTTATCAAAAAGAAAAGAGAAAGGACCCAAATAAATAAAATCATTAATGAGAGAGGAGAGATCACAACTAACACCAAAGAAATACACACTATTATAAGAACATACTATGAGCAACTCTTCGGCAATAAATTTGACAATCTGGAAGAAATGGATGCATTCCTAGAAACATATAAACTACCACAACTGAACCAGGAAGAAATAGAAAGCCTGAACAGACCCATAACCAGTAAGGAGATTGAAACAGTCATTAAAAATCTCCAAACAAACAAAAGCCCAGGGCCAGACGGCTTCCCGGGGGAATTCTACCAAACATTTAAAGAAGAACTAATTCCTATTCTCCTGAAAATGTTCCAAAAAATAGAAATGGAAGGAAAACTTCCAAACTCATTTTATGAGGCCAGCATCACCTTGATCCCAAAACCAGACAAGGATCCCATCAAAAAAGAGAGCTATAGATCGATATCCTTGATGAACACAGATGCGAAAATACTCAACAAAATACTAGCCAATAGGATTCAACAGTACATTAAAAGGATTATTCACCACGACCAAGTGGGATTTATTCCAGGGCTGCAAGGTTGGTTCAACATCCACAAATCAGTCAATGTGATACAACACATCAATAAAAGAAAGAACAAGAACCATATGATACTCTCAATAGATGCTGAAAAAGCATTTGACAAAGTACAGCATCCCTTCCTGATCAAAACTCTTCAAAGTGTAGGGATAGAGGGCACATACCTCAATATCATCAAAGCCATCTATGAAAAACCCACCGCAAATATCATTCTCAATGGAGAAAAACTGAAAGCTTTTCCGCTAAGGTCAGGAACACGGCAGGGATGTCCATGATCACCACTGCTATTCAACATAGTACTAGAGGTCCTAGCCTCAGCAATCAGACAACAAAAGGAAATTAAAGGCATCCAAATCGGCAAAGAAGAAGTCAAATTATCACTCTTCGTAGATGATATGATACTATATGTGGAAAACCCAAAAGACTCCACTCCAAAACTGCTAGAACTTATACAGGAATCCAGTAAAGTGTCAGGATATAAAATCAATGCACAGAAATCAGTTGCATTTCTCTACACCAACAGCAAGACAGAAGAAAGAGAAATTAAGGAGTCAATCCCATTTACAATTGCACCCAAAACCATAAGATACCTAGGAATAAACCTAACCAAAGAGACACAGAATCTATACTCAGAAAACTATAAAGTACTCATGAAAGAAATTGAGGAAGACACAAAGAAATGGAAAAATGTTCCATGCTCCTGGATTGGAAGAATAAGTATTGTGAAAATGTCTATGCTACCTAAAGCAATCTACACATTTAATGCAATTCCTATCAAAGTACCATCCATCTTTTTCAAAGAAATGGAACAAAAAATTCAAAAATTTATATGGAACCAGAAAAGACCTCGAATAACCAAAGGGATATTGAAAAAGAAAGCCAACGTTGGTGGCATCACAATTCCAGACTTCAAGCTCTATTACAAAGCTGTCATCATCAAGACAGCATGGTACTGGCACAAAAACAGACACATAGATCAATGGAACAGAATAGAGAGCCCAGAAATAGACCCTCAAATCTATGGTCAACTCATCTTCGACAAAGCAGGAAAGAATGTCCAATGGAAAAGAGACAGCCTCTTCAATAAATGGTGCTGGGAAAATTGGACAGCCACATGCAGAAAAATGAAATTGGACCATTTCCTTACACCACACACAAAAATAGACTCAAAATGGATGAAGGACCTCAATGTGCGAAAGGAATCCATCAAAATCCTTGAGGAGAACACGGGCAGCAACCTCTTCGACCTCTGCCGCAGTAACATCTTCCTAGGAACAACGCAAAAGGCAAGGGAAGCAAGGGAAAAAATGAACTATTGGGATTTCATCAAGATCAAAAGCTTTTGCACAGCAAAGGAAACAGTTAACAAAATCAAAAGACAACTGACAGAATGGGAGAAGATATTTGCAAACGACATATCAGATAAAGGACTAGTGTCCAGAATCTATAAAGAACTTAGCAAACTCAACACCCAAAGAACAAACAATCCAATCAAGAAATGGGCAGAGGACATGAACAGACATTTCTGCAAAGAAGACATCCAGATGGCCAACAGACACATGAGAAAGTGCTTCATATCACTCGGCATCCGGGAAATACAAATCAAAACCACAATGAGATATCACCTCACACCAGTCAGAATGGCTAAAATCAACAAGTCAGGAAATGACAGATGCTGGCGAGGATGCGGAGAAAGGGGAACCCTCCTACACTGTTGGTGGGAATGCAAGCTGGTGCAGCCACTCTGGAAAACAGCATGGAGGTTCCTCAAAATGTTGAAAATAGAACTGCCCTATGACCCAGCAATTGCACTATTGGGTATTTACTCTAAAGATACAAATGTAGTGATCCAAAGGGGCACGTGCACCCGGATGTTTATAGCAGCAATGTCCACAATAGCCAAACTATGGAAAGAACCTAGATGTCCATCAACAGATGAATGGATCAAGATGATTGGTATATATACACAATGGAATACTATGCAGCCATCAAAAGAAATGAAATTTTGCATTTGCGACAACATGGATGGAACTTGAGCGTATCATGCTTAGAGAAATAAGTCAAGCAGAGAAAGACAACTATCATATGATCTCCCTGATATGAGGAAGTGGTGATGCAACATGGGGGCTTAAGTGGGTAGGAGAAGAATCAATGAAACAAGATGGGATTGGGAGGGAGACAAACCATAAGTGACTCTTAATCTCACAAAACAAACTGAGGTTTGCTGTGGGGAGGGTGTTTGGGAGAAGGGGTTGGGATTATGGACATTGGGGAGGGTATGTCCTTTGGTGAGTGCTGTGAAGTGTGTAAACCTGGTGATTCACAGACCTGTACCCCTGGGGATAAAAATATATGTTTATAAAAAATAAAAAATTTAAAAATTTAAAAAAAAAAAAAAATATATATATATATAAGGTAAAAGGCATGTGTACACTATAGTAAAATAACATGTTGTTGGCTTGAAGATAAACAAGAACATAGTAGATTGTTCAGAAATAAACCACACTTATAAAGACAACTTTTTTTTTTTAACACAGATGGTGCAAGAGAGAAATTATATAGGCTTTTCAATAAATTGTGCTAGGATAACTGGGAATCTATATGCAAAAAAAAAAGTGTTATACTTTGTACAGTGTACAAAAATCAACTCAGAATAGATAATAGACCTGAATATAAAAGCCTAAAACTATAAAACTTTAGGAGAAAAATCCACATGTAACTGGCTTAGAAGAAGGTACTGGAGGGGAGGTGGGCAGGGGCAGATGGGTTAAACAGTTGATGGGTATCAAAGAGGACACGCCAGATGAACACCATGTATTGTATTTAAGTGATGAAATCACCAAATTCTACACCTGAAACTAATATTACACTCTATGTTATGTATGTATGTTAACTAAAATTGAATAAAAACTTGACAAAGAAAAAGGTGTCCTAGATACAACTCCAAAAGCACAGCCATTAAAAAAACAAAACAAAACAAAAAAACTAATTGATCTCTAAGCTTTTAGGCATTTTAATACCCTACACAATACATAAAATGGGCAGCTAGTTGTTGGGTGGAGTAGTATTACAGATACCTCCAATGCTAACTCCTTCTCTCATCTTAGTCACACATTTTTCAATGAGACCTACCCTGAATATCTTATTTTAAATTGCACACAGTACTCCATCTTCTGGCACTTTGAATTAACTGTACCTGTTTTCTTTTTTCCATAAGACCTTTATTCTTTACCCTGTTATCTAATATGCCTATTAACTATTCATATAATTTCTTCACTATTCATATTATATTCACTATTCACTATTCATATAATTGATACCACTAAACTATATGGCCGACAAGGAGTGTTGAGTGGTAGATGCTTAACAAATATCTATTAAAATAGGGGAGAAAATCAATTACCAAGAAGGAAAATCCAACTGAAATATTATAATTGGTTGGCTTTGGGGAGCAGGAATTGGGGACAGAAAAGGTAAGGTAAGGTACTGTAATAACATGTATAAGTATTTGGAGAATCGCTTTAGTTTAAATTATGCACATTATTTTTATGAATTTTTACAACCAAATGATTTAATTGTTTAAAATTAAAACAACTGTATTCCATATACACTATGTTTCCAGGCTTCCCTTGTTGATTTTTAGTCCTCTTGTATAAGTTTTGCCAAAGTAGAACAGTCCTTTCCAAGAAAGGCTTTAACTATGGTGATTACATAAGTTATCATCCAAGCCAGGATCTTTAGAGAGTACTAAATGCTAAACAGAATGATACTCACAGATGATAGTCAAAAACGGTCTCTGCTATGCAAAACCACATGCATGGCCATCCTTTTTGTGACCTCTAGGAAGTTTGGGGTTATTTTGTACTTAGGTTGAGTATGAAATTCAAACAGGTAGAATTTCTAATAAGAAAGAGAGGGGGTGCCTGGGTAGGACAGTCGGTTGAGTGTCCAACTCTTGGTTTCAGTTCAGGTTGTGATCCCAAGATCGTGAGATCTAGCCACAAGGCTAGATGTAGAGGC
Organism: Mustela nivalis; assembly: GCF_964662115.1. Lineage (NCBI taxonomy): Eukaryota > Metazoa > Chordata > Mammalia > Carnivora > Mustelidae > Mustela > Mustela nivalis. Next base: position 156,158,511 of record NC_139023.1, on the reverse strand, counting down.
TCCATGTAGAGTCTGTTAGAGTTTATCTCTCCCTCTCTCTCTGCCCCTCCCCCTACACACTCCTTCACTCTCTCTCTAAAATAAATAAATAAATAAATAAATAAATAAATAAATATTTTTGTAAAAGGAAAGAAAAACGTTTATACAGGTCACATTCTTTTTCAACAATTCTGAAGTTAAAAAAAAAAAGGAAACAAATTCTAAAAACTAGTATGACTTTCAGCCTATATAGTGGCAAAATCTAAAGAAACTGAACTCAGATGTTGCCAAAACCTTTATTTATTTCACTTTGTGTGAATGTTCATAAATTTGCTGCAAAACTATTAATATCCATTAATATTATCCTACCCAGCAAGATATTATGCAGCATATGATATAAGTAATGAATTATCAGTATAAAATCAAAAAAATTCAGAATTCTGATAATCATCTGATCCCAATGTCTCAGTTAAGGAATTACAAACCTATATATCCTTCCCTTAATTATCCTTTGATTTTATCATTTTATTTGCTAATTATACCCTTTTAATTATTGGCTTAAATGGAAGACATACCTTTTATTATTTTATTTTTATTTTATTTCTTTTCAGGGTTCCAGAATTCATTGTTTATGCACCACACCCAGAAGGCATACCTTTTTAGAAAGAGATGATCTCATTTAGAGAAAGTAAGCCTTTCCCTGGTGGTTAGGGCACAGAGAGCAGAAACGTTATGATTTGGCACCTGTTCTAAAAGTGGAGGCCATCAGGTCTCCATGAAGATTATGGCAACACTCTATCTTCAAAACTGAAAGCAGAGTTTCTTCAGGAATTTATATTTTATAAATCTTTGTTTTTAATGATATGAATCCTTTTCTAATACAGACATTCCAAACAGTCCCTATGGCATGAACTGGCGTTATATATACAGCACAATAAACAACATATGGGTAACTTATGTGGAGGCATAAATATGTCTTTCTAAATTGGATGGGTTGGTCCAGTGGATATATTTTTTTATGTTGGTATTCTCTGAATTTCTAACATTTTCACATTATTTCACTCCTTTCTGGAGCCTCTTACTGTTGGATTTTGGCAGTTGATGCTGTGACTTTACAACAGCAAGCCCTCCATGAGTTCTTAACACCCAAAGCCACCTCTGTAGATTGGCACACTGCCTACAGACACAAGCTGTCAAGTAGCTTCCACGTGAAAGAACATAGCGTGTTATTAAGCCAATTCATTTCTAGGAGGAGGAACACATTGTTAAATATATAATCTTTGATTTTGGGAAACCATATTTAAGAAGTAGAAATAAAACTAAATTCTTACAAAACTTATCCTGTGGTTATCATGCATTTTTCAGTAAGCACTTGTTTGGGAATTTTTTTTTTTTTCCAGTTTACAGAGGAGTTGCAAAGATAGTGCAGCATGTTTTCTTACATCCTGGGTCCAGTTTCTCATTCTGGTAGTAACTTACTGTTAACTAAACCTTGTACTTTATTTGAATATCACCAGTTTTTCCATCAGTGCCCCTTTTTGTGTTCTGGTATTCAATCTGGGTTAACCACATTGTTTTCTGTAATTATCTTCTCTGCTATCTTGTATAATATATCTCTCTATATAAATTACCTAAACCTGAGTTCATACTTTTTACCTTTGACTCTGGTCTACTACCATAGTCTTTTCTAGTCTACCATTTTGCGTACTATAACTTTCCTCCCTGCAGTGAGAAACCGGGCTCTCACTAGCCACTGACCATGTACCTGTTCAGTGCTACTACATGTAAAGCGGAATTGAAATTATTAAGTGTCCCCCATGAAAAAAAAAATTATCAGCATGCAGTATTTATATGTAGTTCCTTTTGTCTTTACCCTTACAATTTCCTGTCCAAACACTATTTTCCAAAGTGTTAGGCCAACTTTTTTATTCACCTAACTTTTCATTGCAGTCATACCATACATTCATAATACTGTCAGATTCATTTGTCACAGTCTGCATTCCATCTTTAGATCCCTGAAATGTGGTTGATTTTTGGGGTTTGTACATTAAAACACTTTTGAGGTATAGTTCTACTAGTTTTAACAAATGCATAGAGTCATGCATCCACCACCCCTGTTGCTATATAGAACAATTCCATCACTCCAAAATTTCCATAGTGTATCCTCTTTCCAAAAACCTTATGCAACAACTGATCTATTTTCTGTCACTAAAGTTTTGCTTCCCAAACTGACATACGAATGGAAAGATACAGCATGTCTCCTTTTGGGTTTCCTTTCCTTTTTAAAGAATTTTTAAAGATTTTAAGATTAAACTCATATATGGAACTTAAGAAGCAAAACACATGAACAAAGGAAAAACAAAAGAGAGACAAACCAAAAAAAAAAGGCTCTTGACTAGAGAGAACACATAAATGGTTACCGGGAAGGTGTTGGAGTTGAGGACGGTGGGGAATGGTGAAATAGGCGAAGGAGATTTAGAGTACACTTATACCACGATGAGCACAGAGTAATATATGGAACTATTTAATCACTATATTGTGCACCTGAAACTAATATAGCACTGTTAAGTACACTGGAATTAAAATTTTTAAAAAAAGATTTATGGGGCGCCTGGGTGGCTCAGTGGGTTAAGCCGCTGCCTTCGGCTCAGGTCATGATCTCAGGGTCCTGGGATCGAGTCCCGCATCGGGCTCTCTGCTCAGCAGGGAGCCTGCTTCCCTTCCTCTCTCTCTGCCTGCCTCTCTGCCTACTTGTGATCTCTCTCTGTCAAATAAATAAATAAAAATCTTAAAAAAAAATAAATAAATAAAAATAAATAAATAAAGATTTATTCATATTGTGGCATGAATCCATAACACAATTCTCATTTTAGTTCTGAATAGTATTCTTCTGGGTGGCAGTACTACATTTTTTCTTACAGAGAAAGACTCTGTGTGTGTGTGTGTGTGTGTGTGTGTGTGTATAACTGAGGGCAGGGTGGGGGGCACAGAAGAAGAGAGAGAATCTCACAGAGCTTGGTCTCACAACCCTGAGAGCATGACCTGACCTGAAATTAAAAGTCGATCTTTAACTGACTTAGGCAGCCAGGTGCCCCTGTACTACAGTCTGTTCACCCATTCTCCTACTGAAAGACATCCTGGTTGCAATTATTCATCACGCATTTTTAAATTTAACAAGGGAAAAAATTAAATAAAATAGATGTTTTCACCAATTTCAAATCAATGTTCCATAAAAGCAATATGTTAAACATGCATTTAATTCTTAAATGTCTTTTCCATTCCTTTTCATTACTGGCACAAGTAGCAATGTCATTGACACACTGACAGGCCACCAGGCTCTTCCTAGACCATTCCATAGTTAAAAAAAAAAAATTATACTATGGATGCATTCAAATAACTACTTATTTTACACATCCAGACTAAATAATTAAAAACCATAACTTTGTTTAAGGGAGCATATTGACTCCATAACAAATCACTCATGGCACATTTTCTTTCAAAACTAGTAGGGATATCAGATGGCAGCTACATTTGTGGTGAGGTACTATAAGGTACAGTGTTGTTGACTGACTATGTTGTACACCTGAAAGAAATGTAATACATCAGTAAATAGTAGAGATATATCATTAAAGTAAATAGAACAGAACTATTTGGCCATTTTTAAAGATTAATATTTTAATATTTTGTTAAATTGTAATTAATAAATATAAATAAGATAGAGTTTTTGGTGATTTTTTTTCACTCCTCTTAAATGTTTTATCCCCAAATATATAACTTTCTATTAACAACAAATAGTTGTCTTGGGCACGCATCATTCATTATGCTTATTTGACTACCAACCACTTCATTTATAAATCTGTATAATTTTGTAATAGAAGGGACTTGAAAATTCAGAATCATTTATGTTTAAGGAAACAATCAGCAAAACTAAAAGACAACCTATGGAATGGGAAAAGATAATTATAAATGACATGTCTGATGAAGGGTTAGTATTCAAAAAATATAAAGAACTTACCAAACTCAACACACACACCCCAAAATCTAATTTAACAATGGACAGAAGACACGAACAGACATTTCTCCAAAGAAGACATCCAGTTGGCTAAGAAACACTTGAGTTATCATCAGGGAAATGAAAATCAACACTACAATGAGGTATCACCTCACAGCAGTTAGAATGGCTAAAATCAACAATGCAAGAATAAACAGGTGTTGATGAAGCTGTGGAGAGAGGGGAACCTCTTTCATTGTTAGTGGTAATGCAAACTGAAGAAGCCACTCTGGAAAAGGAAATAGAACCACCTATGATCCAGCAATCACACTACTGGGTATTTGCCCAAAGAATATAAAAACACTAATTTAAAGGGATACATGCATCCCTATGTTTTTGACACATATAGCCAAGGTATGGAAACAACCCACATGTCTATTGTTTCATGAATGAATAAAGAAGTGTTTTATATATATATATTATATATATATAATATATATATATAATTGTGTGTATGTGCATACATATGTACATGTATGTATATACATGTACATATGTATATATCTACATACATGTGTATATACATGTACATATGTATGCACATACACACACAATGGAATATTATTCAGCCACAGGAAGAATGAAATCTTGCCAATTGCAATGACATGGTTGGAGCAAGAGAGTACAATGTTAATCGAAACAAGTCAGTCAGGGAAAGATACCTGGGAAATACCATATGATTTCACTCATAGGTGGAATTTAAGAAATAAAACAAATGAGCATAGGGGAAAAAGGAAGGCAAACTAAGAAACAGACTCTTAACTATAGAGAACAAATTGATGGTTAACAAAGGAGAGGTTGGTTGGGGGGAATGAGTAAAATAAGTGATGGGATTAAGGACTGCACTTGTCCTAATAAGTACTCAATGATTAAAATAAAACTTAATTTTTAAAATCATATATGTTTATATGTAAGATTTTTAATGATAACAAGGAAATTGTGTGTGTGTGCTATGTATTATATACCATATTTACCAGTGCTATTCCTCCACTCCTATTTTTAGTCATAATCATTGAACTAAAACTTTAGGTATACATTTTTAACAGAAAAAAATGTTTTAAAACATCTTTAATGTTTAAGGAAACAATGTTTAGGTTAAAAATAAATGTTTAAATATATATTTGATATTTTAATTTAATATTTAATACATCCTTTTCAAAATTATGATTTTTCAAGTAAAATAAAAAACAAAGTATTTCTCATTGTTACTCACATCACATTTAGTGTGTTCATATAATGGTTTTAAGAACAAGAAAAAGATGAAAACAAGGTTTCTGAACATGTTTTCTGAAAGTGGCAGCAAATATAGTGGTAGACTTTGAAGCCACCTGAAATGGCTTTATCATTTCTTGTATCTGTAACTTTATAATGCTTATGAACTTTATATAGCTCTGCAACCTTATAAACATACAACATATGTGTACATACCACACATAATATGGTGTTTCTCTTGCATACTCTCTCTCCTCTCCCAGCACACATAGACATACACACACAATTAAAAATAGTTAACATTTAATGAAGGATTAGATTCCATGATGTAGCCTTCTACATGCTTTAAAAAGTGATCTTAATTGGACCTCATACTAATCCTTTTATTTGGGTCTACTATACCTGAGTTTTTTAATGAGAAACTGAGGTCAGACACGTTAAATACTGTGACTGACCAAAGTTACATAGCTAATAAATAAGAGAAGTTTCAGGACTTCAGAATGCAGCACTATATGCCACCATGTGTCTACAAATGCCACTGTAAATGCCAAATTCTAAAATCTGATTTTTAACTTTTAGCCGATTCTAATATTTGAACAAATATATATGTGTGCATATAAAATATTATAGTGTATATATGTATAAGTATATAATTTATTTAGAATATGTTTTCCTTTAAATACAAATATAATATCATTTCTTGTATTTATCTAAATTATGTATGTGAAACATGAGAAGTGCTCTCTGAAGATATCTGTATATCCACTATTTAAAACAAGCTTTTCAACAGTTTATCTGAGTTTATTGCTATGGAAGAAAAAAAAAATAGAACTTTTCAAGTAGTATCTTACATTCCTTTAAATTGAACACAGTTCTCTTAAATTGCTTTATGTCAACCTGTAAGCTCTTTCTCAAATAGTTCAAGGTTATTATATAATTGAAGGCTTTTTGTCAAGATCTATACTAGTGAGAGATGTTGAGGAAGACTAAAACTCGTGTCCATTGGGGCCCCTGGAGTGGCTCAGTCAATTAAGCATCTGATTTCCACTCAGGTCCTGATCCCAAGTCCTGGGATGGAGCTCAGTGCCTGGCCTCATGCTTACTGGGGAGTCTGCCTCTCCCTCTCCTACTGTCCCACCCCTGTTTATGCTCACTCTCTCTCTTAAATAAATTTTAAAAATCTTTAAAAAAAAAAAATCACGTCCATGAAACTTACATATTTCTGCAACTTGGCACAGTTTCTTGAAGTAAAGAAAACTATGTCATACATCATGCCCTGAGAGTGTTAATTGTTTCTCATTATTCATCCTTCTTTGAGTGTCCATCAGAGTCTTGTTACATTTTTACATTTTTATTTATTTATTTGTTTATGTGAGACAGAGAGCATGAACCCATAGGTGTGGGGGAAGGGGAGAGGAAAAGAATCTTCAGACTCCCCTCAGTTCAGAGCCTGACATGGGCTCGATTTCAACACCCATGAATTCATGACCTGACCCAAACTATGTCAGACTTTTAACCATCTGAGCCACTCAGGTGTCCCTGATTCTTGTTACTTTTAAAGTCATCTCAATGCTTTTCTTATCTCCCTTTAAAAAATCAAACTCCATGTATTCTGCTCTACAATGGGAGACAAAACCAAGAAAAACAAGAAATACACAAGAAAGTCTATTTGGGTGTGTGTCTGTGTATATAAATTTGTGTATATGTACAGATACATACGGATGCATGCATGCATGTGTATTACTGTGTGTACACAAACATTCATACATACACACATGTATGCATATATATTTGGGTAAGTAACTAGGCTGATAGTGCACCTAAAAGTATGTGAAGCTTCAAAGGAGAATTCTGTAATCTCTACTAAGTAGGACTCTGTAACTACCTAGTAACATGCACTCTTTGAAGAGAATTAAAATCCTAAATGACATTTGTGAATGGGCAAAATGTCTTCCAAAGATAAAAGCATGGCTTTAGTGAAAGTCAAAAATCAAAAGTATCTAGATGCTGATGACACAGATCAATTCATGTAGCTTGTATCTGACCAGAAGACAGGATGTCCAAAAGCTAGACACTAAGATAACATCTTCAATTTAGATACTTCAGTGTGTGTCTTGCTATGTAACTGTAACTCTCCAGAGACATAAGGGCTGTGGCACTTGGTTGTCTAGGGCCACATCAGGGCCGTGCCATTCACTGGCTGTGGAACTTCAGGCACAGATTGTAGCTCATGTGCCTCACTTTCATCAGGAGGATAACTGTACAGTGGTTGCTGTGAAGTAGAAATTAGTTCATATCTGAAACAGGCTTAGAATAGTGCCGGTAACCACTCCACCAAGGATTGCTACTATAAGTTTTTGCTATAATAATTGCTATTTGGTTGAAATAACAAATATATTTTTGGTAATACATTGATAATCCTAGCTTAAATTAAAGCCTAGAATTAGTAAGACTTATCAAAAGAGGTAAGCACCACATATCATGTATTTATAAGGAATTATATGAAAAAAGTTTAATTTTCAACTTTAATGTGTATTTCTGCCGTTTGAAAAGAGTCATAAGAATCTCCTTTACTGGTTTTGCTGTGGTTCCTTTTGCCTATGGACTAGACTAAGGGAAATTTCAGTTGAGTTTGAGTTTACGTGATCCCAGTCACTTTGATATATAGTTAGTTTACTCTATCTATCCCACTGTAAAATTAGTTTCCAGGGACAAATCCATGTTTCACTGCAGCAGCTCAATTGCATCATGACACGAAGCTGCAGGGCCCGAGGATGTTTCATTTTATGAATTTGATTTCTGACATTAAAGTTAACTGAGTAATGAAGGGGACACAAAGTTTGAAATGTATGGAGCCAGGAGCTAGTCTGTTGAAAAATTATCCCAGTTATCAGAATTGTAAAATTGCAAGCAGAGAATTATATTCCCATGGATATCTAACCAAAATGGAAGTACTTACCTCTCAGGAATATACTGCTTAAGCCATCATGCACATTATAAAATTATCCACAAGCTAAACTTATTTTATATATTTCCATGTGACACTAAGAAAATGTATTATGAAACTGAGAAATAACTTATGACATAAAATTTTGATTATAACAATTTCAGATCATTTCTCATTAAATAAATGTTGATGAGAAGTAATAAGTTCTTGGACTGTTTGATAATACAATTGACACAAAGTATTAAGTCACATGACCACATGAGAAAAAGATGAGTATTTCTTAGTGATGAACCATGAGCTACTGGTTGGGATCAAAAACACCCAAAACTCATAACATGCTCCTCAAAATACATGTAGAGAACAAATTTGTTAACAAATGCATCAATTCAAAGAGTTTTAAAATTCACTTAAAGCACAAGAAAATTTAACATGCCTTGACATTTTACAGTTCACATGTAAAATAAACTGGATATTTTCCCCCCAAATTTGTCAACCATACTAAAAGTGGACATGACATTATCAATGATGCATGTGGAGCAGGATTTTTTTTTCCCTAAACTAAAATTAAGACAAAAGAATTTCAATTAAACATGTTAGGGAAAATACTAAATTATAATTCCATTTCCTCTGGAAAAATACTTTGCAAACTTATTATTATAGATAATAATATATGTTAAAAATAACTAGTATTGTTATTTTCTGATATTTTATAATTGTGTATTTGTCAGTTTGTAGCTATTTATAATTGGTCATGGTTTCTTGTCTTGTTTTAAATAATATTCACTTTCATAACAGCTTAGGAAATGTAATTTTGTATTCTTTTTCTTAAGGCGTATAAATCCTACCTCCATTTAACAAGAAGTGGCAGGACCCATAAAACCTGAATGATCTTGGTTCAAATATTTGTATTTTTATAAAGCTCTACAGTTGATTTAGAAGTATAACCAGGGCTAAAAAGCATTAATAAAATTATGGGAATCACAAATATTTGTCAGGGAAATGACCGTAGGTGTCTTTATTGGCTTAGAAGTTAAATATTTCTCTAGTCAAGGGAGAAAATACAGAAAGAAATAGAAGCCTTGAGAGAAGGTTTTACTTTTGAACATGGTTGTTTCTAGAAAATGTTTGCTAGCAATCACACTAACTTTGGCAACCATATCAAATTCTTATAGCAAGCTTACTGTAGACAAAATTCTTAAGATTTTCTTTCTTAATGTTCCACTTCTTAGGTTTCTCCTTACATTTTTTTGTACATTGGGAGCTTTAAATTTTAGTACCTAAAGGAGTTTACTTTTGTCTTTGGTAAATGTGTTTCAGCAATATTATGGCCTCATTCTGAGCTTTTTCTCTTTTGGCTAGCTTACCAATGCTTTGATATTACTGCATATACCTGTTCTCCCTTATTTTTTTTCTCAGTTGATCTCATAGCCAGGAGTTCAGTTATAGTATCTAAAAAAGCCTTCCCTCTAATGTACCTAATAGAAGTTCCAAGTCTGAAGAATACATAGGAGGACATTTGCTTTCTGTTCCTAAGAAGTATATCGACCATGACTGTTGTTACACACACAGACACACACAGATGCACATGTAGGCAAGTTCTGCTATACCCAGCTTATGATGATTTTATTACAAATACTCTTATCTTCACCTTTAACGTTCTCCACTGCAGCCCAGTGGTTTGGAAGGTGATACGAAAGCTGTCATTTGCTATTCCAGAATGGCTTTTCTTGAGTCCTATTCCAGAAATAATTAGGATATATCACTTGCAGTGTTCATTTGGTTTAATTTGAGGGATTTGTTGAACTTAAATTGCAATGAACCTATAATAGCTGGAGACCGAAAAACACTGATTTTAGAGTAAGCAATACTAGGAGAGTAAATTTATAGACATGATGAAAAGACATGTCTGATGTATGAGACTTACATAAGATTAAATCCTATTTCTTTCAGAAAAAGTGACAAATCTAAATGACAAACTCACCCACAGAGAACATGATAAACAAACAAACTGATCACCAAAAGAGTTTATAAAAAGCTTGATGTGAGCTCTAAGATAAATTTGGGGAAAATGTCTAGATATTTCATACCAGTGTTCATACTCAAATAGAATAGGATCTAGAAAAAAACAAATAGCATTAAACCTTTATGGTTTAAAGAACAAAAACATTGTGCTACATGAAAACAATTTTAAATGGAAACAATTAGTCATCATTTGCTTTAAACAGACTGATATTACCAGGAACCAGGAATTGAGTTAGCTTAAGATGGATCTTCTCTTAGGGATAATCTAGTAATATTTTACTCAGTAATATTTTGATCAGTGTTTAAATTTCCCTTGCATTACTGGGGTGCCTGGGTGGCACAGTCGGTTGAGCCTCCAAGTCTTGATTTTGGCTCAGGTCATAATCTCAGGGTTGTGAGATCTTGCCCTCTATCTAGCCCCCAGTTGGGCTCCCCATTCAGTTCGGAGTCTGCCTAAGACTGTCTCTCCCTCTCCTTTTTGCCCCTCCCCCACTTGCTCATGTACACTCCCCCCCATAAGTAAAAGAATCCTTAAAAAATTTTTCCTTACCTTACTCATAAAAGTCAGTCAGCCCAGCTAAAAGTCCTAGCTAAAGCCATTTACTATCCATTTGGCTAATTCACTTAACAGGAAGCATTTTACCAGCCACTTAATCTTCTTCTGCCTCAGTGTTCTTATCTAGAAATGAAGTTCATGCTGATATTTACTTCTCAGAGGTTCTGTAAAGATAAGTGGTAGTTAGATGTAAAACACTGACAAAACGGCTCGTTTGTGGTAAGCCCCCACTGATACTAGTGTTGTGGTTTCTATTTTTCATGCATTAATCAAGGTTCTGTAACATTCAGTGTGGGCACCGGAGACACTGCTGCTCTCCTCACTCTCTTCATGTTGTTTAATGGCACCTCTTCTTCCTTTCCAGAGGTAGGAACACTTTCAGAACATTATGCCTTCACTTTCTACTCAGGATATGCATTCCTGAAATATTTATGCTCCCAGGAATCGAAAATCAGAATTGCTTACTCTAAAATCAGTGTTTTTCGGTCTCCAGCTATTATAGGTTCATTGCAAAAGATGGAGGCTAGTAGCTACTGGATCACGAAGAGGACCTGATCTGCTGCTTCTTCAGGGCCCAGGCCCAGGCTAACCCAGACAAACTTTTCAGTTTTGTAAAAAAAAGTTTCCTCTCATTGTTGCTTATGAGGTCTTTGCCTTCTAAATGCAAAAACATTAGCACAGTTTTGATGCCCTCTTTCACAATTATTAATAAAGAGTGTTATCTGGGAAAAAAATAAGATGCCATCAACTCATTCATATGCATTATGAATATATGTTTAGCTGATGATATAGCAGATTTAGCAAGTGCTAAGCCAATTTTTCTCAAAATGTGATCAGAGTCTTGCCTAAGTTGTTTGTTAAAATACAATTTCTTAAGGCCCAATCCAGATATACTTAATCACAAAATATAGGTGTGAGGCACTGTGACTTGTATTTTATTAAGAAATCCAGGTTATTTTTTTCTTATTATAGTTTATGAACTACTGTCAGTCCTTCCAGGCAATAAAATTTGCATATGTTTGATTTTATATTCACTTACATTGACTGAGATTATTTCATTTGGGATTTTGGAAGCAAAGTTTACATCAACAAGAGAAAATAACAATAAGAAGGAAACATGGGGAGCATGGAAACTTCTTCCCATCCTTTATTATGACAGGGCTTTTTAATTTTATTTTTTTTTAGGATTTTATTTACTTATTTGACAGACAGCGATCGCAAGTAGGCAGCGAGGCAGGCAGAGAGAGAGAGGAGGAACCAGGCTCCCTGCTGAGCAGAGAGCCCGATGCACAACCCGATCCCAGGAACCTGGGATCACAACCTGAGCAGAAGGCAGAGGCTTTTTTTTTTTTTTTTTTTTTTTTTTTTTTTTAATCCACTGAGCCACCCAGGTACCCCAGGGATTTTTTATTTTAAACCTCAGATACACTATGGAGATTTTGCTATTTTCAAAGGGGTAATGCTCCCACTTGACTCCTCTTCCTAGTTGCCACATATTTTCTATCTTTCTAAGATATTGATTATAGATTTCTTAATGTTTTTATGTTCTCCATGGAGTAGGGTACTAGATTTAGCAAATAAAAATGCAGCATATTTAGTCAAGTTCTAATTCCAAGTAAAACTTTTTTTTTTTTTTTAAATACAACTCTTATCTCAAGTATTGCTAGTACCAAAATAGTATTAGCTGAAATTCTAACATGACTGGGCCTCATATATTTTATGTGACAACCATATCGTGGATTATTTCTCTCGTTTATTTTGCTTGGTTTGGTCTTTGCCTTTTTTGTTGTTGTTGTTTAAGTTTTTTTTTTTTTTTTAAAGATTCATTTATTTATTTGACAGAGAGATTACAAGTAGTCAGAGAGGCAGGCAGAGAGAGAGAGGAGGAAGCAGGCTCCCTGCTGAGCAGAGAGTCCGATGTGGGACTCGATTCCAGGACCCTGAGATCATGACCTGAGCCGAAGGCAGTGGCTTAACTAAGGCAGCGGCTTAACTCACTGAGCCACCCAGGTGCCCCTGGTCTTTGCCTTTTATCAACAATTTTTTCCCCCAACTATCTGATAATAGCCGCCTCTTCTTTTATGTTTAAGAGAGAGAGATTGCAATGGATTGAGCATTTATGCACATAGGTGATGCCTGTTGTCAGCTGGGTTCCCTGTAGTATGAAGAGGTTACTCCATTTTATTAGGAGACCTCATTTACGAGTGTCATAAGATCTTTTCTTTTGGTTTGGTTACAAAAGAATCATTTAATCTCTCTGGAGATTTCAAATCTACCTGCCAGTATTCTCTGGGCTCAATGCAAGAAAAAGTTCTATAGTCTCAGTACAGTATGAAGATTATTTTAAAATGCTTCCTTTTGTGTGTGTTTGTGTGTGTGCTAAGAAATTTCCACCTTTTGCTGTCTGGATTCCCTGAGCCAGGAAATGGAAATGACAGGAATTTGGACTTGCAGGCATTCACCAGCAGTACCTTCAAAGCAATTAACGTAGCAGAAGAGAAGTATAATGTCATGCTATACAAAGGCCTTTGCAGGCATTGCTGGTGACCAAAAGTGGTTTAAATACTAAGTGCTTTAAATATTAAGATTGGAAAAAAAGGGGACAAGTAAGTGTAATTCAAAGACAAGAGTCTTTATATTTAAAACCTTTATCTAGATAAGTTTAGCTATATACTAGATAAGTATAGCTATACAACAATGATGAGGAACAAAAATTACCAAAATTTAATAGATTTTCAGAGAATTATGAAAACTACAAATTCAAGTTTGGTCTGTGAATACCTGAAATTTTCCTATGCCTAAAGCAGCTTCAGGCTTCCCAAATTGTGCCTATAGAAAGCAGGCTGAAAAAGCTATGATACTGTCTCTAGGTAATATCTTCTTTAGGTGAGCACTTGAAGGGTTGAGACAAAGACTAGATGCATAGAGTTCTTGCCCAAGAGCAGAATTAGGGACAGTCATAATTAGTAACTGAAAAATTTATTGCCAGAGGGAAAAACTTACATAGTCTATATACAAGAGGGGAAAAAGAAAAATTCTGTGGATTTAAGAGTGCTGTGTATTACCACTTCCTCATATCAGGGAGATCATATGATAGTTGTCTTTCTCTGCTTGACTTATTTCGCTAAGCATGATACGCTCTAGTTCCATCCATGTTGTCGCAAATGGCAAGATTTCATTTCTTTTGATGGCTGCATAGTATTCCATTGTGTATATATACCACATCTTAACATGGAGGCTTAAGTGGGTAGGAGAAGAATAAATGAAACAAGATGGGATTGGGAGGGAGACAAACCATAAGTGACTCTTAATCTCACAAAACAAACTGAGGGTTGCTGGGGGGAGGGGGTTTGGGAGAAGGGGGTGGGATTATGGACATTGGGGAGGGTATGTGCTTTGGTGAGTGCTGTGAAGTGTGTAAACCTGGTGATTCACAGACCTGTACCCCTGGGGATAAAAATATATGTTTATAAAAAATAAAAAGTTAAAAAAAAAAAAAAAAAAAAAAAAAAAAAAAAAGAGTGCTGTGTATTTTCCATTTTCACAATTCTTAAGGGTTCATCCTGTACATACTCCACCTTTGTGTGTTGAGTGTCTTTTTTTTTTTAATTTTTAATTTTTTATCACCATATAATGTATTATTAGCCCCAGGGGTACAGGTCTGTGAATCACCAGGTTTACACACTTCGCAACGCTCTGTGTTGAGTGTCTTGTAGGCTGATGACATTTATAGGTTCCTGGAGTTTGCAGAGCTGTGCATAAGCCAGACTTCCTGGGCTGTTTGTTGAATGAAGCAACTGGACATCACTCTCGGTCATGTCTCTTGCAAAATGTGAAACTGTTCAGTGGATGGAAAAACCCATGATGTCCGATAGTAAGTAAGTAAAAGGAATGGATTAACACTCTCCCTATTTCTGCCTTTACTTGCTTCCAGTCTGTTCTCACTGGAACAGTTCGAGTATTAATATGAAGGGGTCAGTCTTTTAATATCACTCCTTGAAGTTCTCCAGTAGCTTTTAACCTCCTTCAGAGTAAAAACCATGTTTCCCACCTACCCATACATTATCTGGATTCAAGTGATTCTCCTTTTGTATCTGCATTGGTCTTTTGTTATTACAGAACATGCAAGGTCTTCTCCTGACTCAGAGCATTTGCATTTATGTTTTTTTATCCCTTTCCTTCCAATTTAATCTCAATAGTTTTCTTTTTCTTTTTCATTTTCTGCAGATTTTACATAAATGTCACTTTCTAAATGAGGCCTAACCTGATGGCTTTACTGTACATTGGAAACTTATGTGAACTTAGGGAGCATTTATGATCATGACAAGTATGAATACATTTTATTTACATATTTTGCATCTTGTTTGCCTTCCTCCATTGAAAATGCAAGGTCAAGGAAAGCAGCCCTTTTTGTCCGATTTTGTTTCTCTTTTGTCTCTGTTTTACTGCTGAATATTTAGTTCTTAAATCTGTGCCTGCACATTGTATGCATTTCACACACACATAGTGCTTGAAAGAACAAAAGTTAATTCCCTTGATGTGACTATGGGAGATAGCTGTTGAGAGAGGAGCAAGTATTTCCTAGTTTCCCAAAAGATATGTGTGGGAAAGCTTTGTAACAGTTTCCCAAAGATAATGGGAATAGGTTATTTGCTGTTCTCCTTCCCTTCCTTTTGTGTCATTGTGACAAGAATGTGGAAGCAATGTCTGGAGATCATCCACACCATTGGACTCCAGAATAAGAACTTTATCCTATAGATGAACTCTGATAAGGTGGGAAGGAGCATATTCACTGAAGATTTCATGGATTAGAGTTGCCTTACTAGTTGTAATGGTTGATTTTATATGTCACATTGCTGGGCCACTGGGTGTTTAGATACTTGGTCAAAGAGTATTTGGGGTATTTCTATAAGAGTATTTGGGGATGAGTTTAACATTTAACACTGGTAAACTTAGGAAAGCAGATGGCCTTTCCTGATGTATGTGGGCCTTGTCTAATCGGTTAAAGACCTGAATAGAACAACTACAAAACCACTTGAGTTTAGGAGGAACAGCAAATGGTACCTGTGGGCAGTCAGTGAATTCCTCTGTCTCTGTAGAGAATACTAATACATCAGTGCAGACAGCAGTGAAAAATGTATGTGGGATAAATTAATTTCTGTTATGTTTAAGCCACTGCTACTTTGTGGGATTTTTTTTCCCCCACTATAACTGAACTAAATCTACTGAATACAGGGAAATGGATCTTTTTTCATTATAATTTTAGGAATGAAAAATTCAATATTCCCTTTTTAAAACATAAATAATGAAGTTAAATAACATCAAAATATAGAATTATTTAATATACTAGGGAGGAGTCAAGATGGCAGAGAAGTAGAAGGCTGAGACTACTTCAGCTAGCCGGAGATCAGCTAGATAGCTGATCTAAAGATTGCAAACACCTGAAAATCCAGGTTTTCAGATCGAAGAGAAGAAGAACAGCAATTCTGGAAACAAAAAAACAACCACTTTCTGAAAGGTAGGACCTGCGAAGAAGTGAATCCAAAGCGACAGGAAGATAGACCCCGGGGGGAGGGGCCGGCTCTCAGCAAGAGGCGGAGCAACGGAGCACAAAATCGGGACTTTTAAAAGTCTGTTCTGCTGAGGGACATCGCTTCAGAGGCTAAACCAGGGCGAAGCCCATGCGGGGTCAGCGTGGCCTCAGGTCCCACAGGGTCACAGAAGGATCGGGGTGTCTGAGTGTCGCAGAGCTTGCAGGTATTGGAACGGGAAAGCCGGCTACAGAGACAGAGCCGACAGTAAGATCACAGCTCGGGGTTACCTTGAACCGGTCGCAGGCTCGGTGAGCTCAGAGCGCGGCCAGAGGTCAGGCAGACGGGAGTAACTGGGCGCTGTTCGCTGAGGGCACACTGAGGAGTGGGGCCCTGGGCTCTCAGCTCCTCTGGGCCGGAGACCAGGAAGCCGCCATTTGTATTCCCGTCCTCCAGAACTCTACGGAAAGCGCTCAGGGAACAAAATCTCCTGAAAGCAAACCAGAGCAGATTACTCACCCCGGCCCCTGGTGAGGGCGGTGCAATTCAGCCTGGTGCAAAGACACTTGCAAATCACTACAACAGGCCCCTCCTCCAGAAGATCGACAAGAAATCCAGCCGAGAACAAGTTCACCTACCAAGGAGTGCGGTTTCAATAACAAGAAGAGCAGCAGAATTCCAGAGGAGAAGAAAGCAAAGCACGGAACTCATGGCTTTCTCCCTGTGATTTTTTTTAGTCTTGCAGTTAATTTAATTTTTTTCTTTCTCATTTTTTGTTTTTTTCTTGCATTCTGGTAATTTTTTTTTAACTTTTACCTTTTTCTTTTTTAACGTTTTTTAACTAGTTTATCTAATATATATTTTTTCTTTTTTATATTTTTCTTATTTGTTTTCTATTTTTTAATTCTTTTCTTTATTTTTCTTTTTTCTTTTTTTTTTTTTCTTTCTTCCTTTTTGAAACGCCTTTTATCCCATTTCTCCTCCCTCAAGATTTGGGATCTCTTCTAATTTGGTTAAAGCATATTCTCCTGGGGTTGTTGCCACCCTTTTAGTATTTTACCTGATCCTTCATATACTCTTATCTGGACAAAATGACAAGACGTAAAAATTCAAAACACAAAAAAAGAACAAGAGGCAGTACCAAAGGCTAGGGACCTAATCAATACAGACATTGGTAATGTGTCAGATCTAGAGTTCAGAATGACAATTCTCAAGGTTCTAGCAGGGCTCAAAAAAGGCATGGAAGATATGAGAGAAACCCTCTCGAGAGATATAAAAGCCCTTTCTGGAGAAATAAAAGAACTAAAAGCTAACCAAGTTGAGATAAAAAAATCTATTAATGAGGTGCAATAAAAAATGGAGGCTCTCAATGCTAGGATAAATGAGGCAGAAGAAAGAATTGGTGATATAGAAGACCAAATGACAGAATACAAAGAAGCTGAGCAAAAGAGGGACAAAGCGCTACTGGACCACGAGGGGAGAATTCGAGAGATAAGTGACACCATAAGACGAAACAACATTAGAATAATTGGGATTCCAGAAGAAGAAGAAAGAGAGAGGGGAGCAGAAGGTATACTGGAGAGAATTATTGGGGAGAATTTCCTGAATATGGCAAAGGAACGAGCATCAAAATTAAGGAGGTTCAGAGAACGCCCCGAAATCAATAAGAATAGGCCCATACCCCGTCAGCTAATATTAAAATTGGCAAGTCTCAGTGACAAAGAGAAAATCCTGAAAGCAGCCTGGGAAAGAAGTCTGTAACATACAATGGTAAAAATATTAGATTGGCAGCTGACTTATCCACAGAGACCTGGCAGGCCAGAAAGAGCTCGCATGATATTTTCAGAGCACTAAACGAGAAAAACATGCAGCCAAGAATACTATATCCAGCTAGGCTATCATTGAAAATAGAAGGAGAGATTAAAAGCTTCCAGGACAAACAAAAACTGAAAGAATTTGAAAACACCAAACCAGCTCTACAGGAAATATTGAAAGGGGTCCTCTAAGCAAAGAGAGAGCCTACAAGTGGTAGATCAGAAAGGAACAGAGACCATATACAGTAACAGTCACCTTACAGGCAATACAATGGCCCTAAATTCATATCGCTCAATAGTTACCCTGAATGTTAATGGGCTAAATGCCCCTGTCAAAAGACACAGGGTATCAGAATGGATAAAAAAAAAAACAAAAAAAACATCTATATGTTGCCTCCAGGAAACTCATTTTAAGCCCGAAGACACCTCCAGATTTAAAGTGAGGGGGTGGAAAAGAATTTACCAACTAATGGACATCAGAAGAAAGCAGGAGTGGCAATCCTTATATCAGATCAATTAGATTTTAAGCCAAAGACTAAAATAAGAGATGAGGAAGGACACTATATCATACGCAAAGGGTCTGTCCAACAACAAGATCTAACAATTTTAAATATCTATGCCCCCAACGTGAGAGCAGCCAACTATATAAACCAATAAATAACAAAATCAAAGAAACACATCAACAATAATACAATAATAGTAGGGGACTTTAACACTCCCCTCACGGAAATGGACAGGTCATCCAAGCAAAAGATCAGCAAGGAAATAAAGGCCTTAAATGACACACTGGACCAGATGGACATCACAGATATATTCAGAACATTTCATCTCAGAGCAACAGAATACACATTCTTCTCTAGTGCACATGGAACATTCTCCAGAATAGATCACATCCTCGGTCCTAAATCAGGACTCAACCGGTATCAAAAGATTGGGATCATTCCCTGCATATTTTCAGACCACAATGCTCTAAAGCTAGAACTCAACCACAAAAGGAAGTTTCGAAAGAACCCAAATACATGGAGACTAAACAACATCCTTCTAAAGAATGAATGGGTCAACCAGTAAATTAAAGTAGAATTGAAAAAAATCATGGAAACAAATGATAATGAAAATACAACGGTTCAAAATCTGTGGGACACCATAAAGGCAGTCCTGAGAGGAAAATATATAGTGGTTCATGCCTTTCTCAAGAAACAAGAAAGGTCTCAGGTACACAACCTAACCCTACACCTAAAGGAGCTGGAGAAAGAACAAGAAAGAAACCCTAAGCCCAGCAGGAGAAGAGAAATCATAAAGATCAGAGCAGAAATCAATGAAATAGAAACCAAAAAAACAATAGAACAAATCAACGAAACTAGGATCTGGATCTTTGAAAGAATTAATAAAATTGATAAACCCCTGGCCCGACTTATCAAAAAGAAAAGAGAAAGGACCCAAATAAATAAAATCATGAACGAAAGAGGAGAGATCACAACTAACACCAAAGAAATACAAACTATTATAAGAACATACTATGAGCAACTCTATGCCAATAAATTTGACAATCTGGAAGAAATGGATGCATTCCTAGAAACATATAAACTACCACAACTGAACCAGGAAGAAATAGAAAGCCTGAACAGACCCATAACCAGTAAGGAGATTGAAACCGTCATTAAAAATCTCCAAATAAACAAAAGCCCAGGGCCAGACGGCTTCCCGGGGGAATTCTACCAAACATTTAAAGAAGAACTAATTCCTATTCTCCTGAAATGTTCCAAAAAATACAAATGGAAGGAAAACTTCCAAACTCATTTTATGAGGCCAGCATCACCTTGATCCCAAAACCAGACAAGGATCCCATCAAAAAAGAGAGGTATAGACCAATATCCTTGATGAACATAGATGTGAAAATACTCAACAAAATACTACCAATAGGATTTAACAGTACATTAAAAGGATTATTCACCACGACCAAGTGGGATTTATTCCTGGGCTGCAAGGTTGGTTCGACATCCGCAAATCAGTCAATGTGATACAACACATCAATAAAAGAAAGAACAAGAACCATATGATACTCTCAATAGATGCTGAAAAAGCATTTGACAAAGTACAGCATCCCTTCCTGGTCAAAACTCTTCAAAGTGTAGGGATAGAGGGCACATACCTCAATATCATCAAAGCCATCTATGAAAAACCCACCGCAAATATCATTCTCAATGGAGAAAAACTGAAAGCTTTTCCGCTAAGGTCAAGAACACGGCAGGGATGTCCATTATCACCACTGCTATTCAACATAGTACTAGAGGTCCTAGCCTCAGCAATCAGACAACAAAAGGAAATTAAAGTCATCCAAATCAGCAAAGAAGAAGTCAAATTATCACTCTTCGCAGATGATATAATACTATATGTGGAAAACCCAAAAGACTCCACTCCAAAACTGCTAGAACTTATACAGTAATTCAGTAAATTGTCAGGATATAAAATCAATGCACAGAAATAAGTTGCATTTCTCTACACCAACAGCAAGACAGAAGAAAGAGAAATTCAGGAGTCCATCCATTTAAAATTGCACCCAAAACCATAAGATACCTAGGAATAAACTTACCAAAGAGGCACAGAGTCTATACTCAGAAAACTATAAAGTACTCATGAAAGAAATTGAGGAAGACACAAAGAAATGGAAAAATATTCCATGCTCCTGGATTGGAAGAATAAATATTGTGAAAATGTCTATGCTACCTAAAGCAATCTACACATTTAATGCAATTCCTATCAAAGTACCAGCCATCTTTTTCAACGAAATGGAACAAATAATTCTAAAATTTATATGGAACCAGAAAAGACCTCGAATAGCTAAAGGGATATTGAAAAAGAAAGCCAACGTTGGTGGCATCACAATTCCGGACTTCAAGCTCTATTACAAAGCTGTCATCATCAAGACAGCATGGTACTGGCACAAAAACAGACACATAGATCAATGGAACAGAATAGAGAGCCCAGAAATAGACCCTCAACTCTACAGTCAACTAATCTTCGACAAAGCAGGAAAGAATGTCCAATGGAAAAAAGACAGCCTCTTCAATAATTGGTGCTGGGAAAACTGGACAGCCACATGCAGAAAAATGAAATTGGACCATTTCCTTACACCACACACAAAAATAGACTCAAAATGGTTGAAGGACCTCAATGTGCGAAAGGAATCCATCAAAATCCTTGAGGAGAACACAGGCAGCAACTACTTCGACCTCAGCCGCAGCAACATCTTCCTAGGAACAACGCCAAAGGCAAGGGAAGCAAGGGCAAAAATGAACTATTGGGATTTCATCAAGATCAAAAGCTTTTGCACAGAAGGAAACAGTTAGCAAAATCAAAAGACAACTGACAGAATGGGAGAAGATATTCACAAATGACATATCAGATAAAGGACTAGTGTCCAGAATCTATAAAGAACTTAGCAAACTCAACACCCAAAGAACAAATAATCCAATCAAGAAATAGGCAGAGGACATGAACAGACATTTCTGCAAAGAAGACATCCAGATGGCCAACAGACACATGAAAAAGTGCTCCATATCACTCGGCATCAGGGAAATACAAATCAAAACCACAATGAGATATCACCTCATACCAGTCAGAATGGCTAAAATCAACAAGTCAGGAAATGACAGATGCTGGCGAGGATGTGGAGAAAGGGGAACCCTCCTACACTGTTGGTGGGAATGCAATCTGGTGCAGCCACTCTGGAAAACAGCATGGAGGTTCCTCAAAATGTTGAAAATAGAACTGCCCTATGACCCAGCAATTGCACTATTGGGTATTTACCCTAAAGATACAAACGTAGTGATCCAAAGGGGCACGTGCACCCGAATGTTTATAGCAGCAATGTCCACAATAGTCAAACTATGGAAAGAACCTAGATGGCCATCAACAGATGAATGGATCAAGAAGATGTGGTATATATACAGAATGGAATACTATGCAGCCATCAAAAGAAATGAAATCTTGCCATTTGCGACAACATGCATGGAACTAGAGCGTATCATGCTTATTGAAATAAGTCAAGCATAGAAAGACAACTATCATATAATCTCCCTGATATGAGGAAGTGGTGATGCAACATGGGGGCTTAAGAGGGTAGGAGAAGAATCAATGAAAGAAGATGGGATTGGGAGGGAGACAAACCATAAGTGACTTAATCTCACAAAACAAACTGAGGGTTGCTGGGGGGAGGGTGTTTGGGAGAAGGGGGTGGGATTATGGACATTGGGGAGGGTATGTGCTTTGGTGAGTGCTGTGAAGTGTGTAAACCTGGTGATTCACAGACCTGTACCCCTGGGGATAAAAATATATGTTTATAAAAATAAAAAATTAAAATATATATATATACTAAATAGGCAGTAAAATATTGTATGTCTTTTCACTCTGATTCTTCATTTTATATGCAGGAGTCCTGTGGTAATGTAGAATGTGAGGATCATTGTTTTAATTCGGGTTGACTTTAGACGCTGTCCTATTATGGGCTTTTCAGCCAATGAACATTTCTAGATGTAGCTAATTTCTTATAGCAAGGACTCATTCACTGCATACAATAATCATTGCCATACCCCCTAAACTTTTACTTCAGTTGTTTTAGACTGACCAAGGTTCATTTCGGTATTTTACAACCATTTGTTAGCTTAACAATGATAATTGTATCAGTATCTATAAAATAAGTCATTCATGGATCAAATACTAAAAAATAAAGTGATTTCAATATCATTTCCTTGTTGTAAATTAACATTTAATTCTGAAGTCATTTTGAATATCTTCATCAGGCTCAAGTATAAGAACTTTGCTAACTGTTTTTTTTTTTTCTTGAAAGCAGGAGTCAACTAAGTTTCACTACAAACAGTAGGATAGGAAATATTTTAGGCTTTCCAAGAGAGTTGGGCTCTGTCCCAACTCTACAAATAGATACCTTGAAGATGTTGTGGGTTTAATTCCAGACCACTGCAATAAAACAAATATCACAATAGAGTCAAATGAAATTTTCGGTTTCCAAGTGGTTATTAATGTTATATTTAAATTGTAATTTATACTGTACTCTATTGGTGTGCAATATCATTATGTCTAAAAAATGCACATACCTTAATTAAAAAACACTTTGTCATACATGAGTTCCATTACTCACATACTTCTAATGCCATATATCGAATTCATATAATGAAACAGTCTCTGGCCCTGCAGCTCTGTGTCGTGATGCAATTGAGTTGCTATAGTGAAACATGGAATTGTTCCTGGAAACTAATCTTACAGTGGGATAAATAGAGCAAACTCATTACACATGAAAGTGACTGGGATCACATAAATATTTCCAACTAAAGCCAAAATTGACTAAAATTTCCCTTGGTCCAATCCATAGGCAAAAGGAACCACAACAAAATCAATAAAGGAGATACTTACGACTCTTTTCAAACAGCAGAAATATACATTAAAATTGAAAATTAAACTTTTCATGTGATTCCTTATAAATACCTGATATGTGGTGCTCACCTCTTTTGATAAGTTTTACTAATTCTAGGCTTTAATTTAAGCTAGGATTATCAATGTATTACCAAAAATATATTTGTTGTTTCAACCAAATAGCAATTATTATAGCAAAAACTTATAGTAGCAATCCTTGGTGGAGTGGTTACCGGCACTATTCTAAGCCTCTCTCATATATGAATTAATTTCTACTTCACAGCAACCACTGTACAGTTATCCTCCTGATGAAAGTGAAGCACATGGGCTACAATCTGTGCTGAAGTTCCACAGCCAGTGAATGGCACAGCCCTGATGTGGCCCTAGACAACCAAGTGCCACAGCCCTTATGTCTCTGGAGAGTTACAGTTACATAGCAAGACACACACTGAAGTATCTAAGTTGAAGATGTTATCTTAGTGTCTAGCTTGTGGACATCCTGTCTTCTGGTCAGATGCAAGCTACATGAATTGATCTGTGTCATCAACATCTAGATACTTTTGATTTTTTTTAAAGATTTTATTTATTTATTTGACGCGGAAAGAGAGATCACAAGTAGGCAGAGAGGCAGGTGGGGTGTGTGTGTGGGGGGAAGCAGGCTCCCTGCTGAGCAGAGAGCCCAATGCAAGTCTCGATTCCAGGACCCCGAGATCTCAACGCGAGCCAAAATCAGAGGTTTAACCTGAGCCACCCAGGTGCCCCGATACTTTTCATTTTTGATTCTCGCTAAAGCCATGCTTTTATCTTTGGAAGACATTTTGCCCATTCACATATGTCATTTAGGATTTTAATTCTCTTCAAAAGTGCATGTTCCTAGGTAGTTACAGAGTCCTAGTTAGTAGAGATTATAGAATTCTCCTTTGAAGCTTCACACACTTTTAGGTGCACTATCAGCCTAGTCACTTATCCAAATATATATACATACATGTGTGATGTATTGATTTTTGTATACACACAGTAATACACATGAATGCATGCATCTGCAGGTATCTGTATATGTATCTGTTTATATACAAATTTTTTTTTAATTTTTTATTTTTTATAAACATATATTTTTATCCTCAGGGGTACAGGTCTGTGAATCACTAGGTTTACACACTTCACAGCACTCACCAAAGCACATACCCTCCCCAATGTCCATCATCCCACCCCTTTCTCCCAAACCTTCTCCACCCAGCAAACCTCAGTTTGTTTTGTGAGATTAAGAGTCACTTATGGTTTGTCTCCCTCCCAATCCCATCTTGTTTCATTTATTCTTCTCCTACCCACTTAAGCCCCCATGTTGCATCACCACTTCCTCATATCAGGGAGATCATATGATAGTTGTCTTTCTCTGCTTGACTTATTTCACTAAGCATGATACGCTCTAGTTCCATCCATGTTGTCGCAAATGGCAAGATTTCATTTCTTTTGATGGCTGCATAGTATTCCATTGTGTATATATACCACATTTATATATACAGACACACACCCACATAAACTTTCTTGTGTATTTCTTGTTTTTGTCTCCCATTGTAGAGCAAAATACATGGAGTTTGATATTTTAAAGGGAGATAACAAAGCATTGAGGTAACTTTACAAAGAACAAGAATCTGGTAGACACTCAAAAAGGTTTGATAATGATAAACAGTGAGGGCTCTCAGGACATGATGTATGACTTGTAGCTTTTTTTTTTTTTTTTCAAGAAATTGTGGCAAGTTGCAGAAATATGTAAGTTTCTTAAACATGATTTTTAATCTTCCTTGACATACCTCACTAGGGTAGATCTTGAAAAAAAGACCCTTTAATTATATAATAACCTTGAACTATTTAAGAAAACTTACAGGTTGATATAAAGCAATTTCAGATAATTGCGCTTAATTTAGACGGATATAAGATACTACTTGAAAAATTATAATTCCTGGGGCACCTGGGTGGCTCAGTGGATTAAGCCTCTGCCTTTGGCTCAGGTCATGATCTCAGAGTCCTGGGATCAAGCCCCACATTGGGCTCTCTGCTCAGCAGGGAGCCTGCTTCCCCGACCCCCACCTCTCTCTGTCTGCCTCTCTGCCTGCCTCTCTGCCTACTTGCGATCTCTCTCTCTGTCAGTCTCTCTCTGTGTCAAATGAATAAATAAAATTTAAAAAAAAAAAGAAAAATTATAATTCCTTTTTGGGCTTTTTTTTCATAATAATGAACTCTTGGGTAAACTGTTGAAGAGGTTGTTTCAAATAGTGATTATAGGTATTTTAACTATGCAATATGTATTTTAGCAATACAATGTTTGAAATTATATACATATTTATCAATGCATTGTTAGGTTTCATTCAGAACATTTTTCCCTTAAATACAATTTATTTTATTGCATTTATCTAATTTATATATGTGAAACAGGTGAAGTGCTCTCTGCAGATATCTATATAACCACTTTTTTTTTTTTTTCCAAAATTAGGGTCAGTCCTTTTATTTATTTATTTTTTTTTAAAAGATTTTATTTATTTATTTGTCAGAGAGAGAGCAAGCAAGAGCGAGCACAGGCAGACAGAGTGGAAGGCAGAGTCAGAGGGAGAAGCAGGCTCCCTGCGGAGCAAGGAGCCCGATGTGGGACTCGATCCCAGGACTCTGGGATCATGACCCGAGCCGAAGGCAGCTGCTTAACCAACTAAGCCACCCAGGCGTCCCAAGGGTCAGTCCTTTTAATCCCTGCCACTGCTTTATCAGCTAAATTTACACAATATTCCTACAGTTTTGTTGTCATTTCAACAATCTTCACAACTCCTTCACTAGGAGTACATTCCACCTCAAGAAAGCACTTCTTTGCACATCCATAAGAAGCAACTTCTCATCCATTAAAATGTTCTCATGAGCATTTCAGTCCTACCTTCAAGGTCTACTTCTAATTCTATTTCTCTTGCTATTTCCACCAAATCTTCACTAATTCTTCCACTGAGGTCTTGAATCCCTGGAAGTCATTCATGAGAGTTGGAGTCAACTTTTTAGAAACTCCTATTCATGTTGATATCTTGACTTCATGGATGTAGAATAATGAATGTTCTTAATGGTGTCTACAATGGAGAGTCCTTTACAGAAGGTTTTCAATTTGTTTTGCCTAGATTCAATAGAGAAGTTACTATCTATGACAGCTGTAGCTTTACCAAATGTATTTCCTAAATAATAAGACTTGAGAATCAAAATGATTCCTTGATCCGTGGGCTACGGGATGGATATTACATTAGCAGGCATGAAATCAACATTAATCTCATTATCCATCTCCACTAGAGCTCTTGGATGACCAGGCACATTGTCAAAGGGCAGTTACATCAAATCCTTTTTTTCTGAGCAGTAGGTCTCAACAGTGGGCTTAAAATACTCAGTAAATGTTGTGAAACAGATGACCTGTCACTGAGGCCTTGTTATTCCATTTATAGAGCACAGATGAAATAGATCTCTCATCATTCTTATGGGACCTAGGATTTGCAGAAAGGTAAATGAGCATTGGCTTCAACTTAAAAGTCACCAGCTGCATAACAACAGCCCCTAACAACAGCCCCTAACAACAGAATCAGCCTCTCCTCTGAAGCTTTAAAGCCAGGCATTGATTTTTCTCCAGCTAGGAAAGTCCTAGATGGCATCTTTTTCCAATAGAAGGTTGTTTCATCTGCCTTGAAAACCTGTTGTTTAGTGTAGCCACCTTCATGACTTATGTGAACTGGATCTTCTGGAAAGCTCGCTGTAGCTCCTACAGCAGCACTTGTGGCTTTACCTTGCACTTTTCTATTATGGAGATGGCTTCTTTCCTCAAACCTCATGGACCAACTTCTGCCAGCTTTCAGCTTTTCCTCTGTGGCTTCCTTACCTCTCCCAGCTTTCCTAGAATTGAAGAAAGTGGGACCTTAGTCTGGATCAGACTTTAGCTTAAGTGAAAATTGTGGCTGGTTTGATCTTCCATTCAGACCATTCAGACATTCTCCACGTCAGCCTTAATGTTTATTCATGTGTTCACTGGGGCATCACATTTTAATTTCCCTCAAGAACTTTTTCTTTACATTCATAAACTGTTTAGTTTAAGAGGCCTAGATTTCAGCCTGTCTTAGCTTTCAGCATGACTTTCTCACTAAGCTTAATCATTTCTAGCTTTTGGTTTAAAGTGAGAGATGTGCAACACTTACTTTCACTTAAACACTTAGAGACCATTGTAGGGTTATTAGTTGGCCTAATTTTATATTGTTTTGTCTCTGGAAATAGGGAGGCATAAGGAGAAGGAGAGAGATGGGAACAGCCAGTTGGTAGAACAGTCAGAACACAAGTAATATTTATCAGTTAAGTTCCCCATCTTAAGTGGGCATGGTTCATGGAACCCTAAAGTATTTACAATGATCCCATTAAAGATCATTTATCACAGATCACCTTAGCAAAATAATAATGAAAATGTTTGAAATAATGTGAGATTGATTAAAACATGACACAGAGGCATGAAGTAAGGAAAATGTAGTTGGGAAAATGGTGCCCATAGATTTGTGCAAAGCAAGGTTGCCACAAACCTTCAGTTTGTAAAAAAAAAAAAAAAAAAAAAAAAAAAAAGCAGCATCTGTGAAGAGCAATGAAACCAAGTGCAGTAAAGGAGATAGGCTAGTATGTAGATCGGTCCTTGTTTACCTTGACAAATATCTCCCATATTTTTGAAGCAATGTATACTGCAGCTTAAAAATTAAACATTGTAACTTTATACTGATTTGTGTGATCATTTGATTAGTGTCTACTTGTACCATTAGGAAACAGTTTCCTATTGATTGTGACTGCATCTCCAAAGTGTAATATGTTGTCCAGTTTCTAGTAACTCCTTAATAAATATTTGTTGAATGAATGAAAGAGAATATAGAACAGTTACATTCAATCATATTCAGTCATTTTTTACACATTTAACAATTTTTTTAAAGATCTTATTTGTTTATTTGATAGAGAGACAGAGACAGCAAGAGAGGGAAACACAGGCAGGGGGATTTGGAAAAGGAGAAACAATTTCCCTACTGAGCAGGGAGCCTGATGTGGACCTTGATCCCAGGACCCCAGGATCATGACCTGAGCTGAAGACAGACACTTAACAACTGAGCCACCCAGATACTCCTATACTTAACAAATTTATGAAGCATTCAAGATGTGTTAGGCACTCTATTTGGCTTTAGATACTCAATAGTGAACAAAACAATGATTCCTTAGCCCAATGCAATTTAGAATCACTGTGGTGGGACACACAGTAACTAATACATATAACAAATGAATAAATTATTTTATAAGAATAGATGATAAAAGCTGTGGAAAAAATTAGAACAGGTAAGAAAGTATGATATCCAAGTGGACATGCCTACAAGTGAAAGCTATAATGTAGTTTTGGGGGGGGGGTCCACATAATCTGGACAAATAAGTTTGAGAATCATCAACATAAAGACAAAATTTTAAGCCATGAAAATAAAAGACACCAGCAAAAGGTGAACTGAGGACCAAAGACTAAGCCCTGATACATTCCAATGGTAAAAGGACAAAAAGATTAAAAAACAAGTAAAGAAAATGAGGAAGGACTGACTAGTTAAAAAGGAGTAAGAGCAAGAGTGTCAGCATCCCAGCAGCTAAATTCAGACTATAATTAACATGAAGTATTAAGCAATCGGGCTACAAACTAGGGTTAGGTCAAGCTCAAGATTAAAAACTATGTTTCGGGACACCTTGGTAGCTCAGTCAGTTAAGCATCTGCCTTCAGCTCAGGTCATGATCTCAGCATCCTGGGATGGAGCCCTGCATCAGGCTCCCTGCTCAGAGGGGCCCCTGCATCTCCCTCTGCCTGCTGTTCCCCCTGCTTGCACTCTCTCGCTCACTCTTGTTCTATCTTAAATAAATATAAATCTTCAAAAAATAAAAACTATGATTCAGTGTTGTTTTGGTGAGTCACTATTTTTAGAAGTATGGCTAATTGACTGTAGAATTATATTCAGTAAAGCTATTGTGATTTACTTCTACATGGGCGTATGTAATGATGAGAAGTAGGGATTGTAGCCCTTTACATAATTTTATTAAAATAATTATTTAAATGCTTTTCAAAAAATGATGTATTTGGTTTTCATTTAATGTGCATATCCAGAAGATTTCATAGTAACACATATATCACTGTAGTATAATTAATATGTCTCCTTGAGTTTCATGAAGTACATGATCAAATGTTCAGAAATACTCAGAAGCAAATAATATAATTCAACTTTCAGCTGAAATGGGAAAATATGCATTATAAAAATTGAATTCTAAATAATAATCACTATGATATTTGTCATAAGATGGTAAACTAAATAATTATTGAGATTAATTTGAATGGTAGCCAGAATTCTACTTAAATAACAGTTTATTATTTGCTATTACAGAGGTATTTGTTGGAATTTTAGGCTCTGTGAAGCCTACCTAGAGTTTGTTCCTACCATCTCTTCTTTGGCCGTATTAAACAGTTTGTATTACAATGTTATATTACATGTTGGTCATTTTTCAAAGTAAACTTTTTTTTGCCCATCTTTATAGTACAGAATATTATGCATAGTCATTTGAGTTCACATTGCTTCCAATTATTCCTATAGATTAAAAAAATGCATGTGATTTTAAGTGAAATCTTCAAAAATACATATTTTAATGGATTGTGTGCAGAAATCTTTAAAATCTGTGAGTCTGATTTGCTTTTAATGCATTGAAAACATAATCCAAGAATATGAACTCTGAGTTGTTTTATTTAGAGAGGACACAAGACACAATTAGTAAATGTATAACCTATTGACTAAATATGAATCATTAGAAAGCTGAGGGGTTTGGGTTTTTTTTTTTTTTTTGAGCTTCTGCATCAAAAACATATGTTTTTATGTGATTTTTGAGGCTGTTAGCTGAAGATGCTAAAGGTAATAGCATTATTTTCTGAAAGGATGTGTGGTATTCGAAAGTGCTATTACATGACTCTGTGGTGTTTTGCCTTAGCCATTCCTGGGGGGAATCCGATTATCTGCAGCTCTGTGTCCTTATGGATAACACCTTGCTTCTCTTTGCACAGAATCTGTCTCTAATTGTTTGCACACTGTGATGTTTTGTAGGTTTCTTCTCCTTCTGACTACATCTCATTGCCCCCAAAGGGGGCTTGTAAGCTCTTGAAACATTTCTTAAGCCCACCTTCTGTTCTGCTCTTCCTCACTCAGCTTTTTGGAAAGCATTTACCTTGATACCCTGGTGTTCTGTTCTGTTGATTCTCATCATGTGGCTTCTGAGGCAAAGCTAATTTGCAGTGATGGTTTTTGAAACTTTGGGTTTGTATGTACTGACTTAAAATAAGAATTATGTCTCAACTAAAAGTTGAGTGGAAACTAAATGTTTCTCTGATAAATTTTATGTCATAGAAAAATAAAAATGAAGGGAAGGAATAACTGTTTATTCTTTTTATACATCATAAGTTAAAATAAGCTTGGGGGGGGGGGTTATTTATTTAAATTGTTTTTCCTGAGAGTATCATGTTTTTTTAAAATGATTAAAATTACAACCGATACTGTACAGATGCATTTTTTTGACAGAAAGTAATCATACACAGGTCAGTTATTTTTCATTGATGTATAAATTGACTATCAAATTCTGAAGTGTGAGCGAGGAATAAAAAGGTTGTGAACAAAAAAATAAAATTTGAGATAAAGATAATTTTGTTTCAAATATGTATTATAAAGAACTAGAGTAATATAAAAATTTAAGATGTCAATAAAGTACTGCAGATAATCGTAACAATATGATAAATTCTACTTATTAAGCATTTAATAGAAGGTCATAATTATCTTTATTTTATTTTTTAAAGATTTTATTTATTTATAAAAGAGAGAGAGCATGAGCAGAGGAGGGGGAGGGACAGAGGAAGAGGGAGAAGCAGACTCCCCACTGACAAAATTGACCAAAAGAATATGCATTAAGATGAAAGGCATCATGGGAGACCTTATGATTCTATTGCTATTCCCCTCCTTTGCAAGAGAGAAAACTCTTCTTTACTACATGGATATCAGTGTCGCATTTCTTAGTTCGGTGCACTTTATGAAGAAGATAATTTCATAAAATATTCTAACATTGAGGAATTTACTTTAGACTTCATTATTCTTACTTTTCTTTACTTCCAAACCTTTCTTCAGGAATTTCACCATCCCTTACAAATCAATACATTTTAGTAATTTCCACCAATATTTTATATATTCCATACATTACGCAACTGTTTTACTTTTCAGTTATTTTCATTAATATGTGTTCACAAAATTATTCTACATAATATTTTTAAGCTCTTAAAGTTAGCGAATTAGATTATATTTTAAATTCATTAACATTGATACATTTATTTCACTCTAGATCATAAGAAATTTGTGTTGAAAACTATTATCTCTCAATGTAATCTACAAATGGACTCATGTTGAAATTAGAGTTGATGTTCATGACTGTGTAAGTTATATAATGAAAGCACACTCTACTTAAGTTAATACAATACAATCAATTTAAATTTGTTCTACCTGATTTTGAAAAGTAGTAATCACTAACCATATATTAACTATAATATAATAATTACCTTTGTCTTTACATCAAACTCAACATTATTCTCTGTAATTTAGTCATTTTCCTTCAATTATTGCCAGATCTTTCTCATTAATCTATCAAATCATGCAGATTTAAGACATATTCTAAAAATAGGCAATAATTACAAATGCATTTATTCAAATAACTGTTTTAGTTTCTTCCATTAATTAAGGAAGTTTATAACATAACCATCCAACTCTGACTTGTCTCTTACCCCATTTTTGTTTTGCAGGTGAACTCTTCCATTTGTTCAGTGAATACCAGGTATTTAGAATGTATAGAGTCCTTACCAGACATTATGTAACATGCTACGAAGTATGATTTGAATATTATCTAGGCCCTCTTCACTTGTTCAGAATATGGATTTATCTCAAATTACTCAGATTCAAGATATACCACTCACTTTTTAATTTTTTTTCTGAAGTTGAAACTGTTGATAATTTGTACTGAATCAGGTATCTGTGATACATAGCAGCTGGTTTTCACTTTTGTTTTTTTTAGCCAAGCTTAGCTAAAATACCATGTGATCAAAATCCCTAGTCCAAAATATTTTCATTTGATTAAATTTAATGTTATTTAATCTCATTCTGATTTCATGTATAATTTGGGTCATATGCTCTGTCTTTTGTATTTTGGATATTTATTTAAAACATAACTATTCACAAATCCTTTTTGAAATGGGCTATCTATATATTCAAGGTGAATAAATAATATGCTGGTATTAGACCTTGCCATTTATTTACTTATTTATTTTGTGCTACAGAAGACTACAGAATATTTGTTAAAATGACAGGTTTTGGATTAGAAAACCATAGATTTAAATATTATTCCAGGGGCGCCTGGGTGGCTCAGTGGGTTAAAGCCTCTGCTTTCGGCTCAGGTCATGATCCCAGGGTCCTGGGATCGAGCCCCGCATCAGGCTCCCTGCTCCACAGAGGAGCCTGCTTTCCTTCCTCTCTCTCTGCCTGCCTCTCTGCCTACTTGTGATCTTTGTCTGTCAAATAAATTTAAAAAAAAAAATTAAAAAAAAAATAATAAAATAAATAAATAAATAAATAAATATTATTCCAAACAGACTATGACCTACTCTCCATTAAACCCCATTATTAATTTCTCTGAGCCCTAATTACCCTTAATGTCGTAGCTCAGAGGTTGAATGGTTGAAGAATGCACACAGAAGTCCAGTCCTTGGGTCTTAACTAAAGCACTAAGATTCAGAGGGTACAGAAGAAACACAAGCACAGATAAAGCTTTCTTTTCTGGAGAAGGCTGAAACCTTCAGCACAGATTTCTAATTGTTTTTTTTCTCCCTCACTGGAATTCATTTTGGATTAACACACTGCTTTACCAGTCTTTCTCCTGCTTTGGTATGGGGAGGAAGTCATTACAACTCTGCTATTTATCCTTCCTTCCCCTACATAACAAAAGCAAACTAATTAAGATGTTCTTCTAGGTTTTTTTGTTGTTGTTGTTCTTGTTTTTTATAAACCTGTATCTCTGTTGCTATTATACTTAGACTTTTAAGAACAATAGTTTTTAAGTATTGCAAAATTATACTTAAAATTCATTCTTCAACCCCCTACAATATAGCTTTTGTTCCTACCCTTTTGCTCAAATTGCTTTTGCTATAGCTACCACTGAGCTCTAGCTTCAGAAATGCAGTAAATCTCATGTATGACTCTTTCTTTGCCCCGGAATCATTAAAGATGTTAACTTTTGCCTTTCCATAAAATTATATTTCTCTTACTTCTCTGATATCACATTCTTATATCTTTCTACACCTTGGATTTTTCCTTTTCAGTCTCATTTACTCTTTTTTCCTTGTTAACCAAAATCTAATTTTTAACAGTATGTCAGGTCTTTATTCCTTATTTTAACTTCTCTATGTAAATGACCTCATTCTTTGTAGGGTTTCAGTTCCTGTGTGGAACATTCCCAAATTCTATGTTTGACTCCCACTTCTCCTAGACTTTCAGGTTTATATGTGCAGTATATGTCTAAGACTGAAAGTCATTATAATTGTATGAACCAGAACTATGAAGCTTATCCTTGATATTTAATTTTTTATGTTTTTATTTAAATTTTAGTTAGTTAGCATGTAATGTAATACTGGTTTCAGGAGTAGAATTTTGTGATTCATCACTTATATGTAATACCCAGTGTTCATCACAAGTGTCCTCCTTAATACCCATCACCCATTTAGTCCATCCCCTCCCCTCCTCCCTCCATCAACCCTGTTTGTCCTCTATAGTTAAGAGTCTCTTATGCTTTGCATCCATCTCTTCCCCCTTCCCTTATGTTCATCTATTTTGTTTCTTAAATTACATATGCAACTGAAATCATATGGTGTTTGCTTCTCTGACTGACATATTTTGCTTAGCATAATAAACTCTAGCTCCATCTACATTGTTCCAAATGGCAAGATTTCATTCTTTCTGATGGTTTAGTAATATTCCGTTGTGTGTGTGTGTGTGTGTGTGTGTGTGTGTGTGTGTACCACTTCTTTATCCACTTATCAGTTGTGGATATCTGAGATTTTTCCATAACTTGGGTATTGTTGGTAATGCTGCTATATCAGGGTGTATGTTCCCCTTTGAATCAGTAGTGCAATTCCTGGGTCATAGATAGTTCTATTTTTAACTTTTTGAGGGACCTCCAAACTGTTTTCCTCAGTGGCTACACCAGTTGTCATTCCCACCAACAGTGTGAGAGAGTTCCCCTTTGTATCCTCGTTAACATCCTAATTTACTAATTTTAGCTATTCTGACAAGTGGGAGGAGGAATCTCATGGTGGTTTTGATCTTTATTTCCCCGATGATGAGTGATGTCGAGCATCTTTTCATGTGTCTGTTAGCCATGTCTTCTTCGGAAACATATCTAGTATGTCTTCTGTTCACTTCTTAACTGGATTATTTGTCTTTTGGATATTTAATTATCAATCACTACCTGCACACAAGCAATCATATGTTGACCTTGCCTCAAAATCTGCTCATTTATCTCTTACCAACTTCCTTTAACAAACCCGATTTCATCTTCAAGGATTACTACCAAAGTCTCCACCTATAGGGGAAAGATTAAATTTAGCACATCATGGATGAGAACTACAATGTTTATAATAAAATCCAAATTCTGTAAATTGTGTCGTTATTTACTTGTCACTCAACTCCTCATCTTTACCCTCATATTCAGAGCACTCTGGCCACTTGTTCTTTTACTTCCCCAAAATTAACAGGCTCTTTTCTGTTTGCTTTGCCTGTTATCGCTTATTCTTCTTTCAAATGCTATTTTCCTACAGAAACTTTTCCTGACTTTATAATCTTAATTTGGTCCTTTCTGTTACTCCAAACCTCAATATTTTGACTTGCCCTCCATAAAGTTTATCACACTTTGCATTTATGCGTGCATTTTGGGCCCATTTATGTAATATCAACCTCCCTGTGAAACTGTGCTGGCCTTAGGATGTCAGTGCACAGGTTTTCTGTTCTCCAAAACCTGGTGCATGTATAAGTTTCTGACATCAGAAGTAGAAATAATAATACTTGATCCACTGGGCCACTGGGTAGCTATAAAATTAGATAAGATAATATATTTAAATATTTAGCAAAGTTATTACATCATAAGACTTTATGAAATTTTGATAACAATGAGAAATGGTTTTGTGCCAAGACACCCACTTTTTAAGAATAAAGGCAGTTATTTCAGAAGGGTAAAAGGATGGATGCAAGCCAGTCCACCAGCATTCAAAGCTCAGCTTTGCTAATTTTAGCTGTGCATTTGTGGGCAAGTTACCATTCACCTCTTCTTTGTTTCCTCACTTTTAAAATAGAGATGGCAATTTCTGATAGGCTGTATTAAGGATACAGTGAATTAACATATGTTTAACCTAGAGTTAATAACACATCTATACACTGAGTATTCAATGAACATTAACTCATTTTGATTATGAATTATTTTTGCCTACTTTAGCAAATATTTAGAAGTTTTTCTTCTGAAAATACTGTTAGTTTTAAACTCTTAGGAAAACTTTTCATTTGCTATCTATGCTTTTACAATGCTTACTCTTCTTTTATTCTATATTAAAAAGTTTTGCCGGTCATGAAAATGATTTAAGTTTTCTTTTTTTCCCTACATAGCCCTCTCAAGTTTTTTCGCTAACACTTTTTGCAGTGAGATTGCAAAAGTGAATTATGGCTTTATTTTATTCTCTCTCAGAATGTCATTGTTTGGCTCAGCAAAATGTCTCTGGTCCTTCTTTCAGCACTTTGAAATCTCTACTACTTAAATCTTTTTACTGTTCCAGGCCCTTAATCATGTCAACTCGTTTTAAAATCTCCCTTTTAGTCTGAAAATACCTTACAAAATTATAACCCAGGGTTCTAAACTTGTATTAATCCGCTGGCTTTGAACTGCCTGCATAGCTGGGCCAACTTCATCCCACGCACAGACCTTGAATGCCATCAGGTGTCCATCCTGACAAGTAGTTTTGTCTTTCTCTCCGACTCCCTACACTTCCAGGCTTCACCCTCTGCTGGAAATGGCATCTTAATCAGTATCTGTTAATGCACTCTTTCAAGTCATCTTCTTACACCCACCTTTTCTTGTTAAGTCTAGAATACTGAAATTTAACACCTCCCCAAAATTCTTGGCCCTCTTTAGTTTTTAGAGTTAACTTTCAAATTATACCCATATAATAGGAATGTATTCAAACTGGAATGTTATTTTTAATTGATGCAAAATATCTTTCATACATACTTATAAACCAAATTTTGAAAATATATCAAACATTTACCTAGGAACAGAAGATTATTACTAGAGTAAGTAATGCAAAGGGCATAAGGGGTATTTTTATTACCCACAATATCTCTAGACTGTAAGTAACATATTTATTTTCAAGACCTTCCAACATTTATTAAGAAAGAGAAGATTATTACTAGAGTAGTTCATGCAAAGGGCATAAGGAATATCTGTATTAATCACAATATCTCTAGACTATAATGCATTTATTTTTCAAGGCAATTAGGGCTTGGTTTTCTTTTTTATGCATTTGTTAAGTTGTGATATTGTCTTTTTCTTAATGTTATCTGAAGACAAAGGCACTAACTAATTACACAAATGAAAATACTACTACTGCTACCACTTATAGCACCTACAGTTCTTTGAATACTTACTTGAGTATTGAACATTGAGTGCCTGGCAACTTTCTAGTTATTTTATACATATACTTCTATTTATTTTTGACAATACCAAAAATGTGATAAAGTTAGTATTGTTGTATTATAAATTAAGAAACTAAGTATCAAAGTAGTTAATGTATCTGATTTTAAGAAAATGAATAAGTGAAAAATCTTGATTTGAAAACATTTCTGGGGTGTCTGGGTGGCTCAGTGGGTTAAGCCTCTGCCTTTGGCTCGGGTCATGATCTCAAGATCCTGGGATCAAGCCCCACATTGCATCAGGCTCTCTGCTCAGCAGTGAGCCTGCTTCCCCTTCCACCTCTACCTGCCTCTCTGCCTACTTGTGATCTCTCTTTCTGTCCATAAAATAAATAAATAAAATCTTTTAAAAAAAAGAAAACACTTCTGATGACCAAACTCGTGATAAGCAAAAAATAACTCACAGAAAAGTCTGTACACTAATCTCCGGGGCCTGTGAATTTCTTACATTACATTGCAGATGGAATTAAATTTACTTATCAGCTAACCTTATGTTAGAGAGGTTATCTTGGATTATTCAAGTGAGTCCATAGAGGTTCTTAAACATAGAAGAGGGAAGCAAGGAAAGCAATTCAGTGGATGTATAAAACACACTACCTACATTGCTGGTTTTGAAGGCAGAAAGGGGCCACAAGCCAGGAATTCAGGCAACCCTCTGGAAGCTGAAAAAGGCAAGGGAATGTTTCTCCCATGAAGCCTCCAGAAGAAACACATTCCACCCCAGATAACTTCATTTTAGGACTTTTAACCTTCTGACCTATAAGGTAATATATTTGTACGGCTTAAGCCACCAAGTTTGTGCTGATTTGTTACAGCAATGAGAAAATGACATAGACTTCAGTTATTCGTAGCCTTTGATTATCAAGACAAATTTTACAACTGTAAGGAATTGAAAGATGATCATGTTTGGTGCCTCATTTATCAGATGAAAAAATAAAGAATAGAGACACTAAAATTAATTGCTATCAGATTTTTCTGAATGTTCCTATTGGCTTTTCATCTGAAATGTAAGCCAAACTTCAGAAGTTGAGTGCCTTTGTTCTCTCTATCCATGTTTTCTCAGGATGCAAGAGTTATTAGAATAGATTATTTCTTTTGATGTATGGTTTTTTGCCCTTTGATCTACAGTATCTCTCTTGTGTTCACACAGTACATCAGAGGGACTTATTATATTTGGAAAGTAATAGATGCTGTTAGAAATGTATTTTCTCCACCTAGGTATACTCTATATTAGTAAATTAAATATAATACATGTAAGTAGAGAAAATATTATTTCTTCAGGATTTCAATTGCTTATTTTTCTAAAGTCACTTTTTCTTAGGGGTGGGAGGGCAGTGAGAATCTTAAACAGGTTCCATACCCAGCATGGAGCTTGATGGGGAGCTCCATCTCACAACCCTGAGATCATGACCTGAACCAAAATCTAGAGGTGGTTATCAAGGGGCACATACACCCCAATGTTCATAGCAGCAATGTCCACATAGACAAACTGTGGAAGAAGCCAAAATGTGCTTCAACAGATGAATGGATAAAGAAGATATGATACATATATACAAGGGAATATTATTCAACCATCAAAAAGGATGACTACCCATCATTTGCATCAACATAGATGGAACTGTAAGGGACTATGCCAAGTGAAGTAAGTCAGGCAGAGAAAAACAATTATCATATGGTTTCAGTCATATGTAGAACATAAGCAATAGCACGGAGGACCATAGGGGAAGGGATGGAAATAGGAAGGGAGAGAAATCAGAGAGGGAGGTGAGCCATGAGAGACTATGGACCATGGGAAACAAACCAAGGGTTTCAGAGGGAAGGGTGTGTGGGGGGGTAACAAAGTGATGGGTATTAAGGAGGGCACATGTTGTGATGTGCACTGGGTGTTATATGTAACCAATGAATCACTGAACACTACATCAAAAACTAATGACTATACAGTGACCAGCTGAACATAATAAAAAATAAATAAATATAATATCATAAAATATTATTTGGAAAACTAAAAATAATAAATAAAAGTCAGTTACTTAATGGCCTGAGTGACCCAGTTGCCTCAAAAAGTCATTTTCTTAATGCTCTGGTGACAAGGTTTTTGGTTTTGGGGGACAGTTTAAGAAAATTGTTGGAAACATTAAAAATGGAGAAACAGGGTGATTTTTAAAATAAACATTCAAAGTATGATAAAAATAACAATAGCTTAATATTTGTTGAGCATTATCTATGGATTGGGTACTGGTCTCAAATACCTGTTTTGTGTGTATTATTCAGTCTTAGTTTCCCAATGTTCCCATGATGTATGCTCTGTATCTTTATTTCCTCCTGATGAGGAAATAAAGATACAGAATGTTTAGATAACTTGTCAAATGTCACATCCTTGGAAACAGCATTATCAGAATTTAAATACAGACTATCTCCATCCAAAGCCTGTGTGTGTGTCGGGGGGGGGGGGGAGGAGGGTGTTTGTGTGTTGATTAGTTGGTTGGCTTAATGAATTTGATTAGTTTTTAGGTGCCATAAAGCCAACCAAGTATATTTTTTAAAAATCACATTTTCTAGGTTTTATTATTTGTAGTTATTACATTCCAAGTTAATTCACAACTTCACTGCTTCTGCTTTTAAATCTATTCATTCAAATTGTCACCAATACACAGGTTATTTTTAACAAATTGAAGAAAACTAATCATCATAAGCTCTAACAGTTAAAATTTCTCTTGATAAAACTTCTCCCACTACCCTCTTCAAATTTTTCCTTTTGTGCAATTTAACATCAACTGGTCATTCCCCTCTCCCTCATTCATTCATCATTCAGAAAGTACATTGGAACTTTTATGTGTCACACTCTGCCTTAATACTGGCAACATGATGGTGAAGTAGAACTGAATATTCTCATAAGTCATGTGATTCATTAACTTACAATGTGTCAACGAATCCAGCCATCAGATCTTTTTCTATGAAAACAGAAGAAAGAAATTTTACTGTAATAATAGAGAAAGAATAAAATAAATAGCCTATTCAATGAAAGAAGGAACAAAGAAAAGTTACAAAATTGTACTCAACTCCAAAAAGAAGACACTGGGAAAGGGTGGAGCTAAAAATATTGATTTTCATCATCACACAAAGAATAGGAGTTAAGATGGCAGAGTAGTAGGACACTATGCTTGCCTGGTCCCTTGACACAGCTAAATAGATATCAAATCATTTTGAACACCCAGATAATCAATTTAAGGACTGAGAAAACAAATTGCACAACTAGAGGAAGAAAAGAGTCTACATCATGGAAAGTAGGAGATATGGATATGTGATTTGGGGAGAAAAGAAGCACCAGTGGTGTGGAATAGAGGAACCCTGACCATGGAAAGAGGAGAGAATGAGAGAGAGAGAGAGAGAGAGAGAGAACAGAACACAGAGCATTGCATGATAAAAAACACTTCCCCCAAAATCACTAATGGGATAATAAGAGGACTGATTATTTCAAGTTTTTACAAGTAGCAGAACTCAAAGTCTGTAGTTTTAGAAGTTCATGCCATTGCTAGCTGGAGCTTGGTAGACATAGAGGTGTTCCTGTGAAGGAGGGTGGAGGCCTTGGAGCAGAAGCATGGTTTGAGGATTCCTTGGGTCACACTGGGAGACACAGTTCCCCTTTCTGGAGTGCATTTAAGAGTGCCTCTTTGGAAACAAAAGAGCCAAGGGGAGCTGCCCCATTCATTAGTTTATAAGCAGTGACACCTGCTGACGGCAGCTAACCTGGACTTTGCTTTTTGCTGATTTACCATAAACTACAAGCCCCTGCATATTCTTGCAAAGGGCCTCCTGGGACAAACTGGCACTAGCCACAGCACAGCAAGAGCCTCCCCCAGAGGAACAGTTTATATCTGTCCTCTACCTGGTCACTAAAATTTGGAATTTTGAAACCCAGCCAGTGCACTTGAGATAAAACACAGGAGCACTGCAGGCAGACACCTTGGACACAGGAGCACCTAGCAGGCAGAGACACCTTGGACACAGACAGGGTAAAGGCAGGGATCTGAAGGGAACCTGGGATACCTGAGGGAAGATTGTTTACTCTTCTCTGAGGGCTTCCTAAACAGCAGTGGTGCAAACTTGCCTCTTCAGGGAGGAAAGAGCTAGATGATGCCCTTTTTATTCATGCCCATCAACACAGATGGACTTCATTGAGTAGCACAGTGCCCACAGTGGAGGCTTGAGCCACTTACACCAACCCTCACCACCTGTGTTCTGCAGGTATTTCTGTAGTAGGGCAAGCATGCCTGAGATTCAGAGCAGCAGTGGGCCTCTCTCCCAGAAGACCAGCACAAATCCCCCACCTGCACCACGTCTACTGACCAGTAAGGCTGCAAAGCTCCAGCTCTAACAGAAATGCCATCTAGTCTTTTTTTAACAAGCAGAACAAAGAACAGTTAATTAAAACCTGCCACAAGGTGTACAAGGTCCAAACACTGCAGGCAAGGAGAAATTCAGCAGAGGACTGACCAGAAGGAAAGAGCAGCCAAAACACAACAGCAGACTACACACCATATATAGCAGAAACACTTCCTGAAACACCAGGCCCTAGACAGTGTGTGACTTCTTTTTAATAAAGTCATTACTCTAAGGAGCAGGAAACATAACAGACTTTCCTAACACACAGGAAGCAGAGACCTAGACAGAAAGCCAAGATGGAGGAATTCATCCCATAAGAAAGAACAAGAAGAAGTCACAGCCAGGGATCTAATCAAAACATATAAGTAATATGCCTGAACCAGAATTTAAAGCAACAATCATAAGGATACTAGCAGGGCTTGAGAAAAACCTAGAAGACACATGGGAGTCCCTTGCTACAGGGGAAAAAGACCTAAAAGCTAGTCTGTTCCAAAACAAAACAGAAAAAAAAAAAAAGTGATAACCAAGATGGAAAACTGACTGCATATAATGACTACAAGGATGGAAGAAGCAGAGGAATGAATAAGTGATATAGAAGATATAATTATGGAAAATATGTGGAAAATAATGAAGTTGAAAGAAGAGGAAAAGAAAGATACTGGATCATGAGTGTAGACATAGGAAACTCAATGACTGAATAAAGCATAATAACATTTTTATCATAGGAGTCCCAAAAAAAGAAGAGAGGGGAAAAAGAGGCAGAAGATTAAATTGAACAAACTATAGCTAAAAACTTCCTTCATGTGGTGAAGGAAACAGACGTTCAAATCCAGGAGGCACATAGAACTCCTGTCAAAATCAACAAAAGTAGACCAACACCAAGACATGTCATAGTAAAATTTGCAAAATACAAATATAAGGAAAGAATCCTGAAAGCAGCAAGGGAAAAGAAATCCATAAATTATAAGGAAAACAAATAAGGTAAACAGCAGACCTATCCAGAGAAACTTGGCAGGCCAGAAGAGAGAAGCATGATATTTTCAATCTGCTGAATGGAAAATATGTAGCCAAGAATACTTTATCCAGCAAGGCTGTCATTTAGATAGAAAGAGAGATAGAGTTTCCCAGACAAACAAAAACTAAAGGAGTTCATGATCACTAAACCAGCCCTGCAAGAAATATTAAAGGGGACTCTTTGAATGGGAAAGAAAGGCCAAAAAAGACTGGAAAGGAGCAATGAAAATCTCCAGAAAGACTGACTTTATAGTTAATACAAGTGCACCAAATTCATATCTATGAATAATCACCCTGAATGTAAATGGACTAATTGCTTCAATCAAAAGACATAGCGGAAAAAAAAAAAAAAAAGACATAGTGTATCAGAATAGATTAAAAAACAAACAAACGAACAAACAAAAAACACAAGACTCATCTATTTGTTGCCTACAGAAGATTTGATTTAAACCTAAAGACACATCCCCATTGAAAGTACAGGCATGGAGAACCATCAGTCATATTAAAAGATGTCAAAAGAAAGCTGGTGTACCCATACTTATATCAGACAAACTATATTTTGAACCAAAAACTGTAATAAGAGATGAAGAAGGGCACATCTCATCAAAAAGGGGTCTTCCAAAAAAGATGATCTAATAACTATAAATACTTATACCCCCAACTTGGGAGCATCCAAATATATAAATGAATTAATAACAAGCATAAAGAAACTCATTGATAACAATACACTAATAATAGGGGACTTTAGCACCCCTCTTAGAGCAATGGACAGATCACATAAGCAGAAAATCAGCAAGTAAACAATGGGTTTGAATGGCACCTTAAACCAGATAGACTTAGCAGATACATTCAGAACATTTCATCCTAAAGCAGTGGAATACACATTCT
Organism: Mustela nivalis; assembly: GCF_964662115.1. Classification (NCBI taxonomy): domain Eukaryota; kingdom Metazoa; phylum Chordata; class Mammalia; order Carnivora; family Mustelidae; genus Mustela; species Mustela nivalis. The sequence goes on along the minus strand of NC_139023.1, from coordinate 156,114,819 downwards.
TTTCAAGTGCACATGAAACATTTGCCAGAATAGATCACATACTGTGTCACAAATCAGGCCACAAAAAATACAAAACACTGAGATGATACCATGCATGTAATTAGACCACAAGGCTATGAAACTGGAAGTCTATCACAACAAAATATTTGGAAGGACCACAAATACATGGAAGTTAAAGAACATCCTACTGCAGAATGAATGGGTTAACCAAGAAATTAAAGAAGAAATAAAAAAAAAATACATGGAAGCAAATGAAAATGAAAACATGACAGTCCAAAACTTCTGGGATGCAGCAAAAGCAATGTTAGGAAGGAAGTACATAGCAATACAGGCCCACCTCAAATGCAATAAAAGTATCAAATACAAAACCCTCCACATAAGAAGCTAGAAAAGGAACAGCAAATTAGGCCTAAAACCAGCAGAAAAAAGGAAGTAAGAAAGATTAGAGCAGAAATAAATGATATAGAAACAAACAAAAAACAGAGCGGCTCAATGAAACTAGGAGATGGTTGTTTGAAAGAATTAATAAAATTGATAAACCTTTAGCCATACTTACCAAAAAGAAAGGAGAAAGGACCCAAATAAATAAAATCATGAATGAAAGAGGAGAGCTCACAACCAACACCACAGAAATAAAAACAATTATGAGAATATTGTGAAAAATTATGCACCAACAAACTGGGCAATCCAGAAGAAATGACCAAATTCCTAGAAACATAAACTACCAAAATTGAAACGGAAGAAAAAGAAAATTTGGCTAGACTCATAATCAGCAAAATAACTGAATCAGTAATCAAAAATCTCCCAACAAACAAAAGTTCGGGACAAGTTGGCTACCAAATATTTTAAAGAAGAATTAATACCTATTCTTCTTAAACTGTTCCAAAAAAAAAAAAAGAAGAAGAAGGAAAATCTCCAAACTCATTCTATGAGGCCAGCATTACCTTGATTCCAAAACCAGACAAAGACCTCACTAAAAAGAGAATTACAGGCCAATATCTCTGATGAGTTTAAATACAAATATTCACAACAAGATACTAGCAAATCAAATCCAATGTATATTAACAGATTTATTCACCACTATCAAGTGAGATTTATTCCTTGGGTGCAAGGGTGGTTCAACATTTGCAAATCAATCAACGTCATACACCATATTAAGAAAAGAAAGAATAGGAACCATATATGATCCTCTTAATAGATGCAGAAAAAGTTTATGATAAAATGTACCACCCACTTTTAATAAAAATCCTCAAGAAAGTAGGGATAGAGGGAACATACTTCAACATCATAAAGGTCATCTATGAAAGATCCACAGCTAATACCCTCAATAGGGAGAAACTAAGAGATTTTCTTTTATAGTCAATAACAAGGCAGGAATGTTGTCTCTCACCATTGTTATTTAGCACAGCACTGGAAGTCCTACCCTTATTAATCAGGACAACAAAAAGAAATAAGAGTCATCCACATCATCAAAGAAGAAGTTCAACTTTTACTCCTTGCAGATGACATGATACTCTATGTCAAAAACCCAGAAGACTCCACCAGAAATAGCTAGAACTTATACATGAATTCAACAAAGTCGTAGTATACAAAATCAATGTACAGAAATCTATTGCATTTCTATACATCAATAATGAGGAAACAGAAGGAGAAAGCAAGGAATAGATCCCACTTAGAACTGCACCAAAAACCATAGGATACCTCAGAATAAACCTAACCAAAGAGGTAAAAGATCTGTACTCTGAAAACTATAGAACACATATGAAAAAATTGAAGAGGGTGAATGGGTGGCTAAGTTGATTATGTATCTGACTCTTGAGTTAGGCTCAGGTTGTGATGTTGGAGTCATGGGATCATGCCCTCCTCCCATGGAGCTCTGTGCTGAGCATGTAGTCTATTTGGGGTTCTGTCTCTCACTCTCCCTCTGCTTCACCCCTCTAAAAAAATAAGAAAAACGAAAAATAAATAAATTCAAATGACACAAAGAAATGGAAAAATATTCCATGCTCATGGATGGGAGAAACAAATATTGTTAAAATGTCTATACTACACAAAACAAGCTATTTGTTTAATGCAATCCCTATCAAAATACCACCAACATTTTTCAGAATTAGAACAAAAATTCCTAAAATTTGTGTGGAACCACAAAACCCCCAAATAACCAAAAAAATCTTGAAAAAGAAGGGAAAAGATGGAAGCATCACAATTCCAGACTTCAAGCTATAACACAAAGCTTTAGTGATCAAGACAATGTGGTACTGGAACAAAAACAGACACATAGAGGAATGAAACAGAATGAAGAACCTGGAAATGGGCCCACAATTATATGGTCAACTAATCTTTAACAAAGCAGGAGAGAATATCCAATGAAAAGAAGAAAATCTCTTCTACAAATGATGTGGGAAAACTGGGCAGTAACACAGAAAAAAGAAACTGGATCACTTTCTTATACTATACACAAAAATAAATTCAAAACAGATGAAAGTCCTAAATGTAACACAGGAAACCATCAAAATCCTAGAGGAGAATACAGGCAGCAACCTCTTTGACACTGGCAATAGCAGTTTCTTACTAGGCATATTGCTGGGGGCAAGGAAAACAAAAGCAAAAATGAACTGTTGGGACTTCATCAATATAAAAAGATTCTGCACAGCAAAGGAAACAATTGACAAACCTAATAGGCAACCTATGGAATGGGAGAAGATATTTGCAAATGACATAGCTGATAAAGAGTTGTAATCCAAAGTCCATGAAGAGTTTACCAAACTCAACACCTAAAAAACAAATAATAATCCAGCTTAAAAAATGGGGAAAAGATTGATAGAAAATATGACTAGATATTTTCCAAAGGAGACATCCAGATGTTTAACAGACAGATAAAGAGATGTTCAACATCCCTCAACATGAAAGAAATACAGATCAAAACCATGATGAGATATTACCTCACACCTGTCAGAATGGCTAAAATGAACAACACAGGAAACCACAGATATTGGCAAAGATGTGGAAAATGGAAAACTCTCTTACACTGTTGGTGGAAATGCAAACTGATGTAGCCACTCTGGAAAACAGTGTGCAGGTTACTCAAAAAGCTAAAAATAGAACTACCCTAGAATCCAGCAATTGCACTACTAGGTATTTACCCAAAGTATACAAAAATACTGATTCCAGGGGGCACATACACCCTAATGTTTATAACACCATTATCAACAATAACCAAATTATGGGAAAAGCCTGAATGTCCATTAACTGATGACTGGATAAAGAAGTGGTATACATATACAATGAAATATTACTCAGCCATCAAAATTGATGAAATATTGCTATTTGCAATGATATGGATGAAGCTAGAGTGTATTGTGTTAAGCAAAATAAGTCATCAGAAAAAGACAAATACCATATGATTTCACTCATATGTGGAATTTAAGAAAAAAAAATGATGAACATAGAAGGAGGGGAAATAAAAAGGAGAGGAAAGCAAGCCGTAAGAAAGTTTTATATTATTATTATGTTCAGTTAGCCAGCATATAGAACATCATTAGCTTTTTATGTGGTTCCAATGATTCATTAGTTGCCTCTAACACCCTGTGCTCATCACAACATTTATAAGAACCTCTTAACTATAGTTAAGAACAAACTAAGGGTTGATGGAGTGAAGTTAGTGGGAGATGGGCTAAATGGGTGACGAGTATTAAGTAAGGTACTTGTGATGAGCACTGGATATTATATGTAAGTGATGAATTACTAAATTCTACTCCTGAAACCTGTTTTACACTACATGTTAACTAATTAGAATTTAAATAAAATAAAAAATAAAAATAAATTGAATTTAAAAAATCATCATCACACAAAACTGAGTCAAAATGCATAAACTGGGTACATGATGGTAATGTATTAACTCTGTCTTATTTTACATTTAAAATATGTACATAAAAGTTTTCCCATTGAATGTAAAAAATTTAATAAATTAGGTACTTTGAGCTTATATAAGCCCATATGGTATGTGTTGAATTTTTTAAAGGTTTAACTCATATGTTCTTGTGACTCAACTATTGATAATGGTCTTAACATGAACCCAGGAAGAAAAGACCAAAGAATTTTGAAAATATATCTCTTTTTGAAGTAAATACAAATGAATTAATTGCAATGCATATGATTTGATCTTCACATCATGCTATGTTAAATACTAACAATTTTATTTATATTTTGCTTGCTTTATTTTAAAATAATATATGAATTCCTTTTTTTGAGATTTTATTTTATTTTATTTTATTTAGTTAGTTATTTTTGAGAAAGAGAGAAAGATGGAGGTAGTGACAGAGACCACAAGCAGGGAAAAGAGGGAGAAGCAGACACCCCGCTGATCAGGGAGGCCAGCCTGGGGCTCAATTCCAGGACACTGCGATCACAACCTAAACCAAATCATTCAGTCATAAAGAGCTAAAATGATCATGTTCACTACTGTTAAAGCTTTAAAAAGAAAAATGACATGGAGCACCTGGGTGGATCATTTGTTAAGCATCTGCCTTGGACTCAGGTCATGATCCTGGGGTTCTGGGGTAGAGTTCCACATAAGGCTCCCAGCTCAGTGAGGAACTTGCTTCTCCCTCTCCCACTCCCCCTACTTATGTTCACTCTCTCACTGTGTGTCTCTCTTTTTCAAATAAATAAAAAAGAGAGTGAGAGAGAATAATGACACAAATCAGATGAGCAATAAAAAAAAATAAGCTAAAAATAGTATAAATCCAATCTGAAACAGGTTATAATACACTGAGAGTGAGCAAGAAATTGAGGGTGCCACTGTTCAGCTCTCTACACTGTAGATCTCCCAATTAGCATACCACATGCGATCTGTGACTGAAATTCAGAACAATTTTCATCCTCATTCCAAAGACTGTCTTGCACAATTTTGGGGGGTGCATGTACTCCACTTTGGATACCACTGATCAATGATATGATGGAATTACTTTATGAATTAGAACATATTTTCAAAGACATATACGTTATGGATGAAAAGATAAAATATGTATAACACTTGCACAAATTATCCATTTGAATAATAAATGTTCAAGGAGAGAAGAAAGAAATTAGGAAAAAAAGATTTAAAGAAAAGAACTGTATGAGATTAACTAAAACTTTATTTTCAAGGAAAACTAAACATTAGACAAAGAGAAGATAAAAAAAAATCAAGATTAGACAGAATTACTGAAAAAATATAGATAGACCTAAACATAGCTTTGCAAAATTTTGAGCTGTTTTCATAAAAAGATACTACACAGGTATTATGATAGCAAAAATAAGTTACTTTACAAAAGGAAATGTAATTATATTAGTATCTTAAAAAAAAAAAAAAAGCTGGTCACAGGATATACTAGATAGGGGAATAAAATATGTAGGCCTTGGGACACCTGGGTGACTCAGTTGGCTGAGCATCTGCCTTTGGCTAAAGTCATGACCTCAGGTTCCTGGGATCGAGCCACTCATCTGGCTTCCTGCTCAGGGGAGAGTCAGCTTCTCCCTTCCCTTCTGACCCTCCTCCCTGCTTGTGCTTTCTTTTTCTCTCTATGTCTCAAATAAATAAATAAAATATTAAAAAAAATACATGTAGGCTTTGAAATAAAATAAAAAGACGATCCAATAACAGTGGAAAACATTAAAAGACATATTGGAACATGAATAATATTAGACAATATGCCATCCATGAACCTTCTCTGTGGAAGTCATTTAAAGAAAATACATAGCCAAGGGGAAAAAAGGTAAAAAAAAAAAAGAAAGAAAGAAAAGAAAGAAACCATAAAAATAGCCCTGAAACTAAATTCTATAAATTTCCCAAAATGTAGCATTTGGGAACAGTAGTAAGACAGGTAGGGGAGATAAATAAAAGTGAACTAAATTTTTCTAAACTCTCAATGGTAAAAAGCATGTCTTGAGCAAAAATTGTGAATGTAAAATATGAAGGTAAAATGAAGGTAATCATTAATAAGTAGGGATGTATAACAGAACATCTAAGTTATCAGATGTAAAACCATACAGATAAAAATAAAAAAATAAAATAATTAAGCTAAGGAACTATCAAAAATGATAAAAATCATTAAAAAGGTAATAAATAAATATGACCTAGAAGTCATAACCCAAACATTTTAGGTATTATATTTAATAAGAATTGGTAGAATTCTTGATTAAATATGTGCTCTCATATTAGGTTTTAGTTATATTCTGATAAAAAAGAACACATATAAGATTAATTAAAAAAAAAAGAAAAAACAGAAGGAAGAAAGAATATAGCATCTAAATAAAAGGGAAAATTAAAGCATTTTTGAAAATATTAACTAACATCTAAGCAATATCAAAGTACAAGAGATTAAGACTCATATTTCTGAAGATAAAGGTTATTTTCAAAGAAGCTATGTTCACTTCCTGATCCCTGGAACTTGGAAATATATCTAAGATAGCAAAAGGGATTTTGTAGACATGATTAAATGAAAGATCCTGGGTAGGGGGAGAGTATCCTAAATTATCCAGGTGTACCAATGTAAGCATAAGTATCCTGACAAGAGGAAGGCAGAGAAGGATATATGATGATAGAAGTGGGAGTGGTGGTATAAGACAGTATGTTGTGTTGTTTCAAATCTTTAAGTTTGTGGTAATTGGTTACAGAACACCAATACAAATACAAAACATATAGAATGAATAAAATGAACACACCCATACTTGTATAAGTTAATAGTATACATATCTCAAAAATCAATAAATATACGTAAAATATTAAGGTTTTAGAGGATTTGAATAAGAAAAGTGAAACTGTCTTAATTACATGTAAATAAGTGCAATATTCAACAGTATATACATAAACATTTCATAGTTTTGTAAAATGCTCATTAAGAAGTGAAACGTGAATTAGGACACAAATATCATCATAATTCATTAAGTAAAAATAAGAAAAATAATGAATACAGGACATACTACCTGGGAAGAATTTATTAAAGGCAAAAATTAGAAAAAAATTAGAAGAAAAAAATGAGATAAAATAGTGCTTTCAAATTAAACACAAAGTTTTCTAACTGATTCCCATGTTAAAAAAGGAAATTTTAAAAAGTTACAGACCACTTAGCAATAAGAAAAATAAAAGCTCAGTGTATAAATGTGCTATGCAACCCGAAAATTATTCAGAATGAAATCTATGGACTTAAATACATGTATTAGGAAAAAAAGAAAGAAATTAATTTAATAACATCCAACTAAAGTGAAAAGGAAAAAACAGCTAAAGTAATTAGGAAGAAACCATAAAGACATAAGCAGCAGCACATATTTCAGTAATTATTAAAACCAAAGTTTTATCAGGCAACAACCATAAACTGTCTTTGAGAACTCCAACACATTGGCATGAGAATTGTTTGTTTCCTACAATAATGCTGCAGTACTGATGATCTCACATCCTCAGTGAAATATACATTACACAGTTCTCTTTCCTCCCAAATTCACAGGTCAGATATACTATGGCCTGTTTTACACTGGAGGTGGGTTGGGATAGGTCTGTTCCACATGTCTTTTACACTTTGGAGACCGCAGATTAGCTAGGCCAGGGCAAGACAGCAATGGCAGAGTTTAAGAACAAACATATAAGTAAGTTTAAGAGCACATTTTAAACTCTTGCTTGTGGCCCATGAACTAATATGCTTGTCAGTCAAAGTAAGTCAAATAGCTAAGGCTAAGGTCAAGGTGAAGTGATATGTATCCTGTACCTTCAGCAGGATGGACTGCAAAGTTATGAACTAAGGATATGAATAATGGAGGGATGAAGAAGTTGGGTCAGTAATTTAATTTATGACATCATGTATAAACATGATAAGCTCATGTATAAGCTCAAGCACATGTATTTCTGTCTGTAAGTGTGATATAGTTGAGGACAAAGATAAAAGTTTTTTTTTTCTCATTGAAAAGCATGTTTATTTATTTATTTTTTATTAACATATAATATATTTTTTGCTTCAAGAGGTACAGGTCTATGAATGATCAGTCTTACACAATTCACAGCATTCACCATAGCACATACCCTCCATGTCGTCCATAACCCAGCCACCCTCTCCCTTCCCTACCGCCCTCAGCACCCCTCAGTTTGTTTCCTGAGATTAAAAGTCTCGTATGTTTTTTCTCCCTCCCCAGTCTGGGGGTATTATGGTAAGTGAAATAAGTCAATCAGAGAAAAATGAAACAAGACGAGAAGATGTAAGTATTTTTTAAATAAAGGAATAATAACATAAAATAATATTTACTATGTAATTCTGCTATAATACCTCAATCCATATTATGTTCTTCTCAGTATATTGCTTTCAGATGGTTAAAAATACAGATTTAGAAAGAAAAAAAAATGGGAGGAAAAAAAGAAAAAAAAATGGGAGGATATGTTAACTATCCTCAACTGATGAAGCATTTCTTTATCTGGGAACTGATAACACATGTGTATTTACTTTGTAAATCTATACATAAAGCTATACACATTATGGGTATTTTTTTCTCTCTGGGTACAATACTTTTTTTTTTTTTTGAAATAACGGATTCCAGGAAGATGACAATGACAACGATAGTATTTTTTTTCCATCTCTCCAAAACAAACAAACAAACAAAACAAAACAAAAATAAACAAAAACAAAAACCTGATGGGGCAAATAGCAAAACAAAATATCTATAGACAACATTTACAACCAAACTAAGTGAAAAGGCTTCCCCACCAATCCTAAAATTCAAACAGTTGGTTACAGTCTTGTGTATGGGGAAGAAGATGGAGCCCTGGGAGCAGTGTCTGATGAAAGATTAACAGACCTCAAAAGAGCCAACACAGGTTCAGTAAAAACCACAGATGACTGATTGGAGAAGAGCTGCTGAAAGTGGAGGTTTGCCCTCTCCAGTTCCTAGTCAGTGCAAGTACTGGAAGTAAGAGGCTTAAAGGACGTGGAGTACATGAATGCTAGTCACTCTCAAAACTGACCTGCAAAGGCTTCCTTGTGGGACAAAACCTCACTCTGCAGAGTAATGTTGCCAGTGAAATCAAAATTGAACAAGACAGAGATGAACAAAAGAGAAGGTCTAGGTCAAAATTGGGGAGGGAAAGAGAACCAGGATTTCACAGAAAAGCAAGTCACTGTATTTCTGAACACTATACAAAAACATCAGAAGCAGAACCTCTAGGAAGACAGTAAAGCTTTCCTGAATTCCCCTGTATTATAAAGTTCAGGAATACTAATTTCACCTAAAGATGAAAACAAGAAAGGCAAAATAATTATAAGAATAAAGAGAATAAAGTACAGAATAATATCCCTACAGACAAGGAAAGCATGCCAGCAAGACATGCCCACAAAATAGATCAAAAGTAATGTGCTATGTTAGAACAAACTAAAAGACATTAATAAAATAACATAAACATGAGAGAACAACATAAATTAGAACTAAACTATGAGCTGAGATCACAGAACTCGAGAAAGAATTAGAAATAATAGAGAAATATTTCAGAAATGAATACTAAAGTTGAAAGAACACAAAAACAAAGCAATAACAAAGTAATGCCTTCAGACAAATAAAAAGTAAAAAAAAAAAAAAAGGAAAATTTAAAATACCCATAAAAATTGAAGGGAAACAAAGAGGATTTGAGAGAAAAATGGCCAGATATTGAAAATAGACACAAGAAATTAAAATACAGATAAGAAAAATCAAAGAAGAAAATCAAACTAAGAATATGCACTAAAAACTATAACATAAAAAATCCTGAAGATAAATAATTAAAAAGTATTTTACACTACATGTTGAGGAAAATATGTGTGTGTGCCTGGGAATATTGACTTTGAGTGATCAGCATGAAACCATAGTCTAATAAAATTGCTAAACCTAAAAAAAAATAATAAAAGAGGAAGGAATATGTTTTTGGAATGCCTAGAAAAGGAGAGAATATGATTTATAAGGGAAGAATAGATTATCATCAGAATTCTTCACAGCAACATTGAGGTTAATTTGACCTGTTAATAGAAGTTATACCATCCAGGTGTACCTGGATGACTCAGTCAAGCATTCAGTTCTTGATTTCAGCTCGGGTCGTGATCTCAAGAGTCATGAGATTGAACCTGGTGTCAGGCTCTTGGTGGGCTGCAGCCTACTTAAGATTCTCTTCCTCTCTCTTCCTCTGCCCTCCCCACCACTATCTCCCTAAAAATACCCCAAAAATAAAAAAGTTATATTGTCCATGAATTCAGAGGAAAATATAGTTGATGATTTAAGGACAAAGATACTATCAAGTGGATATGAAATTGATTATCATTATGAAAATTTGACAAATCTGTTCAGAGTCTGTAACTTTTAGTTTATAGAAAGAGAAATAAATTTTTAATTAGGTATTATAAGTTATCCTTGAAATGAGTTAGCTTGATATATAAACTCCTTCAAAGGAAAGAAAATGAATGGTCAGACATTTCCAAAGTGGAGCACTTTGCTGGATCACTGCTGTTCCCTTGCCTGATAATCCAACACTTCCTAAAACCACTCCAATATGCCCAAGGTAACATATACTTTGATATGCTTTATATAATACATAAAGATCAGAGAGCTCCATATGTACCAAATAATATAGTATATATTATTATCAACAACACTGCAAATAATAATTCTCCCAGATACCTCAAAGCATTTCATAAATAATAAATTTTTAAGAGCTCTGAGATTAACATATGCTGTCAATACAGGTTTTAATGAAAAAAGGGAAATTCATAGAGGTAACATAAGCTCTCAAACACATTCAACAAGTTAGAGTGAAGGCTGAAGATAGGACTCAGGACTCCCAGCTCTCTGTATAGAGCACAAAAGAGCAAGATTCTTTGCTTACTATTTTAGTGCTATGAAGCAGAGATAATCCTAATAAACATGTCATATTTTAGGAGTATAGGAAATAGTAATCAAATGAGAAATTGTTGGATCCAGCAAATATTTTCTCTGCCATCTATCAAAGTGTTCAATTTACATGAGAGAATAACCATGCCCCCAAAACTCTTGTATAATACAAATCTCTGGCCATCACAAGAGTAAAAAAATGTAATACAATAATAGAACAAGGTGTGATCTGGAATATAGGTGCTAGCATCAGGATAATTTCTGATCATCTAAAAGTTCTATTGTTTTTGTTTTTGTTTTTGTTTTTTTAATTTTTATTTTTTATTGACATATCATGTATTATTAGTCCCAGAGGCACAGGTCTGTGAATCTCCAGGTTTACACACTTCACAGCACCCACCATGGTACACACCTTCCACAATGTCCATAACCCAATCACCCTCTCCCTACCACCCTGCCCCCCCATCAACCCTCAGTTTGTTTTGTGAGATTAAGAGTCTCTTATGATTTATCTCCCTCCCAATCCCATCTTCTCTCATTTTTAACTTCCCTATCCCACAAACCTCCCACTTTGCCTGTTAGCTTCCTCATACCAGGGAGATCATATGATAATTGTCTTTCTCTGATTGACTTATTCCACTAAGCCTAATACCCTCTAGCTCCTTCCATATCATCACAAATGGCAAGATTTCATTTCTTTTGATGGCTGCATAGTATTCCACTATATATATATAGTGGAACAGCACTATATATATATACCACTCTTCTTTATCCATTCATCTGTTTATGGATATCTAGGTTCTTTCCATAGTTTGGCTATTGTGGACATTGCTGCTATAAACATTCAGGTGCACATGCCCCTTCAGATCACTACATTTGTATCTTTAGGGTAAATAACCAGTAGTGCAATTGCTGGGTCATAGCTCTAATTTCAACTTTTTGAAGAAACTCCATGCTGTTTTCCAGAGTAGCTTCACCAGCTTGCATTCCCACCAACAGTGTAAGAGGTTCCCCTTTCTCCAGCATCTTTCAGCATCCCCTTTCACCAGCATTTGTTGTTTCCTGACTTGTTAATTTTAGCCATTCTGACTGGCATGAGGTGATATCTCATTGTGGTTTTGATTTATATTTCCCTGATGCTGAGTAATATGGAGCACTTTTTCATGTGTCTGTTGGCCATCTGGATGTCTTCTTTGAAAAAAAAGAAATGTCTGTTTATGTCCTCTGCCCATTTCTTCATTGGATTATTTGTTCTTTGGGTGTTGAGCTTAATAAGTTCTTTTGGGTGTTGAGTTTAATAAGGTCTTAATAAGTTCTTTAATAAGTTATTAATAAGTTTAATAATTTAATAAGTTCTTTGGGTGTTGAGTTTAGTAAGATTTTGGATACTAGTCCTTTATATGATATGTCATTTGCAAATATCTTCTCCCATTCTGTGAGTTGTCTTTTGGTTTTGTTGACTGTTTGGTTTGCTGTTCAAACACTTTTGATCTTGATGAAGTACCTATAGTTCATTTTGCCCTTGGTTCCCTTGCTTTGGCAATGTTTCTGGGTAGTTGCTGCGGCTGAGGTTGCTGTGATGAGGTTGCTGCCTGGTTTTCAAGGTTTTTGATGGATTCTTTTCTCACATTGAGGTCTTTCATCCATTTTTTTTAACTCCTTTTTTTTTTAAATTAATTTATTTTCAGTGTAACAGAATTCATTGTTTATGCATCACACCCAGGACTCCATGCCATATGTACCCTCCATAATACCCACCAGCAGGCTCACCCAACCTCCCAACCCTCCCCCCTTCAAAACTCTCAGATTGTTTTTCAGAGTCCACAGTCTCTCATGGTTCACCTCCCCTTCCAATTTCCCTCAACTCCCTTCTCCTCTCCATCTCCCTATGTCCTCCACGTTATTTGTTATGCTTCACAAATAAGTGAAGCCATATGATAACTGACTCTCTCTGCTTGACTTATTTCATTCAGCATAATCTCTTCCAGTCCCGTCCATGTTGATACAAAAGTTGAGTATTCATCCTTTCTGATGGAGGCATAATACTCCATAGTGTATATGGACCACATCTTCTTTATCCTTTCGTCCATTGAAGGGCATTTTGGTTCTTTCCACTGTTTGGTGACCGTGGCCATTGCTGCTATGAACATTGAGGTACAGATGGGAGCTTTGGAGAGTTTTGATCAAGAAAGGATGCTGTACTTTGTCAAATGCTTTTTCAGCATCTATTAAGAGAATCATATGGTTCTTGTTCTTTCTTTTATTAATGTATTGTATCACATTGATTGATTTGCAGATGTTGAACCAACCTTTCATCCCTGAATTAAATCCCACTTGGTAATGGTGAATAATCCTTTTAATATACTGTTGGATCCTATTGAGTGGTACTTTGGTGAGAATTTTTGCATCTGTGTTCATCAAGGATATTGGTCTGTAATTCTCTTTTTTGATGGTTTTGGGATCAAAGTAATGCTGGACTCATAGAATGAGTTTGGAAGTTTTCCTTCCATTTCTATTTTTTGGAACAGTTTCAGGAGAATAGGAATTAATTATTCTTTCAATTCTTGGTAGAATTCCCCTGAGAAGCCATCTGGCCCTGGCCCTGGCCTCTTGTTTGTTGGGTCATTTTTGATGACTGCTTCAATCTTTTTACTGGTTATGGGTCTGTTCAGGTTTTCTCTTTCTTCCTGGCTCAATTTGATTAGTTTATATGTCTGTAGGAATGCATCCATTCCTTCCAGATTATCAAATTTGCTGGCATATAGTTGTTCATAATATGTTCTTATAATTGTTTGTATTTCTTTGGTGTTGGTTGGGATCTCTCCTCTTTCATTCATGATTTTATTAATTTGGGTCCTTCCTCTTTTCTTTTTGATAAGTCTGGCCAGAGGTTTATCAATCTTAATAATTCTTTCAAAGAACAAACTCCTGGTTTTGTTAATTTGTTCTATTATTTTTTTGGTTTTTATTTCATTGATTTCTGCTCTGATCTTTATGATTTCTCTTCTCCTGCTGGGTTTAGGCTTTCTTTGTTGTTCTTTCTGCAGCTCCTTTAGGTGTAGGATTAGGCTGTGTATTTGAGACCTTTCTTGTTTTTGAGAAAGGCTTGTATTGCTATATATTTTCCTCTCAGGACTGCCTTTGTTGTGTCCCACAGATTTTGAACAGTTGTGTTTTCACTATCACTTTTTTCTCCTATTGTTGAACAATACAGAACAAAATCTCATTTATATATCAAACTTCAAACTTCATCAGGTAACCTAACAGTTTATCTAAGATAATATAAACAACAGCAGAGCAGTTAGAGTTACCACAGATTGTCAGCCTACTGAATGCACTCTTCATCAGCAATGGAACCATACACATTACTTTATATCTCTAAACATTTTTACAATTTACAGAACACTTTTCAATATATTATTTGATGAACTCAGAAGGCTAGGGCTCTATAACAAAAGGAGTAGAATCAGATCACCAGCAGTCAGTTCTTGTAATGAAGTAAAACAATTATCCTGAATACAATACTCAGTACAAGCAATGTATTCTACCAATAAGAATTGCTTATAATTCATTTTAAAAAACACTTCTTAAAAAATTTTGTCAGTATGTTGTTCACCTGAAACTAATGTAATATTTTGTGTCAACTACATTTTAATTAAAAAATTGCTGAATACAAAGAAGAGAAGAAAGGAAGAGTAGACTTAAAGATGTACTAGGCAATAAAAACAACACACTTGCATAATAGTCTATATGTGGACAATCTCCCATGGTTGGTACTTAATATTAATTACCTGAGAACTTCTCCAGGATATTTTTTAAATTTTTTTTTAATTTTTTATACAATTTTAACCAATCCAATCAAAAAAAAAAAAAAAGCCTCTGATGCCTATCCAACACTTGATACCTATGAGAATACATGTACAGAAAGGAATTTTACACATTGCTAAGTATTTCTACCTCAATAATCACATATGACATCTATACCATCATTCAAAATAAATCCACTTGTATAATCACATAATTCATAAAGACATGAAATCTCTGATACAACTTGCCTACTAACTACAAAGAACCAACTCCTAGTTTTGTTAATTTGTTCTATTATTTTTTTGGTTTTCTTTTTCTTCAAATGATAGGGAAGACCTAAATAACCATACTAAACTACTTATTTTATTTATAACACATATATGAAGATAAAAGTGTTCATCTAAATATAATCTGTAGATGAATCTTACAAAATTCCAATATGTTTGAGAATATAAATTTTTAAATGCTGTAGTAAAAAATATTGAAAATACATACCCACCATTTCCCTCCACTTAAAATTTTCACGTATACATGATATTATCACTGAAATAAAGATGTCAAGTCAATCGCAGGTTTATAAACAGCATTATAAACAGCAGTCAGTCAGGTTTTCTATAATCCCTTTATTCCTGCACTGTTTCTGGAATCCTAATTTATGATTTCTTCAATTCTGTTAGTTTCTGAAAATGTATTGGCAGTCCTTACTTCATAGTGTAAACAGATAGATGATAGAAAATAGAGCTACAGTTAAAATGCCTATTGAGAGAGAGTCCCTATCCTCATTGAAGCAGTTTTAATTGCACTGGGGCTCCCTCTGATGAAAGCTCTTGATAGAGGACAAGCCTGCTATTAATTTTCCAGGGTCTTTTCTGAAAGGCTCTTCAGCCTCTCTTAACAGAATGCATCTAACAGCTGCAATCTGAAACCTTGCTTTCCCAATGATCATACTGAAAAACAAAAACATGATCTTGAGGCAAATGTGCATACCAAGGATAATGACTTTTGAAGCAGTGACATGTTTGATAATGCCCCTGAGTGGCTCATCTCCAATCTGTGTCAGAATAATTTTGTCTGTAAAGCAGAGTAGAAATCATTTCTTTTTCTTTTTAACTAAATAGATTTAGGTTAAGCATAGCTCTAAAATGGTAAAAATTGGGAGAAAATGTGAAAACTACTCAGTTTCTTAAGGGATACACTAGTGTTTGAAATTTTAACACTGTCTCTAACTCACTCATCTCTTGTAAAAAAAAAAAAAATAATAATAATAATCCCAAACCACACAGGTAAACTGTCAGGGCTGTCAAATATCAGTGAACAATTCATCATCAATCATCAACACTTTATCTCTCGGGAAGACTCTGAAAGTTGTCCAAAATATCATTGAACGACCCCAAGGCTATCACAAATACTTAATGAGATCTTCTCGGGATCTTTTGAAATTCTGCTTTTAATGTTTAACGCCTTCGTTGTTTCCCTCTCACCAGACTCTTTTTCAGACTCTTGGAACTCCACTTTAATAATCGCCTTTATTATTTCAGAACACAGTGGAAATGAAGACAGCCTTTGTACACGATTTATAAAGTGCATATTACTATAGCAACCATACTGTAATTTTGAAAACAGGCATCTTTATAAGAAACTGGATAACTATAATGAGAAATGACAACAAATGGCAGTACAGTTTAATTTTTAACTTATTTTATTCTCCACAATTGCCTTCTTTCATTTGTATTATCAAGTAGTCTATTAATTTGCACACTTTCAATAATAGTAGATTCAATCTAGTTTTATCCATTGTCAGTAGACTCATGTAGAAGAATTGGTTCCATTTTTTCTGAGAGACCACTAACTAAGGAACTTAAGTAGTTTAAACATAACTCAGTGGCAAAAGACGAAATCTTTAGTCTTTGTTTCCAAGACAATGCCCAAATATTAAAAATTAAGGGATGCTTGACATTGGTAACAATAAAAGCCAGATTATTGATTACACTGTTTCACAGAAAGGGAATGCTGTTGTCTCAGTGAGTGAAGTTGGAAAGAACACTCTTACAACTTAGTCAGGCAGGCAACAGGATATAAAAATGCAGTTGAGGCTCACAGAGGTACCAATAACGGAGATGTAACAAGATATAAGCAGATCACTTTGTAGTATAGATCTCTAGATAGACAAAGAGATCAGAACTCGAATCCCTTCATTAAATAAAGTCTGCACATTTATTATGCTAGGCACCACAGAAGCCTCAAATGACAAAGCAATGAAAAGGTGGATGAGCTCCCTGTCTATAGGGCACTTACAGTTTAGTGGAAGAAAAAGCATTGAAAAAAAAACATTGAAAAATATCTAACTTACTTTGTTGTAAGTGACATGAAGAAAAACAGCAGAGTATATTAATGGTATATTACACTGGGTCCTGAACAACTGTTGTATTTTTATATCTGTGGATAATAGAACAAAAGTAGGAATCTATCACTGTTTTGTGGTTTGGGGTAAAGGATGGGAAATCAATGCTTTTGACTTTCAGCAGCTTTCTAGGTATCTAATTCTTATCTAAAGAGGTAATTCAATATAAAGAGCTAATTCAACTGTTTTAAGACAGACACGATTTTAGCAAACCACGTGACATCATGGGTGTGCTTTGTTCTTTGCTTTGTTTTTAGACTAATTGCAGAAACTGATCCCAGGGATATGTTTGTAGTTATTTTTGTGTGCCCCATTATTTGCATGTAGTTTTTCCAGCTTTTCTACCTATATACAAGCCCTTCTTTCTACTTTTCATATTAAAACCTTGCATACTCTTCATGATTAATCTAAAATACCTTGTCATTCTTGGAGCCTCTCTTTTCAGTGACCTTTCATATGATAATCAAAGCAACACTCATCAGATTCTTTTTGGATAACAAAATTAATATCCATTCATTGTAGAAAATGTGAAAATGACAAAAGCAGACGAGTACACTAATATACACAAAATGCCATGACTTCTTTAAAGAGATATGCAGAGGCTGTATGTTTGTGTTCATGTGTCATCAGAGAACCTGGTCCAATTATTCCACATTTTGTGCTTTTGCTGTCTCATGGTAGACCAACAGAGTTAAAAGGCTTTGAGTATTGTCTTTTTATCTTTAGCAAAGTAAGCTGCATAATGTCAACACAAACTTCTATGTAATCATGCTTGCTAAGACCCCTCTGAAGTTTACAGGTAACCACCATCCATGTGTGCACCTAAAATTCTGACCCAGCTGAGCCTGGTCTGTGGCCTTGGGCCATTTAGAAAATGAAATGATCCACTTTCAGGCAGAAGGTGGAACCCATCCAGGAAACTGCATAGTTACTTGCTGGCACTGTATATGAGAAAGAATGACCAGATAACAAACCCATTCTTCAGATCTGTCCCTAATGTTTTTGTCTGCGGTTTCTATTTCAATGCATTCAAAAAGGTGAAATTATGTCGTTTCCCAGAGAGGAGAGGTCCTTAATTTTACCTGACTCCATGTGTGATAAACTAAAGAAATCAATAATCTCGGGGCGCCTGGGTGGCTCAGTGGGTTAAGCCGCTGCCTTCGGCTCAGGTCATGATCTCAGAGTCCTGGGATCGAGTCCCGCATCGGGCTCTCTGCTCAGCAGAGAGCCTGCTTCCCTCTCTCTCTCTCTCTGCCTGCCTCTCCATCTACTTGTGATTTCTCTCTGTCAAATAAACAAATAAAATCTTTAAAAAAAAAAAAAGAAATCAATAATCTCTTAGAAAATACTAGGAAATATAAGAAAGAACATCAATTGTTTTCAGGACTAATACTCTTACTTCTCAAATTTAAAACATCCACAATTGACAGGTCAGAGTAACTTTTTTCCTGAAATGTGATAGATAATTCTTTGTGGGGAATCTCCCCAAGTTAAATATACTTGTTTTTTTAAGTAGCAGCATATTATATTTGCCTGAATTTGTAATAAAATAGAAATGGACATAATTGGGGCGCCTGGGTGGCTCAGTGGTTTGGGCTGCTGCCTTCAGCTCGGGTCATGATCTCAGGGTACTGGGATCGAGCCCCGCATCAGGCTCCCTGCTCCGCAGGAAGCCTGCTTCCCTCTCTCTCTGCCTGCCTCTCTGCCTGCTTGTGATCTCTGTCTGTCAAATAAATAAATAAAATCTTAAAAAATAAAAAAGAAATGGACATAAGTAAGATCATAACAATAAATGAAAAAGCACTTAGAAATATTGGAGAACTGTATCAGTTGTATTAATATTTAGTGGGAAATTTTAATTAAAGTACATGCTATTGCTCACAAAGTTATATAAGTGATAAAAAATTGAAGATCTCTAACAATGATGTAAGTTATCAATGTGTTCTTTATATAGTTTCAAAGAAGTGATCAAAACTCTTTCAAGCTTACTGTATTGTAAGACAGAAAGGTCGATTGTATCAAAAAGTGGTTTCTGCAAAAAAAAAAAACCAACTGTGAGAAATGATTAGCAAAACTTTGAAATAAAAATTAATGTCTCATACATGTTTTATTTTTTCATGTTGCCAAGATCAATTATTTCTGTTTCAGTGCAGTCACAAAATGGTTACTAATAGCTTTTTATAATATCTTATTTATTTATTTATTTATTTATTTATTTATTTCAGAGAAGGAGGGAGGGATAGAAAGAGGAGGCAAAAGAAAATCTCAAGGAAAGTCCACATCCAGCACAGAACCCACTGCGGAGCTTGGTCTCAAGACCCATGAGATTATGACCTGAGCTGAAACCAAGAGTTGGATACTTAACCAACTGAGCCACCCTGGTACCCCTATTATAAAATATTTTAATTTTTGCCTGATATCTCTAAGTACTATAGTAGTTATTTGTAGCATCTCCCTATTTTCCAAGGCAGAAGTTTAACAATATCTTTGTGGTGACAGATAGGGATAGCTTGTATATCACGGTAGCTAACACTGCCACCCACCAAAATGCATTTTGGTGATATTCTGTATGTCAGATCAGCCACAACTAGTGGGTTTAGCATTATGTCAGATGGGTGCTTTAAATTACTTATTTTTGCCCCTTCAAATAGCAGAGCCAGACACATAGTCACATATGTTAACAAAAGACACTTGTGATAAACACAAGCCACACCAATAAGGCAAATTAGTTTTAACCAATTACTTATTTCAACAACATGAACCTAAAATAAAGTATAATTAAAGAATTATGAGGTGAATTGGGGCAGAAAATCACAGAACTTGTATTAGAAGGTGGAGATGAGACAGTAAAGTAACCCCCAAACTGAGAAGGCATTTTGAGATCAGAAAACCAAGCAGTCCACTTCATACAGTTTACAAAAGAGTTTTATTCAGGATGACTTACTGATATTGAGAATGGGGGAAGGACTCTACACAGCAGTTGCATAGTTATTCTCCATAAAACCCAAAGCTTAGTGCATACATTTTATTTTATAGAGCTAAGGGACATGCAGAAAGGTATTATAGTGAGATCACAGGGTTTGTGTGCCCCCTCAAAGGGCTTGTATGCACCTGCCAGCTAATTTTAATTAGATTTTGTGGCACTACCTGTGCATCCTGAAGGGAAAGATTCTGTTATGTCTAACAGATTCATGGGACACCAAAATAAGCCTCCCCTGATTTCAACTGTGGTGAGCATTTCTAAGTTATGTATATTAATCTCCAAGGGGCCCAGAATACCTAGCCCCAAGAGAGGTCATTGAACAAACATTAACAAGATGGAGGGCGAAAACGGAGTCAGTATTTTCAGCAATCCTATAGCTTGCAGTAAAGTGAAACAAGAAAATAAATGCTTGAATATAGCATTCCAAACAAAGAGAAGAAAAACTGCATGTGTCTGAGAAACTTTGTTTTTCCTTAAAGTTGAAGGGCTGAATGAGCTGGGGGAAAAGGTAGGGGATGAGGTTGGAAAGACAGGAAGGTACTATTTTGTGTGATCGTTTCCCATTGTGAATTCCAGGGAAAAGATTATAACAGTGACAATATGAATTATAAATTAGTTGTGAAAACTGGGGAAATGGCTTTTGAGGTTATTTTGGTATAATGGACAAAAATAATTGTGGCATTGCAGCTTAACAGACTTTTCTTCCTTTCTCAAAAATTACCTACTTACAAAGGTAAAGATTAGAAAATAAATATCAGCAAACCCAAGGAGAACTTGGGATAATTGGGGTATATATCTGGAAAAGGATCAGGAAAATCAGAAGAGTATGGTGCTAAGCGAGGAGAGTAAAGATTTTTAAGGCATTAATACACTATGTTTTCAAATGTTGTAGAGGTTAACAAAATAAAAATAAAAATTATTGTAGTTATCTACAGACTTACTAACACAGAAAGCATTAATGCCTTGAATAAGGGAGACTATGGTGCTGTGGAAGGGCTGACACTATTCTAGAACTAGTTCTCCAACAGAACTTTCTGTGAAGAAGGATGTCACCTGTATCCATAATATCTAATACAATAGCCTTAGCCACATGTGACTCTTGAGCAATTGAAATGTGGCTTGAGTCACATAGGAAATAAATTCTTAATTTATCCAAAATTTAATTGACTTAAATATAAGTAGCCTAATGAGGCAACAGTATTTGTAATCACAGAACTAAAGATTTCAGAAATTAATACATAGTAAGAAACTGACCACACCAATACAAATAATGTTTCCAAAATATCTTGCATGAATAAAGGAAGAAAATACTCCAGAAGCAGGTGTAAAATGTGAAACACTTGAAATAATTTTTTTTTCACCCGATGTGCCTACAGTGGAATAGAAATAAGCATGAACAAATGATAGTAGGTGGAAAAGCCATACATGGACCAGGTGAACAAAATAAAATACAAGTAAAGTGTGAAAAATAATCTCAGTATTTATTGAATAATTTTGTTATAAAAGTTATGATGTAGTTAAAAATCCAATAATATCTTATCTTTCTGACTTTGGTGTATATCCTGGTTATTCTCCAACTGCCCACGTAGATGATTTCTTTTCTGGCCTGCTTTGTGTCTCAGGAGGCTGAGTCCTATTGACTTCCTTGCACAGATGCCTTTGATTTTCTGCTGTTATGTTCATCCAGTGGGAGTAATTGGAAGAGAGACGTCAGGATACTCATTTTGTTTGAGCTCTCTCTTCTCCTTCCTTACTGATAAACCCTGCCTGTCAGTTTCTTTCTCCTCCTCTTTTCTCCCACCCACCTCTAGTTATAGCTTCCACAGACCCTCTCAGTCCTAACGTTAGTGATAAAGGTTTCTCATTGTTGTTTGACCTAGGTCCTTAATCACTGTTTGTTTCCTTAACAGCGTTCACACCTCCGAAAACATTTCACTTGTTACACACTCTTCAATTAAACACTTTAAGTGGGCCGCTTGTGTCCTGTTAAGCTTAACTAATTGGAAATGAGAGTAGCCCCAGGAATTAGTTCCTCAAATTGAGATTCTGGCACTGAGTTTCTAATATGGTTGATGAACTCAAAGATTACTTCCTTGCAAGAGAGAGAGGAGATGCTAATTCATTATATGAAGTGGCATCATGATTACTTAAATCATAACCTATACTGTTATGGAATGGCATGATCAATGATGACAAAACATTAGAAAAATACTTGCTTGTGACACTTAATTACTATAGCAGCAATGGAAATTAAAATATCTGTGTCTGATTGCTCTAGGAAAAGTACTCAAAGAAAAAAAAGAAATAAAAGAAATTTAAAGCCTTGGGGCGCCTGGGTGGCTCAGCGGGTTAAGGCCTCTGCCTTCAACTCAGGTCATGATCCCAGGGTCCTGGGATTGAGCCCCGCATCCAGCTCTCTGCTCAGCAGGGAGCCTGCTTCCTCCTCTCTCTCTGCCTGCCTCTCTGCCTACTTTTGATCTCTGCCTGTCAGATAAATAAATAAAATCTTTAAAAAAAAAAAAAACAGAAAGAAATTTAAAGCCTTGACTTCCCAATTCCAAGCATGGGTGAAGGCTAAAAAAGCCTGTATGTCAGCCTTAAAGAAATATAACCACCTGTAACCACAACAGGTACAATGGAGAATTTCAGCAGAAAATAAAAATCTATAAAAAAACAATTAGACTAACTAGACTTATTGTGGTGATCCCTTATAATATATTCAAATAATGAATCATTATGTTATACACCAGAAACTAATATAATGTTGTTCATGTCGATTATACCTAAATAATATATGTATGGATGTGCATGTATGTATGTATATGTGTATAAATATATCCAGACTGTAATATAAAATCGCTTCAATTTAAAACTGAGTAAATGTGTATAATGCTACAGATGGAGAATTAGAAATTTTGAAAAGAATATAAAACACTTAGAGAGAAGATACAAGAAAAGAAGGAAGAATATAGACAAAGAGCTTAAAAGAAATATGGGATAGTGAAAATTTCTTGAATATATTGAGTTAGAACTCCAGGAGAAGAAACAACAGAGATGCAGAGCAATATAGTAAGTGATAATCGTCAATAAACTACCAAAGCTGCTGTAAAGATCTTGAAGCATCCAGTACAGAAACAGTATGAATCTAAAGCAAGATAAATACAAAGTCAAATGTATCTAGAGATGTCATACTAAAACTGTAGGAAACCAAACATTATGAGCACATCTTGGGCAGGGGGTGGGGGGGAGGACAGAAAACAATAGGTATAGCAACTTCCTTTTAACAGATCTATCTATAAAATAAAATGACATTTATAAAATTAAATGGTATTTTCAAAAGTACTAAAACAAAAATCTGTGCCATTCTCCAAAAATAAAGGTACAAGAAAGTATTTGAAACAGAAATTGAGAAAATTTAACATCAGCAAAATTATGTTAAAGGAATCATTTAAAGCAAGCTCTTCGTGTAAAAGGAAAATTGTTCCATATGGAAGCACAGAAATGTTAGAAGGAATAGAGATTAATGAAAATAAAATATGGGTAACATATAATACTAATAATATTGCTTGCTTTTTAAAAATGTATAACAACTTTATGGGCACCTGGGTTGTTCAGTCAGTTAAATACCTGAGTCTTGATTTTGGCTTAGGTCATGAGCTCAAGGTTGTGAGATCAAGCCCTGATTGGGCTCCACGCTGGGGTAGACCTTACTTAAGATTCTCTCTCTCCCTCTCCTTTATCCCTTCCCCTCCTCACGTGCTCTCTCTCACTCGAGATATATATACATATATATGTATATATATATATATATTTATAAATATATAAAACATTATATATATATATTTTATATATTTATATATGTATTTATATGTTTATAAATTATGGCAGTAGGGGATAAATTGGGTTAAAATGCTCCAAGATCCTTTTATTGTCTTTGGCATGACAAAAATAGAAAAATTATTCTATTTTAATAAGCCAAGAATGCTTATAATAATTTCTAGGGTCCTTATAAAATAATAAAGAATTTATGATTTACAAGTGAATTGAATAAGGTGATAATTGGGGTAGAAAATAACTCTAATTAAAATAATAGAAAGAAAAATGAAATGAAGTAAAATAAGCAAAAAAGAGAAAAGAAAAGAGAAGTATTTAGATGGTAAATCTATGTTATAAATAAACTCTTAATCAAATATATTATAAATGGACTAAATAGCATCAAGACAAAGACTTTGAAATAAAATTATTTTTGTTTCTTTAAAGATTAATTTATTTATTCATTTGACAGAGAGAAAGCACAAACAGAGGGAGCAGCAGGCAGAGGGAAAGGGAGAAGCAGGGAGCCTGATGCAGGGCTTATTCCCAGGACCCTAGAATCATGACCTGAGCCCAAGGCAGAAGTTTAACTGACTAAGCCACCCAGGTGCCCCTAAAATTATTTTTTTTAAAACAGCCAAAAATATGCTACTTGTTAAGGACAAAACTGAATCAGAAATATATGTAAACATTGAAATTAAAAGTGGAGAAAATATATAATGCAAAACTACCCTCCAAAATTATTTTATCTATGCTAATGCTAAACTTCAAGGGAACAACTTTACTCAATAGACAGAAAGATGTTGCATAATGGTAAAATGATCAATCCATCAGGAAAGTAAAATAATCCTAAATCTGTGTTCATCTAAATAAAACTTGGCTAAATTACTGCTTTCACAGTGGGAACTTTCTAATATGCATTTTTTACTAACTTACAGAACTGTAAGAGCAAATGAGAAAGAAAATAAACATTTGAATTAAACTCTACACCTGATGTAATTGACATGTGTAGAACAGAATACATATTCTTTCCAATCTTGTATGCACTTAGTTTTATGAAAATTAACTATATGCTGAGTCATAAAACAGATCTCACAGATACTAAATAAATTAAACTATTTGGAGGAAATTCTCCGATGACAGTGATATTAAGCAAAAGATAAATTTTAAAAAGACAAAGATAGTCCAAAACTATAAAAAATAAATCAATGTATTTCTAAATAATACATGGATTATCACAGAAATTACAATGGAAAATATTTTAGAGTATTAAAATTAAACATATCTTATTAAATGCAGCTAAGCTGTGCTTAGGATGAAATTTGTACCTTTAAATATGTAACCTAAAAAGAATAAAAATTCAAAATGAAAGATCTAAGTATACAAGTCGGGAAATTAAAAGAGAACAAAAATTTAAGCCTAAAGGAAATAGGAGAGAATTAATTAAGAAAAAAGCAAAAGTTAATGGCATTTGGAATCATTTTGTGTTAGAGAAAATCAAAATGGATAAAAGTTAAATCTTTTTAAAAGGATTAAAATTTATAAACTTCTAGAAATACTGGTCAGAGCAAGACACAAAGAGAGAGATTAAATTATCAAAATTAGGGATGCCTGGGCAGTTCAGTTGGTTAAGCAGCTGCCTTTGGCTCAGGTCTTGATCCCAGCATCCTGGGATCGAGTCCCACATCAGGCTTCTTGCTCTGCAGGGAGCCTGATTCTTCCTCTGACTCTGACTGCCACTCTGTCTGCCTGTGCTCACTCTCTCTCTCTCTCTCTGAAAAATAAAAAAATCTTTAAAAAAAATTATCAAAACTATGGATAAAAATGTGGTATCAGAAATTCAATATATAGTAAAACTCAATAAAAGATTTAAATTTGAAAATGTAACCAGAGAATTCCTAGGAAAAAAAAAAAAACAATGTATTGAAACTGGTAGAAGAAAAATGAATAAAATGAGTACTGTACTCCTCTGTCTGTTAAAGAAATTGAATTCATAAATTAAAAAATTCCCCAAAAAGAAATTCCAGGATGGTGGAACTTCATTAGTGAATATTACTAAATGTTTAAGGAAGAACTAATTCTAAGCTTATACGAATAATGTCATATTATTAATAAATGGAAACAGTTCTCACTATATTTTAATTATGATTGTAAATCTTGATAAGAACATCACAAGAAAAGAAAGTATAGAAAGGTAATGTTCATAAACATAGATGCAGAAAGACTGAACTAAACATTAGCAAAACAAATTTAGCACTACAGAGAAATACTGTTTCACGACAAAGGATTATCTCA
Source organism: Mustela nivalis (assembly GCF_964662115.1). Taxonomy (NCBI): domain Eukaryota; kingdom Metazoa; phylum Chordata; class Mammalia; order Carnivora; family Mustelidae; genus Mustela; species Mustela nivalis. The sequence continues at coordinate 156,088,648 of NC_139023.1, read as the reverse complement.
GAAATTAAAAATTGATTTTGATATTCAAAAGTCAAAACCCACTACATTAACAAAGTAAATAGAAATTCTGTATCATATGACATTAGATAACCAATTCCTCTTTATAAATTCTTTGTTTCTGCTTTTTTTCCCCACCACTATTTTTTCCCTTGGGATTCTAGAACCAGAATGATCCTAAATTACCTAGGCAACACAATAATTTAGATAAAAATTTTAACTAATATTGTTTTAATAACATCAGTGATCTTAAGTTTAGATTAAGAATGAAAAATACAAGGGTGAGGAGTCAAGATGGCAGAGAGGTAGCAGGCTGAGACTACTTCAGCTAGCAGGAGATCAGCTAGATTGCTTATCTAAACATCGCAAACACCTACAAATCCATCGGCAGATCGAAGAGAAGAAGAACAGCAATTCTAGAAACAGAAAAACAACCACTTTCTGAAAGGTAGGACTGGCGGAGAAGTGAATCCAAAGCGACGGGAAGATAGACCCTGAGGGGAGGGGCCAGCTCCCGGGCAAGTGGCGGAGCAACGGGGCACAAAATCAGGACATTTAAAAGTCTGTTCCACTGAGGGACATTGCTCCAGAGGCTAAACGGAAGTGAAGCCCGCATGGGGTCAGCATGGCCTCAGGTCCCGCAGGGTCACAGAAGGATCGGGGGTGTCTGAGGGTTGCAGAGCTTGCAGGTATTAGAATGGAAAAACCAGCTACAGAGACAGAGTCGAGAGTGAGCTCACAGCTCGGTTACCTTGAACCGGTCGCAGGCTCGGTGAGCTCAGAGTGTGGCCAGAGGCCAGGGAGACGGGAGTTTTAGGGCGCTATTCTCTGAGGGCACACTGAGGAGTGGGGCCCCAGGCTCTTGGCTCCTCCAGGCCGGAGACCAGGAAGCCACCATTTTCATTCCCGTCCTCCGTAACTCTACGGAAAGCGCTCAAGGAACAAAAGCTCCTGAAAGCAAAGCCCAGCGGATTACTCAGCCCCTGGTAAGGGCTGTACAATTCCACCTGGGGCAAAGACACTTGAGAATCACTACAACAGGCCCCTCTCCCAGAAGATCAACAAGAAATCCAGCCAAGACCAAGTTCACCTACCAAGGAGTGCAGTTTCAAAACCAAGAAGGGAAGCAGAATTCCAGAGAAAGAGAAAGCAAAGCACAGAACTCATGGCTATCTCCCCATGATTCTTTAGTCCTGACGTTAATTTAATTTTTTTTCTTTTTCAATTTTTTTTCTCTTCTTCTGCTAAAATTTTTTTAACTTTTACCCTCTTCTTTTCTTTTTTAACATTTTTAAACTAGTTTATCTAATATATATATATGTACATATATATATATATTTCTTTTTTATACCTTTTCTTTATTCGTTTTCTTTAATTGTTTCTTTTCTTTCTTTCTTTTTTCTTTCTGAACCTCTTTTTATCCTCTTTCTCCCCCCTCACGATTTGAGATCTCTTCTGATTTGGTTAAAGCATATATTCCTGGGGTTGTTGCCACCCTTTTAGTATTTTACTTGCTCCTTCATATACTCTTATCTGGACAAAATGACAAAGCAGAAAAATTCACCACAAAAAAAAAAAAAAAAAAAAAAAAAAAAAAACAAAAAAAAAAACCACAAGAGGCAGTACCGAAGGCTAGGGACCTAATCAATACAGACATCGGTAATATGTCAGATCTAGAGTTCAGAATGATGATTCTCAAGGTTCTAGCCGGGCTCAAAAAAGGCTTGAATGATATTAGAGAAAACCTCTCAGGAGATATAAAAGCCCTTTCTGGAAAAATAAAAGAACTAAATCTAACCAAGTTGAAATCAAAACAGCTATTAATTAGGTGCAATAAAAAATGGAGGCTCTCACTGCTAGGATAAATGAGGCAGAAGAAAGAAGTAGCAATATAGAAGACAAAATGACGGAGAATAAAGAAGCTGAGCAAAAGAGGGACAAACAGCTACTGGACCACAAGGGGAGAATTCGAGAGATGAGTGACACCATAAGATGAAACAACATTAGAATAATAGGGATTCCAGAAAAAGAAGAAAGGGAGGGGGAAGGAGAAGGTATACAGGAGAGAAATATTAGAGAGATTTTCACCAATATGGCAAAGGGAACAAGCATCAAGATCCAGGAAGTGCAGAGAATACCACTCAAAATCAGTAAGAATAGGTCCATACCCCGTCATCTAATAGTAAAATTTACAAGTCTTAGCGACAAAGAGAAAATCCTGAAAGCAGCCCAGGAAAAGAAGACTGTGACATACAATGATAAAAATATTAGATTGGCAGCAGACTTATCCACAGAGACCTGGCAGGCCAGAAAGAGTTGGAATGATATATTCAGAGCACTAAACGAGAAAAACATTCAGCCAAGAATACTATATCCAGCTAGGCTATCATTGAAAATAGAAGAAGAGATTAAAAGCTTCCAGGACAAACAAAAATTGAAAGAATTTGCAAACAACAAACCAGCTCTACAGAAAATATTTAAAGGGGTCCTCTAAGCAAAGAGAGAGCCTACAAGTGGTAGATCAGAAAGGAACAGAGACCATATACAGTAACAGTCACCATACAAGCAATACAATGGCACTAAATTCATTTCTCTCAATAGTTACCCTGAATGTTAATGGGCTAAATGCCCCTGTCAAAAGACACAGGGTATCAAAATGGATAAAAAAAAAAAAACAGAACCCATCTATGTGTTGCCTACAAGAAACTCATTTTAAATCTGAAGACACCTCCAGATTTAAAGTGAGGGGGTGGAAAACAATGTACCATGTTAATGGACATCAGAAGAAAGCAGGAGTGGCAATCCTTATATCAGATCAATTATATTTTAAGCCAAAGACTATAATAAGAGATGAGGAAGGACATTGTATCATATTCAAAAGATCTGTCCAACAAGAAGATCTAACAATTTTAAATATCTATTCCCCTAACATGGGAGCAGCCAACTATATAAACCAATTAATAACAAAATCAAAGAAACACATCCACAATAATACAATAATAGTAGGGGACTTTAACACTCCCCTCACTGAAATGGACATATCATCCAAGCAAAAGCTCAACTAGGAAATAAAGTTCTTAAAAATAGATCACATCCTAAGTCCTAAATCAGGTCCCAACCAGTAGCAAAAGATTGGGATCATTCCCTGCATATTTTCAGACCACAGTGCTCTGAAGCTAGAACTCAACCACAAGAGGAAATTTGGAAAGAACCCAAATACATGGAGACTAAACAGCATCCTTCTAAAGAATGAATAGGTCAACAAGGAAATCAAAGAAGAATTGAAAAAATTCAAGGAAACAAATGATAATGAAAACACAATGGTTTAAATACTGGGGGACACAACAAGGCAGTCCTGAGAGGATAATACATAGCAGTACAAGCCTTTCTCAAGAAATAAGAAAGGTCTCAAGTAAACAACCTAACCCTACACCTAAAGGAGTTGGAGAAAGAACAAGAAAGAAACCCTTAACCCAGAAGGAGAAGAGAAATCATAAAGATCAGAGCATAAATCAATGAAATAGAAATAATAATAATAAAAAAAAAACAATAGAACAAATCAACGAAACTTGGAGCTGGTTCTTCGAAAGAATTAATAAGATTGATAAACCCCTGGCCAGACTTATCAAAAAGAAAAGAGAAAGGACCCAAATAAATAAAATCAGGAATGAAAGGGGAGAGATCACATCTAACAATAAATAAATGTAGACAATTAAAAGAACATACTATGAACAACTCTATGCCAACAAATTTGACAATCTGGAAGAAATGGATGCATTACTAGAGACATATCAACTACCACAACTGAACCAGGAAGAAATAGAAAGCCTGAAGAGACCCATAGCGAGTAAGGAGATTGAAACAGTAAATAAAAATCTCCAAACAAACAAAAGCCCAGGGCCAGACGGCTTCCCGGGGGAATTCTACCAAACATTTAAAGAAGAACTAATTCCTATTCTCCTGAAACTGTTCCAAAAATATAGAAATGGAAGGAAAACGTCCAAACTCATTTTATGAGGCCAGCATCACCTTGATCCCAAAACCAGACAAGGATCCCATCAAAAAAGAGAGCTATAGACCATTATCCTTGATGAACACAGATGCAAAAATTGTCACCAAAATACTAGCCAATAGGATTCAACAGTACATTAAAAGGATTATTCACCACGACCAAATGGGATTTATTCCAGGGCTGCAAGGTTGGTTAAATATCCTCAAATCAATCAGTGTGATACAACACATTAATAAAGAAAGAACAAGAACCATATAATACTCTCAATAGATGCTGAAAAAGCATTTGACGAAGTACAGCATCCCTTCCTGATCAAAACTCTTCAAAGTGTAGGGATAGAGGGCACATACCTCAATATCATCAAAGCCAGCTATGAAAAACCCACCGCAAATATCATTCTCAATGGAGAAAAACTAAAAGCTTTTCCGCTAAGGTCAGGAACATGGCAGGGATGTCCATTATCACCACTGCTACTCAACATAGTACTAGAAGTCCTAGCCTCAGCAATCAGACAAAGGAAATTAAAGGCATTCAAATCGGCAAAGAAGAATTCAAACTCTCACTCTTCACAGATGATATGATACTATATGTGGGAAACCCAAAAGACTCCACCCTAAAACTGCTAGAACTTGTACAGGAATTCTATACAGTGTCAGGATATAAAATCAATGCACAGAAATTAGTTGAATTTCTCTACACCAACAACAAGACAGAAGAAAGAGAAATTAAGGAGTTGATCCAATTTACAATTGTACCCCAAACCATAAGATACCTAGGAATAAACCTAAACAAAGAGGCAAAGTATCTATACTCAGAAAACTATAAAGTACTCATGAAAGAATTTGAGGAAGACACAAAGAAATGGAAAAATGTACCATGCTCTTGGATTGGAAGAATAAATATTGTGAAAATGTCTATGCTACCTAAAGCAATCTACACATTTAATGCAATTCCTATCAAAGTACCATCCATCTTTTTCACAGAAATGGAACAAATAATTCTAAAATTTATATGGAACCAGAAAAGACCTCGAATAGCCAAAGGGATATTGAAAAAGAAAGCCAAAGTTGGTGGCATCACAATTCCGGACTTCAAGCTCTATTACAAAGCTGTCATCATCAAGACAGCATGGTACTGGCACAAAAACAGACACATAGATCTATGGAACAGAATAGAGAGCCCAGAAATAGACCGTCAACTCTATGGTCAACTAATCTTCGACAAAGCAGGAAAGAATGTCCAGTGGAAAAAAGACAGCCTCTTCAATAAATGGTGCTGGGAAAATTGGACAGCCACATGCAGAAAAATGAAATTGGACCATTTCCTTACACCACACATAAAAATAGACTCAAAATGGATGAAGTACCTCAATGTGCGAAAGGAATCCATCAAAATCCTTGAGGAGAACACAGGCAGCAACCTCTTCGACCTCAGCCCCAGCAACATCTTCCTAGGAACAACGCCAAAGGCAAGGGAAGCAAGGGCAAAAATGATCTATTGGGATATCATCAAGATCAAAAGCTTTTGCACAGAAGGAAACAGTTAACAAAATCAAAAGACCACTGACAGAATGGGAGAAGATATTTGCAAACGACATATCAGATAAAGGACTAGTTTCCAGAATCTATGAAGAACTTAGCAAACTCAACACCCAAAGAACAAATAATCCAATCAAGAAATGGGCAGAGGACATGAACAGACATTTCTGCAAAGAAGACATCCAGATGGCCAGCAGACACATGAGAAAGTGCTCCATATCACTCGGCATCAGGGAAATGCATATCAAAACCACAATGAGATATCACCTCACACCAGTCAGAATGGTTAAAATCAACAAGTCAGGAAATGACAGATGCTGGCGAGGATGCGGAGAAAGCGGATCCCTCCTACACTGTTGGTGGGAATGCAAGCTGGTGCAGCCACTCTGGAAAACAGCATGGAGGTTCCTCAAAATGTTGAAAATAGAACTGCCCTATGACCCAGCAATTGCACTATTGGGTATTTAGCCTAAAGATACAAACGTAGTGATCCAAAGGGGCACGTGCACCCGAATGTTTATAGCAGCAATGTCCACAATAGCCAAACTATGGAAAGAACCTAGATGTCCATCCACAGATGAATGGATCAAGAAGATGTGGTATATATACACAATGGAATACTATGCAGCCATCAAAAGAAATGAAATCTTGCCATTTGTGACAACATGGATAGAACTAGAGCGTATCATGCTTAGCGAAATAAGTCAAGCGGAGAAAGTCAACTATCATATGATCTCCCTGATATGAGGAAGTGGTGATGCAACATGGGGGCTTAAGTGGGTAGGAGAAGAATCAATGAAACAAGATGGGATTGGGAGGGAGACAAACCATAAGTGACTCTTAATCTCACAAAACAAACTGAGGGTTGCTGGGGGGAGGGAGGTTGGGAGAAGGGGGTGGGATTATGGACATTGGGGAGGGTATGTGCTTTGGTGAGTGCTGTGAAGTGTGTAAATCTGGCGATTCACAGACCTGTACCCCTGGGGATTAAAATATATGTTTATAAAAAATTAAAAATTAAAAAAAAAGAAAAAAGCTTTTACAAAAAAGTTAGCAAAACCAAAAGACAACTGACAGAATGGGAGAAAATATTTGCAAAAGACATTTCAGATAAAGGACTGCTGCCCAAAATCTATAAAGAACTTGGCAAACTCAACACCCAAAGAACAAATAATCTATTCAAGAAATGGGCAGAGGACATGAACAGACATTTCTGCAAAGAAGACATCCAGATGGCCAATAGACACATGAAAAAGTGCTCCATATCACTCGGCATCAGGGAAATACAAATCAAAACCACAATGAGATACCACCTCACACCAGTCAGAATGGCTAAAATCAACAAGTCAGGAAATGACAGATGGTGGCGAGGATGCAGAGAAAGGGGAACCCTCCTACACTGTTCGTGGGAATGCAAGCTGGTGCAACCACTCTGGAACACAGCATGGAGGTTCCTCAAAATGTTGAAAATAGAACTACCCTATGACCCAGCAATTGCACTATTGGGTATTTACCCTAAAGATACAAACGAAGTGATCCGAAAGGGCATGTGCACCTAAATGTTTATAGCAGCAATGTCCACAATAGCCAAACTATGGAAAGAACCTAGATGTCCATCAATAGATGAATTGATCAAGAAGATGTGGTATATATACACAATGGAATACTATGCAGCCATCAAAAGAAATGAAATCTTGCCATTTGCGACAACATGGATGGAACTAGAGGGTATCATGCTTACCGAAATAAGTCAAGCGGAGAAAGACAACTACCATATGATCTCCCTGATATGAGGAAGTGGTGATGCATCATGGGGGGTTAAGTGGGTAGGAGAAGAATCAATGAAACAAGATGGGATTGGGAGGAAGACAAACCATAAATGACTCTTAATATCCAAAACAAACTGAGGGTTGCTGGGAGGAGGGAGGTTGGGAGAAGGTGTAGGGGTTATGGCATTGGTGATGGTATATTTAAAAAAAAAGAATGAAATATACAAGACAGAAAAGACCTCACTCAATGTCAAGTTTAAGTAGTTATTTACTGGAAACAACAGCATGCACAACATCTGCATAGCAGAAATTTCATGACTCATAGGTACATCTTTTGATTTTGTAGAAACTCTACACTCAAGATGCCTAACCAATAGAGAAGAGTATGAGTGGACATGAGCTGATTCATGAAATCCTTCACTAAATTCTCTTAGGCTTTATAACCAGCTAGACCCATGACCTCTCAGATAGACATCACTCACTAGTTACATACCTTACTTAGGTTTACAAGACTTATGACCATTCTCAGGGACAGCTACAACTCATCAGTACTGGTTACTCATTTATCAATAAACCTTAACGAGAAGGTCGTGTTTGTTTCAGTACATAGTCCTCAGCTAGAGTGGCATTTATATTGAACCTGGTAGAGGAAAACTCCTAAAAATTCTTTTAATATCTCCAGAAGAATTGACCAAGGAACAGATCTTCCTGGTGTCCCCGAAGCTACAAGAAAGGTCACAAAGCCATCTATTAGACCTAATCTTTCAGCTCACCTTAAATGCATTCTTTTGTCATTATTAGGATAGCCCAAGTATATCAAACTCTGTATCCAAAGGGAATATAGGTCGACCAGTTTACTTGTTGGAATTCTTTAAAAGTACACATTTAAAAGGTATTTCATTTCCTGAATATGATCACTTAACAAAAAGATGAATTAAAGAAAATTATTCCCTACTATAGACTACCTTCATGAAGACAGTACTTCAGTCTAGAGATACCGCATAAACTCACATTTGTCCATTGTCTTATAAAGTTCAAAAGTGGATATTAACATAAGTCCAAAAAAAATTGCTAGTGGTTTTGACTCCTAAGCAGAGGTAATACATTGGCTTAAAGACCAAAATTACTCAATTAAAAAAATTTAAAAAACTTCATTATTCTAACTCACACCTAAGATATGAGGATACAAATTTCACCCATTTGCAATTTTAATTAATAAAGACCTATTTATTAAAAAAAAAATACTGCCAAGGACTCTGGGAAATTTAAGAGCTTACCAGCAATTTTATTATAAACCTTATTATTCAGAAATTTATAATTATGAAATTCACTTAAGGCAATGTTTAGCCTTGAGAGAAGTTATTATTTTTAAATATCATTCTGAAATATAATATTTGAGTATTCTAAAAAGGGAACAGGAAGCATCCAAGAAAGAAAGAGTGATGAAAAGAAGGAAAACAATGTTATTTTATTTAACATTTAAGCAAAAGTGGTTTACTGCTAAGCATAATATTTTTAAGGAAATTTAGAGGTTGTTCTAGACATCTACTATTCTATCAACAAACTATGAGACAATGTTTGCCTCCCAATAATGTTATCAAAGAACAAGATTTTATTATGTGGAAATATTGTGGGACAGGAACACAGATAAGACCCAGCCCACCTACTTGGTTCCCAGGGTAGATATTCAGAGTACTATAATAGTGAATCAAGTCCCTCCATGGCATTCAGCTGGTTATTTTACTCATCTGGGGAATCCAAGTAGCTTCATTCACTTCAATGACTTGGCAGGCCTGGCTGGAAGCATGGGCTCAGCCAAACCCTTCTCTCTCTTCATGTATCCTCTAGCATCTCTTTGTGATCTCCCTAATATGATAGCCACAGATCTTTGATGGCAGATCAGGGATCTTTGAGCAAGTATTTCAAGAGACTAGGGAGAGGATTCAAGATTTCTTTTGACCCTGCCTTGGAAGTTCCATAAACACACATCTATCATATTCTCTTGGTCAGGCAAGTCACAAAGGCCAGCCCATTTGGGAAAGATTTGACTTCTCCATATCAGAGGAATATCAGATAATTGTGGCCATCTTTAATCTTCAGCAGAGACCTCCTATTTTGTCAATATAATTTTAGATAGCATCAGACCAGATACCATTGTTATTTATTCTGACATCTTGATTAATTGGCTTTATGACATATAGTTTTGAAATTTTTATCTATATAATGAAATGCCTGTATTGGATGTTTGCAAGATGTCTTTGTAATTTTAACAATGTATTATTAACTCACATCCTTTTCATTTAATAAAATATATTTATAGATTTTTGATTCTTACTTTTTCACAATCTCCATATTGTTTACTTCATTTTTATCTAATACGTATCTGGAAAACTTAGTAGAATGTTAGAAGTGGAAAGAATTATAAGGGTCTGAAATTTTGCCCTGCTTGCAGGCTAGTAAGTCAGTTGTCCTCAGTTTCATAGATTGGTAGAAGAGATGAGATTTCTTGGACAGAGACAAAAGATTTTTTTATCACTAATGGTATAGCTGGCAGCATAACTTTCTTGTTACTAAATTGAAAGTTTGAGGGTTATGAAATTATATTTCATGGTATAATGTTGTCCATCTGGTAAATTCACATAAGCCATTACTCTGTTTTAATTATCTTAAGGGAATACTCACGAGCTGGCTACATGAACAACTGACCAGACCAGTTCGAGTCCCAAGCTAGAAAGGCTGTCTGTTTTGGGTTTAATGCTCAGTGATTATCATCTAGAAATTTTGATAATTTTGTCTTCAATGTTTTTGTATTGTTTTGTGAATAAAGTCCAATGGAGCAAGAGACCACCAGCCTTGAGCCTGTTTGCTGACTTTTTTTGCCAAGGGTTTTCAGATATGCACTTACCCTTCTCCTAGCTATCTACCTCGCTTGGCTCCTTCCCTTAATCTTTTGCACAACTCTTGTTGCCCTCTGTCTCTAGTGGGAATATATAAGTGGAAGTATGAGCAGGGTGGGCTTGAATGCAGGAGCCCAGCACTGGTTGTCCCCGCACACAGTCTGGCAGTGCCATGGAGCACTGAGCGGGCAACTCATCCGGGGCGTCCCTCTTGCTCACCTCCAAGACAGTAAATCCAGGTAGGAGGCTGCAATCTCTGGGGCTTGTCTGGCCACAGTTAACTGAGCAACAGACCAGAAGAAAGAAAGCTAAGCCGGCAGTGACCTCCCTACCCTCTGGACTTGACGGCCTGTATCTGGAGGCTGGCAGGAAGGGACACCTGCCAGCTGGTAAGCCCCGTGCCTGTGCTGAGTCACTCCCTGACCATCATCTCTGTGAGGGTCTAACTCACCTTCCTTTGCCCAAGGAAGACCATATTAAATAGCATTAAAAAAAAAAAAACAAAAAACAACTATGTCAAAGAGGCCATAGTAGACAGGAAAAATCTGTATTTTTTTTAAAGCCCATTTTTTTTTAATTTTTTATAAACATATATTTTTATCCCCAGGGGTACAGGTCTGTGAATCACCAGGTTTACACACTTCACAGCACTCACCAAAGCACATACCCTCCCCAGTGTCCATAATCCCACCCCCTTCTCCCAAACCCCCTCCCCCCAGCAACCCTCAGTTTGTTTTGTGAGATTAAGAGTCACTTATGGTTTGTCTCCCTCCCAATCCCATCTTGTTTCATTGATTCTTCTCCTACCCACTTAAGCCTCCATGTTGCATCACCACTTCCTCATATCAGGGAGATTATATGAGAGTTGTCTTTCTCTGCTTGACTTATTTCGCTAAGCATGATACGCTCTAGTTCTATCCATGTTGTCGCAAATGGCAAGATTTCATTTCTTTTGATGGCTGCATAGTATTCCATTGTGTATATATACCACATCTTCTTGATCCATTCATCTGTTGATGGACATCTAGGTTCTTTCCATAGTTTGGCTATTGTGGACATTGCTGCTATAAACATTCGGGTGCATGTGCCCCTTTGGATCACTACATTTGTATCTTTAGGGTAAATTCCCAATAGTGCAATTGCTGGGTCATAGGGCAGTTCTATTTTCAACATTTTGAGGAATCTCCATGCTGTTTTCCAGAGTGGCTGCACCAGCTTGCATTCCCACCAACAGTGTAGGAGAGTTCCCCTTTCTCCGCATCCTCGCCAGCATCTGTCATTTCCTGACTTGTTGATTTTAGCCATTCTGACTGGTGTGAGGTGATATCGCATTGTGGTTTTGATTTGTATTTCCCTGATACCGAGTGATATGGAGCACTTTTTCATGTGTCTGTTGGCCATCTGGATAAAGCCCATTTTTTAAAAATGGCCTAGTTTTTCCTACTTTTTGAAGAAGGGGCCTGCATTTTCCTTTTTCATTGACCCATGAAAATTATTTAGCCAGTATTTGGTCTACAGTTTTTAGGAATCTAAAAAAATCGCTTTCCGAACCTTCAGCTATTGATTTGCTGGACTTTATTCACATAATCCTAAAAGGAAACAAAACTGTACCATCTACATTTGAATAATATATGCTCATTTTTATTTGTGATGGGGATAGGAGAGTAGTTTGGGAGGGAAATTAGGGAAAAGAAGTCAAGGAGGCAATTCTGCACTCATTCCTTCAATGGGGAACAAAAATAAATTGGCAACTCCACCTGCCACAAGCTTTCAAAGAGATACCTCTATTTAAACACAAGTAATCATACAAAGTGCATTATTTCATTCACTTAAAAATGGGTGGGTATCTGCTTGTTAGATAGAATCTTTTAACATGGCAATCGGATCCTTAATTAATATGAACAGCATAACCTCACAATACTAATTCAGGGGAAAAATTGTCTCAGCATTTCTCAAAAAATGTTTCTTGGTCTATTAAATTATTTTATTATAATTTCTCTTCCTAGTATTTGAATGAGACTGAGAATAAACCTGTATCTTGATTCATCTCTCCTTGCTCCCAGCTCCAGGCTGTGTGACAGACGTCCTTGAGAGTTACAGAAGAGATCCTCCCTTTGCCCTGAAGTTTTTCGCTGGAAACTTTCTATCTAGGAGTAGAAAAGAACATCTACAAAACAAATGCACACATTAGTCTCCTAATCTAGCACTCTATTAAATAAAGAGGTGTAACATTTTGCTATGGAATAACAATTTTAATTATATTTCATGTTTTAAAATCCCAGCTGAATATAATATAATTTTAGTACCTCGTTTCTCCTGAGGCATCAATATCATTTATCACTCCTGCCATCTGGTATGTCTGAACCGTCATGATCAGCAGTTTATGTGGAAATTAAAGCATTCACTGGGTCTCTCTTCAATAATACTCTGAGGTCAGGGACAATATTGCTAGCAGCAGTGAAGATGCATTTTTATCGCACACTTGAGAGGTATCCATTCGACATATTTTATAGCTTTCTAGGTTAAGACTAGCCAAGCTTTTCCTTATTTGCACTGACCCGACATGAGGGTCATTTTGTATAATAACTATCTAAGAATCATTCGGAGTAGTTCCCTTTCTGCTGTTGTGCTTATAAAGCTGCATTCAGCTAAAAGCTTAGGAGCAGCAAAAAAAGAATTCTCTCTTGGGGTGCCTGCGTGGTTCAGCTGTTAAGTGTCTGCCTTTGGCTCAGGTCATGATCCCGGGGTCCTGGGATCGAACCCTGCATCTGGCTCCCTGCTCAGTGGGGAGTCTGCTTCTCCTTCTGCCCCTGCTTGTGTTCCCTCTCCGTCTGTCTCTCTCTCGCTGTTAAATAAATAAATAAAATCTTTGGGAAAAAAAAAGAACTCTCTCTTTCTCTCTCTCTCTCTATATATATACACATATACATATATGTATATGTGTATATATACATATATATGCACATACATATGTATATATCCAACAATTATTATAATTTATATGTTTATTTGTTACATTTATCTATTGATTGTTCGATCTGTTTTTATTCTTTCTTAAAGCATACAGAAGCAAGAATATGCCAGCCATGGGACTAGTTAATACAGCAGTCTTCTCGGGGGCAAATATTAAGCTTTTTTCAGTATAATAGAAAGTAAAATTAGCTCTTCAGCAAATATATCCTTGCAATGGGATTTGGTGATATTGTCAAAGATACCTTCTAGTTTGAGTTTAAATTTGAATTTATATGACTGAGAATGTAAGGGACATTTGTTATTCCATAAATTTATTTCCACAGTTACTGAGCTTCTCAGGATGGTGGAGTTACCTGACTTAAAAAGGTTAATCCACTTTGGTAAAATTGTCCAATCTTTGCAAAATGTTACAGTTTAGAAATTTTCAAGTTTGGAAAATACTGTTCTCCATTAGGAAGGTTATGCCTTAAGAAAGAGTAAAATACAATATTTAAAGTAATAAAAAACAGTAATCTTATTATTTTCCAGAAATGAATGCTTGTGAATGTGAAGGAAATACACAAATCTCTTTTTTTGGTTATTCACCCTCAGGCTTCCGGTTTCTACTCTTTGCATTCCTTATATTACCACAAAACATACATACTTACATGTATGTATACACACACACACACACACACACACACATTACATACACACAGCACATTAGGCCCACCCATGATACACAGAACAGAATGATTAAAACAGAAATGTTGCCATAACTAATATGGAATTTCTGTAGAAACAAAACCTATGTGTTCCTTTTTTAAGTCCCAATAATTTAGAGCAGTGAATATCTTGTGATATATTATAATGTTAGTAAAACTTTAGAGGGGAAATAAGTTTCTTTGAAAATATTAGGGAAGAGGATAAGATTTGTTTTTATTATGTGTGTACTAATGCTTATTCTAATAAATAATAAATCACACAGATTTTCTATTTAAAAATGCTTATTTTACATTTTACGTTTAGATCAATATTCTAAATAAATGTTCCTGTATGAGGTTTAAGGTGTCATTCAAGGTTTTTTTGTTTGTTTGGTTTGGTTTCCCATTTGTCCTCTCAACAATTCTATTCTTAATTCTATTTCAACAATTTGTTGAAAATGCTGTACTTCCCTTTACTGAATTGATTTTGTGGTTTTATAGTTTGACAGTTTTTAGCATGAACAGGCATCAAATTTTGCCAAATGCTTTTTCTGTGTTAATTGCTGTGTAATCATTGACTTTTCTTCTTATACCATTATTATGGTGGGTTATATTGATTTATTCTTGGATACTGGGCAAGCTTTGCATTGGGAAACAAAGTCCAATTAGTCCCAAAGTATTTTTCTTTTTATATAATAATGGGATTGGTTTTGTAATATTTTGTTGAAGATTTTGGAAGCTATAATTTGATCATGATGGACATAGGTGAGTAGTTCTGCTGTTTGTACTATATTTGTCAGGTTTTGTATCAGAGTGATGCTAGTTTCATAAAATGGGTTATGAAGTGTACTCTTTTTCTCTATTTTATGGAAGAAATTTTGTAGAATCAGTGATGACTTTCCTGTAAATAGTTGGTAGAAATCACCAGTAAAATCTTCTTATACTAGATATTTCCTTTATGGAAAGATCTAATTACTAATGCAACTACTTTAATGAATTTAATGAATTATCTATTTTATCTTGGATGAGTTGTAGTAGTTTATGGTTTCAAAGAATTGCTTGCTATGTTGTCTAGTTTTTGTGCATATTTGTGCACGACGTATCTTTATTATCTTTTCAGTGTCTGCATGGTCTTTGGAGATACTCCTCTTTCACAATTGATGTTAGTAATTTGTTTATTCTCTTTTATCGGTATCAATTTTATTGATCATTTCAAAGAACCAGCTTTCAGTTTGGTTGATTTTCTCCATTGATTTTCTGTTCTTAGTTGCATTGATTTCTGTTCTTATTTTTATATCTTCTTTCTTCTGCCTGCTTTTGATTTATTTTGTTCTTTTTCTCATTTATGAAAGTGGAAGCTTAGATTATTGAGTTGAGAACTTACTTCCTTTGTAATATACGCTTTTAGTGCTATAAATTTCCCTCTAATCCTTACTCTCAGTAAGTCCCACAGATATTGATATTTTGTGTTTTCATTAGCATTCAATTCAATATATACATATTTTATTACCCATGGGACTTCTTTTTGATCCATGAATATTCATAAGTATTGTTTAATATCTAAAAGTTTGAAGATTTTTCCATTTTCTGTTATTTATTTCCAGTTTGAATCCCTCATGATCAGAGAACATATTGGTGGGTGGTCAATTATTTATAATTAGTTGAAGTTTATTTTATGACTCATTATATAGTCTATCTTGGTGATGTCCCATGCAGTCTTGAAAAGAATGCGTATTATACTGATGTTTAGTAGAGTGTTTTATAGATGCCACTTAGAATCCACTGGCTGATGATGTTTTTCAGGTTCTCTATATCTTTGTTGAATGTCTAGTTATTGTATTAACTACTAAATAAAGGAAGTGGAAGGCCCTAACTATAACCACAGATTTGTCTATTTCTCTTTTCTAATCTGTCAGTTTATGCTTTGTGGTTTTGTTTAAAGTACTGTAATTCGGTGCATAATATTTATGATTGTTATATCTTTTTGGTGAGTTGAATCTTTTATCAATATATAATGTCCTTTATTATTGATGATGTCTTTTCTCTGAAGTATCCATTATCTAATACCAATATAGCTACTCCTACTTTTTTATTTTCTTTAAAATTTTTTAACCTTTAATCTAAGATTTTATTTATTTATTTGACTGAGATCACAAGTAGACAGAGAGGCAGGCAGAGGGGGAGAGGGAAGCAGGCTCCCCTACTGAGCAGAGAGCCCGATGCAGGGCTCCATCACAGGACCCTGAGATCATGACCTGAGCTGAAGGCAGAGGCTTAACCCACTGAGCCTCTTTCACAATTGATGTTAAGCGCCCTAGCCTTTTATTTTTAACTGACCTAGCCTTTTATTTTTAACTGACCTGAAGTCAGGGTCTTACAGCCATCAGGTGGCAGGGGATACACACACAGTGTCCTTGGAATTCCCCACTGGGTTCATTTCTGTATCCTGTGATGAATGGAAGTGTGGCCTCCCTGCCAGAGTGAGGAATGGAATTGCCATAATCATCTCCTTGCTTCTGACATAATGTCTAAATACAGTGTCATCCCTGAGCCCTGAGCGGTTGTTAAAACACCCATGATATGAGAAGCTACCATTCTGATACGCTAAATAAGAATCTGATCAATGTCACTTTTGAGGGAAAAATTCTATTCTTCAGTGAAGGTGGCTGGCTACTGGATGCACCTGGAACTGGTAATAATCCTTCTAAACAAGGAGAGGAAGTGGGAGAGGGTAGGACACACCTTTGGCAATTCTTGAGCAGAATAGATGGGGGTAAGGATATAAAATTTACAACACTTAAAGGAAAACAAAACCAAACCTTGGTTTTGGTCTCTCAGCTGGGAAGTAAGAGTGCAACACTTTGAGAACAGAGGAGAAGCTATTTATCAAACTTGCATCTTCATTTTCTTGCTACTTCTGCTAATCAAGAGATTATTTTCTCTATGCATTACATTACCAATTTATTGGTTATGGTGTTGTGTAAATCATGGCTTTATTCTAATGGGAGAGTATACATATATAATGTAATATATTGGTGCAGAAATCAAATCAGTGGTACAGTTCAGAAGTTGTATCATACACAGTATACTGAGGAGACCAGTGAAACCTAATTTGCAAGCACACAGGTTTTAATTTACTATGATTAGAGACTTGCCCTGCAAGGCTCCTCTCAGGATCTCTCTCACTGCCCTCTGATCACAAGTGTCTGAAACTCTACCATTAGATAGTAATTTCTCTAGGTACCAGACCACCTAAGTTCAATTCCTAGCTCTTCTACTCACAAACGTGTCTACTTAGGCCTTTTGACAAATCTCTTAAGTATTCTATATCTCAAGTTTCCTCATCTATAAAATGAGGATAAAAATAAGAGTACTAAGATCACAGGGTTGTTATGGGGATTAAGTATATTAATATATATAAAGGAATCCGAAGAGTGCCTGGCATAAATGTTCACTTTCATCGTTATCCCTGATATTTACAAAGGAATTAGGCACCCTTCTAAGGCCTGGCTTCTTTCCCCTGAGTTTTTGTCTCACCATTAAACCACGCTGGGCTCTCTCTGTTCTAAGATCCTGCACTGTACGTCTTGTTTCCTGTAGAGCATGTCGTGATGTTTCCTTTTCCTGGAATGGATTGTCCAACTACACGAGTCATAATCATGCTTTGAAGCCAAATTAAAATACTGCTGTCTTCTTCCTTGGTCTTTGACCAAAATATGATCTCTCACATTCTCTTGTTCCCTGTAGCTTTTGTCCCTACCTCCACTGTAGCACTGTCACATCTGCCTGTGCTAGAGTAGCGTATATGCATGCTTCCCGATGGCAGAGACTGTGTCTTTATATCCCTATGTTCTGCCAGCAACCTGGAATAGCATGTTGCGTAGAGCAGTTTAGTAAGTATGTGTTGAGTGAACAAGAACCATTATATAATACAAGAGTCTAAAATCTATCATTGAGAATCCACATTTATGCTGTTGCCCTAGATGCAGTATGGCTTTGGCTGGGGGGGGGGGTGACACTGGGGAGATAAAATTATTATGTAGATTGAGTTTTCCATAGACCATACTTTAAACGCACTAAAGGAGCTTGTTATTTAAAGAAATTCTGTGGTTAATGCTTTTGTAAAGCATTTTGGGAGGGAAGGGGATCATGGAATATAAGATTTTCATACTGACTTGATTAAATCAGTGAACATTGCTTTTTTAATCATTTGTTGAGTTCACAGATCCAGGAACCTCCCAAGTGTAGAACACTGGTTAGGGTTCACCTGTGGGTAGGGAGGGGTAGCAGGAGCCAGACACAGCTCTAAGGCATGTCTGGGATGTGCTGAAATGTATTGTGGGAAGTTATCCCTTTTTTCCCCCAGTCTTACCCTGGCCCCAGTACCCTTCTGTATTCTCAGGATTTCAGATAACACTCCAGAAGATCCTTTGTGATCCAGGGAAGATTTAGTGTCTGTGAACTCTAGAAAGGCAAGCCCCGGGATAGAGATTCTATAGTAAGAAAATGGAAATTGGGAAGATAAATGGGGAAGGAATCTGGATTTGTGGGGAAAACGTGGGCTGAAAGACAGGATCCACAGATTCCAGTGATGCTCCTAACTAGATCTGTGACCTGCTCTTTCCTCTCTTCTGGATCTTTCTTTCCTCATGTCTAAAATTATGGCATGAGATTAAGAATATTTCTAGGGTCCATTCTGGCTCTGGGGTCCGGGATTACAAATTTTACATTGTAAATAAATAAGTGCTTAGAATGGAATTGGGGTGGGAGCTGAAGCATCCAAAATGAACATGAGTTTGTTTCTAAGGACTCCCAGGGAGTATTTGTCATTCTTCTTATTTAGATAAGTATCTCCTCAGAGGTCCTTCCTTGGTGATGCAAGCCACCCAGCCATTCTATCATAACAGCTACATTTAATTTTACTCAGTGTGTTTTTATCTAATGTTTTCCTATTTGCATGATTGGTCATCACCTGTCTCTTCACCCCAGATCAGAAGCTTCCTGGAAGCAAGGACCTTGTTCACCTCTGTAATCCAAACACTTAAGAAGAGTGCCAGACTCAGAATGGCCATTCAAAAGATAACTGTTAAATAAATGAGGAATCTGTCTGCTTTGTAGAGTTAGTATATTGAGCAGCCATCTTGCTTCTGCCTGAAACTCTCCCAGGCAGATGGAGTGGTTTACTAAAGAGCGCAGGAGAATGGGCACATTTTCCACCATTGGCATGAGCAGGCCACATGCCAGCAAAGATTTGGGGGGCCAAAAGAGGGGGCATCTTCAGTGAGGCCCAACTTCCCACGGGTGGCAAACTGCAACAGTTTTCAACAAGGAGCCTCAGGTTGAAGAAGACTCATTCAGGTGGTGGTATGAACCATGTGATGGGACTTCACAACATCATCCTTGTTTTTAAAAAGTAGTCTCAAAGCTACTGTCTTATAAATCTGGCTTCTTCTGAAAGCCTTGAAGCAAGGCAGGATAATCTGTAGGACTGAGCATGGTTTTGGAAATCTGAAAGATGCTGAGGTGAGTGCTCCACATTACTGTTATCAGCTTTGTAAACCAAGCGACAATACTACCTGATTTTGATCCCCTTTTGTAGAATAAGGTTTTACATAAAGTTGTTGTAAAGGGTAAAGGAGATTTTGTAGTAAAATACCAGTTAATAGTGACTGAAACAACTAGTTTTCAGCAAACGTCAATCGCAACCCATGCCCTTTTTTTTAAGGTAATATTTGTACATGGTAAATAGTCAAATGGTACAAAAGAGTATCCAGTAAGAAGAAAGTCCTCTTACCATGACCCTCGATTCTCCCAGGACCTCCCCCAGAGAAATCATTGTTTCCAATATCTTATGTATTTTCTCTGAAGATACTCCAAGCATATAAAAATTTTATATATTAAGAAAGGTAAACTCAATGGAATTATTAGTATTTTTCCACTTAAGTCTACCACTTAATTGTTTGCTTTCTCTTTCTTCCTTTTGTTTCGGAATCTTCTTTTCCATTTTCCATGGGTTTTATAATTCCACTTTTATCTATATAAAGTACTATTAGGTATCACTTTTTAAAGATTTTTAATGGTTGTTTTAGGAATTATACATACATGATTTGTGCCCATTTACTAGCATCACCATTTTACCATCTTAAGTGGGATGTAAATACCTTAACACCATTTTGTTCCCACCACTGACTTAGTCTGAAAAAACTCCATCTCATTACTTCAGGCAGAGAAAGAAGACAGGACTGTCCTAACAGGCAACTCAGAAATGACTGCCCCTCCTTACTGAAAGGTTGAAATATAACTCAGGGCTATGCCAATGGACTTTGGTGCTACAACATATATTGGAGTGGAGGAGGCTCATGGTTTTTTCAAGGTGTTGACTAGCACAAATGTGGATAAAATTTTTCTACCCTTTGGGCTAACAATTTCCCAGTCATTTGGTTAGATTAAGCAGATTTGGAGTCTGGAGCTGTTTTCTTTTGTCTGTACCCATGGACATTTATGAGACATGGGTCTCTCTACTACACAGATGAGGATTTATATGAGGCAAGAAAAAAACAAACAAACTAACTAAAACCATCACCATCAGGTAGTCCCTTAAACCTCAAGGTAACTAGCCATCTGTTTCATTTTCTTATTTTTTTTCAGAATCCTCTGGTGGGTAATTTATGTATTTTATCCTAAAATTCTTGTTGAGATTGGCAGGAGGAATTAAACTGAATGGGCTCCATTTTGCTTAGAACTTGTTTATCATTCACACTTTAATCTTGATCTTTAAATATTATTTCAAAATTGCAAGAAAACCAGCATGAAATTTAAGATTGATAGATAGCTGATATTAAGTCAAATAAGATATGGACTATTCAAGATTAGGGTTTTCTTTTTTATCATATATATATTATATATATGTACATATACATATATATATGTGTGATACACATATATATGTACATATACATATATATATGTGTGATACACATATATATGTATATTTTTTATTTTATTTTTTCAGTGTCCCAAGATCCATTGTTTATGCATCACACCCAGTGCTCCATGCAATATGTACTCTCCTTAATACCCACCACCAATCTTGCTCATCCCCCCATTCCCCTCCCCTTTAAACCTTCACTTTGTTTCTCATGGTCCACAGTCTCTCATGCTTTGTTTCCCCCTCCGATTTCCCCCAATTCACTTTTCCTTTCCTTTTCCTAATGTCCTCCCTGTTATTCCTTATGCTCCACAAGTAAGTGAAACCATATGACAATTGCCTCTCTCTGCTTGACTTATTTCACTCAGCATAATCTCCTCCCATCCCGTTCACATTGATACAAAAGTTGGGTATTTATCCTTTCTGATGGAGGCATAATATTCCATTATATATATGGACCATATCTTCTTTATCCATTTGTCCGTTGAAGGGCACCTTGGCTCTTTCCACAGTTTGGCAACTGTGGCCATTGCTGCTATGAACATTGGGGTACAGATGGCCTTTCTTATCACTACATCAGTATCTTTGGGGTAAATACCCAGTAGTGCAATTGCAGGGTCATAGGGAAGCTATATTTTTAATTTTTTAAGGAATCTTCACACTGTTTTCCAAAGTGGATGCACCAACTTGCATTCCCACCAACAGTGTAAGAGCGTTTCCCTGGCTCCACATCCTCTCCAACACATGTTTTTTCCTATCCTGTTAATTTTGGTCATTCTAACTGGTGTAAGGTGATATCTCAATGTGGTTTTGATTTGAATTTCCCTGATGGCTAATTATGATAAACATTTTTTTTCATTTGTCTGTTAGCCATTTATATGTCTTCTTTGGAGAAGTGTCTGTTCATGTCTTCTGCACCCCCCACTTTTTTTTTTTTTTTTACAAGATTATCTGTTTGGGGGGTGTTGAGTTTGAGGAGTCCTTTATAGATCTTGGATATCAGCCGTTTGTCTGTAGTGTCATTTGAGAATATCTTCTCCCATCCATGGGTTGCCTCTTTGTTTTGTTGACTGTTTCCTTTTCTGTGCAGAAGCTTTTGATCTTGATGAAGTCCCAAGTTCATTTTTGCTTTTATTTCCTTTGCCTTTGGAGATGATTAGTGTTTTCAAAAGAAATTCCTACATGAGAAATTTTTTAAAATAGAAGTAAAAATAAGACTGCTTTTTAAATTGGTAATAATGACTCTGTAAGTGTGTGATTTGTGATAATGGTGACACTTATTCGTATTGGAGTATCAGCAGATGGAAATAGGCTGGGAATGTGGCGTAATATGAAAATAAAATAAACAAATGAACTGAAACAACAACTAAAAAAAAAATACCTCAAGATATTTTTCTACACTTCTCAAAGAAGACTAGTCCCCTTCCTCTTTTGAGAGTCATTTTGAGACTGAAAATCAAATAAAAACTAAAATAGTTAATGTCTTTATCAGAATGTTTAATGACAGTATAGCCAGATGGTTGGTGAATTGCCAATTCAACTAATCTGTATGGATATTAAAATATACAACAGGTTTACTGAACTAAAATATAACCTTACAGGACATAGAAAGGTTATATAAAATGAACTTTTGAAGTACCTATGTGATTATTGTAACACTTTTCCATTAAGGACTTGTTAAAAAGAAATTAAAAGTAAGACACTAATAATTGTATTCAGGCATTGTTTTAAAGAAGATACATATCCCCTTAAAGTTAACCCAAAGCTTCCTAAGTGTTAATATTTTTCGTTTTTTATAAGGAACTGAGAGATAAAAAGGGTTAGGATCAGCACAAATTAAATCAGGTAATAAGTATTAGCCTAAGCAGTTTGGCCTCAAAATTCAATCTATCAATTACTTGCTGCACTGCCTCTCTGTGGTTAAATGCATACTCCTCTGGTTGTAATGATTGGGGTTAAAGAGCAATTCTACAACTGCCAAGCAAAACCATGTTGATTTTAGCCAAAGATCAACATCGATATTGATTTTATTATAAATGCATACTTTAGTTATTAGAAGTATGCTATCACATGTAAAAATTATAAGGTGATATTTCAAATCAACCAAATATCCACCATAGGCCATGGATAATCTTACAATAGAACTATGGAACTGATGAGAAAAGATATCCATGAAGATATTTGAACTTTACGATGACATTGAGTACAAAAACCAAAACGATGAAAAGGTGGAAGAGCATCTAGTAAAAGGTACACCCACCACCTCAGATAGAAATAAATCAATAATTGTGAAGTTGAGAAAAACATAAAATTACTTACCATGTTTTTTTAAGATTTTATTTATTTGGTGGAGAGAGAGTCCACAAGATGGGGATGAGTAGTAGAGGGAGAATGAGACTCCCCGCTGAGCAGGGAGCCTGATGTGGAACTCGATCCCAGGATCTGAGTTCATGATCTGAGCTAGAGGCAGATGATTAACCAACTGAGCCACCCAGGAGCCCCTTTCCATGTTTTTTTTTTTTTTTTTAATTATTTTTATTAACATATAATGCATTGCCCCAGGGGTACGGGTCTGTAAATCATCAGGCTTACACATTTCATAGCACTCACCATAGCACATACCCTCCCCAATGTCCATAACCCAACCTCCCTAGCCCTCCCCCCCACCCCCAGCAACCCTCAGTTTGTTTTGTGACATTAAGAGTCTCATGGTTTGTCTCCCTCCCGATACCATCTTGTTTCATTTTTTCCTTCCTTACCCCCTACAGTCCCCTGCACTGCCTCTCAAATTCCTCACGTGAACTAGATTACACTGTGTTGCTACAGATCTATTTGTGAATTTATATGAAATCTTAAAACGTCTTTGGGTCATTAGAACACATTGTTACAAAAGAGTTATAAAATATTGTTGTTGAGCTGCCTCTTCCTTTGTGTTATCACTGTCTACAGTGTAAAATTGGAACTGAAGATTGAAAGAGAATTTCCCCCCGCAGGGGAAAAAAAATGAAACCATGTTTTACTGTGTGCTTTACATTAGTGGATTATGTATATAAAAATTGACACAGGCTTAAAATATGAGCATAATGGAATATAATTTAGAATAATGCTAGAAATATTAATAAGCAGTTTTAAAGGAAATCATGTATATTTGGCAACTTAATACTAAGCTTTCTGGGAAATAACTCTTGTTACTGTAAACTTTAGTTTACTTTACCAGAGGTTTGATCTAGGTTTGAGCTACCCTCACTTAGGGAGTTTGAGCAATCTTAGTAGGAACACAAATTGGGTAGACTGATATAACTGATATCCAGGAATGGAAATTATTGGAAAAGATTAAGGATTCCTACAACTAAGTGCCTAATGTAGCGCAAAAAAAAAAAAAAAAAAAAAAAGCCTAGAGAAGCTAAATACTCAAGGGTTGAAAGTTAGACCAGAAAATAACAGTAAAAATGGGTTTAAAAGCAGGGCAGCTAGAAGAATGAACTTTGAGGCAAAGAAGAAGATAAGGGATGAAAAAGAAATTATGACATTGTACAGAGAATCATATAAATGTCTATAGGTTATTTGATACTTGAGTAAATAGATTTGGTTTAAAAGTTTAAAGTCATGGGGTGCCTGGGTGGCTCAGTGGGTTAAAGCCTCTGCCTTCGGTTCAGGTCATGATACCAGAGTCCTAGGATAGAGCCCCACATCAGGTTCTCTGCTCAGCAGGGAGCCTGCTTCCCTTCCTCTCTCTCTCTCTGTCTGGCTCTCTGCCTACTTGTGATCTCTGTCTGTCAAATAAATAAATTACTTTAAAAAAAAAAGTTTAAAGTCATGATATATTTTGTGTGATTTTGATAAAACCAGATAATAAGGGAAGCACACTTTCCCAAGTTAGGTTTTAGTTACATTTTTACATGGCAAAAATCAGATAAATCCATAAAGTTGAAACACAGATACATATGTACATCCTCTGAAAAGAAATATTACCAATCTTAAAACTGAAGAGCATGTCTTTGCTTCTTGGTGAGTATTTCTTCAAAGAACTACAAATAAAAAGCAAAGTAAAAATATTTATACAGTTGATAAAATTTTGGAAACCAATTCTCTAAAATAATGACTAGATTTTTGTAGCTAAATTTCAAACAGTGACCTTGTTGAAGAAAATTATCTTTTATTACCATTATCATAATTGCACAGCAGTAATATTTTGTAAATTTTAATTACTGTGATAAAAAATCTCTTTATAATTATGGATGACTTTTTTTATTATTTGAATAATATTAAGCCTTAACACTATTTCAAATTCTTTATGTACTGATACAGAATATTCCAAAATATTACTGCTGCTTTATAACTTTATTAGCTATTAAAATGTTTGAGAGTTAATTATATATGAGCTGTAAAAACTAAAAATTCTTACATTAAGTAGAGGGTATATTTCATATTATTAAGAAACTTCTCAAATCTCTTCTGGAAGGAGTTGGTTTTATGTCCTTATAGCAGTGTACTTTTTCTTTCCTTATACAAGTATGTGCATATTTCTACAGAAGTGGTGGTGGCACTTTATATATTAACCAGTTTCACCAGAAATCTATTGAAGTATGTGATAAAATATTGCCTACAAAGAAAGTGATCTACATTGCTGTTCCAAAAACATTTTACTGAATGTATCCCTTTTTCTCAAACTATATATATATATATATATATGCTTATTATAATGATGTACTTGTACACTATACTACATACATGATGCTATGAACTGAATTTCTGATTAACATTCTTAAAGAAAATACCATACTATACCAACTATTAGTTACTATACTGTAAGTTTATACTTTGACTTTTCAAATTGCTTTTTTTTCCCTCTCTCATAATCATACTCATTCAGTTGTTGTACCATAACCAAAAAACAAACAAACAAACAAAAGAACTGTAGACAATAGAGTCAGTTAGATTTAATTTGATTTTAAATAATTCAATGTGGTTCGTATTCAACCTCTCAAATATTTTTTCTTTTTTTTTTTTTTCTTTTTGGTCTCTGACACCAATAGTACTGAAATCCTAACATTTTTTTACAGGTTCATATTGGCAGATTGAGATGGAGTAGATTTAGTGTCAGAATCTTTTTTTTTTTTTTTTTTTTGTTTGTTTTTGTTTTTGTTTTTTATTTTATTTTATTTTTTTTTTAATTTATTTTTTATTTTCAGCATAACAGTATTCATTATTTTTCACCACACCCAGTGCTCCATGCAATTCGTGCCCTTTATAATACCCACCACCTAGTACCCCAAACTCCCACCCCCCACCCCTTCAAAATCCTCAGATTGTTTTTCAGAGTCCATAGTCTCTCATGGTTCACCTCCCCTTCCAATTTCCCCCAACTCCCTTCTCCTCTCTAACTCCCCATGTCCTCCATGCTATTTGTTATGCTCCACAAATAAGTGAAACCATATGATAATTGACTCTCTCTGCTTGACTTATTTCACTCAGCATAATAATCTCTTCCAGTCCCGTCCATGCTGCTACAAAAGTTGGGTATTTGTCCTTTCTTTTTTTTTTTTTTTTTTTTATAAACATATATTTTTATCCCCAGGGGTACAGGTCTGTGAATCACCAGGTTTACACACTTCACAGCACTCACCAAAGCACATACCCTCCCCAATGTCCATAATCCCACCCCCTTCTCCCAAACACCCTCCCCCCAGCAGCCCTCAGTTTGTTTTGTGAGATTAAGAGTCACTTATGGTTTGTCTCCCTCCCAATCCCATCTTGTTTCATTGATTCTTCTCCTACCCACTTAAGCCTCCATGTTGCATCACCACTTCCTCATATCAGGGAGATCATATGATAGTTGTCTTTCTCTGCTTGACTTATTTCGCTAAGCATGATACGCTCTAGTTCCATCCATGTTGTCGCAAATGGCAAGATTTCATTTCTTTTGATGGCTGCATAGTATTCCATTGTGTATATATACCACATCTTCTTGATCCATTCATCTGTGGATGGACATCTAGGTTCTTTCCATAGTTTGGCTATTGTGGACATTGCTGCTATAAACATTCGGGTGCATGTGCCCCTTTGGATCACTACATTTGTATCTTTAGGGTAAATACCCAATAGTGCAATTGCTGGGTCATAGGGCAGTTCTATTTTCAACATTCTGAGGAACCTCCATGCTGTTTTCCAGAGTGGCTGCACCAGCTTGCATTCCCACCAACAGTGTAGGAGGGTTCCCCTTTCTCCGCATCCTCGCCAGCATCTGTCATTTCCTGACTTATTGATTTTAGCCATTCTGACTGGTGTGAGGTGATATCTCATTGTGGTTTTGATTTGTATTTCCCTGATGCCGAGTGATATGGAGCACTTTGTCATGTGTCTGTTGGCCATCTGGATGTCTTCTTTGCAGAAATGTCTGTTCATGTCCTCTGCCCATTTCTTGATTGGATTGTTTGTTCTTTGGGTGTTGAGTTTGCTAAGTTCTTTATAGATTCTGGACACTAGTCCTTTATCTGATATGTCGTTTGCAAATATCTTCTCCCATTCTGTCAGTTGTCTTTTGATTTTGTTAACTGTTTCCTTTGCTGTGCAAAAGCTTTTGATCTTGATGAAATCCCAATAGTTCATTTTTGCCCTTGCTTCCCTTGCCTTTTGCGTTGTTCCTAGGAAGATGTTGCTGCGGCAGAGGTCGAAGAGGTTGCTGCCTGTGTTCTCCTCAAGGATTTTGATGGATTCCTTTCGCACATTGAGGTCCTTCATCCATTTTGATTCTATTTTTGTGTGTGGTGTAAGGAAATGGTCCAATTTCATTTTTCTGCATGTGGCTGTCCAATTTTCCCAGCACCATTTATTGAAGAGGCTGTCTTTTTTCCATTGGACATTCTTTCCTGCTTTGTCGAAGATGAGTTGACCATAGATTTGAGGGTCTATTTCTGGGCTCTCTATTCT
The DNA here is from genome assembly GCF_964662115.1 of Mustela nivalis. Taxonomy (NCBI): domain Eukaryota; kingdom Metazoa; phylum Chordata; class Mammalia; order Carnivora; family Mustelidae; genus Mustela; species Mustela nivalis. The sequence goes on along the minus strand of NC_139023.1, from coordinate 156,060,921 downwards.
ATTCCATTGATCTATGTGTCTGTTTTTGTGCCAGTACCATGCTGTCTTGATGATGACAGCTTTGTAATAGAGCTTGAAGTCCGGAATTGTGATGCCACCAACGTTGGCTTTTTTTTTCAATATCCCTTTGGCTATTCGAGGTCTTTTCTGGTTCCATATAAATTTTAGCATTATTTGTTCCATTTCTTTGAAAAAGATGGATGGTACTTTGATAGGAATTGCATTAAATGTGTAGATTGCTTTAGGTAGCATAGACATTTTCACAATATTTATTCTTCCAATCCAGGAGCATGGAACATTTTTCCATTTCTTTGTGTCTTCCTCAATTTCTTTCATGAGTACTTTATAGTTTTCTGAGTATAGATTCTGTGTCTCTTTGGTTAGGTTTATTCCTAGGTATCTTATGGTTTTAGTGTCAGAATCTTTAACAACAAAGCATAGTTTCTGGAGGATGGGTACTCTAAAAAAGGAACATACATACCACACACACATACACACACACACACACACACACATTTACATACTCCATGGGTAAAGATGGCAAAAGAATGATGATTGAAGGAAAGTCATCTTAACCTGAATTATTGACTGATCATGATAAATTTTGAAAATGAAATTTCATGCTTGGTACTCACCTGTGTATTATACTAAAGGAGAGAAGATGAGAGTTGTTCTGAACTTTATGACTTACTTTTAGTTTTATTTCAGTTTTTTTTTTTCCTTCTGAATTACTCATTATATCTGCAGGTCCTACAAAAGAGTTAAAATGAAATCCCCCTTTCTTTTCCATTTGTCTTTACCCCTCCCTACTCTGCATCTCTCTAAGAGGAGTCTCATGTGCATGTGATCAACTTCTATCCAAGTACTCTTTTACCATCAAATACAACTTTACCCCTCCTCTCACCGGAGGAGGGGGTAGAAAATGTATAAATGCCTGCCCTTCGAGGAAGAGACCCAAAAGAAGAGAAGGAAGTCCATGCACACTCTGGACTAGAACTGGGTGATTGTGCATCTGATTAGAAAATTTAAAGAATTCACATATCTGGAACATGGTGTATAAGTGGGGCCAATTTTGGATGGCCAAATGACCTTAACCCCAAGGGTTTATCATCTCATGAAGAAGAAGGTTGCTAGAGAGGAATGAGAATATGGTACTTTTCAGATAAAATCCAGTTATTGGATTTGAGGGAAATGCTATTCATGCAGCCAGAAAACAAAAACTAACACAGTTGCTCCTGTGCAACTGTATCTGTGTATGTATCAAGTATGAGAAAAATTAGTAGTTTTAAAGGTATAGCTAATTCATTATTTTTGACATTAGACTTTCCTAAAATCAGACTTTAAGACCAGGATTCTGTGCAAATGATTTATTAATTAAGTGCACCAAAGAGGAAGTGGTAAGGAAGTAGATAGAGAATGATAGCCCAGCAAGAATATGATTTTAGGTGAAATCTTACTCTTCACCACACTCTAGAGGAAACTCTGGGGCATAAATCGCATCATAGGTTTTTTTCATATCTTGGGGCATGGGAGCTGGGATTGTATGTCCTTTCACCAGTGCCCTTCATGCAAAGCTGCTGTAGTAGCCCCAGAATTATCTCTTGTAAACTCCACAAAGTCTAGAGAATAAGCCTGTTAAGGGATACTAGAGACCTGGGAGGAGGAGTGTGGGAATAAATCCTCTACGGAAGTGAAGTCAGTAGATAAATAAGGCCACAGCAAAAAGATGAGAGCTCAGGTCTGGATGAGATTTAAATGATGATGATGATGATCATCAGACTTAGTGGGAACAAATTGAGGAGAATTTTTAAGGATATGAGAATGAAATAGTAGATTTGAAATTTTTAGGAGTAAAGCTTAGGATGTAGCTGTGATGGCTACAGCTACAGATGTTCTTACAGTAATTATTAGGGGAAAAGAAAGAGAGAGAGAGATGGCTATTAGACATGGCATCTAAGTGTGTGGTTGGAGGTGGACTCAGGAGAAACACACTGAGACAGAGACAGCACTATCTTCGATTAATGAAAAGTAGTGATGAGACGTTCAGTAGATTGCAGTTGAACTAATGGGTTGAAATTTACCAAAGCAGAGAGAAAATGCTTCAAAGGATCAGTATTTAATATATTGTATTTGTCTTTTCAGAGAGAAAGTGTAAAGAAGGAAAGATGTAGGATATTGGTCAAACTGACCTACATGTCTTCTCAAGTTCAACATTTCTCTTATCTCCCTATTCCATCTTCCAATAATCTCATCTTTCAGCCAGTCCTTCATCCATTCTTTTTATCCATTCCTTCATAAAACTATTAAATCAGAAATAAACCTTTCTTCCTGAAATTGATTTGTTGATATTTCACTAATTATTTGCAAAATAATTCTAAAACAAAACATTTTGGGGTCACCTGGATGGCTCAGTGGGTTAAGCCTCTGCCTTCAGCTCAGGTCATGATCTTGAAGTCCTGGGATCGAGCCCTGCATTGGGCTCTCTGCTCAGCACAGAGCCTGCTTCCCCCGCTCTCTTTGCCTAGCTCTCTGGCTACTTGTGATCTCTCTCTCTCTGTGTCAAATAAATAAATAAAATCTTAAAAATATTTTTTCTAGAGTTACCTTGAAAGGTTCTGTCAACTTATCAAGAAAAAAGAAAGTCAACATTTATCTTATGAAGTTGTATTTCATTTTTAAGAGCTGTTTACAATTACTACAGGATAATTTTGTTATTTTGAAAAGTGATAGTCCTACTTAATGATATGTCAAAATATTAAGGTCTTTGACTCTAAGGAGTTTACAATTTAATTTATGGGATTGATGTTTTAAGGCTTTCTGGTTGTGAGACTTTAGCTATGAGCTATGTTTGGAAGAATTTTTTTTTTTTTTTTACTTTTTCTATTCTTGAGATTTCCCATGTCTATCTTTATGACATCAGAAGACATAACCAATCACTGGTATGCTGTTTCTTATCATTGACACAGCAAATAATCCTGCTTCACAAAAAAGGGTTATGATTTGATTTAGCCTTAAAGTATTAAAACATTATTTTCTGTCACTCTTATTTTTAACTACTTGCATTCAAAAAGGAAAAGAAGCAAATCAAAGGAAATTATAAGACACACACACACCACACAGAGGTTTCAACTTGAAAATGGGCCAGAAGATTACTACTGGTACTTTGATGACATTTTAAAAATGTCTTAGCAAGGTAAAAAATAAACAACAAGCTAATGTTCTTTGAGCTAATCAAATTGGACTGAGAAAGTAAACTAATACACAGTGGTGAAAGTCAAATGAGACTTACTTAAAAATAGAGACTCTTCACATTTTAGTATTAAAACCAATGCTTTTTTGTTATTACTTATTAACTCACATATAACTAATTTGTAAAGTAAACCCCTTCCTGTGGAATATCAATGATCTTGTTGTGTGCTTGGTCACTGATTGTAAGTAGGCCAAAATCCATTCAGTATAAAAGAAGATTCCTTTTCAAAATGCAAATGCCCAGTGCATTTTACTCCATTTGCAATCAAGGCATTGTTAAGTTTATACTTACCTGCTAAAATATGTATATAGAAGATGCCATTAGAATCTCAATCACCATCAAGAATTCCCAAGTTTCCTTCATAATTTACCTAAATAAATAATATACACCTTACACATATTGAGTACAAAACATTCTTAGGCATCTTAACAGTGAAGTATTGACTCTAGCATGAGAAAAATCTGAAAGAAATTATATTTCAGGTGTTATGCCCAAGTTTTCATGTCCAAGAGACCACCAAGGAGCCAACACTGATGCAATCACAGGAGGGTTTATTTGACAAGCTTAAGCTTAGGCCCAAGTATACCCAACACAGCAGAGCAGGGACTTGGACCCCGAGCCAGATTATAGTCAGAGTTTTTAAAGGCAGAGTGGGGGTGGACTCGGCAGTAGATAAGTGGGCCATGATTGCTGGCTCAGCAGTAGGTGAGGACAAAAGGGATGTTCAGAAGGGTTATCAGGGTAAAAAAGACTGTCAGGATATTGGAGGCCTGGTTATGATCAAGTCAAGGACGTTTCTCCCTCTAATGAGGCACTAACATGACGACAATTGGGAGTTTCCTGGTGGAATGTCACATTTCTCCTATCAAGCATTCTTGTTAGTGAGATTTAGGTTTAACTTTGTTTCCATTTTCTTCGGCCTCAGCCTCAGCCTCCTTCAGTTTTATGGAGGGGAGGGCGATGTTAGGGCTAGACTCGAGGTAGGTGCAGCCTTGTTTTCTTGGCCTCCACATCAGGTATTCATCTCATTTATCAGTTTCTACCTTAAGTCTCCGCCAAGTAGTGATCTAGAAATGTTTTGATCCCTGATGTCACAGGATTTCACCTACTTATATCGAGGAATATTATCTTAAATATTATAGAGCTATTCCTTAGAAAAATCTGGTACAATGGTAGAGTAAGTAGAGACCCATTACTCACTGAAATAGTATAAAACATAAGAATAGAAAATGTCCACATTGGTACATCAGGTTTATATTACAACTATAACAAAATGCACTAAGGGCTTGTGCAAATCACAGCATAGTGCTAAGTCACCTGATCACTACATCCTGAGCCAAATTAATGATGCAGACTATGAATAAGCAACAAGCCTAGCTTAACAGCTCCTGTCTCTGCAAGTACAATATATATATATATATATGCATTGTTTCTGGAATATGGGTGACTAGGGAATAAGAAAAGTCTAAAATGATGTTACTTTTTTCCCTGGTTTTCAGACTTCAGAATCTCGGATGCAAGCATGGAATAACCTGAATATCCTTTTTCTTTTCTTTTTTTTTTTTTTAAAGATTTTATTTATTTGACAGAGAGAAAGATCACAAGTAGGAAGAGAGGCAGGCAAAGAGAGAGGAGGAAGCAGGCTCCCTGCTGAGCAGACAGCCTGATGCGGGGCTCAATCCCAGGACCCTGAGATCATGACCTGAGCCGAAGGCAGAGGCTTAAACCACTGAGCCACCCAGGTGCCCCTTGAATATCTTTTTTCAAAGAAAATTGGATTAGCATTAAGCCAGAAAGGAGTATTTACTCTAGAAAAGAAAATGTAGCTTTCATTACCACCCCTTTCTTATTACCTATGGTGAAGCTCATAGCAACTAAAAATTTATAAATTTCTTTTTTTTTTTTAAGATTTTATTTATTTATTTGACAGACAGAGATCACAAGTAAGCAGAGAAGCAGGCAGAGAGAGAAAGGGAAACAGGCTTCCCACCAAGCAGAAAGCCCGACATGGGGCTCGATCCCAGGACTCTGGGATCATGACCTGAGCCAAAGGCAGAGGCTTAACCCACTGAGCCACCCAGGAACCCCAAAATTTATAAATTTCATATGCCACCATGCTCTGACCTGAATTGGAAGGATAGCCTCTGGATCAATTAACTATGTTTGGGTTGGTGGACATGGGGTGAGTTTTAAGAACTTGGCAGCCTCCATATCTGCAACAGACTGGACTAAGAGAAGCACCATGTACTCACCAGATTAAACTCCAATTATCCCTCAGTTGAATTAATGTCTGTCAAATCTTCTCTATGCAGACACATTAGTTGGTTTACCATCTTAAGTCGGCAGAGTGATCCTCTAAAAACACATTAGATTATATGAATCTTCTGCTCAGGCCTCTCCAATGCCATGCCATTCCCAATTCTTGATTCAAAGCCAAGTCTTTCATAGACTATATAGCTTCAAAATGTGACTTTCCATTTCCACCTGACTTACTTCCCTATTACCCTTCTCACAACTTCTTCCCTTGTTGTCCTTCCTCAAACAAGGCGGGCAGATCAGGAACTTCATACCTATTCTTGTCTTTGCCTATGAGCATCAACTACTGCTCTCTCCCTCAACTCAAATTACATTTCCTTATTGAGACTTTCTCTGACCCTATGTTTAATATATACACACAATTCTTTGCACTTCCTACTCTATTGTCACTTTATTTTTTCCATTACACTTTAACATATTCTACTATGTCATCAAATTTATGAAGAAGGTAGATTGTTTTATCCATAGTTATACAAATAGCATGTAAAACAATATCTGGAATATGATATTTCCCTAATAAATGTTCATGGTTGAATAAAGGTGGTTATTCTGGGATAATATTTTCATATAATTATTAACTATAGAATGTTTGAGTGATTTTCCCAAATCATACAGATATTGAGTCTTAAGACTAGGAGTTAGAAACCAATTCCTGTAAAGCCTGCATTTTTCTTAAAGTAATATATATATCAGAAAAAGCTCACAGAATTTACAAATACTGACTTATTTAGTCTATACATGAAGCATAAGATGAAGTCAATCTTATTGTCCACATTAAAAATAAGGGAACCAACCACTAGGTATTGAGTAATTTAACAAAACTCATACAGCTAATATGTAACTTACATTTGAAGGAGCAATCTGCTAGATATTGTCATGACTTGTTTTTCTGACTATGGTTTTATACTTTCTTACATTCTGTAGTAAATGTATATTACTTTCATAAGCTTTGTTTTGAAATCCTCACAAGAATGTAAATAAATTTAGGCCAACTCTTATCCCCATTCTACACCCCTTTTTAAATTTATTTATTTATTCTAGAAAGAAAGAGCATGAGAAGGAGGATCAGGGAGAGGGAGAGAGAATCTCAAACAGGTCCATGCTCAGTATGGAGCCAGACACGAGGCCCTATCTCACTACCCTGAGATCACAACCTGAGCCAAAACCAAGAGTCAGATGCTCAACCAACTGTGCCACCCAGGTGCCCCTTTCTCCCCATTCTAATCATGGATTTTGGAATCTCTCTGATGAATTTGTTGAAAGTTTAACAGTGATAGGAATTTTCTTAGTGTGCACTCATAATTATGCTCTCCAATTTTATATCTCAAATAGGTTGTTGTTGCTGTTGTTGTTTTAGTACCCACACATATTTAGAAGATAGCTGTGCAGAAGCTAAAGGTGGAAATATATGCTAAGATCCAACTAAAGGCCTGAAGAGATCTCAATTCTTGCCTGGATAATGGAATACAGACAGTGGGCACTATGCCTCTTTGATCAAATAGGGATTAAATTAATCATGAAATTGTAGTAACTGACTGGCAATTGGTAGGTAAAATCTATTTGGATCTTCATTCAATACATATGTCAAAGCAATAAATATGTAGCAGATTTCTGTATTATTATTGCAGCCTAAGTAGGGAAATAATTTTTTTGTCTTAATTTGGATGTTATGGAAAAGAAATAAAGGGGTTGGAAGAGTGAAGATGGCGGAGAAGTAGCAGGCTGAGACTCCTTCAGCTAGCCGGATATCAGCTAGATAGCTTATCTAAAGATTGCAAACACCTGAAAATCAAGGTTTTCAGATTGAAGAAAAGAAGTACAGCAATTCTGGAAACAGAAAAACAACCACTTACTGAAAGGTAGGACCGGCGGAGAAGTGAATCCAAAGCGACGGGAAGATAGACCCCGGGGGGAGGGGCCACTCCCGGCAAGCGGCGGAGCAACCGCGCACGAAATCAGGACTTTTAAAAGTCTGTTCCGCTGAGGGACATTACTCCAGAGGCTAAACCGGGGTGAAGCCCACGCGGGGTCAGCGTGGCCTCAGGTCCCGCAGGGTCACAGAAAGATCGGGGGTGTCTGAGTGTCGCAGAGCTTGCGGGTATTGGAACGGGAAAGCCGGCTACAGAGACAGAGCCGACAGTAAGCTCACAGCTTGGGGTGACCTTGAACCGGTCGCAGGCTCAGTGAGATCGGAGCGCGGCCGGAGGTCAGGCAGACGGGAGGAACTGGGTGCTGTTCTCTGAGGGCACACTGAGGAGTGGGGCTCTGGGATCTCGGCTCCTCCGGGCCGGAGACCAGGAGGCCACCATTTGTATTCCCGTCCTCCGGAACTCTACAGAAAGCGCTCAGGGAACAAAAGCTCCTGAAAGCAAACCCGAGCGGATTACTCACCCCGGCCCCGGGTAAGGGCGGTGTAATTCCGCCTGGGGCAAAGACACTTGAGAATCACTACAACAGGCCCCTCCTCCAGAAGATCCACAACAAATCCAGCCGTGACCAAGTTCACCTACCAAGGAGTGCGGTTTCAATACCAAGGAGAGCAGCAGAATTCGAGAGGAGGAGAAAGCCAGGCACGGAACTCATGGCTTTTTCCCTGTGATTTATTTTAGTCTTGCAGTTAATTTAATTTTTTTCTTTTTCATTTTTTGTTTTTTTTTTTCCTCGCCATCGGGTAAATTTTTTTTTTAACTGTTACCTTTTTTTTTTTTAACGATTTTTACTAGTTTATCTAATATATATATTTTTTTCCTTTTTACATTTTCCTTAGGTGTTTACTTTTTTTTTTAATTCTTTTCTTTTTTTTTTCTTTCTTCATTTTTGAACTCTTTTTATCCCCTTTCTCCCCCCTCACGATTTTGGATCTCTTCTAATTTGGTTAAAGCATATTTTCCTGGGGTTTTTGCCACCCTTTTAGTATTTAACTTGCCCCTTCATATTCTCTTATCTGGACAAAATTACAACACGGAAAAATTCAACACAAAAAAAAGAACAAGAGGCAGTACCGAAGGCTAGGGACCTAATCAATACAGACATTGGTAATATGTCAGATCTAGAGTTCAGAATGACAATTCTCAAGGTTCTAGCCGGGCTCGAAAAAGGCATGGAAGATATGAGAGAAACCCTCTCGAGAGATATAAAAGCCCTTCCTGGAGAAATAAAAGAACTAAAATCTAACCAAGTTGAAATCAAAAAAGCTATTAATGAGGTGCAATCAAAAATGGAGGCTCTCACTGCTAGCATAAATGAGGCAGAAGAAAGAATTAATGATATAGAAGACCAAATGACAGAGAATAAAGAAGCTGAGCAAAAGAGGGACAAACAGCTACTGGACCACGAGGGGAGAATTCGAGAGATAAGTGACACCATAAGACGAAACAACATTAGAATAATAGGGATTCCAGAAGAAGAAGAAAGAGAGAGGGGAGCAGAAGGTATACTGGAGAGAATTATTGGGGAGAATTTCCCCAATATGGCAAAGGGAACGAGCATCAAAATTCAGGAGGTTCAGGGAACGCCCCTCAAAATCAAAAAGAATAGGCCCACACCCCGTCACCTAAGAGGAAAATTTACAAGTCTCAGTGACAAAGAGAAAATCCTGAAAGCAGCCCGGGAAAAGAAGTCTGTAACATACAATGGTAAAAATATTAGATTGGCAGCTGACTTATCCACAGAGACCTAGCAGGCCAGAAAGAGCTGGCATGATATTTTCAGAGCATTAAACGAGAAAAACATGCAGCCAAGAATACTATATCCAGCTAGGCTATCATTGAAAATAGAAGGAGAGATTAAAAGCTTCCAGGACAAACAAAAACTGAAAGAATTTGCAAACAACAAACCAGCTCTACAGAAAATATTGAAAGGGGTCCTCTAAGCAAAGAGAGAGCCTACAAGTGGTAGATCAGAAAGGAACAGAGACCATATACAGTAACAGGCAACTTACAGGCAATACAATGGCACTAAATTCATATCTCTCAATAGTTACCCTGAATGTGAATGGGCTAAATGCCCCTGTCAAAAGACACAGGGTATCAGAATGGATAAAAAAACAAAACCCATCTATATGTTGCCTCCAAGAAACTCATTTTAAGCCCGAAGACACCTCCAGATTTAAAGTGAGGGGGTGGAAAAGAATTTACCATGCTAATGGACATCAGAAGAAAGCAGGAGTGGCAATCCTTATATCAGATCAATTAGATTTTAAGCCAAAGACTATAATAAGAGATGAGGAAGGACACTATATCATACTCAAAGGGTCTGTCTAACAACAAGATCTAACAATTTTAAATATCTATGCCCCCAATGTGGGAGCAGCCAACTATATAAACCAATTAATAACAAAATCAAAGAAACACATCAACAATAATACAATAATAGTAGGGGACTTTAACACTCCCCACACTGAAATGGACAGATCATCCAAGCAAAAGATCAGCAAGGAAATAAAGGCCTTAAACGACACACTGGACCAGATGGACATCACAGATATATTCAGAACATTTCATCCCAAAGCAACAGAATACACATTCTTCTCTAGTGCACATGGAACATTCTCCAGAATAGATCACATCCTCGGTCCTAAATCAGGACTCAACCGGTATCAAAAGATTGGGATCATTCCCTGCATATTTTCAGACCACAATGCTCTAAAGTAGAACTCAACCACAAAAGGAAGTTTGGAAAGAACCCAAATACATGGAGACTAAACAGCATCCTTCTAAAGAATGAATGGGTCAACCGGGAAATTAAAGAAGAATTGAAAAAATCATGGAAACAAATGATAATGAAAATACAACGGTTCAAAATCTGTGGGACACAACAAAGGTAGTCCTGAGAGGAAAATATATAGTGGTACAAGCCTTTATCAAGAAACAAGAAAGGTCTCAGGTACACAACCTAACCCTACACCTAAAGAGCTGGAGAAAGAACAAGAAAGAAACCCTAAGCCCAGCAGGAGAAGAGAAATCATAAAGATCAGAGCAGAAATCAATGAAATAGAAAACAAAAAAAACAATAGAACAAATCAACGAAACAAGGAGCCTACAAGTGGTAGATCAGAAAGGAATAGAGACCATATACAGTAACAGTCACCTTACAGGCAATACAATGGCACTAAATTCATATATCTCAATAGTTACCCTGAATGTTAATGGGCTAAATGCCCCTGTCAAAAGACACAGGGTATCAGAATGGATAAAAAAACAAAACCCATCTATATGTTGCCTCCAAGAAACTCATTTTAAGCCCGAAGACACCTCCAGATTTAAAGTGAGTGGGTGGAAAAGCTGATTCTTTGAAAGAATTAATAAAATTGATAAACCCCTGGCCAGACTTATCAAAAAGAAAAGAGAAAGGACCCAAATAAATAAAATCCTGAATGAAAGGGGAGAGATCACAACTAACACCAAAGAAATACAAACTATTATAAGAACATACTATGAGCAACTCTACACCAATAAATTTGACAATCTGGAAGAAATGGATGCATTCCTAGAAACATATAAACTACCACAACTGAACCAGGAAGAAATAAAAAGCCTGAACAGACCCATAACCAGTAAGGAGATTGAAACAGTCATTAAAAATCTACAAACAAACAAAAGCCCAGGGCCAGATGGCTTCCCGGGGGAATTGTACCAAACATTTAAAGAAGAACTAATTCCTATTCTCCTGAAACTGTTCCAAAAAATAAAAATGGAAGGAAAACTTCGAAACTCTTTTTATGAGGCCAGCATCACCTTGATCCCAAAACCAGACAAGGATCCCACCAAAAAAGAGAGCTATAGACCAATATCCTTGGTGAACACAGATGCGAAAATCTCAACAAATTACTAGCCAATAGGATTCAACAGTACATTAAAAAGATCACCACAACCAAGTGGGATTTATTCCAGGGCTGCAAGGTTGGTTCAACATCCGCAAATCAATCAATGTGATACAACACATCAATAAAAGAAAGAACAAGAACCATATGATACTCTCAATAGATGCTGAAAAAGCATTTGACAAAGTACAGCATCCCTTCCTGATCAAAACTCTTCAAAGTGTAGGGATAGAGGGCACATACCTCAATATCATCAAAGCCATCTATGAAAAACCCACCGCAAATATTCTCAATGGAGAAAAACTGAAAGCTTTTCCACTAAGGTCAGGAACACCGCAGGGATGTCCATTATCACCACTGCTATTCAACACTGTACTAGAGGTCCTAGCCTAAGCAATCAGACAACAAAAGGAAAATAAAGGCATCCAAATTGGCAAAGAAGTCAAATTATCACTCTTCGCAGATGATATGATACTATATGTGGAAAACCCAAAAGACTCTACTCCAAAACTGCTGGAACTTATACAGGAATTCAGTAAAGTGTCAGGATATAAAATCAATGCACAGAAATCAGTTGCATTTCTCTACACCAACAGCAAACAGAAGAAAGAGAAATTAAGGAGTCCATCCCATTTACAATTGCACCCAAAACCATAAGATACCTAGGAATAAACCTAAGTAAAGAGACACAAAATCTATACTCAGAAAACTATAAAGTACTCATGAAAGAAATTGAGGAAGACACAAAGAAATGGAAAAATGTTCCATGCTCCTGGATTAGAAGAATAAATATTGTGAAAATGTCTATGCTACCTAAAGCAATCTCCACATTTAATGCAATTCCTATCAAAGTACCATCCATCTTTTTCAATGAAATGGAACAAATAGTGCTAAAATTTATATGGAACCAGAAAAGACCTCGAATAGCCAAAGGGATATTGAAAAAGAAAGCCAACGTTGGTGGCATCACAATTCCGGACTTCAAGCTCTATTACAAAGCTGTCATCATCAAGACAGCATGGTACTGGCACAAAAACAGACACATAGATCAATGGAACAGAATAGAAAGCCCAGAAATAGACCCTCAAATCTATGGTCAACTAATCTTCGACAAAGCAGGAAAGAATGTCCAATGGAAAAAAGACAGCCTCTTCAATAAATGGTGCTGGGAAAATTGGACAGCCACATGCAGAAAAATGAAATTGGACCATTTCCTTACACCACACACAAAAATAGACACAAAATGGATGAAGGACCTCAATGTGCGAAAGGAATCCATCAAAATCCTTGAGGAGAACACAGGCAGCAACCTCTTCGACCTCTGCCGCAGCAACATCTTCCTAGGAACAACGCAAAAGGCAAGGGAAGCAAGGGCAAAAATGAACTATTGGGATTTCATCAAGATCAAAAGCTTTTGCACAGCAAAGGAAACAGTTAACAAAATCAAAAGACAACTGACAGAATGGGAGAAGATATTTGCAAACGACATATCAGATAAAGGACTAGTGTCCAGAATCTATAAAGAACTTAGCAAACTCAACACCCAAAGAACAAACAATCCAATCAAGAAATGGGCAGAGGACATGAACAGACATTTCTGCAAAGAAGACATCCAGATGGCCAACAGACACATGACAAAGTGCTCCATATCACTCGGCATCAGGGAAATACAAATCAAAACCACAATGAGATATCACCTCACACCAGTCAGAATGGCTAAAATCAATAAGTCAGGAAATGACAGATGCTGGCGAGGATGCGGAGAAAGGGGAACCCTCCTACACTGTTGGTGGGAATGCAATCTGGTGCAGCCACTCTGGAAAACAGCATGGATGTTCCTCAAAATGTTGAAAATAGAACTGCCCTATGACCCAGCAATTGCACTATTGGGTATTTACCCTAAAGATACAAACGTAGTGTTCCAAAGGGGGCACGTGCACCCGGATGTTTATAGCAGCAATGTCCACAATAGCCAAACTATGGAAAGAACCTAGATGTCCATCAACAGATGAATGGATCAAGAAGATGTGGTATATATACACAATGGAATACTATGCAGCCATCAAAAGAAATGAAATCTTGCCATTTGCGACAACATGGATGGAACTAGAGCGTATCATGCTTAGCAAAATAAGTCAAGCAGAGAAAGACAACTATCATATGATCTCCCTGATATGAGGAAGTGGTGATGCAACATGGGGCTTAAGTGGGTAGGAGAAGAATAAATGAAACAAGATGGGATTGAGAGGGAGACAAACCTTAAGTGACTCTTAATCTCACAAAACAAACTGAGGGTTGCTGGGGGAGGGGGCTTGGTAGAAGGGGGTGGGATTATGGACATTGGGGAGGGTATGTGCTTTGGTGAGTGCTGTGAAGTGTGTAAACCTGGTGATTCACAGGCCTGTACCCCCTGGGGATAAAAATATATGTTTATAAAAATAAAAAATTAATTAATAAAAAAAAGAAATAAAGGCAAGCTGTCAGCTCTGACAATTTGAAATAAAATACAGCTTTTCCCCATTGAGGATCATATTCGCTGTGGGTTTTTCATAGACACATTTTAAGAAGTTGAGGAATGTTCCCTCTGTCCTTATACTTTGAATCGTTTTAATCAGGCGCAGATGCTGTGTCTTGTCAAATGCTTTTTCTGCATCAATTGAAAGGACCATGTGGTTCTTCTCTCTTCTCTTATTGATTTGTTCTATCAGATTTGTTGATTTGCAAATGTTGAACCACCCTTGCATCCCATGAAATAAAATACAGCCAATAACATAAAATAAGCAATGGTGTCTGTTTATAAGAAACAAAACCACTATCCTATATGAGTATCTCTTACAAATATGTAAGAACAAAGAGAGAGAGGGAAGCAGACCATAAGAGACTCTTAACTATAGAGAACAAACTGAAGGTTGATGGACGGAGATGGGGATTAAGAAAGGCACTTGTTTTGATGAGTGCTGGGTGTTGTATGTAGGTGATGGATCACTCAATTCTACCCCAAAAACCATTTTACCAAGTATGTTAAGTGACTAGAATTTAAATAAAAACCTGAAAAGGAAAATACCAATAACATATTAGAGTCAAGCAGCGAACCTCAATATTAAGATCCTGCATTCGAATTAAGTCATTAGTGAAGAGCCATATTTTATCATTTACAGATTTATATTTCTCCAGATTACAGTAAAACTGAAACTGCCAAGCCAAAGATAATTGTAAAACCACTAAAAATGCAATTTCAAAATATACATTAAAAATGCCAAAATGTTTACCTGCTTTGTTCCAAAAGCGGTTTTTTCCTGTCCCATGATCACGGACATAGAGACTAGATTTCCAGGCTTCTTTTCAAATAGATTTGCTGTATGACTAGATTCTCAGACTATGAACAAAATAATATGTACATTTCCATGTCACTTGCCTAAAAAAAGAATTTTTCATTATTATTTCTTTTCTTTCCCCCCTCTGTGGAAGTGAGGAGCTGTGCTGGCTTTGAAATTGGGGTCATGGTCCTGCAGCCTTGGTGTGTGGACAATCCTATGGACCGAAAGAGATCACATTATTTGGGGTGTTATTTTCTTGATCAGGCTTTTTGTTTCAGGTGTCCTTAAGGTTACCACTACTAAAAGGTAAAGATCACAGGTAAAAATAGAAATCATAAACTAAAATGGAGTTAGAAAGTTTAAGGAAATGACTAGGGAAAATATGAAATAAGGATCCCAAGGAAAACAAATTTTAAAAGAAAAATAAAATATTATCAAACCACATGAATAGACCACCTGGATCTCAAACCCACATTACCAAAAAATGTTTTGCAACACTTGCAAGCTCAAAAGTGCAAATATAAAAGTCACTCATTTTAGATATGACTACGAGGGAAATTCCTTAGTGAAAAAAATCAACAAGGGAAACATTGAGACATTAAAAAAATTTTTTAAATAAAAAAAAAAAAAACAACAACAAGAAAGTTATATCCAAAGAGAAAAACCAGAGGTGTTAAAAGGTATAACCAAGGAACTTTATTGTTTGATCAGGGATTTCATTGGCTCCTACAATTGTTTCCTGTCAAAAATATGAAAAATATTGTTGAGGTTCTCCTTGTCCTTCTCACAAATTTTACTCACTGTGTGTGTATGATGAGCAGGTATCTTGTCTTTTCATTAAATGATAACCCAAGTCATGCGGACTCAGTCTGAGCTTTATGGAAACACTGGACTTGTTTATTAATCAGAGGCACTGAAGTCTAAGCTGTATGAATTTAATGGATGAAACAATGGGTTATTGTCATTGGGAGGGTGTTAATATGTTCTATGTGAAAGAAGATGATTGTGCACGGATAATTTGATGAAAGAGTTATAGAGTATGGCAAAGAAACATTCAGCATCCTTCAAAATTAGTTTACTCCTCCATCTACAATGATGGGTTTAGCTCATTCCATGATAGGAAAACTAGAGACAAGATTACCCAGTCTCCTACACAACCAAATGTAACCCTGTTACTAAAATCTTGTGAACAGAATGTCAATGGAAAGTAGGATTACTTGTTTAGATGGGAATTTTTTGCCATCTGCTTGATTTCCTCCATTCCTAATTCTTCATTTATGGAACAGAGCCATCTCCAATCATGCAGAAAGATACAAAACCATAGGGGATGGCTGAGCAACAGGTCAAGAAGAATTTGGGTTGGCAAATGACCATATGAAGCAGAGCTCCTTTACTGCCCTGTAATACCTATAAACCTTTGAAACTATTACATAAGGGTTTTCTTTTCTATTTTGCTTTAGCTACTCCAAGGCAGATTTCTCCAAAGCAGTTTTACATATACACTAAATTATAATGATGTTATAAAATAGAGGTAGAAGAATGGTTAGTAGGATAATCTACACATCCAACTTGTAATAGCAGGTAACTAAAATGATAGCTATTAAAATTAATAACATGCTAAATGTTAGGTTATGAACATAATTATAAAAGTACACTCCACTGAATATATCATATAAATGCATATATTTAAAAGGCTATATAGTTATAGGATAAATACTATAAAATATATATCCAAGATATAATACAGTATAGAACTACATTGTAGGGTTGATATAATTGTGTTTTTTCACATTATTTTACTTTTCAAGTGGAAGAAGCAATATTTATATTTGCTTGCTGTTAGAGTCCTTTATTATACAGAAAACAAATACACTTGGTTTTTGTACTCACATTCTGTTTTGTCAACTAGTCATCCTCCAGTCATCACAGACTACTGTAATCCTTTAAGGCTACATAGAAGAGCTTGATCATTTGTGGGGTGTGTGTGTGTGTGTGTGTGTGCACATGAGTGATTCCTTCTTATTAAAAATCATTAACCTTTTTGCTCTTTACTTCTCCAAACTAAATCAAAATTTATTTTAATTTTTTTAATACTAGCCAAGAGCTCAAAACCTGAAGTTCCTTCAGGTTTTGGAAGGAACTTCCAAAAGTTTAGGAAGGATCGCCCCTACATCTAGAATTCTGAGGCAGAAAAGTATAGAACTTTCAAAAACATAAATCCTTTTAAGGAAAATGGATCTAAGGTATTACTTTGTTATTATGTTATATTGTGTGCCTGTATAAAAAGATTTTAAATAATTATGGTTAATAAGATAAACTCTCCATTTATTACACAAAAGATATATAATTTTAATTATATTTCATAATTATCAGATCACAGGTTGAGAGAAACATAAAGTCTACATAAAACCTATAAAATCTGAGACTTCCCTAGAATTATAATTCTGGAAGAAAAATGCATCAGTTGATCAATAAAAGTCTATGTTTATACAACTTACATTTCTAAAACTTGTACTGGGAAAAATATGTTTTCAAATGTATTTGTTCTAGGCTTAGTGTTTTGGAAGCAGTAGGAAATTTATTCATATTTATTTATTTATTATTTATTTTGAGAGAGAGAGAGAGATAAAGAGACAGCATGAATGGAGAGATGGTGGGGCAGAAGGAGAGCAAGAGGGAGAATCCTAAGAAGGCTCCATGCTCAGCACAGAGCCCAGTGCGGGGCTAGTCTCACGACCATGAACCAAAATCAAGAATCAGACACTTAACTGACTGAGCCATCCAGGTGCCCCAGAAATTTATATTATATTTTATTTTTATTATTTCCTATGATAAGGTACACTTTATGTAATAATCAGCTGACTTCCCTTCTTGGTTTCTAAGTTGTCCTCAGATCCTGGATGAGACCTATGTCTTCCTAAACATTCCTGAAAGAATATTTCTTTGATTCAGTGTTTAGTAATTGAGAAGAACAATTTTTCTCAGTTTGATTCTTGAGCTGTCACCCAAAAGATGTACACAAAATATGATTTAAAAAAACCCTAAATTTAACATCTTCATTGGAATTACACCAATTTATAATTGTATCAAAACTTCTGCATCCAGAAGTCATGTTTGGATTAGTCATATTCGGACCAATCCCATATCTGTCTGTTGCTTAACTCCAATTAGGAAAATGAGAAGCCACCATTCATCTAAGGTAGTCTATGCATGGGATGGTAAAGTATTACTCCATCCCACTGCTCATCCCAAATTCAATTCCAGGGGTCTCTGTATATAGCATTAGTTTCTGAAGTTGGACTGAGGGATTTATCTAAAATTACCATTTTAACAGCGATGTAGCAATGACACTAAGTTTGAAAGAGGAAAATGGCTTGAGAACAGTTTAGTAAGTGAAGCACAAAAGTTTTCAAGCTTAAAATGTTTTATACATTAAGTCTTTGTATATGTCCACATAGACATGAAACTCAACAGAGAAAAATAGATTGGAAGCCTACTACGCTTGTGAGATTATCTTTGAGAAAAAACTCTTGGTTTGTTCTCTCAATGTTTTCAAACAATTTCTGGGACCCCATAAGTGCACAAGGAGGAGATGGTGTCTGAAAGATTTGACACCCCCCAATACGGGTTATTTTCTAATACTAACCTGTTATGTGGTTATGGAGAAACTTGGAAAGATTTGGAACCCCAATAAGGGCCTGTTTTCCAAAGTTAACCTATTAGGTGGTTATGGAGAATTTTGGAAAAGGTAAAATAATAATATGCACATATCATAATATATATATTTAATTGGATGGAAGTACACCAACATATTTAAGCTATTGCTTCTAAGGAAATGAAGCAGAATAAGAATAACAGTGGTAGAGAAAATGATGTTAATTTTAAATTTTATAATATTTTCATTATTAAAAACAAATTCTAATATGATAAAATATTATCAATTATGTACTTTAGGTGAATAATTTAATTACTAGCCAGCAATTTAATTATCTATATTCTCAAATGTTTCCAATTTTTAAAATGAAACAATGAAAACGCCAATTAGTAAAAACAGCACAGGTTGAAAGCAAAACAGCAAACTACATATGTGTGTGTCTTTGTGTAAATATTTTGTACTACTTAAATAAGTTAAATGTTTTCATATTTAGAGAGTAGTTCTTCTTAAAAATATAACAGTGTGGCTTGGCACAGACTAAACTGCTAAATTAATCAAACACTTTTATTGAAAAGAGGGAAAATAATGAAACTATAAAGTAATAACTAACTTAAAAGAAATATTGAAGTTTATAAAAGGACAGCTCTAAGCTATCATGTCTGAAGATGTACCTTTGGGAAAACTAAGAAAAACTCAAAGACATGACCATTATAAAAGCAGGGGTGACGGTTACCTTTGTGGGAAGGAGGGATTTATGATGAGGACAGCCACATGGAACTGTCACTATTCTATTTCTTAATCTGGATGGCTGGAGTATAAAGGGGTCATTGAAAGAGTGTTTTTTTGTTTTTGTTTTTGGTAGTTAATTGAATCATACATTTATGTGTGTAGTTTTCTGAATATATGTTTTATTTCAAAGTAAATAGTTTAAAAATATTAATACAAAACCCCAAGCTCATCGGAGAATTCATTTCCTCTTCCCACCCCAGAAGCCTTATCCTACTTAGAAAAACATTAAGGGCAATGTGACGATCATATTTAGTAGTGCATTCTAGAGTTTCTCGTGTTTTGAGGTTGTTGGTTCTTGTTGATGCTTCAGTGCAGTTTAGTTTTATTTTTATGGCTTTTATTATTATTCTTTTCCACACCATAGCAATTGCTTTCCAATATAGCATTTCCTGTTCTGCCAAAACCTACAGTGTAGTTAGGGTGAGGTAGGAAATGACTGCCACATAGCACAAAGTCTTGAAATACACTGGCAAGGTGTATGAAGAAAATAATACCTTGCCAAGGTGTTTTGTGCTTCACACTGGTATTAATAAATGCTCAAGATAAACTAATTTCAATTCATTGACTATTATACAATCTATTTTCTTCCCATTGCTAGATTACTCTGATGAGTTATTAATTTAAGGGTAAATATGGTTGACGGTAATACAAAACCTTGCTTAGGTATAAGAGTTAATTAGAGTAACCTGAATATAAAACCCATAAAGCCATCTAAAATTAATTTTGTTAGTTCAAATTTATACACTTATTTGGTGCTTATAGTAAAGAGATAATGAATTGAAGAAAGCCAAAATTATTTTAATCCATTCTGTATCAATTTTTAAATCTTTTTTATTTGTAAAAATGCTTAGAGAAGTATTTCCCTATGTACTTTTCATGAGTGCATACAAATTACTTCTGACCTACTTTTAGATCAAAACTTCTCCCTTGAAAGAGTATGGGCTTCTGAACTATAAATTTAGACACAGAAAAATAAAATAATCCCTTCTCTCGACATCTGTTTAATGCGTTTACAAATAATCAAACCACTGTATTTTAGAAAGTGTTATCATCTCAAAACCTCAAAAAATGTAAATGTGTGAGTCATTTTTAACTGTGAATTGAGTAGTGCAGTTGCATGTCTTTGCATGCACACTACCCTGCTAATAAAGTATAAGACTACAGTGAAGTCAAAGTGGGATTTCAAAGGCCCCAGGCTGGAACTAAAACAGATTAATGCATTCAGACTAATGGTGGAGAAGACCCCAGTAACCACAAGGGCAGTGGATGTACATGAAAGCATTTAAAATTTCATTCCCTGTTAGTTTAATCTAGCTACATTAAAAAAGATGTGGCAGGGAAGCAGCTTAAAATAAAAAGGTTCATTTGTCTCCTTCTGGACCAGAAAGTTACAGCTGCCCAGTTTTACGTCTTATCTAAAGGAACATGAGTGGGGGGGGGGGGGATGATGTATGGCAGATCAGGCTCAAAGAAATTTAGAAATTTATCTAAAATTGAATTGTTCCAGACTGACTCATATGATGATACAGACTCATGCTTTGCTTAAAGCCCTTTAGGAATTTAGCTCTAAAATAATGGAACCACATAGGATGTTAATTGATTAGATCATAATAAGTAATTCTTTCAGCACATTCCTTGGGGAATTAATAGACGATGATAGAGTGATGAATAAATTTGCCTATTTTTCCTGAGCCTCGGATTATTCCTTGTATGAATTGGAGCTGGAACTGTGAAGATTAGAAATGAATGTTCTAGCCTTTCGGTCTTGTTGCCAGGGTCTTGTTCTGGAGTGTCATTTCACATTTGTCTTCTAAGATGCAGAGCATTGCCACATCCAGAAATACTTCACCTCATGAAACTTTATTTTCATAATTTCTATCTTTCCTGAGCCTCCATTTTAGCCTGAGTCTTGCCTGCTATAAAACCCACCCACTTTTTCCAAACACTTCATGTGTTCCCTGTAAGTTCTGGTTTTATATTTGTTTCTGTGCAGCGGTGCTTCGGGTCAGTGTTTAGTGACATCCATCTGGAACTCATCCGTCCTTTTCCCTTCTCACTTTTATCTTCCAAGTGACAGAAACAAATATATTTGAAATTTTGTCATTTGGCTTTCCAGAAGTATATCATGAAATAGAAAAGTAGAAAAAAATGCATATGAATATGCATCAATGATTAAAAACAGTCTTTTTTCAAAGATTTTATTTATTTGAGGGAGAGACAGACAGAGATAGTGAGACAGCAGAAGGAAGCAAGAGGGGGAGAAGCAGGCTCCTGGCTGAACAGGGAGCCGGACAGAGTCCTCCATCCCAGGACCCTGAGAACATGACCTGAGCCTAAGTCAGACACTTAACCAACTGAGCCCGCCAGGTGCCCCTAAAAAAACAATCTTAAAGCAAGTGAAAGTACATGTGTGTGTTCAGAATTAGGGGTCGTTTTACTACCCCAAACTATATGCGCATTTAATTGGATCATGAGACATCATTAAAGTCCTAAAACTAAATAATTCAATATGGGTCTTACTCAACCTCTCAAATATTTCTTTTTTTCTTTTTTGTCTCTGACACCAATAGTATTGAAATGCTATCTAACATTATACAGATGCCTCAGAGATACCTGAACAACAGTTAAAAAAAAAAAAAAAAGAGGAAGACGAAGAAGAAAGACATAGGAAGGATAAAGCTACAGGTCTAAAGTACATAAGTAATTCAAATAATAAAAGAGTATTAGGCCAAAAAAATTATCTCCCTAAAGTAGAAGTGATATTATACCATTGTAAAGAAACTACAGGGATGCCTGGGTGGTTCAGTTGTTAAGTGTCTGCCTTGGGCTCAGGTCCAAAAATTACCAAGACATGCCAACTTGCTTGGAACACACATTAGACGGTCGTTGTATATGTAATGTATATAATGTTTGAATAGCAGTTAATTTTACCAAATTTTATGTGTTATCATAGAAATGCTGGACTTCCAAGATGAATACATAAAATTATAGGCACAAGTAGAAAGTTAAACTCCATTTCAAATGTGACTATCAATAGAAGTCTACAATTCTTTTCATTAGATATTTCAAAACTTAGGTGTTTTTTTTTTTTTACAAGTTTGAATGGTCAATGTTACCAAATAATGTATTCATCTGAACATTTTCTGGTCACTTATCACTGTATCCATTATTCTTTAATCTGTTCTATATCCAAACTTGAATTAAAAGTATGAAGAGTCAAATGTACTTAGATAATGTTAAATGGTACAGAGATAACAAATGCAAAAAAAAAATTATAAAAGTAGAATTAATATAGAACCCAGAACTCTAATATTTGACATTTACGCATTTTTCTCAAGACTTCATCATGAACAATTTATAGCCTTAACTAGAAATGAAATGTCATAGATAATTGGTCACGTACCTTTGACATTTCATCTCAGGTCTGGTGAATCAATTTTGTGATTTATAACATTTGAAGCCAATATACAGGGACTGAAATCTCAGGACTAGCTATTTTAATTATTTTATGGAAAGTGTATCTTTTGCTCATTTCTTTAAATATAATAAAGCAAACTTTGACTAGAGAAACAGAGTATAAGTTAATATAGGAATACTTGTTATATGAAGCTATAAAAGGAAAAAATAATAATTTCAATAATTAATTATTTTTTAAGCTAATTAAGCTTAATATGCCATATTGTGCTTCTGAGGCTTAGGGAGAAAACGCTCATTTCTGAAGAACTTTCATTACATATATATATGTAATTACATAAATATATATAAACATATATAAAAACATATATAAAATTACATAAATTATATATATATAAACATATATAAAATTAATTGCTGCTTATGTTTAAGGTCTATGTTATAGTGGGATAGTACTGCCTTACCTAAAAACTTTAAATGCATAACTCTCTTTTATGACTGGTCCTAAATAAGCTAAATAAATTTAAGTAAAGAAAGCAAAGATATTAATAGCATACCAAGATATCTTATACAGTCAAGGGAGAAAGGGATGGTTAAGCTTCCGGAAAAACTGTAATCAACGAGTTGATTACTATCAGAACTCTCTTTTTTCCAATTCAGCTTCTGTCTGAGCACTTGCCTTACTCTTCGTTCATTCAATCAGCCGCATTTATTTGTTTCTATGCCACACATCAGAATATGACAGTCAGGAGTGCCCATGTTTATATTTTATTACTTAAAAATGGAAGCACACTGAGTTGGAATCTTACTAGAATCCAGATAGGAAAGATTCGAACTGACTCGATTTGAAGAGTGTCTATACATGAGTCAATTAAATGTGGCCCATGGGCCTACCCATGAAGTTGGGGAGTGGATGGGTGGGTGTATTTCATAAAATAATGGAGATGATTCTCTGAAAATGGGATAGAGGATGCATGAGTGTACAATATATATGTATCTATTTCTTCTTTGTCTAGCAATAAACTTTTTTGTGATTCAAGATTGGCTCATATTGGGGCACCTGGGTGGCTCAGTGGGTTAAAGCCTCTGTCTTCGGCTCAGGTCATGATCCCAGGGTCCTGGGATCGAGTCCCGCATCAGGCTCTCTGCTCCTCGGGGAGCCTACTTCCTCCTCTCTCTCTGCCTGCCTCTGCTGCCTACTTGTGATTCTGTCTGTCTAATAAATAAATAAAATCTTTGCTGTATCCCAAAGATTTTGTGTTTTCATTTTCATTTGTTTCCATGAATTTTTTTTCTTTAATTTCCTGGTTGACCCATTCATGCTTTAGTAGGATGCTCTTTAGCCTCCATGTATTTTAGTTCTTTCCAACTTTCCTCTATGGTTGAGTTCTAGTTTCAGAGCATTGTGGTCTGAAAATATGCAGGGAATGATCCCAATCTTTTGGTATCAGTTGAAACCTGTTTTGTAACCCAGAATGTGATCTATTCTGGAGAATTTTTCAAGTGCACTAGAGAAGAATGGGTATTCTGTTGCTTTGGGATAGAATATGCATATGTATGTGTGTGTGTGTATTTGTGTGTGTATGTGTGTGTGTGTGTGTGTGTGTGTGTGTGTGTGTATGGGTCATCACGATGAAGGGATGGAATATGACTGTAAAGATGAAAATTTAAAAAGATTTTCAAAAAGAAATTGATAAGATAAGAATTTGGTTAAAAAAATAAAGGGGGGTGGCCCTGGGTGGCTCAGTGGGTTAAAGGCTCTGCCTTTGGCTCAGGTCATGATTCCAGAGTCCTGGTATCGGGTCCCGCATCAGGCTCTCTGCTCAGCAGGGGGCCTGCCTCCCTTCCTCTCTCTAAGCCTGCCTCTCTGCCTACTTGTGATCTCTGTCAAATAAATAAATAAAAATCTTAAAAAAAAAATAGGAGAGAATATTATCAGGCTAGAGATTAGAACAAAGCCATACCTAGATTCAGGGTCTATTTTGATCTGCTAGAAGAAACTGTATCCTAAAATTTTAAAGAAGGAAAAACTTCTATGTATACAAAAAAAAAAAAAAAAGTTAAATACAAGGAAGCGATAGAATATAACAATGAAAACTTAAAAATATTTTTAAAAGGTATTGATAAGATACAATACTTTAAAAAGGTTAAAATAGGAAAGAGAAAAAAATTTTAAAAATAGAATAAGAAAAATATAAAATTAAAAAATTTAACTTTGAAAGACTAAAGAATCAAGGGGGAAAAGCCATGAATTCTATGTGCTGTGTTCCCCTAGCTCTGAAGTTTTACAGTTCTTATTGATTAGTGAACTTGGTCTTGGCTGGATGTTCTTTTTGATCTTCTGGGGGAGGGGCCTGTTGCAGTGATTCTCAAATGTCTTTGCCCAAGGCAGAATTGCACCACCCTTGCCAGGGGCCAGGCTAAGTAATCTTCTCAGCATCAGCATTGCTCTCAGTAGCTTTTGTTCCCTGAATGCTTTCCCTACATGTTTGGAGGATGGCAATGAAGGTGGCAGCCTCCCAATCTCCCACCCATGAGAGCAGAGAGCTTGGGGTCCTACTCATTAATGTGCTTTCAGAGAAAAGCTGTCAATCTCACCCATCTCCCTGGTCTGTGGCCATATTTCGTTCTCCCCTGGCCCATGACCAAGCATTTCTATCTCTGGTGCATGGCCCCATCTGGAGTCTCCAAACCCAGTCTATTCCTGCAACATGCTCCCATGCCACTCTTCCTGGGTGAGGAAGGTGAGTTTCCCTGGATCTGCCACTTGGGGTCCCTTCTCAAAGAGCAGTGGTCCAATCGTGCTAGGGATCACCGTTTATGAATACCCTGATCTGAGAGATCACTCTTTGGCTCCATCTTTGAGGCTGGCTTCCCCGCTTTGATATCTGGGAACTCTGCCATGCTCAGGCACCCCCAGTCTTTCTGTGACCCAAAGGGACCTGAGACTACATTGCTCCTGCGAGGGCTCCATGCCCTCCCTAGCCCCTGAAACAGCATCCCTCAGTGGAGCAGACTTCTAAAATCTCCAGTTTTGTATTTCACTGGTCTATCACTTGCTGGGAGCCAGCCCCTCCCCTCCCTGTATATCTTCTCATATATTGTGTCAGATTCACTTCTCCACACATCCTACCTTCTGGAAAGTTGTCACTTTTCATTCATAGAATTGCTGTTCAGTTTTTAGGTGTTCAGGATGGTTTGATAATAATCTAGCTGAATTCCTAGGACCTGATAAAATTTGGACCTCCTACTCCTCCACCATCTTCTCCCCACCCCCATATTCCACTCTCTTTTTTTCTTTATCAGTTTTTATCACTTTTTTTTATCACTTTTATTATCTGTGCGTTCTGGGACAATTTTTCACAGTGATAATTTAAATCGGGCTTTGAGATATTTTTCTCTCCATTCAATATCAGAATAAGGACATTAAAAAACTGGATGGCAGCTGTAAGTATTCAAGTGTGCCTGTTTCTGTTCATCTTTGCTTTCTGGGTAGGGGTAGAAATGGGTCAAAGAAGGGAGACCAAATACCAACAATCCTTAGAACTTTCACTTTCTCTGGGGATAAATTCTAAGCTACCTTGCATGGAAATTAGTGCCTGTGTATGATAGTGTGTGATTTTTTTTTTCTTTAAAGATTTATTTATTTGAGAGAGAGAGAAAGTAGGGGAGGGTCAGAGGAAGAGCATATTCAAGCAGACTGTTTGCTGAGTGTGGAGGTTGACCTAGAGTTCAGTCTCACAACTCATGAGATCATGACCTGATCTCACAACCTGAAACTCAAGAGTCAGAAGCATAACTGACTGAGTCACCCAGGAGCCCCACAATGTGAATTTTATAGATAAGGAGGAAAACTTCTATAAAAAATGTTAGTTAATCCTTTTGAATGTAATTCCATGTTTTATTCTTGTCCTCTTGTTATTTATGGCATTCTTGCATGTTTAGACTATCTGAGTTTCTGCAGCGAAAATCAGCTTCTATCTGAGCTACATCATGCTTTAGAAACATTTTAAACTATGTCTTCTATTGCCTGGTACTTTATTCCCTACCTATACCTAATTATCATAGTGCAATTAAACTTTTCATGGTATTCTTTTTTTTTTTTTTTTAGATTTTATTTATTTATTTGACAGACAGAGATCACAAGTAGGCAGAGAGTCAGAAAGGGAGAGAGGGGGAAGCAGACTCCCAACTGAGCAGAGCCCAATGTGGGACTCGATCTTAGGACCCTGAGATCATGACCTGAGCTGAAGGCAGAGGCTTAACCCACTGAGCCACCCAGGCACCCCTTTTCATGGTATTTTATGTTAGTTTTGCGCATTAGAAGCTTATAACTTTTAGTGACTTACTGTTATTGCAATTTCAAAAGAGAAAGAAAATATTTGGGTGTGATTAATCAATTATATTCATACAGATAATCTAAGCTATGGGTAGGCTGCTTCCATATCTAAAATATTTCACAATATTTGAAGAGCTGGTGAGATAATTTCTCATGTACAATAGTTGTTCCATTATGAATCTTTAAAAATTAGGTCAATTACAAAGTATTTGTGATATTCAATAGGCAACAAATTGTATAGATATAGTCATCAAATGAGATAATAGAAACTTATGATAAAATGTACTTAATTTTCTTATGTAGCACTACAACAGATAGTAGGTAGAAAGGAGATTTCTAATACTTACTTCATCACTATCGATTGTAAATAGGGCAGAGTATTTGTTCCTTGACCAAAAATGTTTTTAAATTAAATTAGATAATGTAAGAGAACATCTAACATAGGATTTAGTATATTGGAAGCCTCCAACAAATGCTTATTAACTCATTTCCTCTAACCCCAACTTACGTTTATCAAGACTTTGAAATAAAATTTTAGATTTTACATAGGCCTAACTATTGTAAATCTGAAATAGTAAGCTATCTCTAATTTTAATCAAATATGATATTAACTAAGAATGATTAAACAAGTCAGGGAATTTGATCCCTAGAGACTATATCACACTTCATATACTAGTTTTACTACCACACTATATATGTAGAATATCATTTGAAAGCTATCCATTTCACTAAACTGTGAAAATTTATTGTTCATTTGCTATAATGGAACTCATTGATTGAACAAGAGTTTTACATCCATTATGTGTTGCAATTTTTTAAAAATAATATTTCTGCATCAATCAATTTAACATGTGGAAAGTATGTAAAATTAGCTGCTTGGTAATATTATTTTCAAGTCTTAACATAAAAATGAAGCATTATACTCCATAGTGTATATGGACAACATCTTCCTTATCCATTCGTCCATTGAAGGGCATCCGTGGTTCTTTCCATAGTTTGGCAACCGTGGCCATTGCTGCTATAAACATTGGGGTACAGATGGCCCTTCTTTTCACGACATCTGTATCTTTGGGGTAAATACCCAGTAGTGCAATTGCAGGGTCATAGGGAAGCTCTATTTTTAATTTCTTGAGGAATCTCCACACTGTTCTCCAAAGAGGCTGCACCAACTTGCATTCCCACCAACAGTGGAAGAGGGTTCCCCTTTCTCCACATCCTCTCCAACAACTTTTGTAGCAACATGGACGGGACTGGAAGAGATTATGCTGAGTGAAATAAGTCAAGCAGAGAGATTCAATTATCATATGGTTTCACTTATTTGTGGAGCATAACAAATATCATGGAGGACAAGGGGTGTTAGAGAGGAGAAGGGAGTTAGGGTAAATTGGAAGGGGAGGTGAATCATGAGAGACTATGGACTCTGAAAAACAATCTGAGGGGTTTGAAGTGGCCGGGGTTTGGGAGGTTGGGGTACCAGGTGGTGGGTATTATAGAGGGCACAGATTGCATGGAGCACTGGGTGTGGTGAAAAAATAATGAATACTGTTTTTCTGAAAATAAATACATTTTTTAAAAAAATGAAGCATTAAATAAGAACACAAATTTTTATTCAAAAGTTGAATGTTTAATACATTTTTATTTATTTATTGTTGCTTATGAGGAATCAAATTTTTTTGCTCATACTTACACTACTTGAATGAGAAAGTGATATTAAATGATAATTGTTTTCAAACTATTCTCAGAATTATGGAAACCAATAGGTAAAAAACAAAACAACATTGTTATGAGAGGCCACCATCATAAGGAAGAATAACAGCTATAGTTACAGATGTTGGACTAAGAAGAAACTGTGCATTTTTCTGGGACTATAATAGACAAACTAAATATATGCAATAAACTACATACTTCCGATACTGGTATATAATAAAACCATTAGATTCAAAAAAGATCCTGATGTGCATTATAAGAAAGGAATATTGCTTATTTACTTTTGAGGTTTTTAAAATTTTTAATAATTGTTTTAGTAATTTCATATTATAAAAGTTCTTTTGAGGATACCCATGGTTTTTCTTTGTTTAAGAAGTAATGAAATCAGCAAACTAGGATAAAAAGGAACTTCTTGAAATTATTAAAGGAAATCTACAAAAAACCTATAGCTAACATTATATTTAATATGAGAAACCATAAGATTTTCCATTGAGATCAGGAAGAAGGCAAGGATGCTCCCTGCAACAATCTTATTCAACATCATACTGAAAGTTCTAGCTAATGCAATAAGAAAAGAAAAGGTAATAAAAGGCATAAAAATTGGAAGAGAAGAAAGAAACTGTCATTTTTGGTGGACAACAAGATCATCTATGTAGAAAATTTGAAAGAATCAAAAGTAACAACAAAAACTGCTGTAAGCTAATAAGTGATTATAGCAAGGTTGCAGGATATGTGGTTAATATTTAAAAATCAATCATTTTCATATTTACCAGCAGTGAACAAGTAGAATTTGAAATTAAAAACACAATGCAATTTACCTTATCATCCTCAAAAATGAAATGCTTAGTATAAATCCAACAAAATATGTACATCTGTGTGATAAAAACTATAAAATTCTGATAAATGAAATCAAAGAAGAGCTCAACAAATAAAAAGATATTCCATATTCATCAATAGGAATACCCAGTATTGTCAAGATGTCAGTTCTTCCCAGGTTGATTTATAGATTCAAGGAAATCCCAATTAAAATCTCAACAGGTTATTTTGTGGAGGTCAAAGCATTGATTCTATAGGCAATATGGTGAGGCAACAGGCCCAAAGGAGCCAACACAACATTGCAGAAGAACAAAGTTATACGACTGATACTCTCTAACTTTAAGACTTTCAATAAAGCTAAAGTAATCAAGGCAGTTAGCACTAGTGAAAGAATAGACAAAAAGATCAATAGAATAGCATAAAGAACCCAAAGAATAGACCCACATGAACATAGTCAATTGATCTTTGACGAGTAAATTTGATCAAATGGAGCCAAGATAGTCTTTAACAAATGGTGCTAGGATAACAGGACATTGCAAAAATAAATAAATCTAGACACAGTCCTGACATTCCAAGCAAAAATTATCTAAAAATTAATCATAGACTTAAATGTAAAACAGAAAACTCATACAAAACTCATAGAAGATAATGAAAGAAAAAATGCAGATGATCTTGTGTATGATAGTAACTTTTTCAGATATAATGCCATAAATACAATCCATTAAATAAATAGTTGACAAGCTGGACTTCGTGAAAATTACAAATTTTTGTTCTGCAAGAGACATTATCAAAAGAATGAGAACACAAGTTACAAACCTGAAGAAATATGTGTGAAATACACATCTGATAAAGGAATGTTATTCCAAATAACCAAAGAACTCTTAAAATTCAACAATAAAAAACAAACAACCAGATTTAAAAATGGGCAAAAGATTTTATAGATAACCCACCATATAAAATATACAGATGGCATTGAAAAGATGATATGCATCCCATTATCATCAGGGAAATACAAATTAAAACAACAATGATATACTACTACAAACATGTTAGAAAGGCCAAAATCCACAACGCTGACACCAAATCCTTGTGAAAGTGTGGAGTAACAGGAACTTTCATTCATTACTATGGAAATGCAAAATCGTACACCTATTTTGATGTTTGGTTGTTTCTGACAAAACTAAACATACTGTTACCACATTATCCAGCAGTTGCACTCCTTGGTATTTAAATAACATCACTTAAGACTGCACAAAAACCAACATGGGAATGTTTATAGCAGCTTTATTCATAATTGCCAAAAATCAAGAGCAACCAATGTGTCATTCAGTAGGTGAGTGAATGAATAAACTAGTATACCCAGATAATGGAGAATTATACAACACTTGAAAAATGAGGTAATAAGCCATGAAAAGACATGAAAGAACTTAAATGCATTATTACTAAAGAAAAGAAGCCAATCCGGGAAGGTGACAGATTATATTATCCCAACTATACAACCTTAAAGAAAAGGTAAAACTTAGAGAGGCAGTAAAAAGATCGCTGATTGTCAGTATTTGGGTCGAGAGAGAGGAATGTTATGAATAGGCAAACACAGATGATTTTTAGGACAGCAAAAGTAATCTCTATGATGCTAATATGTTGGATACATATCACTATACATTTGTCCAAACTCATACTATGTAGATCAAGGGTGAATCACAGAGAAAACTATAGACTTTGGGTGAATATGATGCATCATCATAGATTCATCAATTGTAAAACATATACTATTCTGCTGGGGGATGTCGATGAGGGTGAGATTATGCATGTATGGGGTAGTAGGTATGTGGAAAATCTCTGTACCTTCTCTCAATTTCGCTGTAAATCTAAAATTATCTAAAAGAATAAATTCTATAAAATGAAATAAAACAAAATGAGCTACTTGAAAACAGCATCATTTATAGTACTTAAAAATTAGAAATGTGATTATCTAAATTTAAAATAGTTCAACATTTGTAAACACTAAAAATACAATTTACTCCTGACTACTACAGCTGTTGAGTTATCTTTTCATATTAATTGACCATTTATGGTACATTTGTGTGAAGAAAAAGCCATTAAATTTGTTTAAGGACCATTCATCCTGTGTTTATTTTCTGGTCTAGCAACATTTCAGGAAAGGAGATAAGAGCTTAGTATAAGAATAAAGCACAGGGGCGCCTGGGTGGATCTGTGGGTTAAGCCTCTGCCTTCAGCTCAGGTCATGATCTCAGGGTCCTGGGATCCACCCCCACATCAGGCTCTCTGCTCTGTGCAGAGCCTGCTTCCCCTGCTCTCTCTGCCTGCCTCTCTGACTACTTTTGATCTCCCTCTGTCAAATAAATAAATAAAATCTTTTTAAAAAAGAATAAAGAAAAAAAAAGGAAATGCAAGCTGGATAAATATTTTTATGTATTTTTATTTTTTAATTTATTTATTTTTAAAGATTTTGTTTATTTGCCAGAGAGAGAGAGGCAGGCAGGAGAGACGGGCATCCCACTGAGTAAGGAGCCCAATGCAGGACTCAATCCCAGGACTCTGGGACCACGACCTGAGCCAAAGGCAGAAGCTTAACCAACTGTGCCACCCAGCAGTTCCAGGATAAATATTTTTAAAAAGAAATGTAGATTGAAAAGATAGAATTTAAAGGACAATGTATATAATTAGATGTTAGAATAGTGAGGTGATAAGTGAAATATAAATTACTTTAATAATTCTACTCTTCCACCAAAATACTTATGTCACCAAAGTCACTACAATGACTTTAAAATAAAGAGTTTTCTCTGGTTTAGATTAAAACCACTATATGTCCATATCAATTTTTCTATAGGTAAGTTATATTTTTTTAAATATAACTACTATAAAAAATGATCTTTGTGCACAGGATTTAGTAAGACAGATGTCATTTTAAGCCAAAAACAAATTATAATGAGTTATAAATTCTGTTTCTGTTAAGAAGTTAACCACCCGGGGCACCTGGGTGGCTCAGTGGGTTAAAGCCTCTGCCTTCGGCTCAGGTCATGATCCCAGGGTCCTGGGATGGAGCCCCACATCGGGCTTTCTGCTCAGCGGGGAGCCTGCTTCCTCTTCTCTCTCTGCCTGCCTCTTTGCCTACTTGTGATCTCTGTCTGTCAAATAAATAAATAAAATCTTAAAAAAAAAAAAAAAGAAGTTAGCCACCCAAGAGTCTGTCAAGTATTTAGAAATAGCCAATCCAGAAGTGCTGATGGTTTCTAACATTAGCCTCTGGTATTCTCTTTTCTAGTTGACAGTAGCTGTATTAAGGGATAATGCATATTTCCTGCTAACTGTTCTTCAAATGTTAAGTGGTGTCTTTTAATTACATTGTGTATGGTAATTAATTTAAAATATCCATGCAAGTTTTTCATCTTGGATTCCCATTTCATACATGGCCTATATGCCCTAGACTTTCAGTGGTTTATTCCAGCTTTCAAAATATTCTCAAAGTGTAAGATAATAAAAGTTCTAGAAAATATTCAAAGTAGCTAGAAAATATAAACAGCCATTTGCAGATTGCTAAAATGGCAATGCATATATTTGCATTTTTGAAATGAAGTATTCACTGAAAACATATAAAAATAGAACAGCAAATGAATAATACAAATTTTGAGTTATCTGAATATTTAGCTATTTTATAGCACACTTAATATAAGAAGCCATGATCCACTGGAAGACTGTTTTATTCAATAGGGCATTAACTATAAGTTTCTTTTTAGGCCTAGAATATTTTTCCAAAAAAAAAAAAAAAAGTAGCGCTTTTATTTATTCACAATGTAAATTCGTTACATCATAATTTTACCTCAAATTGACTTGTATTTTATTAAGCATTTTAACCTGCTGCAGTTGCATTGAAAGAATAAGAAAGTAGCCAATTCTAAATGCATTTGCAGTTACCATGGCTTTCACCAGTACAGATTGTAATGCAGGGTGAAGGGTAAGGTCAGTGAGAGTGACCTGTTTGACAGTAACAAGTATTTTATCCCTCATATCAATGTGAAGAACTGACTCATGGTAGTAATGAGAACAGATCAACTTTGATTCCATGTTATTATTCATTCCAAAGCCTCTACAAATAGTGCTTCTCATATTTTCTTTATCCCCGCTGCCCTCTTTGGTGGTATACTGTCAGTAAAAACTAAAACAATATAAATAAATAAAATAAATAAGCAAATAAAAAGAAACAAATTGCCAATTTTAAATTTTTTATTGTTTAAGTATAAATGCAGACAAATTAGTTTCAGATGTACAGCACAATGAATTAGTATTTGCACGTACAGGCATACCTCAGAGATATTGTGAGATATGTTCCAGACCGCCATAATAAAGCAATACTACAGTGAAGTGAGTCAAATGAAATGTTTCTTTTCCCAAGCACGTAAAAGTTTATACTTTTATATAATAGTCTGTAAAGTCTTCAATAGTTTGATGTATAAAAAAAATCATTGTACATACCTTAATTAAAAATATTTTATTGTTGACTCAGTCAGTGAAGTGTGTGACTGTTGATCATGGTCATGGTCATGGGTTTGAGCTCCATATTGGCCTAGAGTCTACTTAATTTTTTTCTTTCTTTCTTTTTTTTTTTTACTAAGAAATGCAAACCATAATCTTGAGTTTTCAACAAGTCATAGTCTTTTCACTGGTAGAAAGTATCACCTCATTTAGGATAGCTGCTGACTGAACAGAGTGGTAGTTATTGAAGGCTGGGGTGGCTGTGACATTTTCATAAAATAAGACAATGAAGTTTACGGCATTGACCAACTCTTCATTTCACAAATGGTTTCTCTCTGCTTTGTGATGCTGTTTGTCAGTATTTCACACACAGTGGAAGTTCTTTCAAAACTGCAGTCTTCTCAAACTGTGCTGCTGCTTTATCACCTAAGTTTATGTAATATCCTAAATCTTTCATTGTCATTTCAACAATCCACAGAATCTTTACCAAAAATAAACCCTCTTTTTTTTAAATTTTGCTCATCCATGAGAAACACCTTCTCATCCGTTGAAATTTTATCATGAGACTGCAGCAATTCAAATATAATAATGAAAGTCTGAAAAATGGCAAGAACTAACAAAATGTGACAGACATGAAGTGACCAAATGCTGCTGAAAAATGGCGCTGATAGACTTGCTTAACACAGGGTTACCACAAACCCTCAATTTGCAGAAGTGCCTACTTTATTGAGTTTCTTTTTAACAAAAATGGATGTGAAATTTTGTCAAATTATTTGCATGTATTTGCTTTTTCTGAATCTACTGAAGATGATCATATAATTTTTTCTTCATTTTGTTAATGTGATCTATCATATTGATTGGTTTGCAGAGATGTTGAACCATCTTTGCATCCCTAGGATAAATCTACTTAATCATGTTGCATGATTTTTAATGTATTGTTGAATTCAGCTTGAATATCTTGTTGACAATTTTTGTATCTATGTTCATCAAGGATACTAGCTATAACTTTCTTTTCTTGTGATATCCTTGTCTAGTTTTGGTATCCAGATAATACTGATTTCATAAAATTAGTTTGAAGTATTTCCTCCAAGTTTGCATATAACAAAAGTAATCTCTGACTTCACTCTAAATCCAAAATGAGAAATGTACATGCTTTTAAAAAAAACTATTTCCTGATACACAAAACATATTTTCACTGAAGAAATCCATATGTCCAAGATTCCTCCTTTAAGTAGTAGGAGGAAAAGTTAGACATTCTTTCCCAAAAATAAGAATTTAAAAGTATACTTCTAGAATGAAACCATTTAATAAATGCAGTACATACTACGTTTAAAATAAATATTCTAAATTGCTAAGATGGACAGTATAATAGGGAACCCTTCTATTCTGAAGAAGGGACTTGGAAATAGACAATGAATACAAGCTACTAATTTTTTTCATTGTATTATATGTCTAGCAAATCCATTCTTAATTGGAGCATTATAATAAATTTTATGCTAACATTTTCCTTGGGGTTTTATATAATGGTGCAAACTGCAGGGTGCTTAAGCACCTGCCTTTGGCTCAGTTCATGCTCTCAGGATCCTGGGATTGACCCCTGCATCAGGAGTCCTTATTCAGTGGGGAGTCTGCTTTTCCCTCTCCCCCTGCCCTACCTCCCACTCATGGACTCTCTCTCTCTCAAATAAATAAATAAATAAATAAATAAATAAATAATATTTTTTTTTAAATGATGATGTAAAGCCAAAAAAAAAAAAAAAAAGAGTCTTGCCATTTTTTTGATCTGTTAAACAGCACAGTCCTTTTTCAAGTTTGCATACTTACTTTACCCGCAAGGTCCATACTTGTTTGAATCCTGATTTTTTTTATGTTATTTTCTTTTTTTGGAGATAAATGATTTTATTTTATTTTATTTTTATTTTTTATTGTGTTCAGTAGCCACTGTATAGTACATCATTAGCTTTTGATATAGTGTTCAATGATCCATCAGTTACATATAACATTCAGTGTCCATCCGAGCACATGCCCTCCTTAATACCCATCACCCTGTCACCTCTCCCTCATATCCCAAACCCTCAGATTGTTTCCTGGGGTCCATAGTCTCTCATGGCTCATCTCTCTCTCCCTCTGGTTCCTCCCCCTCCTTAGAGCTACTGTTTATGTTCCACATATGAATGAAAGTATAGATAATTGTCTTTCTCTGCTTGACTTATGTCAGTTAGCATAATCCTCTCCAGTTCCCTCCATGTTGATGCAAATGGTGAGTATTCATCATTTCTGATGGCTAAATAATATTCCATTGTATATATGTACCACATCATCTTTATCCATTTGTCTGTTGAAGGGCACCTTGGCTCCTTCCGTAGTTTGGCTATTGTTATTTTGTCATATTTTCTTGAATTGGGTGCTCATAGGTGGAGTTGTATGGTTAATCCATATACTTCATCTCATATAAAACAAAAGTCGAAGACTCAGGAAGACCAAGTTATTCAACTGTGAACTGATAAAGCTAAAACACATTCCTATATTGGCCATGGCTATACTTTTTGAAATAATACCATAGTGGGATGCCTGGGTGGCTCAGTCAGTTAAGCATCTGTCTTTGGCTCAGGTCAAGATCTCAGGGTCCTAGAATTGAGTCCCATGTTGGGCTCCTCACTCAGCCTGCTTCTCCCTCTGCCTACAGCTCCCCTGTTTGTGCACTCTCCCTTTCTCTCTCTGGCAAATAAATAAATAAAAACTTTTTAAAAATAAAATAATATCATAGTGACTTGTAACTCCCATTAGATATTTGGTTTGGTCTAAGGGTGCCTCCGTGGCAGAGTTAGTTAACTCTCCAGCTCTTGGTATTAGCTCGGGTCATAATCTCAGGGTCATAAGATGGTGCCCCACATGGGCCTCTGTGATGAGCATGGAGTCTGCTTTGTATTCCCTCTTCCTCTTCCTCTCCCTCTGCTCCTCCTCCTTGTGGTCTCTCTCTCAAATAAAAGTAAATAAATCTTTTTTTTTTTTTTCTGGTAATGAATATTTATTATGTTCTTTTACTGCTTGTACAAATATATATTTCTGTGTATGTATGGTTAGCTCTAGTACTTCAAATAAATTTTTTAATGTTTTAATGTTAATACCTAACTTCCATTTATTTTTTTTTATTTTTTTAAATATAATTTTTTATTTTTTATAAACATATATTTTTATCCCCAGGGGTACAGGTCTGTGAATCACCAGGTTTACACACTTCACAGCACTCACCAAAGCACATACCCTCCCCAATGTCCATAATCCCACCCCCTTCTCCCAAACTCCCTCCCACCAGCAACCCTCAGTTTGTTTTGTGAGATTAAGAGTCACTTATGGTTTGTCTCCCTCCCAATCCCATCTTCTTTCATTTATTCTTCTTGTACCCACTTAAGCCCCCATGTTGCATCACCACTTCCTCATATCAGGGAGATCATATGATAGTTCTCTTTCTCTGCTTGACTTATTTCGCTAAGCATGATACGCTCTAGTTCCATCCATGTTGTCGCAAATGGCAAGATTTCATTTCTTTTGATGGCTGCATAGTATTCCAATGTGTATATAGACCACATCTTCAATCCATTCATCTGTTGATGGACATCTAGGTTCTTTCCATAGTTTGGCTATTGTGGACATTGCTGCTATAAACATCCGGGTGCACGTGCCCCTTTGGATCACTACGTTTGTATCTTTAGGGTAAATACCCAATAGTGCAAATGCTGGGTCATAGGGCAGTTCTATTTTCAACATTTTGAGGAACATCCATGCTGTTTTCCAGAGTGGCTGCACCAGCTTGCATTCGCACCAACAGTGTAGAAGGGTTCCCCTTTCTCCACATCCTCGCCAGCATCTGTCATTTCCTGACTTGTTGATTTTAGCCATTCTGACTGGTGTGAGGTGACATCTCATTGTGGTTTTGATTTGTATTTCCCTGATGCTGAGTGATATGGAGCACTTCTTCATGTGTCTGTTGGCCATCTGGATGTCTTCTTTGCAGAAATGTCTGTTCATGTCCTCTGCCCATTTCTTGATTGGATTATTTGTTCTTTGGGTGTTGAGTTTGCTAAGTTCTTTATAGATTCTGGACACTAGTACTATGAGCAACTCTACGGCAATAAATTTGACAATCTGGAAGAAATGGATGCATTCCAAAAAAGCTATTAATGAGGTGCAATCAAAAATGGAGGCTCTAACTGCTAGGATAAATGAGCCAGAAGAAAGAATTAGTGATATAGAAGACCAAATGACAGAGAATAAAGTAGCTGAGCAAAAGAGGGACAAACAGCTACTGGACCAAGAGGGGAGAATTCGAGAGATAAATGACACCATAAGACAAAACAACATTAGAATAATTGGGATTCCAGAAGAAGAAGAAAGAGAGAGGGGAACAGAAGGTATACTGGAGAGAATTATTGGGGAGAATTTCCCCAATATGGCAAAGGGAATGAGCATCAAAGTTCAGGAGGTTCAGAGAACGCCCCTCAAAATCAATAAGAATAGGCCCACACCCTGTCACCTAATAGTAAAATTGGCAAGTCTCAGTGACAAAGAGAAAATCCTGAAAGCAGCCCGGGAAAAGAAGTCTGTAACATACAATGGTAAAAATATTAGATTGGCAGCTGACTTATCCACAGAGACCTGGCAGGCCAGAAAGAGCTGGCATGATATTTTCAGAGCACTAAACGAGAAAAACATGCAGCCAAGAATACTATATCCAGCTAGGCTATCATTGAAAATAGAAGGAGAGATTAAAAGCTTCCAGGACAAACAACAACTGAAAGAATTTGCAAACACCAAACCAGCTCTACAGGAAATCTTGAAAGGGGTCCTCTAAGCAAAGAGAGAGCGTACAAGTGGTAGATCAGAAAGGAACAGAGACCATATACAGTCACAGTCACCTTACAGGCAATACAATGGCCCTAAATTCATATCTCTCAATAGTTACCCTGAATGTGAATGGGCTAAATGCCCCTGTCAAAAGACACAGGGTATTAGAATGGATACAAAAACAAAACCCATCTCTATGTTGCCTCTAAGAAACTTATTTTAAGCCCGAAGACACCTCCAGATTTAAAGTGAGGGGGTGGAAAAGAATTTACCATGCTAATGGACATCAGAAGAAAGCAGGAGTGGCAATCCTTATATCAGATCAATTAGATTTTAAGCCAAAGACTATAATAAGAGATGAGG
Organism: Mustela nivalis; assembly: GCF_964662115.1. Lineage (NCBI taxonomy): Eukaryota > Metazoa > Chordata > Mammalia > Carnivora > Mustelidae > Mustela > Mustela nivalis. The sequence goes on along the minus strand of NC_139023.1, from coordinate 156,021,795 downwards.
AAGGACACTATATCATACTCAAAGGGTCTGTCCAACAAGAAGATTTAACAATTTTAAATATCTATGCCCCCAACGTGGGAGCAGCCAACTATATAAACCAATTAATAACAAAATCAAAGAAACACATCAACAATAATACAATAATAGTAGGGGACTTTAACACTCCTCTCACTGAAATGGACAGGTCATCCAAGCAAAAGATCAGCAAGGAAATAAAGACCTTAAACGACACACTGGACCAGATGGACATCACAGATATATTCAGAATATTTCATCCCCAAGCAACAGAATACACATTCTTCTCTAGTGCACATGGAACATTCTCCAGAATAGATCACATCCTCGGTCCTAAATCAGGACTCAACCGGTATCAAAAGATTGGGATCATTCCCTGCATATTTTCAGACCACAATGCTCTAAAGCTAGAACTCAACCACAAAAGGAAGTTTGGAAAGAACCCAAATACATGGAGACTAAACAGCATCCTTCTAAAGAATGAATGGGTCAACCGGGAAATTAAAGAAGAACTGAAAAAAATCATGGAAACAAATGATAATGAAAATACAACGGTTCAAAATCTCGGGGACACAACAAAGGCAGTCCTGAGAGGAAAATATATAGCGGTACAAGCCTTTCTCAAGAAACAAGAAAGGTCTCAGGTACACAACCTAACCCTACACCTAAAGGAGCTGGAGAAAAAACAAGAAAGAAACCCTAAGCCCAGCAGGAGAAGAGAAATCATAAAGATCAGAGCAGAAATCAATGAAATAGAAACCAAAAAAACAATAGAGCAAATCAACGTAAGTAGGAGCTGGTTCTTTGAAAGAATTAATAAAATTGATAAACCCCTGGCCCGACTTATCAAAAAGAAAAGAGAAAGGACCCAAATAAATAAAATCATGAATGAAAGAGGAGAGATCACAACTAACACCAAAGAAATACAAACTATTATAAGAACATACTATGAGCAACTCTACGGCAATAAATTTGACAATCTGGAAGAAATGGATGCATTCCTAGAAACATATAAACTACCACAACTGAACCAGGAAGAAATAGAAAGCCTGAACAGACCCATAACCAGTAAGGAGATTGAAACAGTCATTAAAAATCTCCAAACAAACAAAAGCCCAGGGCCAGACGGCTTTCCAGGGGAATTCTACCAAACATTTAAAGAAGAACTAATTCCTATTCTCCTGAAACTGTTCCAAAAAATAGAAATTGAAGGAAAACTTCCAAACTCATTTTATGAGGCCAGCATCACCTTGATCCCAAAACCAGACAAGGGTCCCACCAAAAAAGAGAGCTATAGACCGATATCCTTGATGAACACAGATGTGAAAATACTCAACAAAATACTAGCCAATAGGATTCAACAGTACATTAAAAAGATTATTCACCACGACCAAGTGGGATTTATTCCAGGGCTGCAAGTTTGGTTCAACATCCGCAAATCAGTCAATGTGATACAACACATCAGTAAAAGAAAGAACAAGAACCATATGATACTCTCAATAGATGCTGAAAAAGCATTTGACAAAGTACAGCATCCCTTCCTGATCAAAACTCTTCAAAGTGTAGGGATAGAGGGCACATACCTCAATATCATCAAAGCCATCTATGAAAAACCCACCGCAAATATCATTCTCAATGGAGATAAACTGAAAGCTTTTCCGCTAAGGTCAGGAACACGGCAGGGATGTCCATTATCACCACTGCTATTCAACATAGTACTAGAGGTCCTAGCCTCAGCAATCAGACAACAAAAGGAAATTAAAGGCATCCAAATTGGCAAAGAAGAAGTCAAATTATCACTCTTCGCAGATGATATGATACTATATCTGGAAAACCCAAAAGACTCCACTCCAAAACTGCTAGAACTTATACAGGAATTCAGTAAAGTGTCAGGATATAAAATCAATGCACAGAAATCAGTTGCATTTTCTACACCAACAGCAAGACAGAAGAATCGGAAATTAAGGAGTCAATCCCATTTACAATTGCACCCAAAACCAAAAGATACCTAGGAGTAAACCTAACCAAAGAGACACAGTATCTATACTCAGAAAACTATAAAGTACTCATGAAAGAAATTGAGGAAGACACAAAGAAATGGAAAAATGTTCCATGCTCCTGGATTGGAAGAATAAATATTGTGAAAATGTCTATGCTACCTAAAGCAATCTACACATTTAATGCAATTCCTATCAAAGTACCATCCATCTTTTTCAAAGAAATGGAACAAATAATTCTAAAATTTATATGGAACCAGAAAAGACCTCGAATAGCCAAAGGGATATTGAAAAAGAAAGCCAACGTTGGTGGCATCACAATTCCGGACTTCAAGCTCTATTACAAAGCTGTCATCATCAAGACAGCATGGTACTGGCACAAAAACAGACACATAGATCTATGGAACAGAATAGAGAGCCCAGAAATAGACCCTCAGCTCTACAGTCAACTAATCTTCGACAAAGCAGGAAAGAATGTCCAATGGAAAAGAGACAGCCTCTTCAATAAATGATGCTGGGAAAATTGGACAGCCACATGCAGAAAAATGAAATTGGACCATTTCCTTACACCACACACAAAAATAGACTCAAAATGGATGAAGGACCTCAATGTGCGAAAGGAATCCATCAAAATCCTTGAGGAGACCACAGGCAGCAACCTCTTCGACCTCAGCTGCAGCAACATCTTCCTAGGAACAATGCCAAAGGCAAGGGAAGCAAGGGCAAAAATGAACTATTGGGATTTCATCAAGATCAAAAGCTTTTGCACAGCAAAGGAAACAGTTAACAAAACCAAAAGACAACTGACAGAATGGGAGAAGATATTTGCAAACGACATAAATCTTTTTTTTAAAAGGGATATTTGATTTGGTCTAGTATTGGTAAATATTTAAAAATCCAAATGATTTAAAATTAAATTAATGGTTTAGTTAAAAAATCATCAGATTTTTTAAAAATGTAGTTTATTTCTTCTTTTAGTACTCTAATAAGAATTTTTTTCTTTCCCTTAATAAGAAATGCTCTTACCTAATGTTTTGAGTTAGAGCTTAATATGTCTACCTAAGATCACATAATATTTAGTTGATGTGATCTGTCTGCCCAATTCTGAATTCCAATTCTACCACTCACTTGCTGGGTAGACTGGCAAATCACTTTATCTTTCTGTGCTTTGCTTTCTTCTACTTTAAGATGGGAATAATAGTGTAGATTGATAGAGCTCTTTTGAATATTTAATTAAAAAATTTAAAGGTGTCCTCAGTGCCTTGTATGTATTAGAAATTCAGTAAACATTGACTCCAGTCTCTCCCTGTCTCTCTGTTTCTGTCTCACTCTTACAAGTCGTGCCCATATGCACACACACAAACACACACACACCTCTGCCTCTAATAAGAACCTTGCTTCTTGCCCTTGCTAATTCTTCCCCATGGAAACAAGTCCAGTTCAATTTAGTTCTGGTTTTCATATTTCTTATTCAATAAATCAGACATTTTTTTTAAATTATGGTGATTTTGTTTATACATCTTTATTTCAACTTATCATTATGTCTAACAGTTCAGTTCTTCAATATTTTCTTTTCATATTTCAAGCCATACAGCTGGAATCATTTAGCTTCTTCTATTAATGTATCTTTAAAGTTATATATGTAAAAATTTGTTGGTTAAAAATGCTATTGTATTCAAGTTTAACTAAAGATGTTTGCTTCTTTTCTGCTTTCATTCTGGTAAGAAAGTCATGCTATGTATACAACTCTAGGCTGCAATTTGAAGATGTCATTACTCTCATCAGGCTTCCATTTATTGCTGAAGTCTGACATCGATGTTATTAATAAATTGGCCTTTTTTTTTCTCTCCACCAACTTCTAAGGTAATTTCTTTATTTTTGATATTTTATAGTAGCCTTGTAATGTAAAATCATACAATATATTCATTTCCTATTGATACATAGCAAATCCCCACAATTTTAGCTTAAAACAATACAGATTTTATTGTCTCACAGTTTCTGTGGGTCACAAGTTTTGGTTTGCTTTCTGCTCAAAGTCTCACTAAACTGAAGTCAAGATGTTGCCCAGCTCTAAAGGCTCTGAAGAAGTATTTGTTTCCAAACTCATTCAGGTTGTTGACAGAATTCAATTACTTGAAGTGGTAGGATTGAGGTGCTCCCATATTTTCTGCCATAGGACCTCCTCCATCACGAAAGCCAGTAACAAAGAATTTTCTCATCAAATTCTCACTTTTTTAAACCTGTGTTGCTAGGAAAAATAAAGTCTCTACTGTGGGATTACCTGTTTAGGTTAAATTCACCCGGGATTATCACCCTATTTTAAGGTCAGCTGAATTGGAACCTTATATACATATGTAAAATCCTTTCTCAGCACACCTAAATTAATGTTTGAATAACTTGAGTGCAGGATGGGTGGGAGAGAGAGTAGAATCTTTATCTGGGCTTCTATTTGTTTTGTAGATCTGGAGTCTTTCACCTGTTATCTCTTCAAATATTCTCTCATCTTCAATCTGCAATTTTCCTTTTGAAATTCACTTGTATATGTGTAATATCAAACTATTATATGTCTTTTATAGTTTTTAATCTCATAGTTTTATCTATTAGTCACTGTGTAACGTTATTGCAGTAATATTAATATAATTCCAATTATCTCTGTGAAAGTTGTTTAATTGACATGAAAGGGTATAAAGATTGAAGAAAATCAGAATCATGACTTCACAGCAGATCTCCACTAAAAAAATTGCTTTTCGGGGTGCCTGGGTGGCTCAGTGGGTAAAGCCTCTGCCTTCTGTCTGCTTGGGTCATGGTCCCAAGGTCCTGGGATCGAGCCTCTACTCAGGCTCTCTGCTCAGCGGAGAGCCTGCCTCTCCCTCCCTCTCTCTGCCTGACTCTCTGCCTACTTGCCATCTCTGTCAAATAAATAAATAAAATCTTTAAAAAAAAAAAAAGCCCGCTTCTCTTATTCTTCTAGCAATGAAATGCCCTTAATTGTCCCAAGTAGAGGTAGCATGGGAAAGGGACACTCCTGGAAACTTTTGCTGTGTTTTATTAAATAGCATCCATGTGTATTATTAAAAATTAATATTTTACCTATTTTCACATTTATGTTTAAATGATTTATCTTGAAAAATACATTTTCCTTTTTTTTCATAAAATATATTTACTACTGTACCTGCATGGCATAAACTTCTAACATCCTAAAATGGCAAACTGAAGTAGGTTCACACATCTAATTACTTTAGTTACATACTAAGTGATTTTTCAGCTGTATCTTCCAGGTCAGTAATTCTCTCTTAAGCTGTACTTAGTATATTATTTTCACCACTAATTTAATTTTCAATGTGTATATTTTTAATTTCTAAAAGAAAGTTATATTCTTTTTCACATTGGCCTAAACACTTTAATAGTCACCTGTTGCTTGAACCTTTTAGTGATTCCTATCTTTTTCTCCATAAATATTTAAGTATACTTATTTTAAATATGTTTAAGATATCTTAGAATGTAAAGGCCTTAGGGTTCTAAATATATGTATTTTTTCTTGATTCCCAGTCATAATGACTTGTTACCTTGTGTGTGTTTTTGATAGTTTTTAATAATGGGTTCATATTTAGTTGATTTTAATCTATGGGAATTCTGTAAGACTAATTTCCAAAAGAGAAACTTGAGCTATTCCATTAGGAAGTCAGAGGATTTACCACCCTATGATCTTTTAGGCTCCAACAAACATCTTTGGATTAAAGTAAGAGATTCTGGTTAAGTTCCTCCACCTTGTTTCTGGTTCAAGGTCCTGAACAGCTCTGATGCTGATTAAAATCTCTCCTCAGAACACTGTGATCTCCTAGTTTGCTAACTTCTCTCAGCCAATATCTGTATGTTCATACTTCCATCTACTATTTTGAGAAGACCTGGGTAGGTTGTTTGGATAGTTTTATTATCTCTTTCTTAATGTCTTAAATATCTTAATAATGTCTTAAAATATGTCTTATTTACATCAAGTGTTTAGTATTCTGTTCTGCTGAAAAAAATAATAATTTCAGTGTATTCCCAAGTAAGAGTTGTTAAGATATTTCTTACAATATAAATGGAGATTAACATCAAGTACTAGATTCACCCAGTTTCTCTTGAGATTAGAATGGTGAGGCAGGAATTCCTAAGTGTGCCATAGTTAAAGTATAACCTACAAACAATAGCTGAGTAAGGGCCAACTTGCCAGACTTTCCAAAATATTGTCCAGTGATCCTAGGGATTATAGTATATTCTATGAATTGATACCCCTTTTGGGATAAAGAAGTTGGAGTAATAATGTGTTTGTGTGATACGTAGTACCAGGAGGCTGTGGGGGAGTCCAGCTGAACACCAGAATCTTAATTATCTAGTGAAGAGAGAACAGCTAAGATTTACCTGCCACTAATATCAATAACCACACAATGCTTGTCTCATACAAAGGAAATGATCTGTTTTCACTGATACAAACATAACCCCCACCCTTACCTGGCATGCCATTTGAAGACAGGCCCGCAGGTCAGTAAAATTAAATTTACAATGTGGAGGAAGAAGAGAATAAAGAAAGTTGGAAGAGAAGAGAAACTCCGAGAAAGTGATTTTGAATCAAACCATGACTATGATTGCAATAATTTGAGTCAGGCTAGAAAAAAATGAAGTAAACTTAAATTTCCTGATTAATTTACATTTACTTTTTACCCCTGATAAGAAAGAATGTTTTTTGCTCTCTGATTTTTTGTCAAAAGAGATGTTGCAGTGACTAAAAAGAAAGCGGGTTTTATGTTCATATATTGCTGACTGTTGAGTGCACAGTTCATATCCTGTATTGGAAGTTTTAATTTAATAGAAAAAATATATCATTCACTTTGTAATGTGGACAGTAAAATGTGTTCCATGGAAAACTCATATTGCCAGGGACCTCTAAGCTTCATGTAAGCTGATTTCTTATAAAGATCAACTAACACTGCTTAAGCACAAATGTGGTATATATTGTGTTAGAATTACATATAAATCAAGTAGCACAGAGCAAAAACAACATGTAATGCAATATATTTCTTTATCTGAGAAGTAATTTTCCTGATGAAATTGCTATGCTTCATTTCTAGCAATAGATTTAACTCAGGTAATCTAAAGCTAGGGAATGTCAGAAAGCTGCTGATTCTCCAGAGAGAGGATCTCATCTTATTAAGCAGTGCAACTCTGACAGCATGTAGGATATTTCTCAATTAATTTTCTTTTTTGAGAAGGTATTCTACACATTGGGGAGAGTCATATGCTCAAAGGTTTCTCAATAGTGCAACTGAAAATTGATTTATGACAGAGAGAATCAGGATCATAGGGCCCCCAAACAGCCTCCTGAAAGAATGATTTTTCAAGATGAAATAAAAGTAAGACAATTCCAAAAATTCTTCAGGGAACACCCCATGCATCATAAATGTCTCTGGAGGCTTAGTCAGCTAAAAATCCAATATATTTCCCTTAGAAGAGATTAGAAAATTGCTGAACCACTCAGGCAACCTACATCTCTTTTTGAAATGGAATATATTACAAAGAAGTTTAGAGTTGTTTAATAGTATTTAGATGCCATATTCTTTTATCAAACTCCAATGAGAGGACAAAGTTCTCAATAATAGAATGAATAGAATGGCAACAAGTTAAAGTAAAACATAGATCTGTGGTGGGGGGAAGAAGTTACCTTAATAAATAATTCTTCCCATTTTTAAATAATTCTTACTGAAGACTCTGAACTAGTAAGACAAAAATTAGGATCATTTGTATAAATGACTAGATTTACATTGTAAGGTCATGGTGTCCTCACTTTCTACTTGGATCTTTCTTTCCAGTCAGGATCTTTTAAGAGTTGCCTTAGTTGCACCTGAAAATATATCCTCCACTTAATATGTCTAAAGTAGTTACCTTATATTATGCAGGGGCAATATACATTGCTGACATTTTTTTATAATGTAGTAGCTTCACATATTCATTATTATATCAGACAAGTAGCCTCCTGATGCCATAATTAATCTATGGCAACACAGTGAATCTGAATCCAATATTCTTTTACAACTGTGAAAATCAGAGCTTATGAACTCTAAATCTTGACCTGTTTGAGATATAGAATATTTTAAATGATTCATAAAGATGTTCTCATAAACTCAAAGTATGGTGTCAGTTAGAAATCTGAGAAAGAAAATTTCAAAGATGGTTATTCTTCTAAGGACCCCAGAAGTAGAATTAAAAGCAGGAGTCAAATAAATACAAAATTATTTTCAGATAAAATTATGCCACTACGCATATCTTCCTAGCTAAAAGAACTTTTCTTTATATAATATGAAGAAGCAAAATATAAACTGTAGCTTAGCCATTTACCCTTATAAATCAAGCCATATATATTAAATAACATTTTACTTAAGCTATAAAAATTTACTTAGAGAAAGTTAGCTCTTAAGCTAGAAAATTAGATGACTAAATTTGTGTATATTATAAATTATGTGTGTGTATATATGTATGTGTGTATATGTATGTGTGTGTGTGTGTGTGTGTGTGTGTGACATTCCATACTTTTTTTTTTTTTTTTCAGGAAAAAAGGAGTGAACATGACTATTCTAAAGATTTCTTAAGGATAATAAAGGAATATCACAACAATTACTCAGATAAAATGGGACAAATCCTTAAGTAGTACAAAGTACAAACTGGTAAGTTGACTAAAGAAGAAATAGTTGAAGAGAATATACTTATTTATTTAAAAGATTGTATTTGTAGTTATAAATATAACAATAAACAAACAGGCCCAGATATCCTCACTGGTGAACTCTATGAAATACTCGAGAACTAGAGAGTTTCAATTTTACACAAATTTTTCCAGAAAATAAAGCAGGGGAGCCATTTCCCTTCCTCACTGTCAAGAACAAAATTTTCCAGAAAACCAGAAAAATACACTATAAGAAGAAAAAAAAACCACCAAACCAATATCCATAATGTTTAAAGAAGCTAAAAAATGTTGTTATGAACACATGAAATTATCCTTTGAAATAAGTTAATATAATGAATGTTTTGTTACATTCAATGTTCGCTTTAAATAAACTTCTTTCATTGCAGCATGGCAAGTGGCAAGTGAGCTTGTGTATGTTGTTAGAAACCTAAAAATATACCCAAATGTGGATGTAGCAATTATCTAAGTAACAGATTGCAAATATTTACAAGCAAAATTAATCTGGCTTCTCAGTTTGAATTGCAGTTTACAAACAGCAATACAAATCAGCATGCATGTCAGTATGAATAGGTGTGCATACAGCTTGTCATTAGTGATATCTTAACACAGGCTTCCTCACAAACGATCTGAAGGACAGGTGGACATTCACTACCAAATATATTCTGAGGGTATAGATACTTGCTAAGTTGTCAGAATCATGATGAGCTCTTTAAAAACACAGATAAACTCCTCTAAAGATTCTAAACCACATGTTTTTGTTCCTTGTTTTGCAGTGGTATAAAACAGCACAGTGCTTCAAGACATAAAATTTTTAAATTACAAAATTTGAACACTTTAGTATAATGCACACGATTATGCTACTTACTATCTCAGAATCTGTTATCAGGTGCTGTTCTTGACTGCAGGCTTAGACTTGCTGGCACTGTAAAACTTTGCTTTGTTTAATACACACTGTTTCTTCAGCCATTTTATATTCTTGCCATAACTGTTTTTTTAAGATAAACGTTTTGAATTTTAAAAAGATGCCAAAATACACAAATGTACTCTAGAGAATATTGATGGTTCAAGATAACATTGCTTTTGATTTCTCAACCCCTTGATTACCACCTACACACACTTTTTTGTTATACTTTATTAATCTTGTGATCTAAAAACCCCATTCCAATCCTGCAAAGTAAAAGAGAAAGAAGAAGTGAAAATAAACGTTTTTATGTATTTTGGTCAATTTTAGTGTCATTACTTGTATTTTATTATTGTTTTGGAATAAAATACCTTTGAGATCCTTAGGTTTTACTCCTCACTGAAAATTTCAAAACATCTGGTCATTTCTCTTGTGTAAGGCAAAACATAGTAATGGAGGCGGGGGATAAGAGCATCACTACTGTGATAATGAATTTGTAAATATGCATCTCATGCAGTGCTTGTGGGGAAGAGTAAGGGGCTGTGGTGCTTTAGAGAAAGGATTATTCTATTTGTTTCTCCAGGTTCATTCTCTGCTTTGCCCTACTCTGGCCTTTGTCTCGGAGGCTGATGTCTGCATGCACACCTCCAGACTTTCTTGCATGTGGCTTTTTGTGCATTTTGGCCCATGGAACACTTGTTAGAGATCAGAGAATTTTTCTTTTCTTTTCTTTTTTCTTAAGGTTTTATTTGCTTATTTGAAAGAGAGAGCAGGAGCAGAGAGAGAGAGAGAGCAGAGAGAGATCAAGAGCTGGAGGTGGTGGACAGAAGGAGAAGCAGACTCCCCATTTGGCAGGGAGCCTGATGTGGGGCTTGATCCCAGGACCCTGGGATCAGGACCTGAGCTGAAGGCAGATGCTTAACCCACTGAGCCACCCAGGCACCCCAAGAAGGTTTTATTTCTTAACTGTGGCTGCAAAATTTGTCATCTGCCTACTCTCAATTATAGCCTCCTCCAGATTCTTACAATAGCTTATACTAATTCCAGTGTTCTTAAATCCTAGGTATTTACCATCGGTTATTGTTTCCCTTAACTCTGTTCACATCTCTGGAAATAGTCTTTTCTTTAAAATTTTTCTTTTTAAATTTACTTCTTAAAATGTGCTGTGTCAAGCTGAAATCCTGAAAGACACAGTAACTGGTGCCAGAAGTGATCTTAGGAAAGATACCCTCAAACTGACATTCTGGTAATGGGTTATTAACATATATATTGAGTGCACATACACCCTTCTTATCATATATACCCTCCCAGTCATCATGTACAACCTCCTAATAACAGGGAAAAAGGAGTCACTGGTAATCTACACTATTCAGAAGCATCACAATTGCTCAGGGGTGGCAAGTGTCAGAAGACAGGTTGAGGTAGAGACTCAAGAGTATCATGTGACTTGTGGAACTTGCCAGTTATAGTCATGTGTAGTAGGCTGACTGATTCTAGTGCTCTACATATAATTTTTCAAAAATATACAAATAATAATCAAAAGATTTGAATTATTAACATGGACAGATGGAGAATTGATAATCCTCCATTGCAACTATAGAGAAATATGCTGGAGTGGTTGGGTGGCTCAGTCAATTAAGCATCTGCCTTTGACTTGGGTCGTGATCTCAGGGTCCTGAGATTGAGTCCTGCATTAGACTTCCTGCTCAGTGGGGAGCCCATTTCTCCCTTCTCCTCTGCTCCTTCCCCTTCCTTATACTCTCTCTCAAGTAAATACATAAAGTCTTCAAAAAATTTGAATAAAGAAACACGTTTCCTTCTTAAATATCATCCTTTGCCTGTTCGAGAGCTTTATAATTGGAGCATTAACAGGCCTCTTATGATAGGTTATATAATCTTAGGAATGAGCAGGGCTCTTCTTAATAGAGGGAAAAGAGACTGAAAATTCTGAACCTTACAGTCCCCCAGAAGCTTCCTTGACAGCTATTGCAGTATCTTCCATCCACACTACTTTTCTGGTATGCCACAAAACGGGATACTCTCCAGACATACTATCACCATTTCTCTTTCTCTCCATGTTCATGGTAAAAGTTAGATTCAAATGCTGTTCATATAGAGAAATAAAAGGCTTGTTCTGAGGAGAAACAGCTTTTATATGAAAGGAATTGCTGTATTTTGCCAATCTATCACATACGGTTTATAGAGAATATGTATGGACAGATACTAAGAGTGTTACACCAGGAAGAATGTTAAACCATGGGGATTGGATCAAGTGGAATTTATGGACTTGTGTGCTTTCTCTCAGAATATGAGCTTTAATATATAGCCTGGGAACTTGGGAATGGAATTATGATGGTTAATTAAAACCTGTCCCCAATTGTGGCCTACAGTTAATGAAGTAAAATTATCCAAATTGCTTAGCATACTTCAAGAAAGTATACAAAAGCTCAGTGAGGTGAGCTGCTTTGTAGGGAACAGTGGATAACTCTATTATTTGCAAACTCTTCAAATACTACTTACTATAGTACTTGGAGAAATACAGAGGATGCTCTATTCATTTTTGGGTTTTTTTTAAGATTTTTTTTTTTAACTTGACAGACAGATCACAAGTAGGCAGAGAGACAGGCAGAGAGAGAGAGGAAAGCAGGCTCCCTGCTGAGGAGAGAGCTCGATGCGGGGCTTGATCCCAGGACCCTGAGATCATGACCTGAGCTGAAGGCAGAGGTTTAACCCACTGAGCCACCCAGGCACCCCGAGGATGCTCTATTCTTAAGATATGAACAATCAGTGAGAGGGTAACCATTAGAAGAAGCACAAGGTGTGTTTGGTTCTTGATCCAGTTAGTTACACTGGTATGTTCATCCACTGATAATTCAACAAAATGTTCACTTACGATTTGTGCATTTACCTATTTACATAAATGAAATACAAAAATGTTTAGAATGAATATTTTAAAAATATATTAGTGAGGGGAATATATATATTCTTCTTTTTCTTTTTTATTAATATATAATATATTATTTGCTTAAGGGGTACAGGTCTGTGAATCACCAGTCTTACACAATTCACAGCACTCACCATAGCACATACCCTCCCCAATGTCCATCACCCAGCCACCCAACTCCCCCCAACCCCCCAGTGACCCTCAGTTTCTTTCCTGAGATTAAGAGTCTCTTAAGGTCTGTTTCCCTCCCCAGTCCCATCTTCTTTCATTTTTTCCCTCCCTACCCCCCACAGCCCCCCACCCTGCCTCTCAAATTTGTCACATCAGAGTATATACATTCTGGGAAAAAAATGACTTAATGATTTTCCATAAGCCTATGGTAATGGTTGTAGAAGCCTCAATGGAATGAATTTCCTGGTGCAGTGGGGATAATGAGATCGTAACAGAAATGAATCTAACACAATTAGCATGATATGCCGTAGCAAGACAGAAGTAACCAGATGACTCCGGAATGCTGTGATCCATGGCTAAATGATGACAAGGTCCCTATGAAGTAAATGGCTAAGCAGCCTTCAACATGGCTGTTCTATCTATGTATCTGGACAATGTCTAAGTCTGCTGGCAGAAACTCAACTTGAGTTAATCTAATGTAGATTCTCAAACAAAGATAATAAGAATACACTATGACTAGTCCTCACAACTCGCCCCAGAGGGAAAGGAAATACCTGAATCTTCCAAGGGTTATTTGATACTATCCATGAAGTCCGCAAGTTTCTAAGGACACAAATCATCATTGAGGTCAGAGTTGGCGATTGTAGGGATCATGTTACATAGTCTTGGCCTGAGCCCTATCATAGTCATTGCAGTCTGTGTACAAATTTAATGGTCATTTCCCTAGGTCCAGAATATACAGTGAAAATATATGGAGTTACTAGCATAATCCATACTTGGGTTCTGTGATGAGGAGTGAGGTGTATTATTATAGCCAAGGCTTATTGGAAACTCATGGAACAGTTTCAGTCTAACAGCTTAAATCAATAGTGAACCAAATATTATTGTCTCCATCGAGGATTTTAAATATACAGGGTTGTTAATGCCTACGAAATCCTATTTAACTCGTATGTTTGGTTGGTCTTATTCTTCAATACTAAACTAACTTAGTATTCAGGAATAACTGGGATTATCATGTGCTCTCTTAGGTAGTATAGTTAATTAAAGTGTTTGATCTTTAGTGTCTTAAATGGAGCAAATAACCTAACACAGAGGATTCAACTGTTATTCTAGCCATTACTTTCTCTTCCATATCCAACCAAAAGAAAATCAAAAGCATTTTCTCTTCATGTAAGAAGTGCAGCATTAAACTGACACTAACCTACATCAAGATTATATTAACTCTCTTGTTCTGGTAAAGTATATAGTTCATGAAATTTTGACTTTCTCTTCCTCAAAAAATGTACCCTACTTGATTATACTGAAGACGTTCTATGATAAATTATTTGTTTAAAGATATTATGCTAATGGTGAGTAAAAAATAGTAAGCACTTTACATTCCTTTATGAGAAACACATCTATGAACTTCCAAGGTCAGGAATACAGAGTTCATTGGCATATGTCTTCTAAAATCAGACAAACTGATGCATTGTGCTCTATACAGCAAAAAAGTAGATACGAATCTTGGTAAATGTCTTGGATTTTGGTAGCAGCACATGTCACATTTGGAGTAAATGCTCAAACCTATCCAGTAGCCTGTAATGCTGTTAAATATCAGTGTGGAATGGAGTTAAGAGAAGACTGTGCAGCAGACATGAATGCCAGTAACCCGCCCAGTTACTTTCATAGCCATGGACTCAAAGATACCCATAGTGTCTTTGACATTTAGGGATGTGTTATAGCATCTCAGCCTATCTCAAAGAGTTGAAACACAATTTAGATACCTAGCATTCTTGAGTAATATAAGGCATTCCTTTACTAACAGCTATTCTCCCTTTGGAAAGCAGATCATGATAGCTTTTGGAACCTTTTATAGGACAGATGCTCACCATGGGATTCTAAGTGTCTGTGCAAACTTTACACCTCTCAGGAAGAAGTTGTTATCAGATCCAGTGAATAATAAAGATGAACATGTGTAGAACATTGTATTATTAAACGGATATGGTGTACAAGACTGGGCCTAAGCAGGCCCAGAAGGTATACTGGACTTGTGATCACATGGCACAACTAGATGAGCCCAGAGTACTTGCTCTTACATCTTGTAAGAGCCACGTATGAAGCCACGTATGAATTTTTCTATAGCTAACTTACAAAACCGGAAAAAGTTGAGAGCTGATTTGTATAATGATCTGCGCAATATGCTTGGCATTAACTTGAAGATGCCATTATAATACCATTCAGGGTAACAGGGGTAAAGGGAAATTCTCTCAGTGGATAAAACTTCAGAGAATAGATCTGATAATTGTGTGTGAATATGTAGACACACACACACGCACACACATATCTATCTATATGTGTGTATATACACATAACATATGTGTATACATACATATGTATATGACATATATGTATATATACATAAGTATGTAGATATAGATACGTGTGTGCATATATACATATATGTGCATGCATATAAATATGTAACATTTTATGGGAAAAGAAGATTGCTTAAGGTACAAATTTACAGTAATTAATAGGCTATGGCTAATAGGTTGTTTGAATTATAAGAGACCCAAAAAGAAAAACAATGAAAAATTGATGATTGAAAAGGACAGAAAAAATATACAAACTGTCTTTCTAAATACACTATATATTTGTGGACTCTGAAAATTTATGGACATATTCATATTTTGTGTAAAAGTACATTACAAAGCATCCACAGAAAGTGAAGCTTTCAGTAATCAAGTGATCAAGAAATGTCATCCTGTAGGCATCATTCAGCATCATTCTCAGAGCAGCTGATCCTTGATCTATAAGCCATGGACAAAGTGTCTATGAATGTCAGGGTTATAGGCAATGCACGGTTTTAGTGAAATATCTGATCCACCTACCACTACTTCCATGTTCCAGATGCTAACAACAAAGGCTATTGAGATTTTGATGGGAGCGGCAGGAGTACCAACTAGAAATATGGTGATAGCTTTATTACATTAAACCTCTCCCTTTATGGAGAAAGCAATTTGTCCTTCTAAGGATGTATACCAATTCCTATAATTACTGCCTAAACTCTTTTTCCAATGCGACCATATCTAGATACAAATCTTGTCTTATTCATGACCATCTGATCCTATATAAGATTTTCCTCTAATTAGGAATGCTTTTTATGGTAAGAGGTGTAGAAATGGGCTAACTATCCATGGGATTCACTAGTATTACCATGTACCATATTGCTCAGAAGTAATGGGTTTGTTAGAACATCGAGATGATCTGATGAAGACTCAGTTACAGGTCATTTGGGAGGCAACATCCTAAGAGGTTGACATACCATTCTTCAGGATGTAATATAGATCTTACACTAATGACTAATAGTTGAGGATTTTCCCTAGAAGATAGGAAGTAGAGATGAAAGTACATTTACTCATGATTATAGTTAATCATAATAACTTTTTCTTCTTAAATTTCTAATCAAATATTAAGTGGCTTCTTAGGACCTAGAGAAGAGAAGAATGTTTCCTTCTAGCAGCACAGTCGTGATTCCATTAAATTAGAAACTACACATGACCTCTGGCTTTTTGTGTTTCTCATGATGCTTGAACAAACTGGCAAAGAAAGGCAACACTATACTGACTGGGGTGAGTGATCATGCCTACCAAGGAGAAATTGGATTGCTGCCATAGAATGGGCCATAAATGATACTGTCTGAAGTCTCATTTTGAAGGAAACTGACATCTTCCTTAAATGCTGATTTGTTAGCTGAGTCACTGGGAGTATTTGTGGCAGACAGTTCTCAGCTATTAACCCCTTCAAAAATTGCTTCATCTGTCCAGATGCACCTTACCTAAAGAAATGATTCTTATTTAGGTGTCTCATATCCAGTGTCTGGCTTATGAATTCATATGTCATAAATGAATCTGGACATAAAACTTTTAGCTTTCACAAAAATTAACTCAAAATATATCATAGACCGAAAGAAGAATGTGAAAAAAATATGTCTCCATCCTTATACTAGTATATAAGTATCTTTTCATTTTTTATTGTGACAAAATATATGTAACATAAAATTTGTCATTTTAACAATTTTTAAGTTTACAATGTAATGACACAAAGAATAGTCATGTAGTTATACTACCATCACCACTGTCCAACTCCAAAACTTCTTCTCCACCCCAACTGAAACTCTATATCCATTATCCAATAAATCCCCATTCTTCTCTGCCCTCAACCCCTGATAACCATTATCCTATTTTCTGTTTCTGGGAATTTGATTATTCCAGTTATCTCACATAAAAAGAATTGTACCATATTTATACTCTTATTCCACTTAGCATAATGTCTCCAAAGGTCATCCATGTATCAGAACTTCATTCCTTGTTAAGGTCGAATAATATTCTTTTATATGTATATACCACATTGTGCTTGTCCATTTATCTATCAATGGTCATTTGAGTTTGTTCTACCTTAAGGCTATTATAAATAATGCTGTTATGGACATCACTGTACAAGTATCTGTTCAAGTTCCTGTTTCAATTGTTTTGTATATATACACAGAGATGGAATTATTGGGTCATATGATAACTCTATGTTTAATTCTTTGAGGAACTGAAACACTGTTTTCCAGAGCAACAGTACCATTTTACATTCCCACCAGCAATGCACAAGGATTCCAGTTTTTCCACATTATCTACACAAAACACCAAAAGTTGTTTTCTGTTTTTATTTATTTATTTATTTATTTACTTACTTACTTACTTATTTTTACAATAGTTAAGGTAATGATTGTGGAGTGTTATCTCATTGTGGTTTTGATTTGGAGTTCCCTAAATGATTAATGATGTGAGCATCTTTTCATGTATTCATTGATACATCTTCTGTTGGAAAATGTCTATTCAATTCTTTTGCCCATTTTAAATTTGGTTGTGTTCTTGTTCAGTTTTAGGAAATTTAAAACAATATATTTAAATAGAAATCCCTTATTACACTTATTATTTGAAAATATTTTCTCCTGTTCTATGGCTTGCCCTTCTGTTTTGTTGAAAATATCATTACATACACAAATTTTTTTCACATTTTATCATTATTTTTTATTTATTCATTTATAGAGCGAGAGAGATTAGCAGGGGTCAGGGACAGAAGAAGAGGGAGAAGCAGAGAATCTCCAGCAGACTCCCTGCTGAGCTCTGAGCATGATTCAGGGCTCCATTCATGTCCCTAAGATCATGACCTAAGTTGCAACCAAGAGGCAGATGCTCAAACACCTGAGTCATCCAGGCAACACCAAAAGGTTTTGTTGCTTTATTTATTTATTTATTTATTTATTTATTTATTTATTTATTTTAATAGATATTGTTTTTAAGTAATCTCTATAACCAACATGGGGCTCAAACTTACAACCTAGAGATGAAGAGTTGCATGCTCTACTGACTGAGCCAACCAGGTGCCCCTACTCAAGGTATTTTAACATCCAAACACAGTATAGAGTCTAGAAAAACCCTCAGGTATTTGGCCATATGATTTTCACAGGGTGTCAAGAGCACTCAATGGGGAAAAGAGTCTTTTCAGCAAATGATACTGGGAAAATTAGATACCCACATAAAAAGGAAAAGATCGAACCTTTCAAACACTGAGAAATTTTAGCTCAAAATAGGTTGAAGACCTAAACCTAAGAGCAAAAATTATAAAACTCTTAGAAGAAAACATAAGGGAAATCTTCATGACATTGGGTATAGCAATTAATTTTGGGTATGACACCAAAAGCACAGGCAGTAGAAGAAAAATTGACAAACTGGACTCATTTTTATTTTTAATCTGTGACTTTATAGAGTAAGTATTGTATAGGAAATACGCTGGGTCTGGTACTTTTATCTACTTTGAAATATCTACCTTTTATTCAGTATATTTATTATAATTTTTAAAAATCTGTGCTGTGAAAGGCAAAGTCAAGATAATGAGAAGACAAGCCACATACTGGGAGAAAATGTTTACACAACCACATCTGATAATGGACTCCTATGCAAAATATACAAAAAGCTCTTCACTCTAAAATAAGAAAATAACCAACCTGATTAAGGGCCAAAGATCTTAACAGACACCTCACCCAACAAGATATACATATGACAAATAAGCATAGGAAAACATGCTCCACATCCTATGTCATCAGGGAAACACAAACTAAAGCAACATGAGATAGCACTACACAACTATTAGAATGGCCAAAATCTGGAACACTAACAAAATAAAATGCTGCCAACAGCATGGAGCAGCAAGAACTCTCATTCATTGCTCATGAGAACACAAATAGTACAGCGAATTTGGAAGACAGTTCAGCAGTTTCTTACAAAACTAAACATGCTCTTACCGTAAGATCCAGCCGTCATGCTCCTTGGTATTTACACAAAGGAGCTGAATACTATGTTCATGCAATAACCTGCACACACGTATTTGTAGCAGCTTCATTTATAATCGCCTTGAACCAAGATACCCTTAAGGAGGCAAACACATAAATAAAGAATGGTTCACTCAGAGAATGGAATATTATCCAGCATTGAAAAGAATGTCCTCTCAAGCCATGATAAGACCTGGAGAAACCTTAAATGTATATCACAGAGTGAAAGAAGCCAATCTGAAATGGTATCACAGGTCAAATATTTCAACATTGTACACATTTTCCTCCAATCATCCAACTTTTTTTTTTTTCAAATTGAACGTTTTTATGTTGCATACTGCATCCTGAAAACCATATTGAAGTGAAAGTGTTAAAAAAGTCTTCTAAGGGAAATTATTTTTGAGCTTCAGTTGCCATAACAACTTTCTTTACCTCTCAAATAATGTTGAATTAAATATGAAATACGATGTGTTTCATATAGGGACTGAAACCATAAGCACTGACATTTCAAATAAAATATTAAAGAAAAGGTCTCATACAGAGAATCTTACGGTTTGAAGGACAAATTTTAACTGTAACAATTAACTAGAATTGTAACTTAATTCATATGTTTTCTTGTGTGAATAATGCTCTTCCTCAAGATAACAAGCTGTTTCATTTTCATGGCCCATTCTGGATTACACTTCAAATGCGTACAGCAGAGAATGTTTTCTTCATCTATTATACTGAAGTACAAATCGTCTAAAAGAAGGTAGCATACTTTATGCACCAATTCAAAAAAAAAAAAGTTCAATATATAGGTACATTTCATCTTTCAAGCATAAATTTGTCCAAGGTATAAATATACATTATACATTGGGCAAATTATAATATGAATTTAAATTATTTTGCTAATATATAGTATTATGATTGCTTTGAGTGTTTTTTTTTTTTAGCTTGAACTAGACTAGATTATTTAGTTGGACTATGCCTAGTCTACAGTGAAGTTAGATTGAGAATACTAATGAAACTTAACAGAGTTTCAAATTTTAGAAAGTAAAAATATCAGTTACTGAGTAAATAGCAGAAATAACTAAAATTTTCATGTCCTTAAAAAGTTATCATAATTATATTATATTGTTTAAACTAGTGATCTTTCAGTTTAGTAATCAGCAATGCATACGGCATGCCTATCAGAAAAAGAAGGAAAATACTTCAACCATAATATATGTATATTCATTTAAATATATTTTGAACCTGCAATATATATCATAAAACATATGCCATATAAGTATTATGCTATCACAATTAGTTATAAAATAAATTATGTTAAAATATATGCAGTTTGTAAATGATACCATGGATTATATCCATATTTCAGTAACTATTCTCAGTAATTTCAATGTTTCTGTCTCCTGATTATATGTGATTAGGTTTTCTAAAAACTTTTCATTTCCTTAGAGCAATTTTAGGTTTATAGAAAAATTAAGAGGAACGTTGAGAGATTTTTCCATACAGTTCTTAATGCCACAGATGTAAAGCCTCCCTCCCCTATTATCAACATCCTCCCCAGAGAAATATATTTATTATAATTGATAAGCCTACAGTGACATATCATTATCACACAAATTGATATTTTACATTATGGTTCCCTCTAGGTATTGTACTTTCTATGGGCTTGGTCAAGTGTATAATGACATATTATTCATCATCATTATGCAGAGTATTTTCACTGCCCTAAAAATCCTCTGTGATCCGTATTTCTCCTTCAGTGACTCCTGGTAACCACTGATCTTTTTACTGTCTGTATAGTTTTGCCTTTTCCAGGATGTCATATAGCTGGAATCATACAATATGTAGCTTTTTCAATTTTGGGGACTTCATCAAAATCAAAAGCTTCTGCACAGCAAAGGAAACAGTCAACAAAACAAAGAGGCAACCCACGGAATGGGAGAAGATATTTGCAAATGACAGTACAGACAAAAGGTTGATATCCAGGATCTATAATGAACTCCTCAAACTCAACCCACACAAAACAGACAAGCATATCAAAATATGGGCAGAAGATATGAACAGAAACTTCTCCAATGAAGACATACAAATGGCTATCAGACACATGAAAAAATGTTCATCATCACTAGCTGTCAGGGAGATTCAAATTAAAACCACGTTGAGATACCACCTTATACCAGTTAGAATGACCAAAATTAACAAGACAGGGGATGTGTTGGAGGGGATGCAGAGAAAGGGGAACCCTCTTCCACTGTTGGTGGGAATGCAAGTTGGTGCAGCCTCTTTGGAGAACAGTGTGGAGATTCCTCAAGAAATTAAAAATAGAGCTTCCCTATGACCCTGCAATTGCCCTCCTGGGTATTTACCCCAAAGACATAGATGTAGTGAAAAGAAGGGCCATCTGTACCCCAATGTTTATAGCAGCAATGGCAACGGTCACCAAGCTGTGGAAAGAACCAAGATGCCCTTCAACGGACGAATGGATAAGGAAGATGTGGTCCATATACACTATGGAGTATTATGCCTCCATCAGAAAGGATGAATACCCAACTTTTGTAGCAACATGGACGGGACTGGAAGAGATTCTGCTGAGTGAAATAAGTCAAGCAGAGAGAGTCAATTATATGGTTTCACTAATTTGTGGAGCATAACAAATAGCATGGAGGACATGGGGAGTTAGAGAGGAGAAGGGAGTTGGGGGAAATTGGAAGGGGGGGTGAACCATGAGAGACTATGAACTCTAAAAAACAATCTGAGGGCTATGAATTGGTGGGGGGGTGGGAGGTTGGGGTACCAGGTTATGGGTATTATAGAGGGTACGGATTGCATGGAGCACTGGGTGTGGTGAAAAAATAATGAATACTGTTATGCTGAAAATAAATAAAAAATAAATTAAGAAAAAAGAAACACTGAGAACAATTTTAGAAGATAGCCACTATTATAGTTTCCCAAATAAAATAATAACTGTATAAAAAAATATGTAGCTTTTTCAGATTGGCTTCTTTCACTCTGTGATATACATTTAAAGTTTCTCCAGGTCTTATCATGGCTTAAGAGGACATTCTTTTCAATGCTTTTCCATTCTCCGAGTGAACCACCCTTTATTTATGTGTTTGCCTCCTTAAGGGTATCTTGGTTCATGGTAATTATGAATAAAGCTGCTACAAATACGTGTGTGCAGGTTTTTGCAGGAACATAGTGTTCAGCTCCTTTGCGTAAATACCAAGGAGCATGACGGCTGGATCTTACAGTAAGAGCATGTTTAGTTTTGTAAGAAACTGCTGAACTGTCTTCCAAATTCGCTGTACTATTTGTGTTCTCACGAGCAATGAATGAGAGTTCTTGCTGCTCCATGCTGTTGGCAGCTTTTATTTTGTTAGTGTTCCAGATTTTGGCCATTCTAATAGTTGTGTAGTGCTATCTCATGTTGCTTTGGTTTGTGTTTCCCTGATGACATAGGATGTGGAGCATGTTTTCCTATGCTTATTTGTCATATGTATATCTTGTTGGGTGAGGTGTCTGTTAAGATCTTTGGCCCTTAATCAGGTTGGTTATTTTCTTATTTTAGAGTGAAGAGCTTTTTGTATATTTTGCATAGGAGTCCATTATCAGATGTGGTTGTGTAAACATTTTCTCCCAGTATGTGGCTTGTCTTCTCATTATCTTGACTTTGCCTTTCACAGATGTTTCTGTTTTAATTAAATTTAGCTTATCAATTCTTCCTCTCATAGATCATGCCTTTGGCATTGTATCTAGAAAGTCATCACCACACTCAGCATCATCTAGATTTTTTTCATGTTACCTTCTAAGAGTTTTGTAGTTTTGCATTTTACACTGAGTTCTGTGATACATTTTGAGTTAATTTTTGTGAAGGTTTAAGGTCTGTGTCTGGATTCGTTTGTTCACATATGGATGTCCAATTGTCCAGCACATTTTGTTTAAAAGATTGTCCTTGCTCCATTGTATTATCTTCACCCCGGAGCATATCTTTATTGTGTTTAATGTTTAGTATTCAAGGATTGCAAAAGACAACATAAATAAGGATCAGTTACAGAGAGAAAGGTAAAGATAACAAGAATAATTATAACAGCTAATAGCTGTTATAAAACTTTCTCTACATAAGGCATTGTCCTAAACACTATCTATATATTACATCATTTAATCATTATTTCAGCCCTAGGATGTATATATTATTATATGTATTTTATACACAAGTAAACAGAGATATAGGAAAAGGTTAAGTAAAGGATTCATAGGCACTTTAACTCCAGTGCCCATTAACAACTATATAGTCCTAGGTATTGGCTCCTCTGTTTCACCAAAGCCTGAATTTTACATTTCCATTCTGCCATCCTGCAAGGACAAGATGATTGATCCTTCCATTCTTCCGTCCTTGTTCCTTGCAGGTAGAACAATAAAGTGACAAGGAATAACGGTGGTACTGAAAACAAAACCAAACACATTATTCTTGGGTTGCCATAACAAAATCCCTTATACTGAGTGGTTTAAACACCAGAAACCTAGTTCTTCACAATTTTGGAAGATAGAAGTCCAAGATCATGGTATCAACAGGATTAGTTTCTTCTGGAGGCCTCTGTCCTTGGCTTGTAGATGGCAGTCTTCTCTCTTCATCTTCACATAGTCTTACTGAGATGTGTCTGAATCCCAATCTCTTTTCATAATCACAGGAGTCATATTAGAGTGAGGACTACCCATATAATCTCACTGTACCTTAAGTAACTCTTTAAAGACCTCATGTCCAGGGATGCCTGTGTAGCTCAGTTGGTTGAGCATCCAACTATTGAGTCTGGCTCAGATCATGATCTCAGGGTCTGAACCCCAAGTCTAGCTCTACACTTAGTGGAGAGTCTTCTTGAGGATTCTTTCTCTCAAATAAATAAATAAATCTTTAAAGACCCTATCTCCAAAGATAACACATTCTGACATAGTGCTGTATTAAGACTTCAATATATGAATCATGAGAGGGGACACGATTTAGCCCATACACCAAACTCTTCCAGATAGTGCAAGTAGTCTTAACCTTAAATATTGAAGACTGTGGCATGACTTTACTAGATGTAAAAGCAGAGAAGAAATGATGTTCTGAACAAAATATCCATGTCAAAAGGAAAAATTGGAACATAAGTATTGGGTGGGCAATTACAAATATCTACTATAACACATATTTGATCCATTTTGTATAGCACAGCGAGCCTTCTATAGTTAAACCCCAAGTCAAAACATCCATGATGAATTGTTTAAAAATTCTGAAGTGAGGTTACCTCAAAGCCTATGTGCCGCTGAGTTCTGGAAAGACCCTAGACTTTGAAATGCCTAAAATGTCACTTTGGCCAAGGATTGTGGTATGTGAAACACAGACACTAGTGTAAAATGATAGATGATGTGGCAATTGTTGTGCATAGCATTCTAACATAATGCTGTGTTATAATTTGTTATATTTAAGGAAATATATATTGGTGGTATAGAACAAATTTTAAACATTTGATGGGCTAATCTCAGATGTGTTTGGCATTTTTTTGATGTGGCAGGAATCCACCTATTGGGATGTAAATTTACACACTCAGGGAAATTCATGAAGTACTATGGGATATAGTCCCTAATGCTTTATGCCATTTTGCTTTGAAATTACATTTACTCTTTGTTCAAGCTACATTAAAAATTTTATCCTTTGTTTGAGCTAAGTAAAGAGGATTGGGCATCTGTAAATACTTTGTAAGTGCCTCACTTCTAGAAACATATAACACTTCAAGGGATTTTGACTTTCATAAATACTTCAAATTCACATACTTCTTCCAATGTTGAGAAAAGCCAGACAGACAATCCATAGACCCAAGTAGTAACTGCATGACTTTCAAATTCCAGATTTTCTGGATGATGATTTTTTCTTTCTACTGGGAACAGATGTAGCTCTGCAGGGACTAGAAACAAATAACCTAAAACACAGGATTCTTTCCCTAAACGTGACAACCTTAGAAGAAAGAAAAAATACACAGAATAATAGGAATTAATGACAATGAAAACTCTAAATCAGACAGAAAGAATAATAAATACAAATATAAAACAGTCACTGGGTCAAAACAATTATGTAATCCCACTGGATGGGATCGCAAGGACTCTCCCCCCAGCCACATCAAAAGAGTGGCTGATTTTTGCAGACATTGCCTTATCTATTATTTTCCACAATTACTGTGGAACTTCCTTGGAACAGTGAAGGTGCATTCCCTAAGTAGCTTCACAGCTTTCATAGGCCAATTTTTGTTGACAGGAGTTTGCACATCTGGAGATGGTCTTCTGTGGAAAGTTTACTAGTTGTTTCTGGGTTAGCTAGGTACTTCTCTGGCGATAGAACTGCCTTGGAAACTTAGTGGACTTCCAGTTTATTGGCTTCAGTCAGTTCCTTATATGAACAACTAAAACAAAATATCTTAGACATATCTTTAAATTCTCCTGTTTTATCTAATGGTTTCTCCACTCTGCAAAGTCCCAAAGGCTTTAGCTTAATTGCCTGTGCTTTAAAGCAATTTAAGCAAGAGGCTTAAGTGATGAAATCACAGTAATTTCAACAGTAGGCAGGATACTGGCCTCCTACTGACTAGCAGCTATATCTTATAGGGAGGTTCTTAAAAAGGCCTATGGCAGGAACATTTTACCCTGCTTAAGGCTATGGTTTCACAGACATCTGTTAGGTAACATTCATTTGGAGTACAAGAACATTTTCTTCAGCCTTTCAACTTGACCCTCAGTCAACTGAAATTGAAGACAACAGAGGTGCCTTTCTGAACAAAGTATTTTCTTTAAACACCACCTGAACGCTACCTAATTCAACCCTATGTTCGTTTTTCTTATTCAGACCTATACTGAAAGCCAAACATGCCAATATTTGCCAAACTCTTGATTATTTTCTTCCTATTTATACTAATTAGTCCTATCGTTCTTGGTCAACTCTTCCCCAAAGTACAAAATTAAACACTTAGACTAAATAAATGCTTTGTTACACAACCAAAAGGTCAATAGCTTTTTAACTCCCAGTGTTCATATCCCATGATCCACTGTCCAATTCCTTTATTAAATCAATATCATATTTTTTATTGTTGCAGCACCCCACCTCAAATTATTTGTTAATTGAAGGTTTTAATTGGCTGAATTTAACAAAATTCTCCTGATAAAATATTCATAAGTAGAAAAAATAAGCCCATTATTTATCTTTGTTTATACTTGTTATTGTGTTAGTAGTATCATTTTCTACCCATTCTTTCCTTGCATTTGTCTATTTGTGTGACTTTTTTTTTTAATTATTATTTTAAAATATATACTGCAACCAGAAAAACCACCTACTCAATCTTAGGCTAAAAGTGAGCAATAAAGACATTTCTGTAATCCCTCCAAATTTTTGGATTTCTCACCCCTTTATCACATGAACAATCAAGATTATATGACAAATGGGGGCACCGGGTGGCTCAGTCATGAGCTTTTGGCATGGGTCATGATCCTGGGGTCCTAGGATCAAGCCCCACATGGGCTCCCTGCTCAGTGGGGGGTCTGCTTCTCCCTCTCCCTTTACCCCCTCCCTGCTGTGCTCTCTCTCTGTGAAATAAATAAAATCTTAAAAAAAAAGAATATTTGACAAATGGAATAACTGATAATACATGGGTCAATTCATATATTAACAAATCATAATTCATTTTCTCTTTAAGAGTTAGTGGAAATTTTATTTTCTTCCTTAGCTGTATAACCTGTCTTGTTCGACCCTTGATGTATGCACACCCCAGTTTTTATACGATTGTTCCATAACATGGAATAAATTAAACTGGTGTTACTCTTCATATACAAGGATTATAATCAAATGACAGATTTGATTATATTTTGCATAATAAATTGATTAACTTTACAAAGAGTCCATGAGGAATTTTTCTGACTAATAAAATTATTGAATATATCAACACTCCTATAATGGTAACTTACTTTAAAATTTTTCACACCAAAACAATATAACTTTTGAGGAATCTCTTTTATACTTTGGGATATTAGGAGCTAATAAATAACATTCATTTCTCTTGAAAAATTAGGGCCAGTTGATAATTAAAATACAGAGAAAGAAAAATCATGCTCAAAATATCAGATATTTTCACTGAAGCCAACTGGAGAAAGTAAGTTTAATTTCAGCCAAAAGTGATAACACACTCTTCTTAGCTCCCTTCCCCCAGCATTAAGGTTGGTGCAACTCACCTAAGGGAAGGTTCAGTTCTTCTCAACAGACACATGTATTAAGTATATCTTCCTTGTAATGCTGAGAAGGAAAGGAAAGAGGAAGGAAGCCCCAGTGACTAAAGATTTTGCCTGCATAAAAGTGGGGTAAATGAATATCACCTACCAGTCAAATGACTCATTTTTTTCTCTGTGAGGAGGGAGAAGTGAAGACCTGGGTCACATGGAGTAAGTCAGAAAGTTAGGAAAGTTATTATTATAGCAGCCCCCTTCACA
The DNA here is from genome assembly GCF_964662115.1 of Mustela nivalis. Lineage (NCBI taxonomy): Eukaryota > Metazoa > Chordata > Mammalia > Carnivora > Mustelidae > Mustela > Mustela nivalis. Next base: position 155,994,198 of record NC_139023.1, on the reverse strand, counting down.
GAGACATGAGTTAAAAACCCTTCCACACACTGAAACAATTTTCTGTTAGGTAAGCCATCAAAATCTAGTAATTAATGATTCCTAGTTACTCCCTCTAAAAGTATATTATCTTCTCTTTGAATGTCTAAAGTTATTAAAATGATGCAAAGTTATTAGCATGAGAAGAGAGCTAAGTATACTTCTTTCATTAAGAGCTAATGATAATGAACTTCAGCAAAAACACAGAACTTCTTTAATTTTTACATTTTCAAAACACTAATGTAAATGTTATTGTAAATTCTATCCATGAAACCCACATCAATTTTATCAACAGTCAACAGTACTTAAGACCAGAATAAACTCTAAAACCTTATAAACTCTAAAGCCATTTCTCTATTTCTGCTTCCGCAAAGCAAAGCACTTATTTTTACCCACTGAATAATCTTAAAGTAAACCAAGAATTTCCCTCTGTACAACTTATCTACAATGTCCCTTTATGTACTAGAATTAGAAATTATAAAATAGAAAATGAGAACAAAGCTTATCACTTGACAAATTTACTTCATTTGTGCTACTGTGGACGTGCTCTCCCACTTTCCATAAGCCAACAATCTTGAAAGGCAACCAATGGTAATAACCAATTATGGACAGAGTTATTCTCAATTCCCAAATTGAGCTGAGCTAAGGCAGAAAATTTAGTTTCCCTTCTGAAAAGTCATGATTTCTGTCAGTACCTCAGGGAGTGAAGCAAACTTTAAACTGCTTCTATTTGAGACATTTACTTGTTTAAAACTCAAACAAACCTAAAATCTTGAAACGTTCTCTTCTAATTCACATATTAAAAAGAGAGAGAGAGGTAGGAGAGGTTCCTTTTGATTCTCTGCAATAGCCCTGTTATATCTTATGTGCTTCATTTACAAATGTAAATTATTTGTATCTCTTTATCCATATTTTCTTGTTACAGTGTATATAACTCCAAGACAAAATGAATTCATTTGTCAGGTTATTTGCTTTGAAACAATTTATTAAACCTTGAAACAGACTTTGTAACTATTATTTCTTTTAGCAACAATTCTGCAATTTTTGACAAATGATTATATTTGCTTCACATAGTAGATTTCCTGCCAAATTTTGCCCCTTTGTTCATCCTTCAATATTATTTTGGAGATGCTTTTTTCTATGCCTCTTTGTGTCTTACTGTCTATATGTGGGGATGTGTCTGTGTGTATGTGATAAAGGCTATGGATTAAACCATATCAGACAAATGCTTGTCACAATTTTTTCTTTTCTTCTTCTTAAGGATCATTTTTTAAAAGATTTTATTTATTTATTTGATAGACAGAGATCACAAGTAGGCAGAGAGGCACACACAGAAAGAGAGGAAGGGAAGCAGGCTCCCCACTAAGCAGAGAGCCCAATGCGGGGCTCGATCCTAAGATCCTGGGATCATCAACTGAGCCAAAGGCAGAAGCTTTAACCCACTAAGCCACCCGGATGCCCCAAAGATCATTTTATAAATCATTCAATAATTCATTGTTAGTTTGAAGGATTCCAATGTTAAATGTTGTTCAGAAATGAAGCAAAGTTAATGGCTATTTGTTCTTTTATTTATACTTGGAAATCTTCATACTAGAATACCAAGGTAGAGTGGATAATAATAGAATGTCATTGAAGATTATGAACTCCTTTAAAACAGAACCTATCTGAATTTTGAACAGTTCTACATGAACATTTCAGAATAGGATACTGAAAAACATTCTGAAGGTAAATTGTAGAAAATATTCCATTCCTGAAATAAAACACAATAACTAAATATTTGTTTTCTAACAACACAGATATATTTATATTATAGATGATAAAATCAAAACAAAGATTTCTTTTATTTTTAGTTTTATTTATATTTATTTTTTATAAACATATATTTTTATCCCCAGGGGTACAGGTCTGTGAATCACCAGGTTTACACACTTCACAGCACTCACCAAAGCACATACCCTCCCCAATGTCCATAATCCCACCCCCTTCTCCCAAACCCCCTCCCCCCAGAAACCCTCAGTTTGTTTTGTGAGATTAAGAGTCACTTATGGTTTGTCTCCCTCCCAGTCCCATCTTGTTTCATTTATTCTTCTCCTACCCACTTAAGCCCCCATGTTGCATCACCACTTCCTCATATCAGGGAGATCATATGATAGTTGTCTTTCGTTGCTTGACTTATTTCGCTAAGCATGATACGCTCCAGTTCCATCCATGTTGTCGCAAATGGCAAGATTTCATTTCTTTTGATGGCTGCATAGTATTCCATGGTGTATATATACCACATCTTCTTGATCCATTCATCTGTTGATGGACATCTAGGTTCTTTCCATAGTTTGGCTATTGTGGACATTGCTGCTATAAACATCCGGGTGCACGTGCCCCTTTGGATCACTACGTTTGTATCTTTAGGGTAAATACCCAATAGTGCAATTGCTGGGTCATAGGGCAGTTCTATTTTCAACATTTTGAGGAACCTCCATGCTGTTTTCCAGAGTGGCTGCACCAGCTTGCATTCCCACCAACAGTGTAGGAGGGTTCCCCTTTCTCTGCATCCTCGCCAGCATCTGTCATTTCCTGACTTGTTGATTTTAGCCATTCTGACTGGTGTGAGGTGATATCTCATTGTGGTTTTGATTTGTATTTCCCTGATGCCGAGTGATATGGAGCACTTTTTCATGTGTCTGTTGGCCATCTGGATGTCTTCTTTGCAGAAATGTCTGTTCATGTCCTCTGCCCATTTCTTGATTGGATTATTTGTTCTTTGGGTGTTGAGTTTGCTAAGTTCGTTATAGATTCTGGTCACTAGTCCTTTATCTGATATGTCGTTTGCAAATATCTTCTCCCATTCTGTCAGTTGTCTTTTGATTTTGTTAACTGTTTCCTTTGCTGTGCAAAAGCTTTTAATCTTGATGAAATCCCAATAGCTCATTTTTGCCCTTGCTTCCCTTGCCTTTGGCATTGTTCCTAGGAAGATGTTGCTGCAGCTGAGGTCAAAGAGGTTGCTGCCTGTGTTCTCCTCAAGGATTTTGATGGATTCCTTTCACACATTGAGGTCCTTCATCCATTTTGAGTCTATTTTTGTGTGTGGTGTAAGGAAATGGTCCAATTTCATTTTTCTGCATGTGGCTGTCCAGTTTTCCCAGCACCATTTATTGAAGAGGCTGTCTTTTTTCCATTGGGCATTCTTTCCTGCTTTGTCGAAGATTAGTTGACTGTAGAGCTGAGGGTCAATTTCTGGGCTCTCTATTCTGTTCCATAGATCTATGTGTCTGTTTTTGTGCCAGTACCATGCTGTCTTGATGATGACAGCTTTGTAATAGAGCTTGAGGTCCGGAATTGTGATGCCACCAACGTTGGCTTTCTTTTTCTTTTTTTTTTTTTTTTTTTTTTTAACTTTTTATTTTTTATATACATATATTTTTATCCCCAGGGGTACAGGTCTGTGAATCAGCAGGTTTACACACTTCACAGCACTCACCAAAGCACATACCCTCCCCAATGTCCATAATCCCACCCCCTTTCTTTTTCAATATCCCTTTGGCTATTCGAGGTCTTTTCTGGTTCCATATAAATTTTAGAATGATTTGTTCCATTTCTTTGAAAAAGATGGATGGTACTTTGATAGGAATTGCATTAAATGTGTAGATTGCTTTAGGTAGCATAGACATTTTCACAATATTTATTCTTCCAATCCAGGAGCATGGAACATTTTTCCATTTCTTTGTGTCTTCCTCAATTTCTTTCATGAGTACTTTATAGTTTTCTGAGTATAGATTCTGTGCCTCTTTCGTTAGGTTTATTCCTAGGTATCTTATGGTTTTGGGTGCAATTGTAAATGGGATGGACTCCTTAATTTCTCTTTCTTCTGTCTTGCTGTTGGTGTAGAGAAATGAAACTGATTTCTGTGCATTGATTTTATATCCTGACACTTTACTGAATTACTGTAAAAGTTCTAGCAGTTTTGGAGTGGAGTCTTTTGGGTTTTCCACATATAGTATCATATCATCAGCGAAGAGTGATAATTTGACTTCTTCTTTGCTGATTTGGATGCCTTTAATTTCCTTTTGTTGTCTGATTGCTGAGGCTAGGACCTCTAGTACTATGTTGAATAGCAGTGGTGATAATGGATATCCCTGTCGTGTTCCTGACCTTAGCGAAAAAGCTTTCAGTTTATCTCCATTGAGAATGATATTTGCGGTGGGTTTTTCATAGATGGCTTTGATGATATTGAGGTATGTGCCCTCTATCCCTACACTTTGAAGAGTTTTGATCAGGAAGGGATGCTGTACTTTGTCAAATGCTTTTTCAGCATCTATTGAGAGTATCATATGGTTCTTGTTCTTTCTTTTATTGATGTGTTGTATCACTTTGACTCATTTGTGGATGTTGAACCAACCTTGCAGCCCTGGAATAAATCCCACTTGGTCGTGGTGAATAATCCTTTTAATGTACTGTTGAATCCTATTGGCTAGTATTTTGTTGAGTATTTTTGCATCATCTGTGTTCATCAAGGATATTGGTCTATAGCTCTCTTTTTTGATGGGACCCTTGTCTGGTTTTGGGATCAAGGTGACACTGGCCTCATAAAAAGAGTTTCGAAGTTTTCCTTCCATTTTTATTTTTTGGAACAGTTTCAGGAGAATAGGAATTAGTTCTTCTTTAAATGTTTGGTAGAATTCCCTCGGGAAGCCGTCTGGCCCTGGGCTTTTTTTGTTTGGAGATTTTTGATGACTGTTTCAATCTCCTTACTGGTTATGGGTCTGTTCAGGCTTTCTATTTCTTCCTGGTTCAGTTGTGGTAGTTTATATGTTTCTAGGAATGCATCCATTTCTTCCAGATTGTCAAATTTATTGCCGTAGAGTTGCTCATAGTATGTTCTTATAATAGTTTGTATTTCTTTGTTGTTAGATGTGATCTCTCCTCTTTCATTCATGATTTTATTTATTTGGGTCCTTTCTCTTTTCTTTTTGATAATTCGGGCCAGGGGTTTATCAATTTTATTAACTCTTTCAAAGAACCAGCTCCTAGTTTTGTTGATTTGTTCTATTGTTTTTTGGGTTTCTATTTCATTGATTTCTGCTCTGATCTTTATGATTTCTCTTCTCCTGCTGGGCTTAGGGTTTCTTTCTTGTTCTTTCTCCAGCTCCTTTAGGTGTAGGGTTAGGTTGTGTACCTGAGACCTTTCTTGTTTCTTGAGAAAGGCTTGAACCGCTATATATTTTCCTCTCAGGACTGCCTTTGTTGTGTCCCACAGATTTTGAACCATTGTATTTTCATTATCATTTGTTTCCATGATTTTTTTCAATTCTTCTTTAATTTCCCGGTGGACCCATTCATTCTTTAGAAGGATGCTGTTTAGTCTCCATGTATTTGGGTTCTTTTCAAACTTCCTTTTGTGGTTGAGTTCTAGCTTTAGAGCATTGTGGTCTGAAAATATGCAGGGAATGATCCCAATCTTTTGATACCAGTTGCGTCCTGATTTAGGACCGAGGATGTGATCTATTCTGGAGAATGTTCCATGTGCACTAGAGAAGAATGTGTATTCTGTTGCTTGGGGATGAAATGTTCTGAATATATCTGTGATGTCCATCTGGTCCAGTGTGTCGTTTAAGGCCTTTATTTCCTTGCTGATCATTTGCTTGGATGATCTGTCCATTTCAGTGAGGGGAGTGTTAAAGTCCCCTACTATTATTGTATTATTGTTGATGTGTTTCTTTGATTTTGTTATTAATTGGTTTATATAGTTGGCTGCTCCCACGTTGGGGGCATAGATATTTAAAATTGTTAGATCTTCTTTTTGGACAGACCCTTTGAGTATGATATAGTGTCCTTCCTCATTGAAGAGTTGGATGTTTAATGGTCCGTGCTACCCCGGTGCTCCTAAATCTTTAAACAAACAAAAGCAAGAACAAACAAATTATCTGTCCCTTTTTTCTCTTCTTCTAGTGTGTCAGTTGTTAGTATGTAATTTTCCTACAGTTACTGGATATTGAGGTTTTTGTTTCTGTTTTTTTTTATCTTTAAAACAATTCTTTTTTTCTGTTTGATTTCCAGTTTTGATTGTTTCTATTGGGATTTCTTCAAGCTCAGAGATTCTTTCTTCAACCAGATGAAATGTACTAACAAGTCTGTCAAAAACATTCTCTATTTCCACTACAGTGTTTTTGTTCTCTGGCATCTCTTCCTATCTATAATTTCTCTCTCTCTGCATAGCTTGTCCTCCCCCCCATTTTTTTTTTAACATGCTGTCTACTTTATCCATTAGATACCTTAGCATATTAATCATCATTGTTTTAAATTCTAGGTCTGATAGTTTCATTTTTCCTGTGATATTCGAGTCTGATTCTGTTGCATTCTCTGTATCTTCAAACCGTTTTGTTTGTTTGTTTTGTTTTTTGCCTTTAGTGTATCTACCCTCCCACCCTTGATAACTAGGCATAATGTGCTGGAGTCAATTATCATATGGTTTCACTTATTTGTGGAGCATAACAAATAGCATGGAGGACATGGGGAGTTAGAGAGGAGAAGGGAGTTGGGGGAAATTGGAAGGGGAGGTGAACCATGAGAGACTATGGACTCTTAAAAACAATCTGAGGATTTTGAAGGGGTGGGGGGTGGGAGTTTGGGGTACTAGGTGGTGGGTATTATAAAGGGCACGAATTGCATGGAGCACTGGGTGTGGTGAAAAATAATGAATACTGTTATGCTGAAAATAAAAAATAAATTAAAAAAAAAAATGAACCAGTATAAATAAGCCTTCAGCAAATTTTTGGTAAGGTGTCAAGGTGGGGAAACAGTATATTCTGTTATGATTAGATCTAAATCTTGTAGTGAACCTCTGCCTCTAAACTTGAACTTCATCAGTACTGTTCATCCTCCCCTGTCATCCCCCTGCAACCTCCTTATTTGAGACAGGATGGCCAGTGTGCATTGGAGTTGGGTATTTACCTTCCTTCAGGTCAGCTAGGTTCTAATAAAACTCCAGCAGGCTAGGCTCCAGTTAACTCATTTCACCTAGGGCAGGACTTTGTAAGAACAGAGTACTCAGAAGTATTTCAAAATAACTCCTTTTCCCCTCCCACTGAAAGAAACAGGAGAGATTTTTCTCCAGTATTTACTGTTGGAACCTGGTAAATTCCAGAAGGTAAACTCTTACAAGTATGAGACCCAGACTCCTCGCTGGAGTTTTATCTCTCAATCTTGCCCACACTGAGCTTCCAGCAATTTCTCAACTGTAGTCCAAATTTCCTTACCCTCACTGGTTCCCTTCAAGGTTTCAGTCATTGTGTTTCTGTTTCCTTAAGTTGTGATATTCTGTATTCGCTTGTAGGTCTCCTCCATTTGGAGGTGGGGGGGATAACAGTTGATAACAGTTTCTCTTGTGACCCCACTTCTTTTAAGGATCTGAGAAGAGTTGTTGAATTTTTGTTTTGTCTAGTTTTTTACTTGTTGAGTGGAGACTTCCAGCTTCTTATAGCTGGACTCAAACCATGTGTTTTGGGGGCACCTGGGTGGCTCAGTGGGTTAAACCTCTGCCTTCGGCTCAGGTCATGATCTCAAGGTCCTGGGATTGAGTCCTGCATCGGGCTCTCTGCTCAGCAGGGAGCCTGCTTCCCCCTCTCTCTCTGCCTGCCTCTCTGCCTACTTGTGATCTCTGTCTTTCAAATAAATAAATAAATAAATCTTTAAAACAAAACAAACCATGCTGTTTTCTTGCGAAAAGACTAATACTTAAGTGATAAGATTCTTCTACTCTTTCACCTTTTTCTTAATTTCTCCTCTTTCTTTTTTTTTTCCAAATCCCTTTTCCCCCTTCAAGAGTTCTTATTATTTAAAATCCTATCTCAAAAAAATATTTTCCTTGAGATAAAAAGGAGGCATAAACTCCTTTATAACTGCACACAGGCATTAAGGAAGGAACTATAAGGGGCACCAAGGTGGCCTCAGTCAGTTAAGTGGCTCCTTTGGCTCAGGTTATAATCCCAGAGTCCCAGACCAAGTCAGGCTCCCTGCTCAGTGGGGAGTCTATTCCTCCTTCTGCCCCATTCCCCTGCTCTTTCTCGCCCTCTCTCTCACTCACTCTCTCTTTCTAAAATAAATAATCTTAAAAAAAAAGAAGGACCTATGAGAGAGTCATATTAATCTATAGGCTCATTTCCTCAAGAGGGGAGATCAAAATCATTTCAACAACAAGAGCAAAATGTTTCCTGAATACCTGAGCTTTTAGGGAACATGGAAAAGATACACCGGAACCAAAAAACAAGGCAAAAAGATATTTGAATATGACTTATTTGCTCTTAAAAATACATTTTTTTGATCCCTTTATCTAGAAAAGGTAGATGTTCTTTTGGATAATTCTAAAGCCATCTTCCCACTTTGGAATCCTATAATTATGTGATTATAAACACATAGGAATTTTCATGATATTTTAGCAATGGAAGCATTAAATTTAGTTCTGAAACAGAAAATTAGTCATTACTACAAGTAGGATGACATAATTAAAAACAAATTATCATCTTTGTTTCTCATTGTAAAAAATTATAGATTGGGTAATGAAAGAATAAAAGACTAACTTTTAAGAAGGCTTAGTACTCATCTACCTACTAATTTCAAGCTAGAAGTTTCTGAATCACTTTGAATAAGGAATTTGAAAATAGACATTTTAAAAGAAAACACTCATATCAATTAATGATAGAGTTAAACATTATTCCATTTTCCATCATATTGAGATGATTAAAGTCATAGGAAAATGACATTAAATGTGGATTTGTTCTGATTATTTTGGATTCAAAAATTACTGATTGAAAAGTCTAAGGGAAAACTGAACTTCAGTTCCCAGTTGAATGTAATTTTATGTTTGTCTTGTATATTCGAATAGAGATCTCTTGATGTTTTAGCTAGGTGATTATATGTGGAAATAAACACTCAAAGCAAGATGGAGAAAACAATGAAATAATCCATTATTATTTATTTATTTAATAATATTTTTTAGAGCAAAATTAAGAGAAAGATACTGAAAGGGAAACTTCTTATACTCCCCCTGCTCCCACACATGCATAGACTCCTCCATTACCAACATTCTCCCTCAGAGTGGTACCTTTGTTATTATTAATGAACCTTTGTCAACCTATCATAGTCACCCAAAGTCCACCATTTGCATTACAGTTCACTCTTGGCATTGTGCATTCTGTGGATTTGAATAAATCTATAACATTTATCCATCACTGTAGTATCATACAGAGTGCTTTAACTACCACGCCCTCAAGAGCCTCTGTTTCCTGTTCAACATTTCACACAAGCCCCATTTCTGCAGCTATTGATTTTTTTACTGTCTCTAAAGTTTTGCCTTTTCCATAATGTCATATAGCTGGGATTATACAGTACGTAGTCTTTTCAAATTGGCTTCTTTTAGTAATATGTGTTTAAGTTTCCTCCACATTTTTTCTTCACTTGATAGCTCATTTCCTTCTAGTGCTGAATAATATTTCATTGTTTGGATCTGCCACAGTTTATTTATCCATTTGTCTACTGAAGAACATTTGATCGCTTCCCAGTTTTGGCAATTGTAAATAAAGCTGCTATAAACGTCCACATGCAGGTTTCTGTGTGAAGATAAGTTTCCAGTTTCTTTGACTAAATACTGAGGAGTTTGGTGGATTGTATGGTGAGAGTATGTTTACTTTGGGAAGAAACTGCAAACTGTTTTCCAAAGTGGCTATGCCATTTTGCATTCCCTCCAGCAATGAATAAAAGTTCCTGTTGCTCTACACCCTTGTCAGCTTTTGGTGCTGTCAGTGTTGTCAGTTTTGGCCATTATCTCACTGTTTTAATTTGCATTTCCCTGACGGCACAGATCTGGAGCATCTTTTTTAGGTTTACTTGCCACCAGTCTAATTTCTTTGGTCTGCATCTGCTCAGGTGTTTGGCCCAGATTTAAATAAAGTTGTTTGTTTTCTTACCATTGAGTGTTAAGAGTTTTTTTTTAATATTTTGTATAACAGTCCTTTAACAGCTGTCTATTTTGTAAATATTTTCTTCCAGTCTGTACCTTGTCTTCTCATTCTCTTGCCATTTGTCTTTCACAAAACAAAGTTTTTAATTCTAAACAATCTAGTTCAGCAGTTACTTATTTCATGGATCATTCCTTTGGTGTTGTGACTAAAAAGTCATCATCATATCCAAGGTCATCTAAGATTTTTCCTATGTTATCTTCTAGGTATTTTATAATTATATAGTTTTGGATTTTACTTTTGGGTTTTTGATAAGCTTTGAGTTATTTTTGTGAAAGATGTAAGGTCTGTATAGATTCTTTTTTTTTTCTTTTCTATATGGATATTCAGTTGTTCTAGCATCATTTGTTGGAAAGACTATCTTTGCTCCATTGTATTGCTCTTGTTCTTTGTCAAAGAACGATTGACTGTGATTTATGAGGGTCTGTTTCTAGACTCTATTCTGTTCCATTGATCATTTGTCTATTCTTTCACCAATAACACACAGTTCTGATTATTGTAGCTTTACAGTGAATCTTGAAATTGAGTAGTATCAGTCCTCTGACTTTATTTTTTTTAGTATTGTGTTGGTTATTCTGGGTATTTTGCCTGGTCTTTAGTTTTTTAAACCATTCCTTACATAAATTTCTGATTTATTACTTTTACTTCTTGAGTAAAGTGCAGTTACTATTGAAAGTCTTTGTGAATGTATAATAATTTTTATCAATTGTCTTAACATAGTCAATATAAAAGTATACAAATACAAGTAAAGTTATTTTGTAATAGTCATAGCAACAGATGAAAATAACCCTTTTTTACTTTTCATATTGACTTTAAATCATTAATTTTGTCTTATCTAATTTTTATAATATATAAAGTATAGACTGTCTTATATGGAATTTAGATAACTATTTCATGAAGGTTTCCTAAAAGTTTCTATTTATTTATTATGTATATTTTGTAGTCAGAGAGTCCAGTGAGTTTCTTGAAAGCAAAAATATAATACATGAGTTATTGAGGAGAGCAATGACTAGGCCTTTTTTCTAATACTGCAGTTAAGAGCTCCAAAAGTCACCAGCTCTTTTTTTTTTTTTTTCTGACCATCCCTTTTCCCCAAGCAAATGAAAAGAATATTATGTGCCAGAATTTATAATACATTTTCTACTATTAAACTTTAGCCTACAAAACACTATAAAGAAATAACAGATACTTACTTAAGTAGTTGGGATGACCTGAAATGAGTAATAATTTTTTTAGGAGAGAGGTAAAAAGAGGGAGAGGGGCACCTGGGAGGCTTAGTAGGCTAAAGCTTCGGCCTTCGGCTCAGGTCATGATCCTAGGGTCCTGGGATTGAACTCCACATTGGCCTCTCTGCTCAGCGGGGAGCCTGCTTCCTCCTCTTTCTCTGTTTGCCTCTCTGCCTACTTGTGATCTCTGTCTGTCAAATAAATAAATAAAATCTCAAAAAAAAAGAGAGAGAGAGAGAGAGAGCACAAACAGGGGGAGTGGCAGAGGGAGAGGGAGAAGCAGGCTCCCCACTGAACAGGTGCCATCCCAGGACTCCAGGATCATGACCTGATTTGAAGGCAGATGCTTAACTGACTGAGCCTCCTAGGCACCCCATAATAATTTTTAATTTTCTATCACACTCGAGTCTGAAGACTCTGTGGCTGGCAGTTATAGATCACGTGGCAGTAAGCATCTAGATTCAACTTTGTATTTCCTTATACAACTCCATTAATGATTTTTTAAAACTCTTGTCATATCTGGATAACTCAAAATGCAATGTGCATCCATCACATTTACCTCTTTGAAATAGAAACTTGGAGTTGTCTTCTTAAAACAATCTTGATCTGAAAAGTCAGGTTTCTGTTGTTTGGCAGGGAGTGATCCTCAATGCAATGAATGCATTTGTTATATGGATTCTTACTGTGAAGGTTTCTAAGTTTATTGGAACATTTTTGCCTCTGCTGATGTATCTAATTTTTCACAAATTTGGAATGTTTCTGCAAGCTTCTCTTTGATTTCTTGACATTATAAAACAAATAAAAGGCCATTTAAGTTTCAAACAAATTAATATAGTGAATAGACTGGAATGATGTGCCAGTGGCTACATTTATAAACCTTTTGAAGCATTATTTGGGTGACCTTTTGAAAAATTGTAAGATTTGGTCTCTCTTGGAGATGTATATTGATTTTTGGTAATTTTAAAGATTATTTTCTTTGGAGGATTTTTAATTGAATTTTATTTCGACTAACATAAATTCATAATAGAGCTCTTAGAAAATCAATATTGTTTTCATTAGAATTTTTGAAATTGGTTATTGATGTATTAAATTTGGCAAATAACCTTTAAAAAAAAAAAACCTTTAGAAGCCTTCAAAGGACTTCCATCTTCTCAAATCAATATGGAATATCACTTCATATACTATAGTCCCCAGAAATATCTTGTTTTGGAGACTATGGGATGATATTGTTTTGTTACTCAATTCTACATGCAGAATGAATGTACTTATTCTCCCTCTTTCTATGTGTTTGTACAACTGTGCTTCTAATAGAAAGTCACACTTGTTAAATGCCAACTTATTCTGTATATTCTACACTCCATGTCCTTGGATGTCAAATACAGAGCCTGAACAAACTGTGTTAGATCTGAAATGATATCTAGATTTTATGAGATTGTCTCTTTTGCATTGTGTCTGCCTCATTAATGTTGTTTGCCTTCCTAATATGGAAAACATCTTTATTGGACGTGCTTCTTTGGTTTCAGAGTCACATAATGATGTGATCTTATATCCTTGGGTATTTTCCAGAATTAACTAAATTATTAAATGTGTTCCAGTTAAAAGAAAACATTTTATGGTTTCATAAGAGGCTAACTACATATAAGTGCTGATCTATCATTCTTCTTTTTTTAATTTTTATTTTTATTTTTATTTTTTTTAGTTTTTATTATTTTGGTTTTTTTAATTTTTTATAAACATATATTTTTATCCCCAGGGGTACAGGTCTGTGAATCACCAGGTTTACACACTTCACAGCACTCACCAAAGCACATACCCTCCCCAATGTCCATAATCCCACCCCCTTCTCCCAAACCCCCTCCCCCCAGCAACCCTCAGTTTGTTTTGTGAGATTAAGAGTCACTTATGGCTTGTCTCCCTCCCAATCCCATCTTGTTTCATTTATTCTTATCCTATCCACTTAAGCCCCCATGCTGATTTATCATTCTAATATCATGTGTACTGAAACCAAAAGAATTCATGAATGCCCCTTACATTTCTTAAAATGCATATATTTTTTCCATGATACATGAAGTGATTTGATCAGTACATGGATGAATCCCTTTAAATTTTTAAAAGAGAAGTTAGGCCTTTATTTGTTTCACAGATTAATTTGGCTGAATTGGTTGTTTTTGCATCTTTTTATTTTAATAATTATGTATTATTTTAATAGTTACATGTTAGTATTATTTGTACATGGAAAAATATTGAAGAAGATATCATTAACTTGGCCCTAATATTCAGGACAAATTAGAAAGAAATGTGGTTTGATTTAAGATTGGTTTTAAGAAAAACATTAAGTAAACTAATAGTACCCATTCAAATGTATATAGAAAAAGTTTTGAAAGAAGTATGTAAATGCATGCTATTTGATAATCACTGAACTAATAAAGAGAAGATTCTGCAAGATAAAATGAACATCCTAAAGCATCCAATCCTGGCCTTACCAGGTTATTAATAAACTTTCAAATGTTTGGTCTTAGGTAAGCTTACTTAAAGATAAACTTTACTGGGACGCCTGGGTGGCTCAGTTGGTTAAGCAGCTGCCTTCAGCTCAGGTCATGATCCCAGCCTCCTGGGATCAAGTCCCACATCGGGCTCCTTGCTCAGCAGGGAGCCTGCTTCTCCCTCTGCCTCTGCCTGCCATTCTGTCTGCCTGTGCTTGCTCTCTCCCCCTCTCTCCCTCTGATAAATAAATAAAATCTTAAAAAAAAAAAACAGATAAACTTTACTGAGTATACTCTATTATTTAGAAAATCAAACTCATTCAAACAAGTCTTTACATATAATCATAAAAATTATACAAATATACATAAAATTTCCTCAGTGTATGTATGTTAAGCACTAGTGTCAGGATAAAGATTTTTATACAGATTACAATTGTTTTACTTTCATCATTTTAATGAGATCCCATTTTTTTCACCAAATTGATGTTATTTTAGAAGATCTGGTTTTAACAACAATTTCTTATGACATATGAATAACACAGTTTATTTTTTTCATTTTTCAATACAGTTACCAAAAGTCATAAAGGAAATGAGCTTACTGGGATTGAATAAGAATATTTCCTAATATAAAATCTAGGGTTCTTTTTTTCTGTATCTTTATTTTGATAGTACAATTAATTAGAAAGAACTACACTGCTCTAGAGTAGATTTTAGGATTTGCAGTAAAGGTTTCATAAAGAAATATTATCAACCAGGTGGTGGGTATTAGAGAGGGCACGGATTGCATGGAGCACTGGGTATGGTGCAAAAACAATGAATACTGTTGCACTGAAAAGAAATTTTTAAAAAAGCCAAAAAGAAAAAAAGAAATATGATCAGACATATTTGTCAATGTCTTCATTGGTACAGACAAAAAGTAATCAAGGAGTCACTCAAAGACATAATGGAACACAAGAAAGATAAGAATTTGCAAGCTGTAAATGAACTACACCCCTTCAGTTACACAGGTAAATCCTCCCAAGGATACAGACATCTAATCATGTTGGAAATATGTGTCATCTAAGAAAGGACTGTGTAGCATCCCATCCTGTCATCCCAATTAAAGGAGCACTCCTCGTGCAACTCATATATGAGAAAGTAAATATCATTTCAAACAGAGCGACAAGTGGTTGTGGACTCTACTTTGGGAGGTAGATTGCAGTAGAATTGGGGAGTGTTTTGAGAAGATGGCAGTAAATGAACTTCCATCACTTTGTATGTATGAGTGGTACATACAAAGGAAATCCCGTGGTCCTATGTTTTTGTGTTTGTGATTACCATGGACACAGATTAACAGGGACTCTAGCTTTTTCTTCCATTTTTGTGAACTGGCACAAGTAAAATGTTCATACATTTATCACCTCATCTGTTCTCTTTGTGATAATAAATTCAAGGGAGGAATGTTAGATAAAAGATAAAAGCACAACTCAATTTCGGGATAGCTTTGTTGTAAATTCAACCATTTCTAATTCATCCCCACACATAGTACTTTAAATGTTCCTCTTGTTCCTTGAAGCTGTCAAATAAAGTCCAGCTTTCAGCAGGAGGTTAGGTGGCAGGAATGGTTCAACATAGAGTAGACATTTTTCCAAAACACATGAACTTGTTCTCTACTTTTCTTCTTCTTTTTCTTCTTCTCTACTTTTTCTTCTTCTTTTTTAATCATATAGAAGACTGTTTAGTCATTAGGCAAATTCTAATAGACCTTGAGTGATTTTGTAATAGGAAACTACAATGGTTAATGCAGGCTTATAGTTTTTGTACAAACTTGAGACATTTTTTTTAAAAGAATTTATTTATTTATTTGACAGAGAAATCACAAGCAAGCAGAGAAGAAGGCAAAGAGAGAGGGGGAAGCAGGTTCCCTGCTGAGCAGAGAACCCGAAGCAGGACTTGATCTTAGGACCCTGGCATCATGACCTGAGCCGAAGGCAGAGGCTTAAGCCACTGAGCCACCCAGGGAGGGCAAAAGAAAGCACTACTAATAATTATGGTGGTACAGTAGAAGTAAAATGAAACTATTTGGAACATATTGAAATAATCACTCTACCTATGGCCCACACAGTTCTGCAGTGCACACACTGAGTCTGAATGAACTTCCTATTATAGTTGATCATATCATATATAAAACTTGTATGGCAAATAATGAAATCTCCTACTGTAGCATAATATACTTCCTTTCTCATCAACTGTACTATCAAAAAATTACATAGGGGCACGTGGCGATTCAGCTGGTTAAGCATCTGACTCTTGATTTTGCCTCAGGTCATGATCTCCAGGGTCCTGGGATCTTGCCCTAAGTTGGGCTCCCCGCTCAGTAGGGAGTTCCCTTGAGGATTCTCTCTCTCCTTCTCCCTCTGCCCTTTCCTTTGCACTCTCTCTTTCTCTCAGATAAATAAGTCTTTAAAAAAAATTATAGAACTAAATTTTAAGAATGTCTATGTTACACTGCTTGTCTTTTTGCACTGCCTCTTCCCTTAGCCCGGAATGCTTTTCCTTCCAATATATATGTAGTTTCATTTGTTAGTATTCAAACATCTCTTATCAATGAGGCCATCTGTGTTCACCTTACCTAAAACATGAACATTTTCAAGAACTCCTTATCCCTCTTTCCTGTTTTACTTTTTCTTATAAGAATTCAGCACTATTTAACATAACATCAGCAATCAGTTACCCTATAATGTGACATATGTGTTTCAAAAGTCTTCACATGTTATACAAAATTGTATAATAAAAACCACTGGGCTATGTGAAAAAAGTAAGATTAGGATACAATATGCAAAAACTTTGTCAGTAACACCTTTGAAAAAACAATCAGCATCTAATGAAAATTATAGCATAGTCTTAAATATTATAAAAAATTAAGAAATATATACATTCTATAATATTATAGAATATGACACAGACCCTTGAAAAAGATCGGAGATTGCTTGTGGAGGCAGGTGTCAGAGGTTAGCATTCAAACAACTGTAGCTTATGAGTCATTGTGAAGTGGTCGAAGGAAGTCATCTGAAACCAGACTGAGAGTTGCAAAACCAGATGTGGATGAGCGTGGCTTATACTACATGTGGTAAACAATGGTAGTTAGTAAATGTTGAGGGGTGTGTGTGTGTGTGTGTGTGTGTGCATGCACATTTGTGTTTATTTCTGTTTGGCTTGCTTCAGCCGGATGCAGTTTTCTGCTTTTGCCCAGTGGGTCTTGTGAAAGAAATTGTGCACAAGCAAACAAAATGTTCCCTAGCATCAAATCATTGCCTCATATATATGTTTGTGTGTGTGTGTGTGTGTGTATATATATATATATATATATATATATATATATATCTCATATATATCTGTATTTTATCAACTTATATACATATATCTTATATGTATGTTTATATATACACATATACATATATGCATTACCTATACAAATATGGACATATGTACATATACTATATATTACATACATATGTATTCATATATATGACCTTAGAGCAAATACAGCTCTCAAAAAAGGTTACAATAGAACTGACTCTACTTCATTTTTTTAATTTCTTTCTTACACATTGCATGAGCACAATTTTAAAGTAATTTTTGTGCTTTTGTACCTATTGTATAATAGTTGACATGTAAAAGGCAGACAATATTTGTTGAATGAATGGATGTGCTTAAAATTTCTTTGATGACCTGAGCCTTTCTCATCTTTTGAAACTTAATTCTCATCATCTTCTTTTGGAATATATTTGAGATGTAATTAATTAATTGATTCCAGTTGTTGCAGTGATAAGATATGTTTCACCTGAAATATGGGAGTCATCACTGACGCAGAGGACTATTTCTCACTTCTAGGACTTCATACATGATGTTTCCTTTGTTTATAATA
The DNA here is from genome assembly GCF_964662115.1 of Mustela nivalis. NCBI lineage: Eukaryota > Metazoa > Chordata > Mammalia > Carnivora > Mustelidae > Mustela > Mustela nivalis. Next base: position 155,976,557 of record NC_139023.1, on the reverse strand, counting down.
TTTATCGACAGTCTCATCAAATCTCTAAATCTTAGAAATTCTATAATTGCTACTTCATTTATTTTTTAAAGATTTTATTTTTCAGAGAGAAAGAGACAAAGAGTAAGGCCAAGCAGGAGGAGCTGAAGGCAGAGGGAGAAGCAGACTCAGACTCACCGTGTAGCAAGGAGCCCCATGTAGGACTTGATCCCAAGACCCTGGGATCATGATCTGAGCCGAAAGCAGATGATTAACTGACTGAGCCAGCCAGATGTCCCAAAATAATTACTACTTTAAAAGTAAAGGTTTTCTGAGACAACCTGAACTCAAATTAAGTGCTCTTCATGCCTTCCCATTTTCCTCAATGTTTTCCTCTTAGCAAAATATGTAAGACTTGCTAATGTAATGATGTTTGCTTTACTAGAATGTTGTAGAGACAAGGCTTCACTTTCTTTCTCTCAATTACATCTTCAGCATCTACAGCTGTGCCTGCTACATCATAGATTGTCAAATACTATTTAAAAAATAATTGAAGGAGAGTTTTCCTACTATAAGCCAGAATATAGACCAGGGGTCAGAGACAATGGATCAAATAATTAGTCTGTGTATAAAAACAAAAACAAACAAACAAAACACCAAACTCGGGGTTTTAAGCAGTGCTGCCCACTCCATTACCTTCATGTTATTCAAGAAAATAACATCAGCTTCCCAAATATTCTAAAGAGCGCAGTAAGTATTGTTTTCCTCTTACTGTTACTGGTTACAAATTTCTTTTCTTTTGAAAGTATACAACATTCCATTTTTATCAGTACTGCTACTTATTGGCTACATATCTTTAGACTTTAATGATTAGTTTATTAATCCACAAAATAAGAAATTTTTACAATGTACAGACATTATAAAAATCATATGGATATAGGCAGTATAAAGGACAAAGCACAGACACTGTTAGATGATAAATGCACAATAGTTGTGAGATAGAATACTGATATTTATTTTAAAAGATTAGATTAGGAATATAACATATGGAACACCCTAAATCCTTCAGTATGATTCCTCAAGGCTGTTATTAAGAAATATTTTAGCTGGCATTCAAAGAGGATTCTCTTTCACTAGTCCTAGATTTAAAATCTTAATGTTTACAGGCCATACATTTAAACATCATTCAGTAGAAAACTAGGTAAATGAGCTGGAATATTCTTTTTTAAAATTTATTTAAATTAATTAACCAACATATACTACATCATTAGTTTCAGAGGTAGAGTTTAATAATTTCATCTGTTGCATATCAATACAGAGTGCTCATCACACCACTTGCCCTCCTTAATGCTCAGTACCCAGTTACTGCATCCCCCTACCCACCTCCCCTCCAGCAGCAGTTTGTTTGCAACAGTCAAGATTCTGTTAAGGTTTTTCTCCCTCTCTCATGACTTCCCATTCAATTTTCCCTCCCTTATCCTATGATCTTCTGGGCTGTTTCTCATATTCCACATATGAGTGAAACCATATGATAACTGTCTATACTTGACTTATTTCGCTCAGCATAATACCCTCTAGTTCCATCCTTGTCAATGTAAATGATAAGTATTTATCATTTCTTTCTTTTCTTTTTTTTTTTTTTAAGATTTTATTTATTTGAGAGAGAGAGAGAGCAAACATGAAAGGGGCGAGGGGCAGAGGGAGAAGCCAGCTCCCTGATGAGCAGAGGGCCTGATGTGGGACTTGATCCTGGAACTCCAGGAGCCAAAGGCAGTTGCTTAACCAACTGAGCCACCCAGGTACCCGTATTTATCCTTTCTGATGGTTGAGTAATATTCCCTTGTATTAAATGAGCTGGAATATCCTAACTCTAATTTTCAAACTTCCCAGGAAAGAGGTTTTAAGGCCAGCATTGACCAGGTGCTTACCTTTGTTCCAGTCATCTATGTTAAAGATGGAATCATCCTTTACAGTCATAACATTTAGAAGCTAGCTATATAACCTACTAAATCATGATAAGCCAGAAGTAGCAAAGGTAAAGTTGCACAGTAAGTGTTGACACACGTGTATGAAATTTATAAAAGTACAAAGATATTCTATTGGTATAAAAAAACTAAGGAATTACAAACACATGGGCATACATTATATAGGGAAAGTATGAATGGCTAACATTACTGAGTTATTCTTGATTCATATTAATGCCTTTTCTGTTATTTTAATTTTATCTCTTTCACATTATCTTTTTTCTTGATTTCAACTATAATGCTTTGGCAAAGTTAGTCAAAGAACATTTCATATATGAAAATTTTAAAAGTACAAACTAACAGGCACCAGAGATAAGTCAAGTAACTATTGTAGGCTTTTCGATACCAGGTAAGATATTTAGGAATCAATTAATTCATTGGAACAACATTGGGCAGAGATTTTCAAAGACTGTTAAGGAGCCTTTATTAAAATACAAATCTTTTCACTGCCACCATCAAACTCAGACTACTATTGCTCTCTAGGAAAGTCAATAGACTACTATTGCTCTCTTTGAAGTTGATGTTGGCTGTCCTGTTGAAATGTAACACTACTGTTTCTCATGGATGCATATTATATGCTTCAGATGTATTGGAATTAAAAAAAAAAATAAAGACTTGAGAAATTTGGGGCTAAGGATGTTAGGGAGCACCACACGTTATGTGTACTGCTGTGTATGCTTTTTGAATTTAACTGAAAAAAGAATTAGTAAGCATGGTTGTTTATGCATACTTAGGTACATGTCCCAAAATATTCTAGTTCTTGATTAGAAAAACAAACAAACAAATAGGAAATCAGTTATTTTAAGGAGGATTTTAAAAGTTTAAAACTTTACCTGACTGTATTATGTTTCCAGAGGGGATAAATCAGGATTAATAACATCTGTAAAAGAAATATTGGGAAAGATGAATAAAACAAACTCACATGAAAAATCCATGAATTTCAGTACTTGATAATCCTAGTGACCAATTTATTTCATGGTAAAATAAAAATATTTAAATCTCCAACACACTAAGGTAAAAGTCATTACTTTTCTTTGCTTCCTGCTGGAAGAAATCCAGTAGTTAAATGTACAGATTAAATACATCTGACAAATACGTATATCAAGCTAAATAATATTAAATGGCAGAGAAGAGTGAAAAGTGACCAGAATGTAAAACTGGGCAAAATGCCATGTCTTGAGTATGACAAAACTTAAGCATGCCTACAACAACAGCAATATGCTTTTATATTCAATTGAGAAAGAAATTTTGGAAATTATGTGTATTTACTTCTCAGCTCCACTCCTTATGCCTGGGGAACACAATTTAGTATTTAGCCTTGCTTTAAATACCTAAAAATAATAATTGCAGAGGATACCTACCTTTTCTTACACATTTATTTCTTATGGGTTAATGGCATAGCATTGGTTACTGGAAGAAAGTGAAGCATGTAAAAAGAAAGCTCCATTTGAGACAAATGAAAGGTAAAACCCTTGGTCCCTTTCTTCATCCTTCATTAAAGAAACAAATTATTTGTAGTGGATAACAACCAGCAGGAAGTCTGTTCTATGGAAGAGTTCTGTTATTCTTCTTTTGAGTGTTCTTATGTTACTTATTTAAAAGAAATCTTTGGGGAGGAGTCAAGATGGCAGAGAAGTAGCAGGCTGAGACTACTTTAGCTAGCCAGAGATGAGCTAGATAGCTTATCTAAAGATTGCAAACACCTGAAAATCCATCGGCAGATCGAAGAGAAGAAGAACAGCAATTCTGGAAACAGAAAAACAACCACCTTCTGAAAGGTAGGACCGGCGGAGAAGTGAATCCAAAGCGACGGGAAGATAGACCCCGGGGGAGGGGCCAGCTCCCGACAAGCGGCGGAGCAACAGCACACAAAATCAGGACTTTTAAAAGTCTTTACTGCTGAGGGACATCGCTGCAGAGGCTAAACCGGGGCGAAGTCCACGCGGGGTCAGCGTGGCCTCAGGTCCCGCAGGGTCACAGAAGGATTAGGGGTGTCTGAGTGTTGCAGAGCTTGCAGGTATTGCAACGGGAAAGCCGGCTACAGAGACAGAGCCGACAGTAAGCTCACAGCTCGGTGCTACCTTGAACAGGTCGCAGGCTCGGTGAGCTCGGAGCGCGGCCGGAGGTCAGGCAGACGGGAGTAGTGGGCGCTGTTCTCTGAGGGCGCACTGAAAAGGGGGGCCCAGGGCTCTTGGCTCCTCTGGGCCGGAGACCAGGAGGCCGCCATTTGTATTCCCATCCTCCGGAACTCTACAGAAAGCGCTCAGGGAACAAAAGCTCCTGAAAGCAAACCCGAGCGGATTACTCACCCCAGCCCCTGTTAAGGGCGGTGCAATTCCGCCTGGGGCAAAGACACTTGCAAATCACTACAACAGGCCCCTCCCTCAGAAGATCAACAAGAAATCCAGCCGAGACCAAGTTCACCTACCCATGAGTGCAGTTTCAATACCAAGGAGAACAGCAGAATTCCGGAGGAGGAGAAAGCAAAGCACGGAACTCATGGCTTTTTCCCTGTGATTTTTTTTTTAGTCTTGCACTTAATTTAATTTTTTTCCTTTTCATTTTTTCTTTTTTTTCTCACCTTCTGGTAAAATTTTATTTTTAACTTTTACCTTTTTCTTTTTAAACGTTTTTTAACTAGTTTATCTAATATATATATTTTTTCTTTTTTATATTTTTCTTATTGGTTTTCTTTTTTAAAATATTCTTTTCTTTTCTTATTCTTTTTTCTTTTTTTTTCTTTCTTTCTTTTTTTTTAACCTCTTTTTATCCCCTTTCTCCCCCCTCACGATTTGGGATATCTTCTAATTTGGTTAAAGCATATTTTCCTGGGGTTGTTGCCACCCTTTTAGTATTTTCCTTGCTCCTTCATATACTCTTATCTGGACAAAATGACAAGACGGAAAAATTAAACACAAAAAAAAGAACAAGAGGCAGTACCAAAGGCTAGGGACTTAATCAATACAGACATTGGTAATATGTCAGATCTAGAGTGCAGAATGACAATTCTCAAGGTTCTAGCCGGGCTTGAAAAAGGCATGAAAGATATTAGAGAAACCCTCTCGAGAGATATAAAAGCCCTTTCTGGAGAAATAAAAGAACTAAAATCTAACCAAGTTGAAATCAAAAAATCTATTAATGAGGTGCAATCAAAAATGGAGGCTCTCACTACTAAGATAAATGAGGCAGAAGAAAGAATTAGTGATATAGAAGACCAAATGACAGAGAATAAAGAAGCTGAGCAAAAGAGGGACAAACAGCTACTGGACCACGAGGGGAGAATTCGAGAGATAAGTGACACCATAAGATGAAACAACATTAGAATAATTGGGATTCCAGAAGAAGAAGAAAGAGAGAGGGGAGCAGAAGGTATACTGGAGAGAATAATTGGGGAGAATTTCCACAATATAGCAAAGGGAACGAGCATCAAAATTCAGGAGGTTCAGAGAACGCATCTCAAAATCAATAAGAATAGGCCCACAACCCATCACCTAATAGTAAAATTGACAAGTCTCAGTGACAAAGAGAAAATCCTGAAAGCAGCACGGGAAAAGAAGTCTGTAACATACAATGGTAAAAATATTAGATTGGCAGCTGACTTATCCACAGAGACCTGGCAGGCCAGAAAGAGCTGGCATGATATATTCAGAGCACTAAATGAGAAAAACATGCAGCCAAGAATACTATATCCAGCTAGGCTGTCATTGAAAATAGAAGGAGAGATTAAAAGCTTCCAGGACAAACAAAAACTGAAAGAATTGGCAAACACCAAACCAGCTCTACAGAAAATATTGAAAGGGGTCCTCTAAGCAAAGAGAGAGCCTACAAGTGGTAGATCAGAAAGGAACAGAGACCATATACAGAACAGTCACATTACAGGCAATACAATGGCACTAAATTCATATCTCTCAATAGTTACTCTGAATGTGAATGGGCTAAATGCCCCTGTCAAAAGACTCAGGGTATCAGAATGGATAAAAAAACAAAACCCATCTATATGTTGCCTCCAAGAAACTCATTTGAAGCCCGAAGACACCTCCAGATTTTAAGTGAGGGGGTGGAAAAGAATTTACCATGCTAATGGACATCAGAAGAAAGCAGGAGTGGCAATCCTTATATCAGATCAATTAGATTTTAGGCCAAAGACTATAATAAGAGATGAGGAAGGACACTATATCAACTCAAAGGGTCTGTCCACAAGAAGATTTAACAATTTTAAATATCTATGCCCCCAACAGGGGAGCAGCCAACTATATAAACCAATTAATAACAAAATCAAAGAAACACATCAACAATAATATAATAAGAGTAGGGGACTTTAACACTCCCCTCACTAAAATGGACAGATCATCCAAGCAAAAGATCAGCAAGGAAATAAAGGCCTTAAACGACACACTGGACCAGATGGACATCACAGATATATTCAGAACATTTCATCCCAAAGCAACAGAATACACATTCTTCTTTAGTGCACATGGAACATTCTCCAGAATAGATCACATCCTCGGTCCTAAATCAGGACTCAACTGGTATCAAAAGATTGGGATCATTCCCTGCATATTTTCAGACCACAATGCTCTAAAGCTAGAACTCAACCACCAAAGAAAGTTTGAAAAGAACCCAAATACATGGAGAATAAACAGCATCCTTCTAAAGAATGAATGGGTCAACCGGGAAATTAAAGAAGAATTGAAAAAAATCATGGAAACAAATGATAATGAAAATACAACGGTTCAAAATCTGTGGGACACAACAAAGGCAGTCCTGAGAGGAAAATATATAGCGGTTCAAGCCTTTCTCAAGAAACAAGAAAGGTCTCAGGTACAAAACCTAACCCTACACCTAAAGGAGCTGGAGAAAGAACAAGAAAGAAACCCTAAGCCCAGCAGGAGAAGAGGAATCATAAAGATCAGAGCAGAAATCAATGAAATAGAAACCCAAAAAACAATAGAACAAATCAACGAAACTAGGAGCTGGTTCTTTGAAAGAGTTAATAAAATTGATAAACCCCTGGCCCAACTTATCAAAAAGAAAAGAGAAAGGACCCAAATAAATAAAAATATGAATGAAAGAGGAGAGATCACAACTAACACCAAAGAAATACAAACTATTATAAGAACATACTATGAGCAACTCTACGGCAATAAATTTGACAATCTGGAAGAAATGAATGCATTCCTCGAAACATATAAACTACCACAACTGAACCAGGAAGAAATAGAAAGCCTGAACAGACCCATAACCAGTAAGGAGATTGAAACAGTCATTAAAAATCTCGAAACAAACAAAAGCCCAGGGCCAGACGGCTTCCCGGGGGAATTCTACCAATCATTTAAAGAAGAACTAATTCCTATTCTCCTGAAACTGTTCCAAAAAATAGAAATGGAAGGAAAACTTCCAAACTCATTTTATGAGGCCAGCATCACCTTGAACCCAAAACCAGACAAGGATCCCATCAAAAAAGAGAGCTATAGACCAATATCCTTGATGAACACAGATGCGAAAATACTCAACAAAATACTAGCCAGTAGGATTCAACAGTACATTAAAAGGATTATTCACCACGACCAAGTGGGATTTATTCCAGGGCTGCAAGGTTGGTTCAACATCCGCAAATCAGTCAATGTGATACAACACATCAATAAAAGAAAGAACAAGAACCATATGATATTCTCAATAGATGCTGAAAAAGCATTTGACAAAGTACAGCATCCCTTCCTGGTCAAAACTCTTCAAAGTGTAGGGATAGAGGGCACATACCTCAATATCATCAAAGCCATCTATGAAAAACCCACCGCAAATATCATTCTCAATGGAGAAAAACTGAAAGCTTTTCCGCTAAGGTCAGGAACACGGCAGGGATGTCCATGATCACCACTGCTATTCAACATAGTACTAGAGGTCCTAGCCTCAGCAATCAGACAACAAAAGGAAATTAAAGGCATCCAAATCGGCAAAGAAGAAGTCAAATTATCACTCTTCGCAGATGATATGATACTATATGTGGAAAACCCAAAAGACTCCACTCCAAAACTGCTAGAACTTATACAGGAATTCAGTAAAGTGTCAGGATATAAAATCAATGCACAGAAATCAGTTGCATTTCTCTACACCAACAGCAAGACAGAAGAAAGAGAAATTAAGGAGTCCATCCCATTTACAATTGCACCCAAAACCATAAGATACCTAGGAATAAACCTAACCAAAGAGGCACAGAATCTATACTCAGAAAACTATAAAGTACTCATGAAAGAAATTAAGGAAGACACAAAGAAATGGAAAAATGTTCCATGCTCCTGGATTGGAAGAATAAATATTGTGAATATGTCTATGCTACCTAAAGCAATCTACACATTTAATGCAATTCCTATCAAAGTACCATCCATCTTTTTCAAAGAAATGGAACAAATAATTCTAAAATTTATATGAAACCAGAAAAGACCTCGAATAGCCAAAGGGATATTGAAAAAGAAAGACAACATTGGTGGCATCACAATTCCGGACTGCAAGCTCTATTACAAAGCTGTCATCATCAAGACAGCATGGTACTGGCACAAAAACAGACATATAGATCAATGGAACAGAATAGTGAGCCCAGAAATAGACCCTCAGCTCTACAGTCAACTAATCTTCGACAAAGCAGGAAAGTATGTCAAATGGAAAAAAGACAGCCTCTTCAATAAATGGTGCTGGGAAAATGAACAGCCACATGCAGAAAAATGAAATTGGACCATTTCCTTACACCACACACAAAAATAGACTCAAAATGGATGAAGGACCTCAATGTGCGAAAGGAATCCATCAAAATCCTTGAGGAGAACACAGGCAGCAACCTCTTCGACCTCAGCCGCAGCAACATCTTCCTAGGAACAACGCCAAAGGCAAGGGAAGCAAGGGCAAAAATGAACTATTGGGATTTCATCAAGATCAAAAGCTTTTGCACAGCAAAGGAAACAGTTAACAAAATCAAAAGACAACTGACAGAATGGGAGAAGATATTTGCAAACGACATATCAGATAAAGGACTAGTGACCAGAATCTATAAAGAACTTAGCAAACTCAACACCCAAAGAACAAATAATCCAATCAAGAAATGGGCAGAGGACATGAACAGAAATTTCTGCAAAGAAGACATCCAGATGGCCAACAGACACATAAAGAAGTGTTCCATATCACTCGGCATCAGGGAAATACAAATCAAAACCACAATGAGATATCACCTCACACCAGTCAGAATGGCTAAAATCAACAAGTCAGGAAATGACAGATGCTGGCGAGGATGCAGAGAAAGGGGAACCCTCCTACACTGTTGGTGGGAATGCAAGCTGGTGCAGCCACTCTGGAAAACAGCATGGAGGTTCCTCAAAATGTTGAAAATAGAACTGCCCTATGACCCAGCAATTGCACTATTGGGTATTTACCCTAAAGATACAAACGTAGTGATCCAAAGGGGCACGTGCACCCGGATGTTTATAGCAGCAATGTCCACAATAGCCAAACTATGGAAAGAACCTAGATGTCCATCAACAGATGAATGGATCAAGAAGATGTGGTATATATACACAATGGAATACTATGCAGCCATCAAAAGAAATGAAATCTTGCCATTTGCGACAACATGGATGGAACTGGAGCGTATCATGCTTAGCGAAATAAGTCAAGCAGAGAAAGACAACTATCATATGATCTCCCTGATATGAGGAAGTGGTGATGCAACATGGGGGCTTAAGTGGGTAGGAGAAGAATAAATGAAAGAAGATGGGATTGGGAGGGAGACAAACCATAAGTGACTCTTAATCTCACAAAACAAACTGAGGGTTTCTGGGGGGAGGGGGTTTGGGAGAAGGGGGTGGGATTATGGACATTGGGGAGGGTATGTGCTTTGGTGAGTGCTGTGAAGTGTGTAAACCTGGTGATTCACAGACCTGTACCCCTGGGGATAAAAATATATGTTTATAAAAAAGAAAAAATTTTTTAAAAAAATAAAACAACAAAAAAACAACATCCAACTCTTAAATTCAGCTAAGGGCATGACCTCAGTTGAGATCTGCTTGAGATTCCCTCTCTCCCTCTCTCCCCAGTCTCTCTCTTCTTCTCAAATAAATAAATCTTAAGAAAGATTTATTTTTAAACAAACTTTAGGTTTATAACAAAATTGAGAGCATGATATAATGACATCCCATATATGCCCTGATCCCATAAGAAGAATCTCCCCCATTATCAACATCACTTATTTGAAGAGTACATTTTTACCAAGGATGGACCTATATTGACACATCATAATCATTCAAAGTTCATAGTTTATATTACAGTTCATTCTTGGTGTTGTACATTCTATAAGCTTGGATAAGCGTATGCTGAGCATACATCCAACATTATTAACTCACACAGAGAATTTTTACTGCCCTAGACATCCTCTGTGTTCTGACTATTCATACCCTCCTACCCACCTCTGCAAGAAGGCAACCACTGATCTTTTTCTCTGCATGGTTTTGCCTTTCCAGTACATAACATTGTTAGAATCATATGGTATGCAGCCTTTTCACATTGGCTTCTTTCATTTATTAATATTCATTTAAGATTCCTCCATATCTTTTTATAGATTTATAATTAGTTTTCTTTTAGCTCTGAATAATATTCCATTGTCTGGAGGGACTATAGTTTATTTACATCCATTCATGCATTTTTTAAAAATTGGGATGCCTGCCTGGCTAAATGGAAGAGCCTGCAACTCTTGATCTCAGGGTTTTGAGTTCAAGCCCCATGCTGGGTATAGAGATTACATACATACATACTTACATACATACACTTAAAAAAATTGTGATATATCCATTCATATATTGAACAGCATCTTATTTGCTTCCAGATTTGGTATTTATAAATAAAGGTGCTAAACACAGCCGTGCTCAGGTTTGTATGAATGTAGGTTTTTTAGTCCTTTGGTTGTATAGAATGACTATATTTAGTTATTTAGTTTTGTAATACAAATATAGACCACTTTACTTCTTCCTTTCCAATTTGGGTGTTTTCTTTTTTTTTTTTTTTTTCTTGTCTTGTTATTCTGGAAAGGGGTCCCAGTATTATGACAAACACCAGAGGTGAAGTGGTCAAACTTACCTTTTTCTTCTAATCTTGGAGGAAAAGCTTTCACTATTTACCCCTGAGTATGATCTTAACGGCCAGATTGTCATATATGATCTTTAAGCTGTGTTCTTTCCATATCCAATTTGTTGATAGTTTTTATCATGAAAAGATATTGCATTTTCTTAAATGATTTTTCTGCACTAAGATAATCTTATGATTTTTCTCTTTTATCTAACTAATGTGGCATATCACATTTATTTATTACATATGTTGACTTACCCTTTCCCAGGTATAAATCCAACATGATCATGGTGAATGATTCTGTATAATGTGCTGTTGAATTTTGTGTGCTTGTATATTGTTGAGATTTTTTGCCTTGAAACTCATCAAGGATATCTTGGCCTATAATTTCCTCTTTTATAGTGTTCTTATCTGGCTTTGTTATCAGGGTAATGCTGGTGTTGTAAAATGAATTTGGGAGTATTTCCTTTTCCTCAGTATTTTGGAAGAGTTTGAAAAAGGTTGGCATTATTCTTATTTAAGTATTTCAGACAATTCATCAGTAAACCCCCCTGGTCCTACACTTCTCTTTGTTGAAAGATTTTTGATTACTGATTCAATTTGTTTACTCATTAAGATTTTTTTTTTTCTTCATGACTCAGCCTTAGTGGGTTGTATACTTTTAGAAATTTATCAATTTCTTTTAGCTTACCCAATTTATGGGTGTCTAACTGTTCATAATAGTCTTATGATCTCTGTCTTTCTAGGGGATCGGCTTTAAAGTCTCCTCCATCATTTATGATTTTATTTGAGTCTTCTCTCTTATTTTCTTAGTCTAGCTAATAGTTTGTCTAGTTTATTTATCTTTCCCAAAAAATAATCATTGGTTTTCTTGATCTTCTTTCTTCCTTTTGTAGTTTGTATTTCATTTATTTCTTCTCTGCTCTTAGTTATTTCTTCCCTTCTCTAACTTTTGAGCTTAGTTTGTTCTTCTTGTTCTAATTCCTTGATGTATAAAGTTATGTTGTTTAAGTTCTTTCTTTTATCTTAATGTAAACATTTATCACTATATATGGTTCTAGTAGAACTATTTTTCTATCTCTATATATAGTTCTAACCATATATATGGTTCTATTTGAACTAGTTTTACTGCATCTCTGATTGTTAATATGGTGTTTCCATTTTCATTTGTTTCAACATATTTTTCTCTTTTGATTTCTTCTTTGACCCATTCAACCAAAATTGGACAGAAGAACGAAATACACATCTTTTCAAAGAAGGTATAAAATGGCCAATGGGTACATCAAAAAAATCCTCAACATCACAGGCTCATGTATGGAAGTGTTGAATCTCTATATTGTATACCTGAGACTAATACTGTATGTTAACTAACTGGAATTTAAATAAAAACTTTTTTTTACAGATTTTATTTATTTATTTGAGAGAGACAGGGAGAACGAGAGAGAGAAAGGCAGAGGGAGAGAGAGAAAACATAACTGGAGAGAGAGAGAGAAAGAGAGAGAGAAGCAGACTCCCTGCTGAGCAGGGAGCCCATAAGGGGCTGAACCTGAGATCATGACCTGAGCTGAAGGCAGACACTTAACTGCCTGAGCCACCCAGGAGTATCTAAATAAAAACTTTTTTAAAAAGATGCTCTACATCACTAGTCATTGGAAAATATAAATCAAAACCACAATGAAATAACCACCTCACATCAGTTAGAATGGCTAGCATCAAAAAGACAAGGGAACAAGTTTTAGTGAGAATTTGAAGAGTAGGGAACCTTTGTGCACTGTTGATGGGAATGTAAATTGGTATGGCCCAATGGAAAACAATTACATTCCTTAGTGTTTTCCAAAGGAATTGAAAACTATGTCCATATAAAATCTGCACATGGAAATTTATAGCAGATCTTTTCATAACTGGCAAGACTTGGGAGCAATCAGAATGCCCTTTCATAGAGAAATGGATAAATAAACTGTGGTACATCCAAACAATATAGTGTAAGAGGAAGTGAGCTATCAAAGAATGAAAAACATGGAAGAAACTTAACTTTGTGTTACTAAATATTGGAAGCCAAACTGAAAAAGCTATAAACTGTATGAGTGCAACTATATGATGATCTGGGAAAAGTAAAACAATGGAGACAGTAAAAAGATAAATGTTGCCTTGGAGGGAAAGAAGGAATGGATGAAGGAGTGGGGCTCAGAGATTTTTAGGGCATTGAAAATAATCTGTATGATAAAATAATGGTGAATCCATACTATTACAATTTTTTCAAATGTATAGACTGCACAACACCAAGAGTAAACACTAATGTAAACTAGGACTTTAGATGATAAAGGTGTGTCAGTGTAAGCTCATCTATTATAACAAATATACCATTTAGGGAAAGATGTTAATAATAAGGAAGACTTTACATGTTTGTGGACAAGAAGTAGAAGGGAAATATCTGTACTGTTTCATATTGTAATACACCTAAAACTGATCTAAAAAAAAATAAAGTTTATTTAAAAAAAGAAAAGAGAGGTGACTTTGTTTAGTACCAAAATCTTTGAACGTCAGCATATGTTAATTTGCCTTCTTGCAACATTGTTTATACTTTCAGGTTGTGCAAATCCCTTCTGAATAGGACACAGAGGAACCCAGAAAAGCCAACTGTACTATAAGCTATTGAGACAGGCAGCTGTAAATGTTTGTATTTGGCAGAAGGAATTAAATAAAATGTGGAAATTAATTATTTTGACACTGAAACTAATAAGAGATAATGTTGGGGCACCAGTGTGGCTCATTCGGTTAAGCATCTGCCTTCAGCTCTGGTCATGATCCCAGGGTCCTGGAATCCAGCTCCAGGTGGGCTCCCTGCTCAGTGGGGAGCCTGCTCCTCCCACTCAAGAGACTTAACTTTGTAACAACCCAGGATATGGGTAAAAAGAGTTTGTGTTTATTAAATATCATTATTTTATAAAAAGGTTGACTTCAGAATTGTTAGAATAAAAAATAAAATATTGAAATAAGACATCAAAACACAAAATATGGATCATGTGTAAAGGAACTATCATAAAAAGCTAAGTGGTTAATCTCTGGCCCAGTTTAATATGTGCCTTACATATTACTTTTCAAACTTTACATTCATTGTTTTTTCCATAATATGATCCCTTATACTTTCTCAAACTGTTTGGGTGGAAATTGGTCTCATAACAGTGCTTACCTATATGCAATACACATTAGATTTACTTACTTGAATAAATTATAGACAGGTAGTTTGACTTTTATTATATACAATGTAACCATATTATCTAGGAATCTTGTGTTGCTCAAAGAATCTAACACCCACATCTGCGAACAATCAATTTATTTGCTAAGTAGAAAAATAATGGGTCTTGAAGAGTTCTTCACTATTTAAACACTTCTAAGAAAGGGAAGTTATTTGTTTTTCCTCAAGATTGATTTTCTTAAATTTCTCTCAAATAGCTATACCCATAACATCAGCAGAGTCTCCCTTCACATTCGATGTAATGGATACACTTAACTTTGAGGTTTGGAAATTTCTTAAGCTAGTTTACTCTTGGCCTTGAAAGTGTTGCAACAGTGGATTGGTACTTTGGGGTGGGGGGTAAGGGCAGGACAAGTTGTATATGATAGGTTATTTTTAAAAGTAAATTAAACCTAAGTACTATTTTTTAGTGGTGGAGTGGGGGTAGGGGGAATCAAAACAGCTATCAAAAAGTCTGAGAAAGGGAAGATGAATGAGCAGGAGATAAAGAAAACTTTGTGAACTTTTCTCTATGAGTGATCATCAGACTACTTTGTAATAATATCCCAGAAAGTATCTTATAAATAACACATGTAGTTAAACTATAGCTGGACTTTCCTTAACTCTGATGAGATTTGAGATCTCTGTGTAAATTCAATGTGCATTCTCTTATTCTGAGAAAATCTGGCCGTGTTCTTTTACATTTAAGAATCATTTGCCTCTCCTTTTCTGTGATTTTTTTAAAATTTCATTTTACCCCATTTTTATACCAGGTTTTTCTCTTTTTTTCCCTCATCACTTAATATGAGATATATTAGTCCAATTTCTGTAATGTATCTTTCTATTATCTTTTCCTGGTTTATCTGTTTCCTTAACTTCACTTTTTCCTAACTTACATTAGTAGAATTTACTAAAATTTTGGTTTATGGCCTTTGTATTCAACATTATTTTAACCCGCATTTTTTAAAGATTTTATTTATTCATTTATTTGTCAGAGAGAGAGATGAATAGGAGAAGCAGCAGTCTGAGGGAGAAGCAAGCTCCCCACTGAGCAAGGAGCCCCACGAGGGACTCAATCCCCAGGCCCCTGGGATCATAACCTGAGCCAAAGGCAGACATTAACCTACTTAGCCACCCAGCATCCCCCTTAACTTTTTTTTAAATATTTTATTTCTTTTCAGCGTAACAGTATTCGTTTTTGCACCACACCCAGTGCTCCATGCAATCTGTGCCCTCTCCAATACCCACCACCTGGTTCCCCCAACCTCCCACATCCTGCCCCTTCAAAATCCTCAGATTGATTTTCAGAGTCCATAGTCTCTCATGGTTCACCTCCCCTTCCAATTTCCCTCAACTCCCTTATCCTCTCCATCTCCCCTTGTCCTCCATGCTATTTCTTATGCTCCACACATAAGTGAAACCATATGATAATTGACTCTCTCTGCTTGACTTATTCCACTAAGCACAATCTCTTCCAGTCCCATCCATGTTGCTACAAAAGTTGGGTATTCATCCTTTCTGATGGAGACATAATACTCCATAGTGTATATGGGCCACATCTTCCTTATTCATTCGTCCATTGAAGGGCATCTTGGTTCTTTCCACAGTTTGGCGACCGTGGCCATTGCTGCTATAAACATTGGGGTACAGATGGCCCTTCTTTTCACAACATCTGTGTCTTTGGGGTAAATACCCAGGAGTGCAATTGCAGGATCATAGGGAAGCTCTATTTTTAATTTCTTGAGGAATCTTCACACTGTTCTCCAAAGTTGCTGCACCAACTTGCATTCCCACAAACAGTGTAAGAGGGTTCCCCTTTCTCCACATCCTCTCCAACACATGTTGTTTCCTGTTTTGTTAATTTTGGCCATTCTAACTAGTGTAAGGTGGTATCTCAATGTGGTTTTAATTTGAATCTCCCTGATGGCTAGTGATAATGAACATTTTTTCATGTGTCTGATAGCCATTTGTATGTTTTCATTAGAGAACTGTCTGTTCATATCTTCTTCCCATTTTTTGATATGCTTGTCTGTTTTGTGTGTGTTGAGTTTGAGGAGTTCATTATGGATCCTAGATATCAACCTTTTGTCTGTACTGTCATTTGCAAATATCTTCTCTCATTCCGTGGGTTGCTTCTTTGTTTTCTTGACTGTTTTCTTTGCTGTGCAGAAGCTTTTGATTTTGATGAAGTCCCAAAAGTTTATTTTCACTTGTGTTTCCTTTGCCTTTGGAGACATATCTTGAAAGAAGTTGCTGTGGCTGATATCAAAGAGGTTACTGCCTATCTTCTCCTCTAGGATTCTGATGGATTCCTGTCTCACGTTGAGGTATTTCATCCATTTTTGAGTTTATCTTTGTGTACAGTGTAAGAGAATGGTCGAGTTTCATTCTTCTACATACAGCTGTCCAGTTTTCCCAGCACCATTTATTGAAGAGACTGTTTTCCACTGTATATTTTTTCCTGTTTTGTTGAAGATTATTTGACCATAGAGTTGAGGGTCCATATCTGGGCTCTCTATTCTGTTCCACTGGTCTATGTGTCTGTTTATATGCCAGTACCATGCTGTCTTGGTGATCACAGCTTTGTAGTAAAGCTTGAAATCTGGTAACGTGATGCCCCTTGTTTTATTTTTGTTTTTCAATATTTCCTTAGTGATTCGAGGTCTCTTCTGATTTCATACAAATTTTAGGATTATTTGCTCCAGGTCTTTGAAAAATACAGTGGAATTTTGATCGGAATTGCATTAAAAGTATAGATTGCTCTAGGCAGTATAGACATTTTAACAATGTTTATTCTTCCAATCCAAGAGCATGGAATTGTCTTCCATCTTTTTGTGTCTTCTTCAATTTCTTTCATGAGTGTTCTGTAGTTCCTCAAGTACAGATCCTTTACCTCTTTGGTTAGGTTTATTCCCAGGTATCTTATGGTTGTTGGTGCTATAGTAAATGGAATCGATTCTCTAATTTCCCTTTCTGTATTTTCATTGTTAGTGTATAAGAAAGCCACTGATTTCTGTACATTGACTTTGTATCCTGCCACATTACTGAATTGTTGTATGAGTTCTAGTAGTTTGGGAGTGGAGTCTTTTGGGTTTTCCCTATAAAGAATCATGTCATCTGCAAAGAGAGAGAGTTTGACTTCTTCATTGCCAATTTGGATACCTTTTACTTCTCTTTGTTGTCTGATTGCTGTTGCTAGGACTTCTAATACTATGTTGAACAAGAGTGGTGAGAGTGGGCATTCTTGTCATGTTCCTGATCTCAGCAGGAAGGCTGCAAGCTTTTTCCCATTGAGGATGATATTTCCTGTGGGTCTTTCATAGATAGATTTGATGAAGTTGAGGAATGTTCCCTCTATCCCTATACTTTGAAGTGTTTTAATCAGGAATGGATGCTGGATTTTGTCAAATGTTTTTTTTGCATCAATTGAGAGGACCATGTTGTTCTTCTCTCTTCTCTTATTAATTTTTTCTATCACATTAATTGATTTGTGAATGTTGAACCATACTTGTAACCCAGGGATAAATCCTACCTGGTCATGGTGAATAATCTTTTTAATGTGCTGTTGGATCCTGTTTGCTAGGATCTTGTTGAGAATCTTAGCATCCATATTCATCAGTGATATTGTTCTGAAATTCTCCCTTTTGGTAGGGTCTTTGCCTGGTTTGGGGATCAGGGTAATGCTGGCTTCATAGAAAGAGTCTGGAAGTTCTCTTTCTGCTTCAATTTTTTTAAACAGCTTCAGGAGAATCGGTGTTATTTCTTCTTTGAAATTTTAGTATAATGCCCCCGGGAATCTGTCAGGCCTGGGCTCTTGTTTTTTGGGAGGTTTTTGATCACTGCTTCAATTTCATTACTAGATATCAGTCTATTCAGGTTGTCAATTTCTTCCTGGTTCAATTTTGGGAGTTTATAGTTTTCCAGGAATGCATCCATTTCATTTAGGTTGCTTAGTTTATTGGCATATAGCTGTAGATAATAACTTCTGATGATTGTTTCTACTTCCTTGGTGTTCATTATGATCTCTCCCTTTTATTCATAATTTTATTAATTTGGGCTTTCTCTCTTTTCTTTTGGATTAGTGTGGCCAATGGTTTATCGATCTTATTGATGCTTTCAAAAAACCAGCTTCTAGTTTCATTGGTACATTCTACTGTATCTCTGGTTTCTACCTCATTGATCTCTGCTCTATTCTTGATTATTTTCATTCTTATGTGTGGAGTTGGTTTGATTTGTTGTTGATTCTCCAGTTCTTTAAGGTGTAGAGACAGCTAGTGTGTTCTGGATTTTTCAGTTTTTTTGAGGGAGTCTTGCTATGTATTTCCCCCTTAGGACTGCCTTTGCAGTATCCCATAGGTTTTCATTCTCATTGGTTTCCATGAATTGTTTCAGTTTCTCTTTGATCTCCTGGTTGATCCAAGCATTCTTAAGCAAGGTGGTCTTTAGCTTCCAGGTGTTTGAGTTCCTTCCGAACTTTTCCTTGTGATTGAGCTCCGGTTTCAAAGCATTGTGATCTGAGAATATGCAGGGAATAATCTCAGTGTTTTGGTATCAGTTGAGTCCTGATTTGTGACCCGTATGTGGTCTATTCTTGAGAAGGTTCCATGTTTACTTGAGAAGAATGAGTATTCTGTTGTTTTAGGGTGGAATGTTCTGTATATATCTATGAGGTCCATCTGGTCCAATGTGTCATTCAATGCTCTTGTTTATTGATTTTCTGCTTGGATGATCTGTCTATTTCTGAGAGAGGCATGTTAAGATCTCCTACTATTAATGTATCCATATCAATATGACTCTTTATCTTGATTAACAGTTTTCTTATGTAATTGGCTGCTCCCATATTGGGGGCATAGATACTTACAATTGTTAGATCATCTTGGTGGATAGCCCCTTTAAGAATTATGTAGTGTCTCCTACCCACTTAAGCCTCCATGTTGCATCACCACTTCCTCATATCAGGGAGATCATATGATAGTTGTCTTTCTCTGCTTGACTTATTTCACTAAGCATGATTTGGCTTAAGTGGGTAGGAGAAGAATAAATGAAACAAGATGGGATTGGGAGGGAGACAAACCATAAGTGACTCTTAATCTCACAAAACAAACTGAGGGTTGCTGGGGGGAGGGGGTTTGGGAGAAGAGGGTGGGATTATGGACATTGGGGAGGGTATGTGCTTTGGTGAGTGCTGTGAAGTGTGTAAACCTGGTGATTCACAGACCTGTACCCCTGGGGATAAAAATATATGTTTATAAAAAATAAAAATTAAAAAAAAAAAAAAAAAGAATTATGTAGTGTCTTTCTTATCTCTGACTACAGTCTTAGATTAAAATCTAATTTGTCTGATATGAGAATCACTACCTAGGCCTTCTTTTGAGGCCCATTGGCATGAAAGATGCTTCTTCATCCCTTCACTTTCAGTCTGGGTGTATCTTTACTGGGCGTGACTTCAAAATGGTTCTCTTGTAGACAAGATATGGATGGGTCCTGTCGCTTTATCCTATCTGCAACCCTGTGTCATTCGATGAGCGCATTTAGGCCATTCTCTTTGAGAGTGATTATTGATAGATACGCTTTTATTGACATCGTGTTACCTCTGAAGTCTTTCTTTCTGTAGATTGTCTCTATATTTCTATTTAATGCTATTCTTGGGATTTTTCCTCTTTTATAGAATACCCCCTTAATATTTCCTGCAATGTCATCTTGTGGTTGCATAGTCTTTTAAGCCTTGCCGGTCTTGGAAACTCTTTATCTCTCCATCCATTTTGAATGTCAGTCTTGCTGGATAAGGTATTCTTGGCTGCATGTTCTTCTCATTTAGTGCCCTGAGTATATCTTGCCAGCCCTTTCTGGCTTGCCAGGTCTCTGTGGACAGGTCTGACGTTATTCTGATGGACTTTCCTCTGTAAGAAAGGAGCCTCTTTGTCCTAGCTGCTTTCAAGAGAGCCTGCCTACAATTATAATTCTTCATTCTTCTTACTATTAGGTGTCTCGAGGACTTTCGAGAATCTATAATCTTGGGGGGAAACTGTTCTGCCTCTAGTACATGAATGCTGGTTCCATTCATGGACAACTTGTTCCACTATGTCTTCTAGACTTCTTTCTTTCTCCTCACCTTCAGGGATTCCAATAATTCTGACATTGGAACGTTTCCTGGTGTCATTTATTTCCCTGATTCTGTTTTCATGGCTTCTAAGCTGTTTGTTCCAGGCTTCCTCCTGATCCTTTCTCTCTATCTGTTTGTCCTCCAGATCACTAATTCTGACTTCTGTCTCAATTACCCCAGCTTTTAGAGAATTTAGATTAGATTGGAACTCATTGAGAGCATTTTGAACATCATCCCTGGTGGCTATCAGTTCTGCCCTAATCAATCCCGTTTTGTCATCCATGGCTTTCTCCAACCTAGCTATTGCCTGGATAATTTTTAGCCTGAATTCCCTTTCCAACATATTGTCTATGTCAATAACCATTAGCTCTGTTGCAGAAGGCCCATCCTCTATATTTTAATTCTGTTGGGCATTCCTCCTCCTAGTCATTTTGGTGAGAGATGACTGATTGGATGTAGCTGGATGTATCGACCATGGTGCAGTCAATGTGCACCCTGGAACACTTCTGAGCAATCAGTATTCCCCACCCAAACAAGAGAAAAAAGAAAAGAAAAAGAAAAAAAAGAGAGAGAGAGAGACAAACAGGAAAAAAAGGGAAGATAAAAGAGAAGCCTCAGCCCAAATGGGCCCCAAGGTAAGATTTATGAAGTATACAAACAAAAACCGACAAACAAAAAGACTGATAAAAGTATGTGACAAGAGAAAAAAAAAAATATATATATATATATACATATATGCAAAAAAAGGAAGAACCTCGTCAAAAAGAATCCCAAGTATAAGATTTATATACTATCAGGACAAACACACGTACACAGAAACACTGGCAGAAGAAAAAGATGGGAGAGTGATTATAAATTCTCAGAGTGGGCGAGGAAGGTTATTTTGATTTTGCTGGATATATCTTGGTATCTTTGTTAAAGGACTCATCTTTCCTAAGATAAAGGGGGATTAAGAATTGGTTTACCTAGGGGCGCCTGGGTGGCTCAGTGGGTTAAGCCTCTGCCTTCGGCTCAGGTCATGATCCCAGGGTCCTGGGATTGAGCCCCACATCAGGCTCTCTGCTCAGCAGGGAGCCTGCTTCCTCCTCTCTCTCTGCCTGCCTCTCTGCCTACCTATGATCTCTGTCAAATAAATAAATAAAATCTTTAAAAAAAAAAAAAGCTCTAAAATATACATATTAAAAAAAAAAAAAAAAAGAATTGGTTTACCTATATGGGTAGCATTGATTGGGGAAAGGGGATTACCTTGAAGTTTAACTCTATATGAATATTAGAAAATAAAAATAAAAAAAGAATAAACTATACTAAACTAAACTAAAATTTTAAAAAATTAAAAAAATAGAAAAGCAAAAGAAAAACACAGGTGTATGTATCAAAAAGTTTAGGTTAGAAGGTTATTATGGAATTTGATGTATTGGACATCTCACTGTGATGGTAAATAGGTTAAAAAATTATATATATATATATATATATATATAAAATTTTATATATATATATAAAATGAGCCAGAATAGTGGTAACAAGTTAAAAATAAAAGTTGTATCTATGAAGTAATGGTGGTTGTTCTCTTGTCTTTTTTTTTTTTTTTCCTTTCCTGGTTGGTTTTCTGGGGGAGGGGCCTGCCACGTGGGTTTTCAGTCAATGATGTTCCCTGAGTTAAGTCCTCCAGCCCCCCTCAAGGGTGTGGGCTAGGTGGAGACCAGTTTTTTCAGGCTTTTGTTCTCTGGATGTTTTTATGTGTGCTCATCTGTTTTCGCTTGCCTTGACAGCTTTTGATGGGTGTTGGAGATTTAGAGGAAAGCAAACTGCATCCCGACCTCCATCTCAGAGAGAAGCCTCAGTCTGCTCCCCTGTGGGTGTTGGAGAGCACAAAACTTCCCCCTTGGCTGCTGGCAGAGCAGTTTCCGAGTCGTGGTCCCTGGGGACACGGGATCTCCTGCTTGTATCCAAAACCATGGCAGTGGCAGGTGTCTGGGCTGCTCCAGACCACCAGCGAGGTTCCAAGCAGCGATTGCACACTGAGATTTCCCTGCTGGCCCGGGCTGGGAGTCCCTGGTCTTTCCAGGTCCAAGAGCTCCTGGCTGGTGCCTGTGTGCACCTCTCCCAGGGGAGGGTGTGGGGTGCGCGCATCTCAGGCTCTGATAGGACAGCCGGCATTCTGCCATTTGGCGAGTCTCCCAGCCCCTCACAGGATCTAGACCCCACGCGTTCTCAGGCACGCTGGTGGCTCAGGGACCAAGACCTGGTTTCTCCGCCCCACTCTCTCTAGCTCAGTGCCAGGGGAGGCTGTCCTGGGTCTGGGGACTTAAGCCCCTGTCCCTAGCTGCCCCGATTCCCACAATTTCCCCCCTGCAATCCTTTGCTCTTTCGGAGTGCTTTCAACCAGTCTCCAAGTTAATGCTGGTCCCTAGGTGCAGGGCACTCTCGGATTGGGGGTATTACTTTCCAATCGGTTGCCTCTGGTGGCTTCCTCCCCCTTTTGTTTATCTTCTGATATCAGTCCGCCAGTTCCCACTCCGCTTTACCTGCCCACTGGCGTCTTCTGCCCCTGTAGAGATCCAGACGTGTATAATTCTGACCTCAGGCTGGTTTCATGGGTGATCAGAGTTCTTTGGTAGGTAATCAGCTCACTTTAGGGTACAGGTTGAAACAGCACCTTCTCTTAATTCCCCGCCATCTTGTCCTCCCCCCCTTAACTTTTAATACTTTATTTTAGAAAGTATTTTTCAACTTCCTGGCTCTAAAAAATTAATGTATGCTCTTTTACTAGAATTTATTATTTTATTTTTCACATTTTATTTCTTATACATTTTTTATTTATTCTTATATATAATATGAACTATGAATACAATTCTACTTATATTCAAATATGGATGACCAGTTTTCCCCAATGCAATATTACAGTTCATTTTTTCCTACTGATTTGAGATGTTGCTTTTATTTTAACCATTAAAACACAAGTGGATTCTCTTTTTTATTTTCTATTCCATTGAATTAGTCTGATTATGTATTGATGATCCAACAATTAATTGTGTTTCATTTGTAAAGCCGCTTTAATGTTTCAGTAGTTTAGTACCTGACTTCTATGGCATTGCCTTTTAGAATCAAGTCGTATATGGCTTTAGGAAAAATATATTGGTGCTTTTATTGAAATAATATTAGACTTCTAAGTTACTTTAAATGGCATTGTCATCTATACAGGTATCCACTGCTTTTTAAAAGTTCATGCTTATAGCAGTTTGCTTTCACAGAAGACTTAACATTAGTACCTATTTTTGTTAACCAAAAGAAATGTGAAAAGGATTTTTTATTTTACAAAAAAGGGGGGGAGGGATGGCAAAAACAGTGTTCAGTGTTTGTTTTAGGTTTTGTTTTGTTTTGTCTGGTCTTGTTTTGGGGGTTCTTTTTTGTTTTTTTTGTTTTGTTTTGTTTTGTTTTGTTTTGTGCAGGGAGCCATTATAGTAGTAGTGGGCACCCCACCAGTGAGAGTGGCCCACAAAGCTCCTTCCCTTGGAGCTACCCTC
The DNA here is from genome assembly GCF_964662115.1 of Mustela nivalis. Lineage (NCBI taxonomy): Eukaryota > Metazoa > Chordata > Mammalia > Carnivora > Mustelidae > Mustela > Mustela nivalis. The sequence continues at coordinate 155,952,608 of NC_139023.1, read as the reverse complement.
TGCATCTCAGCATCAAGCCACTACAGCTTTGGACTTTGTCTGAGAGCATATGTGCTTTATCTTGGTTTATTTTGTGCATACGTTGCAGTATGTGTCTTAAGGTATCAGGGGAATGTTCGGGGAATGTTCAAAAAATTTCCAGATGAACTAATGGTAATTGTTTCCTTACTTCATGCATTTCAACTTACAGAAAGTTTAACAAGAATGCTCTACTTTTGGATAATGGGGGATACCTGGAGGTTATTGAGTCTTTGTAGAATAGAGCATGGAATGTCTACATTTTTTTTCAAGTTCACATTTGTGTCTTTTTTCTAATTGAATAAATATGGCATGTAACTTTGTTTAAGGTGTACAACATGTCATTTTGATACATTTACATGTTGTAATATGATTGCCTGTGTAGCCATGTCTATCACACTACCTAATTACAATACAATTGTCTATATGCATTGTGATGTGCATTAGAGCTCTGTGGCTTATTTACAATTTATTACAAGTTTGTATCCTTAACCACTAACTCTCTTATCTTCCTCCCTGTATCCCCAGGTAACGATTGTTTTACTCTGGGTTTTTTGTTTTTTTTTTTTTCATATTTAACTTCTTTAACTATAAGTGATAACATACAGCTCTTGTATTTCTCTTCCTCAGTTATTTTCCTTAACATAATGTGCTCATGGTCCATCACTGTTGTCTCAAATGGGAAGACATTTTCCTTTGTCTTGGCTGAATAATATTCTGTTATGTATATGTTCTGCATCTTTTTTATCCATCTATTTGTGGATAGACTTTTTGGTTATTTCCATATCATGGCTATTGTGAATAATACTTCAATGAACATGGGGCATGCATATATCTTGTTGAAATCCTATTTCAATTTTTTTTATATAGACCCAGAAGTTGAATTGCTAGATCATATGGTAGATCTATTTTAAATTTTTGAGGAAATTCCATATTGTTTTCCAGAGGTTGGACCAATTTGCATTCTCACTAAAAGTGTGTTAGAGTTCCCTTTTCACCACATCCTCCCCAGGACATGTTGCCTCTTGTCTATCTAATGATAACCATTCTAACAAATGGGAGGTGTAATTTCTCTGAAGAGGAAGTTAAATTGGCCAAGAAACATATGAAAAAATACTTTGTATCATCAGAGAAATACAAATCAAAAACACTTTAGTGTCTTTGAGTTTTAATATTTTCTTTATGTGTGTTTTAGAAATATCTTGTTAAGGATTATGGGTATGTAATGCTTTTATTTCTCTTATAAATGAAGTAAAAAATCTTCATAAATCTTCTCCAAAAATCTTCTAGCCAGTTATTGTCTCCATGAATAGAGACCTTTAATGTTGAATATTAATTTTATAAATTTATATTAAACATATTTTTCTTTAATTCCAGGACAGCTTTTTTTTCTTTTTGTTTACTTTGGGATGTGACACAAACTCTATCATTTCTAGGGTGCCTGGATAACTCAATTGGTTACATATTTGTTTACTTTGGGATGTGACACAAACTCTATCATTTCTGGGGTACCTGGATAACTCAATTGGTTACATGTCTGACTCTTGGTTTTGGCTCAGCTCATGATCTCAGGGTCCTAAGATCCAGTCCCTCATTGCGCTCCCCACTCAGCATGGAATCTGCTTGGGATGGTCTCCCGCCGCTGCTCCCTCCCCCTCTGCTGGTGATCTCTCTCACTCTAAGATTAATTAATTATTAATTAAAATCTTTAGAAATTATATTTGTAAATAGTTTTATTTGCATCTTTCATGATCTTCTGCAAATAATTCCTTCTTCTGTTTAATTCCATTGGCTGATGTTGGGAAATGCTCCTCTATGGCTCACTCTCAGAATCCTACACATCTTACTGATTAAACCCCAAGTGTAGAGCCCTGACTCATCAATACTTGTACCTTTCTTCGGGGTTGTGTTGCAGCATGCAACCTTGAGGATAAGATCATAATGTCTTTCTCCAGGACAAAGACTAGGCTTGCTTACCATTTACTATGAAGCAATAGATTCCTGAAGCATACAACATACATAGCATTCACCTGGGCCAGCTTTACACTTCCCTCCCACCCCAGGACTGGGGAATGGATGCAAACACATTATCATGCAGTTTGTTGTGCTATAGTAATAAAGTCCCTTGTCTGTGATGTGGAAGTTGTGTGTCTTTTGCCTGTACACTAAACTAGCAGACTAACTTATTAGCTTGTAAGCAACAAAAAATCAAATACCAGCCTCAATAGCTAATACCTCCAGTGCAGTCTTAAATACTGGTTGGAGCAGAGAACATTTTATTTTACTACTTTTAGTGAGAATGCCTCATTAAATATATCTTTAACTCTTATATTGATACATACACACAAATTAATCATATGATAGAATTATTCATTTTCTTGAGTGTTTTTGCTGTAAGTGTATATTGAATTATGTTAGGTACCTTTTCAGTATTTGTGGTATTAATAAGAAATTCCATTAAATGAGAACAATTAATATAATAAATTATGTTGAAATATTTCCTAATATTGAGGCATTCTTACATTTCTGAAATAAATTCCACTCAGTGTGATACATATTTTTTAGATATGCTGCTGGATTCTGTTTGCTAATATTTTAAGATTAGTATAAAAATATTTATGAATGAAGCTGGCATTTAGTTTTATTTTTGGCACAAACATCATCAGGCTTCAATATCTTTGAAGACAGAAAAAAATTAGTTTTTATGATGCAGAAAAATATTTCATCTCCTTTAGAGATCATAGTGACTAAAATAGATATAATTCATGAAGTAAATTTACTTCCCAAATTGTGACTGAAATAATAATGAGAGTTTGAAATAATGTTTATTTTAACTATAATGTTGTATCCCCTGTTCAGGATGTTTTACCAAAAAGTCAAGCCAGACCTCTCTTTGTAATTGTTGGAGGAAAGTACTTTGTAAAGTTATTTTTTGAGGTCACCCTAATATCTAGGATAATATAATTTGAAGGAATTGTCCTTGTGGGCTGAAAATGAATCTTTGAGGTAAGACTGTACCAGTTAAAACCAAGATGCAAATTACCCCAGACAATTCTCTCCGAGCTGTAATGACATTTTGGTAATCCTCATACTATCCTAGCCTCCGAGCTTCTTAACTTCTGTTCCATAAATATCTTTTCATTCTCCTTACTTCACTAACAGTTTAGCCCACTTTCACATTCATCTTAGAATGCTGTCCTTACCAAAATCTAAATTGGACTCATTTTGTCTCCTCCTCTCTGTCTTCCACTTTGTATCTTTTGGCACGCCTCCAAAATTGCTTCAGCCTCTTAGGTCTTACCGTGAAATCAATCCTACGAAGCTCTCTTTGTCTCTCATGCCCTCATTTTTTCTTTTCTCCCAGTTTAGTTTCCATAGTCCACTCCCTTGTTTCTCTCACCCTTTTCAGTATTAGCAGACAATATCACCTTGGATAGATCCAACTTTCTAGTTACCTTATAACTCACTATCTTATAACTCACCTAAACGCTTGATGTAGATGGAGAAAAAAACAGAATGAAATGTAGTCTCATTTCACTTTCATGACTACTTTACTTAACTGGGCTCTTAATGTTGTCTAGCAGTCCTACTTCATATCCTTAGCTGTTTTACTTCCCCACTTTCCTAGGTGATGTTTTTACCTCTTTTTTTAATAACATCCAACACCCCATCTCCCATCCTTACTCTTAGTTGATGCCATACTTTCTTGTTATGTTGACAAAAGAAAAAGAATTTTCAAATACTCACAGTAGCACATAGCTTCATCTAAATCCATTTGTGACTATTTTGTCTTTCCCTTTGTTATTGTGGATGAACAGTCTATAGACCACAGGCCAATGCAGCCTCTCTCTTCCCTTGTGAACTATATACCATGTATCTTCATGTCCTTAATTTTGTTGTTTCCATAGTTCTTAGTTGCTTTTGTAGTTCCATAGCTTCTTCCACTCTTCATGATTATTATCATCATATAAATATGTTGTTATATTTCATTTATTTTTTTTAATTCCTAGACTCAAGATCCTTCTCCAGCTTGTGTCTCCTTTATCCTTCTTAACAGCAACACTATTTAAAATAAATTTCAGTGTGCCTGGGTGGCTTAGTCGGTTGGGTGTCCAGCTCTTGATTTTCACTCAGGTCATGGTCTCAGGATGTGAGATCAAGCCATGCATACTGTGCAGGGAGTTTGTCTCTCTTCTTCTGCCTCTGCACATTGTCCACCCACCCCCACTCATGTGAGCCCTCTCTCTCTCTCTCTCAAAAAAAAATAAATAAATATTTTTGGAAAGTGATAATTTTCTATAGTCATTGTCTGAAATAATATTCTTTCCTTGTCTCATTACCATATTTAAAACAAGATTTTGGCCCAATGTACCAATGCACCAAAACATGCTCATCATTGAAAATCATTTAGCTAAATTCAATCATATTTGACTTATCCATAATATTGACACTGTTGATCATTCCATTCTTCCAGAAGTGTTTTCTTGACTTGCCTTTCAGTGCACTCCTGCATCTTGACTTTACTTCTACCATACTGGCTACTATACTTCTCAGTGTTCTTTGCTGACTTCTTCTCATCTCAGTAATTAACAAGATTTGTTGTCCTCCCTGGGCTTAGTACTTGGATTCTTCTCCATCTAAACTTGCATCCTTGCTGATTTCATTCAGCCCCTTTGCTTTAAATATCATCTATCTACTGATGACTGCTATATAAATCAGGGTTCAATAAAGGTTAAATCAAACATACAGAACTACAGTGAGTTATGAAACAATAACTTCTCTTACCTATTGCTCCTATAGTCTTCCCAACCACAATTAATGGCAATTCTGTCCATTCCATTGCTCAGACCAAAATATGTGAAGTATTCACTTATTCTTCTCATTCTCTCACTTCTCACATTCCAAGAAGGAACAGATTATATCATCTCCACCTTCACAGGCTATTTAGTATAAAGCAAATCTCTTCACTTCCTCTGCTACCAACCTGGAACAAACTATTGTTGTCACTGGACTGGATCATTGTAGTATACTGATTACTTTCCCCTGTCCTCCTACTATGAATTCTCAACACTGATAGGATCATTTAGAATATGTCAGATAATGTCATCCTGTATTCGAAAAAATTTTAATAGATTTCTATTTCTCTTCTAAAACCTAATGTCCCCAGGGCACCTGGCTAGCTCAGTTGGTTAAGTGTCTGCATTCAGCTCAGATTATGATCCCAGGGTCCTGGATGGAGCCCCAAGTCCAGCTCCCTGCTCAGTGGGGAGCCTGCTTCTCCTCTTTTCCTCTGCCCTCCTCCTCATGCTCTCTTTCACACTGTCTATCAAATAAATACAACCTTTAAAAAAATTAAAAACATAATGTCCTTGCATTAGTGTGCAAGAATAAATTTCATCATTTCATTTATCCCTCTGAAATTTGCTTATTTTATGTGAATTTCTATTTTCAAGAATCATATTTAATATTAATTTACAGAAAAATACTTCATTTGTTTCTAACTGTTGTAGAGTAACTATTTTGTGAATGTAAGGACCTATTTTATATTTTTATATTTTAGCCAGAGGCTTCCATTGAGGTCAAACAATAACTTTGTTGTTTAACCCTTAAACTGTCCCTGCTCCCCTTTCCCCAGGGAACTTACTTAAAAACAAGTCCCAGAAACCAGCCTCAGGTAACAAAAGCTCAAATACAAGGGTGGGTCAGGCCAGGTGGAGACATCAGATCAGTGCGGGTGCATAATGTCTCCTAGCTACCAAGGTAATGGGCTAGTTTCTATGGCTACAGTGGGGTGAATTATAATTCAATTAGCCACCTGTGTGTGGCCAGGCACAACCACATGGCCTTTGCTCTATAAAAGTTAGTCTGGAAAGCAGGCCCCAACCGGTCTGTTTGACAGTCAGTCTGATTCTTGATGCTTGGCGCAAAATAAAGCTTTGCTTGACCTTTGTATCAGTCTCGCTCCTTTAATCACAGACCCATTATTGGGGCATAACAGTGACTATATCCTATTTTATCCATACATCTCCATATTCACAGTGAAGATTTATGTTTTTGTTTTCTCCACCACAAATTATCAACTTTTTAGATTCTACATGTATTGAGGTATAATTATGGAAGACAGTTTTGAATACCCCTAAGGACTACCTTTGTCATAGATCAAACCCTCTATTTTCCATCCCTTCTCGAAATGTCCAGAAGATTTTATAACTTTCTGGTGAGTTCAAACTCATCTGGGCAATATAAAGCTTTATTCTTATATCCAGTTCAAAGCTAAAAGTGTGTCTGTTTACTCTTGGTGCCATGTCAAACACATACAAACTTAGTGTCTAAACAACACAGATTTAGTATCTCACAGTTTTATAGGCCAGAGGTCCAGATGTTCAAGGATGTCTATATAGTGAACAGGCTTGCAAGATAGAGACAGTGTCTTTCTCTAAAGCAGAGGGCAGGTCTAGTACTCAATGTCATGTATGTCTCCATATAGTTAGGCAGTTTTGCATGCTTCCACCTTACAAAAAATCAGGGCTCCCCTTAGTTTGGAATGTGTCAACTAGATGCAGTCTCACTGCTTGCAGCATTCCCCAGATCTGTCTTAGCTTCATCTTCCTGAGACTCGAGATTGGGGGATCCAAAGTAAACAAAAATGTCCCTTTCCTCTGACCCAGAAATCTCATGTGTTCTTCCAGCAGACTAACTTATTAGGTTGTATACAAAATAAAATTTCAAACCCTTACAATTCTTGACAGCTTTTGACAACAAGGATGGGATGGGTTTGACATACAGTTTTTGGAAGAGATACACAAAGGCCATTTGCAGGCTTGGTTAGGAACTTTGAGAACACTACGTAGAATTCTCTAGTAAGGGAGGTCAAAGATTAACCAAAGGTGATGTAGGACTTAGGGCAAACCAAAACATCAGAAACTGATTTGGTTAAGCCATGAATGGTGGTTCCAAGCCTCCTGAATATGCACATAATAAGCCTTGTTTGGGGGGGGGGGCACTTGGGTGGCTCAGTGGGTTAAAGCCTCTACCTTCGGCTCAGGTCATGATCCCAGAGTCCTGGGATTGAGCCCAGCATCGAGCTCTCTACTCAGCGGGGATCCTGCTTCTCTCTCTCTCTCTGCCTGCCTCTCTGCCTACTTGTGATCTCTGTCAAATAAATAAATAAAATCTTTTAAAAAAAATAATAAGCCTTGTTTGGGGACCCTCTTTGCCAACTGATCACTCATTCCCCATCTTCCTTATCTTTAGTCATATTTTCAAGATCCATTCAATTGAAAAGAACACTGAAAAAATAAATTAAAATTTTTAAAAAGTAACCAAAACCCACAATGTTTGTGGAAATACCAGCATTTATTGACTTTTATAAACAAATTGTATAAAAGGTGAGATTAAAGGCATTATAAAAAATAACTGGAACCAGATTCTGATTCTTTTAGGGTTCTCTTGTTATTATTTATTCATTTTGTCCCCTGGATAATGGCTTTGTTTTTTCACAGTGGTTGAGGCCATGGTTACAAACAACTTCTTGTCTCACACACCTAAAGTTTTGCAATTAGAACCAAATTATATTTTTTAAATTCTAGATTGAGTTTGAAAAATTTTGAAGGATACTCATCATTCTAATTTGAATTAAAGTCTTACTCATTGAATTAATCACCTTAGTAAGAGAGATTAAATATTATATGCATCACAATTTTAATAACATATCCAATTTTATGATCCAGGACAAGACAAGAACCCATAGGATCATAAAAGTAAGAAAAGTGTTGAAGACACAAAATCAGTAAGTATTAACTGGACATACCTATGGCCATATGGGATACATTTATAAGGTATATAATATTAATAGTTTTTCTAAATAATATTTAAAACATGATTTGAACTTTTAAATAATGGAATGATCTAGATAATGCAAATGTATTTAAGAAAATATAATCATAAAATAAATAGTAAATTTTAACATGTTAAATGTATTATAGAAATACTCTGAAATATTCACAGTTCCTGATATTTAAATAACAAAATTTTTTTATACACATTGCTCTCTTCTTCAAAAATGGAAGCCAAACATATATTGAAGATGAAAAGATATAGTTTCTCATTTATAATCTGATCTTTCTCTTTGTCTAAAGATGCAAGTACCAGCAGTTAACGACAGACAGCTATGTATGTCTGTATCCCTAGAAAATCAAAATGTAAGTTTATCTCCATATTTAAGAAAACTACTTTGTATCTGAAAGGCAAAAATCATGAATATTTTCTTAAGCATGGATTGTCATTTTACTAGGGAAAATTATAAAATTGCCATGTGATCTCGGCAAATCATAATTAATCTTTCACTAGATATACCAAATATTATTTTTTAATCTACATCTACAGGCCACTATACTAATTGTCATAATATCTATAACATTTTGGCCACCAAAAGCATACTCTGAAGTTTTAGATATATTAAAATTTGGGGTAGTGATTCAATAAAATATTTAATTGTTCAACCAACCCACAAATCATCTCCCCTTCTTTAAGATAGAAAATCAGTGGGAAAAGGCAGAAATTTTCTTGTCATAAAAGCCAACATACTATGGAATTAACAACTAAGGATGTGAGACAGTGTGTACACATACATATATGCAGTCAAATACACAAAATTATGGGAATTCAGCATCAAGAAATATTAAACAATTTCATCCATTGAAGTATAGGTGCATGTTTCCACATGCCAATGAAAAACCTGTTTGTCCAATTTGAACTAATGTGGTATGGGCCAGTGTGGCAGAACAGAATGGTCTAATGAGGAATATAAGTAAGAATTCTGTAAAAGAGAATTTTTTCAAACACATGTGTAGCAGTAATGCGTGCCATAGAGTGAAGCAAATTTTATTCAAATTTTTACTAAGGAAAAGGAAAATCTATTCTTAACCCTAATACAAAAAGACATGAAATTGAAAGGTTCTGATAGAGTAGCCCTTCTAATATCTTACTAATACCTATCACCTTGGTAACATTTAGTATTTGTCAGATACACACACACACACACACACACACACACACGTTGAGCTTTTTCATGGTTTTCAACCCACTCTTCTCTTTCATCCAAACTATTTTTCAGGATAATCACATCTAGACAAAGATTTTCCTATTATAAATATGTTTATTATCTATCTATCTATCTATCTATCATCATCATCATCTATGAAGAGATAAATATATCTTTTCTGAGAGAAGCAAAACCCTTTGCGATAACAGATTCTGCAAGGTAATGTGAAATTCTGGAATCTTGGAAAGAGAGCTGTTAATATAGAAATGAAATAATCAATATGCTTTTTCCAGCTCAAGCATAGTGTTTTCCTCAGTATTTTGCTTCATTAACTCATCCTGAAAAAAGATACTGTAGCCATTCTAGAGCTTCTAGGGTTTAGTGTTTGTGCGTACACCTCATGTTTCTTCTTATGCATGGACTGCACTGCTATTGAAATAAATAAGCTCTGAAGCAGGATTTACTTCATCAAAACAGGTTGTCCTCACTTTCAGATAAAAAAAAAGAACAAAGTTAGAAATCTATGTCTTTGCCCCAAAGGGAAAAGGTGTTAAAACTGACCTTTGGGTATGCACAGTGGCATTTAGATTATTATATTAAGATAAAAATGAATTATAATTTCAGATGTATTATGGGACCCTGACCTTTTTCTATATTAGTAGTGTAATAGTTTCAGAAAGGAAAAATAATAGCTGTCTTAAGCTTGTAAATGACTATCCAATATAAGGTGTCAATTGCTTGTTCATTCCCTTTTCACCTGGGAGTACAGACTGCAATGGTCTTTATTGATCTAACAGAAAGAATAGATGTAAGTACACCAAATAGCTACTTGCCATTCCACGTGTCTTAGGAAACTGGAACGAAGGAACATCTACAGTGATGCATCTAATACCCAGAACACTGGCTGCTACTTACACTGCATCAGCTTTTAAGAAATCAATTATGACATATTTGCCCAAGCACAGTTGCACAAAACTAATGGGTTTTTTCTTGAGTAGTTTGCAGAATGAAACAGGATTCTGTATATGCCATCCATAAACCAGTAGCTGTTCACTTTAAGAAAATCTACCCATTGCCATTACGTGTAAGTTCCGAAAAGGAGACCCCTTTTGAGGATACAACATTCTTAGTAGAGGATTTGTTGGAGAGTAGGAGTGAAAGTGAGTTTGCTCTGTATTCCCTTGCTTCCCAATTCCCAGAGACTCTGCAACTGTAAGAAGATTCTTTAACTCTCGTTCCTGTAACAGCAATTTTCTGATGTGCTTCATGAGCCTTGCATGTGTCTGCTCCTGATATATTGGTGTTTACCAAGGGTTTGCCAGAGCCCAATAAATTAATACTTCTCTAAGTTCTCTAAGTTATGACGCTGTTTGGAAAAAAATTAAATATAAAGGTGTAAGAAAAAATACTCTTGTTTATTTATTTATTTCTGTTAAATTTAATAACAGAGGATGCTGCGTTTGTTGTTGTTGTTTTTTTAATTACACACACCCATACACTCAGGGTTCTGTCATCCCAGGCACATGTCCTACAGATAGGCTGGAAGAGAGGAAATCATGAGCATAACCAAGATTTGCATGCTCACATCGCCTTCCAAAGGCACCAATGGAAAAAGGGCTTAGAAGACAGAAAGGGGCAGGAATAGTAGGCTAGATGATCTCCCTCTGTGGGGAAAGAAATATTAGCAGTGCAGAGAATTCTGACTGACGCTTTTTGAAATGCATCTAGACCCATGGTTTTGCCTATTGTCTTATACACTTATAGTTCTCAAATTATTACTCCCATGGTTGGCTTTTACCATGAGTTTCAAATTTATTTATTTAAATGACAATATGATAACTCAACTTATATATTTTTTTCCATTTTAACACATCCAGAATAATCATTCTCATTCATCCCTAAAATAATTGGTCTCACTCTAACTCCCCCTACTCTTCATCCCCGAATTCTGAACTCCACTATCTCTAACCTCCTCACTCCTACAAATCGGTCCGTCATGTTTCACTGGTGTGGAACAATAGATAAAATGTAGACATAAACATTTCACTTACCTTCTTGGGTCTTTGTTTCCTATTATATAGTATAAAACCTAAATGTGTAACATATTTTCACAGACTGCCCAATACTTTATACCTACTTTCCTGTTTTCCTGCATTTATCTTCTTTTATTTCTGAGTCAGGATGGTTTTAGATGAAAGAAAATTTCTCCAAAACTGATTTAAGATTAAACCATTTCTTATCTGACAAAGCAGGTAGGTCAGATGTAGTGTAGCTTCAGTGTTGGTTAAATCATTGTTTGCGTAGTATCAGGACGGTTGTGCAGTCTTCCCACATTCCACTCTGACAACCTCAAAAGGTTGGTTTGCCTTAGGTTTACCTGTCAAAGTCTTAAGATAGCTTCGGCATCACATGATGTCATGAACAGAGTCAGAAACAGGGCTCAGTTTTTGCCAGAAGTACAACAGAATAGAACTAACAGTGACAAAATAGAAAATGTGTTTTCCATCATGAATTAGTCATTAACTAGTTGACTTTGGACAGTAAAATTCAGCTTTCCTAAGCACTTTTGTTGTTGTTGTTGTTGTTATCAGGTAAAGTGGATAGATTGAATAATTCCTAAATTGTATTCCGAGTAAGGTTTTGGAAAAATCTGTGGCTAAATGGCTTTGGAATTCTGGCCAACATACGATAACAAAGGACATGAAATGAAATAATATAACCACTGATTCCAGGAATCACCAGAACATGCTTTCTCACTGACTCCATTTCCTTACAGAACCAGAGATTACATCTGAATGGAATTTAAAGTTCATCCAGAACAAGTTTCTGTTAATTGTTTGAATCTTCTACCATATTGCTGACAAGAAGTCATTCATTTAACGAAGGCCCAAATCCCTAGTAATGAGGAATTCAAATATCTTCCAGACAATGGGTAGACTCTTACTGCTGTCAGTTTCCAACTGAACTGACTTCTTTTGTAAACATCCTAAGAATTATTCTTTTGCATGGATAGTTCATGAATATTCCCAAATGTTTAAATTAATTATCAAGCCCTTCAAAGGATTTCTCTTTCAAAGTTAAATATCCCCTCATTTAAGCATTAGTCACATGAAATAATTTTATATTTTAAGAAATGCAATTTTTTAAAAGTCTTTCAGTTTATTTAGATGCTTCTTAGGACATAACATCCAACTTTATAATTTATAATTCAATTCAGTCTACTCACCTACCATCCATGTATAGACTTGCATCTATCCACTCATCTATCCATCAATCTACTTGTGTATTTTTCTGTTTCTTAAATTATTCAATGAAGACCTTCAGGTCTATTCTTTCATTAATCAAAAAATCAATCAGTCACTCAGAGAATGGAGCAGGAGTTTCAGCTCCTTGTTTTATGTGTTCTAAACAAAAATTGCTGTGGTTGGGGCACCTGGGTGGCTTAGTCGTCAAGCATCTGCCTTAGGCTCAGGTCATGATCCCAGGGTCCTGCTCGACAAGAAGCCTGCTTCTCCCTCTCCTACACCCCCTGCTTGTGTTCCCTCTTTTGCTATGTCATTCTCTGTCAAATAAATGAATAAATAATAATCTTTAAAAAACAATTGCTGTGGTAGTATCTCAATTAATAATACTAGAAAAGCATATATAGAGACTGAGTGTTAAATGTATTACTTATTTGCTACTTTTATTTAATAATCTGGATCTCACTGTTCAAATTGTTACAGACCCAGAAGGAAAACAAATTACATACACACATACACATGCATACCCACATGTATCACATGTATCATCTAAAGTCCTACACACATATTGTGGTATATATCACTCACTATTTTGCTGTAGATAGGGCTTAATAAAATTGACTCCATTCCTTGTATAATATTACACTAACTTTTTGATTATATTAGTTTTTATTTTAAAATATGCTCATTTTTAAGGCTCATATTTATCACATATTTACATTGTGCACGATATATTGCTAAGAACTTCTGAACTTTTTTCTCTTTTTTAATCCCTATGTGTCCTCTGGGAGATAAGTCAGTATACATGATAGCAGAGGCTTCCATGTATTTGAGTTCTTTCCAACTTTTTTCTTGTGGTTGAGTTCTAGTTTCAAAACATTGTGGTCTGAAAACATGCAGGGAATGATTCCAGTCTTTTGGTACTGGTTGAGACCTGATTTGTGACCTAGGATGTGACCTATTCTGGAGAATGTTCCATGTGCACTAGAAAAGAGTGTGCATTCTGTAGCTTTGGGATGGAATGTTCTGACTATATAGGTGAAGTTCATCTGGTTCAGTGTGTCATTTAAAGCCTTTATTTCCTTGTTGATCTTTTGCTTGGATGATCTGTCCATTTCAGTGAGGAGGTGTTAAAGTCCCTTACTATTATTGTATTATTGTCAATGTGTTTCTTTGATTTCATTAACTGGTTTATATAATTGGCTGCTCCCATGTTAGGGGCATAGATATTTATAACTGTTCTATCTTCTTGTTGGATAAACCCTTAAGTATGATATAGTGTTCTTTCTCATCTCTTATTATAGTCTTTGGATTAAATTAAATTTTGGATTAAAAATCTAATTTGTCTGATATAAGGATTGTCACCCCAGCTTTCTTTGATGTCCATTAGCATGATAAATGGTTTTCCACCCTCTCAGTTTCAATCTGGAGGTATCTTTGGGTCTAAAGCTTTCCAATGATATTGATAAATTTGTACTTTATATGCTTTCATTTTTTTTTTCCCATAGTGTTTCTCAGTTTGGGATATATATGTCATTTCAGTTCCTACCAACACAGGTTTCACCCTACTAGTTTAGAGGTTAGTATAAATTGCCTCTTCAGATCATCTGAAATATTGGCTGAAATTCCTAGGTAAGCCCAGTGAAAAACAACCTTTCATGTAGTTTAATCCATTATTATTTAAGCTATTCTAATTTCCTTAGGTCTACCTAAACCACAGGTGGACTTAAAATCTCTCATCCATGTAATTCACTGCAAGCAGGACTTTTGTCCTTTCACACTACTCACATCACTTTATTTGTAGTTGCTACATGCTCCTGAATGCATTGCAAAAAAAGCATTTTCTTCTGGACATAATTTATTCCCCCAGTGCCTGGCACCTAGAAGGCAATAATTTTGTCAAATGATGAGTAAGAGTTTAGTTCTCAAAATGGCTAAAGAAACATTTTTAAAAATCAATGATTGGGGTATGGTAGAGTGGGTAGGTAGAGGATAACATTCTCCCTTGTCCTGATGCTCTGCTGATTGAGTTGGACTTTTCTTCTCATTTTTAGGAAGTTAGGCTTATTTTCCAATAATGGTCATAATATTATGGTTTCCAGATTGTTCTTCCTAATTCTACTTCATTAGCTTGATAATACTGAAAGTCCCTCATGGTTCTGATGCTAATGGGTTTTTTTGTTTTTTTTTTTCCTAAATCTTGCTTTTATATAGCATTATGAATTCTGAACATTTGACATCTTTATAGGTATTTTAGTGGGGAGTCTGAAGAAGCTGCCAAAAAGATGTCATTTTCAATATGCACAATTCTAATTTAACATTAACCTGCTTTATTTGGGCCAAAGTAACCTATTCTGTTAGATTAATACCCATGCTAGCTTATTTTGATGGATAAATGTATTATGCATGCAAAGGCAGTTTTAATCTATGACAATGTTAGATATTTTATTGATATATTGAGGAAAATTTCTTTAAGATCTGGAAAAAATCAGAGTCCAGTGGTTTGAAGGACAATAATGATAGAGATTCTGATGGTGGAGCATGGGAACCAGCATTTTTTAAATTATGCTAAATTTTCTAAAATTGCCCTTGACAAAATCAAAAGAAAAAGAACCAAAAAATACTTTTATATAGACATTATAAAACACATGGATAAAATTAAAGGCATTTTGCATATGCCTTGTGGGATGCTACAATACCCCTTGGAAATTCCTGTTTCTCAAAATAGTAAGTACACCTTGGGTGAGAGGTTGCCATGACAGCACATAGGGCAGCAAGAAACTAATTGTTCTCTCTCTACAAAGATTTCACGTGGCTTTCTCATCTTTCACTTAAAAGCTAGGCTTCTGCCTTGTGCAGGGGCTAATTCTTTGTTCAATTGCATTAGCACTCTAAATCCAGGGAGCAAATGGTCTGCCAACTGGAGCCACAAACACAATTGGATGGAATCCAAATGACATCCACAAAGCTCAGTCATACACTGTGGGGAGAGGGACCAAAACTGGCACTTCACAATCTTGATGAAAATGTACTTGGAACATTTTCCTCACATATTCAAATATCCACAAACACAGAGAAATTTCATTTGGAACATATGGAAATGTATGCAGCATTTTTTATCTCAAAAATCAACTGAGACATTTCAGATTATTTTCAATTTAAGTTTCTGTTTATGTATCAGTGTAAACACACTTGAAGTTGTATACATATTTCCTCTTGCTTCTCTTTACCTTCAAGTACAATTTATCTTCATCCTTTTTAAGTTTTATTTTTAAATGTTTTTGTATGAAATAAAAAGCTAGTATTTCTTTTTTCCAGCTATTTTATAGAGGTGTAATTGACAAAAATTATATACATCTAAGGGGTATAATGTGACATTTTGATATGGGTATAGATTATAAAATGATTGCCATAATCAAGTTAGCATATCTATCAATTCATATAGTATGTGTGTATGTATGTGTGTTAAGAACACTTGAGATCTACTCCCTTAGCAACCTTCTGTTATTATTAATTATTATCATTAATTATTAGTTATTATTATTATTTCAGATATTATCATTCTTATTACTTATAGTCACCATGCCACACATTTGGTCTCCAGAACTTACTCATCTTAAATCTGGAAGTTTGTACACTTTGATCAATATCTCCCCACCCCAACTCATCTTACATCCCCTACTAGTCATTCTTCTCTCCTTTCTGTGACTTCATCTTTTTTAGATCTCATGCTTAAATAAATTACATAATATTTGTCTTTCTGTCTGGCTTATTTCAGTTAGCATATGTCTTCCAGGTCCATCTATATTGTGGCAAATTGACAGATTTCCTTCTTTTTGAAGCATCTTTAATTTTCTCAGCCCTTTTTATACTCACACATTAAGTCCCTTTTTACTGACCAGAAATATAACCAATTGATTGACTACCCATTATTCATCAAAACTAAGCCTAATGTTGTATTAGCATCAGTGTCCCTTAATCAGGTCACACTGACAAAAACAGTGAATATTTGATAATAAATTTAATCAAGGGGTGCCCGGGTGTTGCAGTCCGTTATGTGTCCAACTCTTGATTTTGGCTCAGGTCATGATCTCAGGATTGAGGGATTAAGCCCTGTGTCATGCTCTGTGATCAGCACAGAGTCTGCTTGGGTTTCTCTCTTCCTCCCCCTCTGCCCCTCCCCATGCTTGCTCTCTCTTTCTCCCTAAAATAAATAAATAAGTCTTAAAAAAAATAAATTTAGTAAAAATGAGTGATGTAGAAGGGTTAATAGAGATGAGAATGAATGGCCACTGTAAGGATTGAAGACTCTAGGACAGTTTATCATGCTACATTTTTTTTTTCTTGTTTACAAGTTGTAAAATTTATTTCATCTTTGCATTTTATCCTGCCATCATGCAGAAGTTTTCAAATTGTTTAGGAAGCAGACTGATAAAGTTCCCATACAAGGCACCATGGGCTATGGAATCTTAACTCCACTTCAGCAATTTTTTTTTAAGATTTTATTATTTTTATTTATTTGACAAAGATCACAGCTAGGCAGAGAAGCAGGCAGAGAAAGAGGAGGAAGCAAGCTCCCTGCTGAGCAGAGAGCCTGATGTGGGACTCGATCCCAGGACCCTGAGACCATGACCTGAGCTGAAGGCAGCAGCTTAACCCCCTGAGCCACCCAGGCACCCCATACTTCAGCAATTTTTAAGTTGATGATCATTTGGAAATGTCTGCTTTAAGGAAAAAAAAAAAATGTTGAAAGTAATGTTGTGTAGGGATGTCTATACACTTACAGCAAATCAGATATAAATGAACCTCTCAATCGCTCTGATATCCCACTACTCATGAAAATGACTAGACTAAGAACTGAAGCTGTGTTACCACATTATTGACTTAATAAGTCTGAAATTGAAGTAGTAGAGGAAGAGGGTTTTACGTGTGTCTCTGTATATCTTTGTTTTTACATGTTAAAGCAATACTCTTCAGTAAAGTTCAGTTAATTTGAAGTATATCTATAAAAGTAGTGCAAATTATTTTAAGTTTTATATAGTCAACTCCAACTGGTCTGTTGAATTTTCTCAGTTTCATGGATCCTTTTGCTATTCTCATAAAATATTAGAATTGTATTCTATCAAAAAAGGAACATTAAACAATTTTGTATACAATTTTGAGGTTCATAGTCCATGAATCTTATCCATAAGTTTCCATGGGGTCTACTCACACATTAACCTTAACCTGGTAAGGTTAAGATGTAATTGATGTAATTGAGCGAACTTATAGAAAATAATTTAGAACATTTTTTCACTTCAGTAGTCCAAACTTTTCATCCATTCCCAGTTTCTTCTCAATAACAAACCAAAAAAAAAACAAAAAAAAAAAAAAAAGAAGAAGAAGAAGAAGAAGAAAAAGGAGGAGAATAATGAATATTTATAACCATGAAGATTGGTCATGGATCTAGAGCAATATGTCTGCATCTGACTCCCATGAGTTTCCTTCAAATTCTACTGATCAGCCTATAATACCCAATGCATCCTTCTACCAGAAAATCGTTTTTGTTAGTATCCCTTCCTCCTTGCTAGAACTATTTGGATTTCACCTTATTTTAGTAAATTTGACAATACAAAGGAGAGGTTGAAGCAGGAGATCTACCAAAATAGCTATGTAAGCTAATAAGTTAGCCTCACACACTTTATGAATATTGACAGAAGAGATGAGACTGTTGGTTCCGACACAATAGAACAGTAGAAGTATCAACATAGTGACACCATAGGATGTGTAAGTCCACTGCAAAAAAAGAGAGCTGAACTTACAGAATTCACTGAGATACAATCCCTAAATACTATGTGATACTGTGTGATACATTTTTGTTATTCATTATCACACCTCTATTTTCACCTGAATAAACAATCATGAGAAGTGGTTTGCATAATAGAACTTGAGGTCGTAGCCTTGAAATTTTTGCATACTCAGCATGGTATGTACAAAGGCAAGAGGTCTGTGGCACATTGCCTCCCCCAAATATCATGGAATAAAATGGCCAACATTTGGAAATTCTGCATTATACAGTGAACCAACATTTTTTAAATGACCAATACATGATTAAAAAATTCTAATCAACGTGCAAAATAGATCAATGGATTTTAATATAACAAGGTTCATTTATATGTTTTCAGATTACGCACTGCAACTAAACGTTAAAAACGTTTAGTTTACTAAACGTTAAGTAGCCCACTTTGGGGATAGTATCAAAGAAAAATAGACATAAGTATCTGGTATGAGTATTAAAATAATCCTTTATTTTTCAACTACATAATTGTGAGAGAAATTAAAAAGACCTAAATAAGTGAAAAAGGTGCTATTTTCTGGATTTGAAGACTCAATATTCTTTAGATATGAATTCTCCCTCAAATTCATCAATATATTTAACACAATTCCAACCAAAATTGTCTTCAGACTTTTTAAATAGAAATTGACAGTCTTGAGGCTCCTGGGTGGCTCAGTGGGTTAAAGCCTCTGCCTTCAGCTCAGGTCATGATCCCAAGGTCCTGGGATTGAGCCCCACATCGGACTCTCTGCTTGGTGGGAGCCTGCTTCCTCCTCTCCCTCTGCCTACCTCTCTGCCTACTTGTGATCTCCATCTGTCAAATAAATAAATAAAATCTTAAAAAATAAAAAAATTTAAAAAAAAAGAAATTGACAATCTGAATCTAGCTTTTCCATGGCAATATAATAGTTAAAAAGTTTTTAAGTAAAATAAAATGTAGATAACTTATATTATCATAAAATGTTCTATAAAAGTGAGTAAGCTATTCTGGTATTGACATAAAAATAAATATATACATCAATCTAAAAAATAAAGAAGCCATAAATAAACTGACACATATATACATATGTAGTCAACTGATGTTTTAACAAATGTGTAAAGTTAATTTTATATAAAATTGAGACTCTTTTTTAAAAAGTGGACTAAATGGGTGTCTGGGTGACTAGTTTGTTAAGCAACTGCCTTCAGCTCAGGTCGTGATGGGATCTTAGGATCAAGTCCCACATCAGGCTTCCCCTGTCTATGAGGAGTCTGCTTTTCCCTCTCCTTCAGCCTGCCATTCTCCCTGCTTGTCCTCTCTTACTCGCTGTAAAGTAAATAAATAAAATCTTGTAAAAAAATAATAAATAAATAAATGGGCAAAATAATGCAGCTGCTTTGAAAAACATTTTGGCAAACTATTTTATTTATAAATTTAAGCATGTATTAATCATATACTCAATACACAATAACCACATATGCTAACAATATGCTAACAATCTGACCCACAAATCCTGGGTATTTAATGCAATATACATAAAAGTCTATAACCACTTGAAGATTTATGCTTAAACATAGAAACTTTATTCAGATTAGTAAAAAATTTAGAAAATTCCCAAATATCTATCACTAGGCCAATAAATAAATTGTGATATATAAATCATAATAATACTTTTCTTTAAAGTATGAGAACACAGGCTGAGTACTTTATATATTAATTACCATCTTTAAATGGGAAACAAACATTTGTTTGACAGAAGAGATGAGACTCTTGGCTCCAACACAATAGAACAGTAGAAGTATCAACATATCAACCCTATTTACAATTTCTTTTTCTTCTTAAGAATTATTTATTTATTTTAGAAAGAGAAAGTGAATGAACAAGCAAAGGGGCAGAGGAAGAGGTGAAGAAAAACTTTAGCATTCACATGGAGTGCTGAACTTGGAGCCCAGCATGGGGCTTGAGCTCGTGATTCAGAGATCACAACCTGAGCCAAAACTGAGAGTTGGCTACTTAGTCAACTGCATCACCAGGGACTTCCTTATTTATGATTTCTATAGGACAACTATAAATTCCAAAAAAAGACATAGTGATCTCATAAGGGCTTATATAGCCTACATTCAGAATGGAAAAATAAGACTGGACAATGACATTAGGTTTTTAAATGGTTGTGTTTGTAGCTTTGAAGTGTCATGGTCATAAGAGATATGTTTTTCTATAGCTCAGCAAGACGAAGACAATTCCGAATGCCGCTGTCATCAAAGGTGTATTCCTTGTGTGAATAGAATAAACTCCCTGAGGAATCCCTACACTAATTGAGAGAAATTTGTGGAAGCTAGTGTTTTTGTGGGATGAGTATAATTAAAGCCAGGGAAATATAGATTTGATTTATCATCATTATTTTGATCTTATGTGTGTCTTCAAGTAAGTATGTCTTGGAGAAAATAAGCTACTATAAAAAATAGGTAGAGACAGAGATGGAACTTATGGACACATGTAGCATAGTAATACAGATGATAGATACAGTTACAAATGTATTTAAGTGGAGAAATAGATATATGAGGTTATATAAATATAAGGCAGGACAGTAAGTATATAAATACAGAGATGTATAAATATTTGAATATAAAAGTAGATCAGTCACACTGATTGGGGGGCAAGTTGTGAGTCGTTTTAAGCTAATAGTTCACGTTATTCACATGATTAACTTAGAACGCAATTAAATTAACACTTCAATGGGTTCCCATGGAAAAATGGGGAAAAAAAAGATTCAATATGAACTAAAACTCAAGGTTTATTTTCCCCCTTAAATAAGCAAAGTTAACTGAATAAGTTAAGAGGACTTTAATAAGTTGCACATACTTAAGATTTTTTTCTTTGGCTCTTCAAAATCAGACATGCTGTCACAAAGCCAATTACTCAATGTATAAAGTGTAGCTTCTAACGATTAAGTAGATTTTATTTTTCAAACTGTATATTTTGAACTCTATTTTATCTCCTCCATAGTGTTATATTACCTTTGAAACTGTCATTTCCAGGTGCACCTGTGTTGTTCAGTCCATTAAGCATCTGCCTTTGACTCGGGTTGTTATCCCAGAGTCCTGGAATCAAGCCCCAACCTCCTGTTGGGGTCCTTGCTCAGCTGGAAGTCTGGTTCTCCCTCTGTCCCTCTCCCTACTCATGCTTGTGCACTCTCTCTCACCCTCTCTAAAATAAATAAATAAAATCTTAAAAAACAAACAAACAAACAAAAAACAACTTTCAATTCTGGATTATGTTACCCAAATTCTACCGTAATGTTAGCAAACGAAATACCTAAGAGTTTAGTACACATATGCTGATACTCTGTACTTAAAAACCCACAAAATATTGGGGCATATGAGTGGTTCAGTGGGGTAAGCCTCTGCCTTCAGCTCAGGTCATGATATCAGGGTCCTGGGATTGAGCCCCGCATTGGGCTCTCTGCTCAGCGGAGAGCCTGCTTCCCACCCCCACCAGCTGCAGCTCTGCCTACTTGTGATCTCTCTCTTCCTCTATCAAATAAATAAAAATCTTAAAAAAAATTAAAAACCACAGAATATTTTGTGATTTGTAATTTGAGAACTACCAGGTAATAGTTCTTGTACTAGTATGACTATAAAGCTTAATCTGAGAAAGCAAGAGAAAATAATTAGTGATTATGTTCTCTCCTCTTCTCAAATTAACTCTTTGATTTGTGAGATTAAGAGTCACTTATGGTTAATCTCACAAAACAAACTGAGGGTTGCTGGGGGGAGGGGGTTTGGGAGAAGGGGGTGGGATTATGGACATTGGGGAGGGTATGTGCTTTGGTGAGTGCTGTGAAGTGTGTAAACCTGGTGATTCACAGACCTGTACCCCTGGGGATAAAAATAAATGTTTATAAAAAATAAAAAATTAAAAAAAAATTAACTCTTTGATTGAACCAAATGGAACAGGATGTTATTTAGCATAGAAAAGTTGTATATTCATAAAAATGTTAATTAATTCAAACAGAATAATAGACTTCAAATGAAATTTTCTAATATACTTACATTGGTTTTGAGGAAAATATGAAAGTTTAGGATAATTTGTGACATAATATTTCACCTATAATATGTTAAGAATTATTTATAAAACATCACTAAAGCACCTTAATATATTTTTAATAATAAAGGAAATCTCTTGTTTGCATTTTATAAACAAATTTAATGAATGTGTAGAAGAAACATGAGTAAAAGCCTACAGCAAGATATTCTATCACATTGGTTTTAGACAGAAATCTGGGTACAGAGAACAAAATTGCTGATAAGTCATGAAAAAGCCTTTGGAAAAGTGAATAATTTTTTTTTTAAATGTAATAACTATTTAGGAAAGGGGTGCAACATCCTATGTGAATTTCTTAGTCTCTGAATTACTATTTTTTATTTTTTTAAAGGTTTTTATTTACTTACCTATTTCTTTGAGAGAAAGAGAGAGAGAGAGAGAACATAAAAGGAGAGAGGTCAGCAGGAGAAGCAGCCCGATGTGGGACTCGATCCCAGGACTCCAGGATCATGACCTGAGCTGAAGGCAGTCACCTAACCAACTGAGCCACCCAGGTGCCCCTCCAAATTGTTTTTAAATAGCGCATTATACTTGCCCACCTTTACACAATGGCTTTATTATATGAATTCTTGTTTCTCTTAAAAGTGATTTTTCTAAAATTCTTTAGTTGTTCACGTTGACAGAAGAAATACTTCCACTATTAAAAAGAACAATTTAATCCAGAGAAGGATGCTGCTTAGTGGTGATCTCAAGATTTCTCCAAAGCTTTCCAGGTTCTTAGCCTTATTTCTTGAAAGATTCGTCTTCCTCTTTTTGAATTGTAATTTGGAGGAATAAATCTGATAATTAAATTTCCTTCTGTGGGTATAATGAGACTGATACTGCAAAGGATAATATTTACCTAAGTATAACGATAAGTTTTTCTTGCTTTTTTTTTTTGGTTTGTTTGTTGTTTTGTTGGTGTTTTTTTTTTTTTTTTCCCCCAGTAAATGATGACAGATTTAAAGTCATGTGTGAACTGTCTTCCACATTTGTGTTTTATATCTTTGTTCATGAGAAAGTTTCCTTCACCCAAGAAATAGCCTTCTGTTGCCATTTCATCTTAATTTTATGGAACATAAAAAATATATTTCATGTGACTCATGAGAGGTAGGTAATAAAAATGAAAACAAAACCTTGGTCAAATAACCAAATAAAAACTTACAACTGCTTAAAAGACACCTACTTTCTTCCTATGTATATTTTATTAGAATGTAATAAATACCTTTTAA
This sequence comes from Mustela nivalis, assembly GCF_964662115.1. NCBI lineage: Eukaryota > Metazoa > Chordata > Mammalia > Carnivora > Mustelidae > Mustela > Mustela nivalis. The sequence goes on along the minus strand of NC_139023.1, from coordinate 155,929,195 downwards.
GAGGTGAATTTTATAACCACCTACTAACTAATTTATAACCACCTACTAACATCTGGCCTTTAGGGCAAATATTATATATTACCTATGGTCCTCAAACCCAGGGTGTGAGTTTTAGACCATTTAAAGACTCAGTAATTCCTAATTATGTGCAAATTAAAATTATACAATACTAATATTAATCTATCTTTGAGCTTTAAATATAAAGAGATTTAGAAGGTTAAAGAGATTGAGTGGACATGAAGACTGAAAGCCCACATGGTGAATGGTGAAAAACATGCACTCTAAGTGCAGATTTCTCTAATACATTTATATTATAAATTATATAGTATGTTTTATTATAGTATATTTTGTTGTATTATATATACTCTGTACTGAAGTGTAGTTGATACACAATATTACATTAGTTTTGGTGTACATTCAACAGTTCTCTACATTATGTTGTGATGACCACAAGCCTAAGCTATCATTTGTCACTATAGAACACTATTAAAATATCATTCACTATTTTCCTTATGTTGTACCTTCCATTCTCGTGACTCTTCATTCCACAAATGGAAGCCTATAACTCCCACTCTCCCTCAACACTTTTGTTTATCCCTCTCTTTCTTTCCCCTCTGGCAACTGCCAGTTTGTTCTCTGTTTTTATGAGTCTGTTTTTGCTTATTTTGTTTGTTTATTTGCTTTGTTTTTTAGATTCCATGAATATTGTGAATATTGTGGAAACACAATATTCCATATTGTGTTTCTCTTTCTCTGTCTGACTTCACTTAGCATAATACCCTCTAGGCCTATCCATGTTATAACAACAAGGTTTCACTCTTTTTTGTAGCTGAGTAGTATTCCGTTATATAGACATCCCACATGTTTTTTATCCATTCATCTGTTGATGGACATTTGGGCTGCTTTCATATCTTGACTATTGCAAATAATGCTGTGATAAACATTGGAGTGCATCTTTTCAAATTAGGGTTTTCATTTTCTTTGGGTAAATACTGAGTAGTGGAATTACTGGATCATACAGTATTTCTATTTTTAATTTTTTGAGGAGCCTTCATGCTGCTTTCCACAGTGACTGTACCAATTTTCATTCTCACCAACAATGCACAAGGGGTTCTTTTCATCACATCCTTGCTAACATTTGTTAAGGTTGTCTCTCTGATACTTTTGGATACTTTATGTTCTTAAGATATTCCTAAAAACAACTAGACAAAATAGGAAATCTCTAGCATTGCAAATATTATAAATATTGACATGTAAAAATTCCATAATTACTAGAGGTAGAGAGGGAAAAGACAAGTGTGAAGTTTCCGTCTAAAGAAGTTAGGGGGATTTTGTGGAACAGAAACAATGGTTTCTGTCTGGAATTAATAGAATACTTTAAAAACAACATATGTTGGAAGGGGACAAAAGAAGTTAAAGATATTGAGCTACTTTTTTTCTTTTATAGCAGAGAAGAAATCTTTAAGTTGCTAAGTCTAAGAATATATGTATAAGTATATTATTTATAATTATGGAGTTAATCATCCACAGGAATATAGATGGAAATACTCTGGTTTAGATAGCTCGAAGAGTGAAACTTGTAGAGGGAGGCAAGTGTGGATTTCAAGGAAATAATACATTTCCTTTATCATTTTGACACTTAATAAATTTTTGTTAATGTTTTATTTTATTACAGTAATAATACTAGAGGAGTGCCTGGGTGGATCAGTGAGTTAAGCCTCTGCCTTCAGCTCAGGTCATGATCCTAGGGTCTTGGGACCGAGCCCCATATCGGGCTCTCTGTTCAGCAGGGAGCTTGCTTCCTCCTCTCTCTCTCTGCCTGCCTCTCTGCCTACTTGTGATCTCTGTCTGTCAAATAAATAAATAAAATCTTTTAAAAATACAATATTAGAAATGTCTTTTAAAATAAGATTAGATATTTCACTAGAGTATCACACAACAATTCTTTCTCTGTTATCTTGGAAAATAGATAAATATCTTTTAAGAAAACGTATATTACGTATTTTCCTGGTACAATCTGTTTGAGAGAAAGTACACTTAATCTTTATCACATACTATGCATAATTGTATCAACCTGCTTATAGAACTTATAGTATTTGCTTTTGATCATAAGGAATCCTTATACTCTGTTTATTGTTCTTCATGTAGGAAATTGAAATTTTGAGAAAAAATCCCCAAAATAGTTCCTTATATAGTTATCTTATGTATATAGAAAAACTTCACTAGCTTCCTTTCAGCCAGCTGCAAATACACACACTTTGAAAATATGCTTCCAAATAATATTCATAATGATATAACTCTCATTGACTTTCAGGGAGATTTGAATTTTTATGTAGGTCATAATTTTACCCTTGGTTTATCTATTTCTGTAAACAAACACATATATTTTTATTTATAATTTCTGCAGTTTTGCTGAGTTTTTGATAAAAGTTACTGAGAATGTGCAAGTTTCATATGAATGTCTGTACATATATTTATATAGTCTCTACTTTTACATTCAGCTGGGAGATTGAAACAATTTTCAAATATTTTCATCCACTTATTAATCCTAAAGATGTTCACAAGTACATCCCAAAACAAAACCAATTTCAGCATGTTCAATATTTGATTTGATTCCCTAGGTAATGTTATATTATATTGTGTTTTATACAATATATTATATTAGAAGATCATGTTAATATCAGTGTAGTTTATTCAGTCTAATTCAGTGTCCTATGCTGCAAAAATCAGCAGCAACTCAAATGAGGAGCAATAGAAAAAGAACATTTAAATTTGCGATTAATTCATTGATTGATCTGATAAGGCTGTACTATGATTCTCTGCTATAACAAAAATATGAACATGCCTTTGAGAAACAAAAATAAATTTGCATTTGCTCCAGGAACTACTTATTTTACATAACAAATACTCATTCAACTTGAAAAAGTACTAGTGAAAATGAGCCTGGTGTCTAGAAATTAGTACTTAGCTTATTGCTCTTTTATGTGTGTGTGTGTGTGTGTGTGTGTGTGTGTGTGTGTTTTCCTGACTGAGAACATAGTTTAATTGCTCTATAAACTGTGGAGAGTTTAAAAAATTGCCATAAAATTAAATGAGATAAAAGTGTATGCTAAGTAAAGTGTCATTTCATTGCCCCATTTTTTTTTGTTTTGCTTTATTTTTTGAGAAGTGAAATAAAAGGGTCAGAACCATTAAAGTTTTATAGTAGCTCAAATTTAAGTTGACACAGTGTTTTTTCAGAAGTTTTTAAAATCCCCTAGACTCAGTAAAATGTGAATCAAAATTAAAAAAAAAAAAACAGCAGTGAAAAAAACTGAGAAGTTGCAAAGAGAAGCTGGCTTTAATTTCAATACTCAAAATTACAGTAATTGCTGTTTCTCTCCAGTTGTGGTGTCAGTTTTCTTTTTAACACAGTCTAACTTAGAGGGCATCTTTTCACATAGAAACAAACATGGTTTTGATAAAAATAGGTAATGGAAAAGCAG